>NC_080167.1:29551740-30189082 GCF_950295315.1 Erinaceus europaeus
GTATCCAATACTCATATGTTAGCTATGAACATTCAAATTATAACTTCCATAATAAAATGCCAGAATTCTCCAAAAAAAAAAAACCAAAAAACTGAAGGATTTAAGACTAGAGGAAAAAATCCATACAAGTATAAATAGATCTTTTTTGCCTCTGTCACTCTTCTTTCTGAAAACTCCTGGAAAGACTATGTTTCCTTTTGAATTAGCTCCTGTCCTAGCAGGTTTTACAAAGTTGAAAGACTTGCCGCTAGCGGGTAGGCCCATGCCAGTTGTGGGCACATCTTTCAAGCATTTCATCTCACTCTAGAATATGAAATGATCTTCACCAGTGAAGAAACAACGTTAACAATAATGAATCCTCTTAGCTCTTTCATCCTGTGAAATTTAATAGGATTTGTATATAGGTAACTTGTCAACTATTTACTGGAACCTGGAAAATACACCCAGATATATAAACAAAACAGATCTTCAGGATCTCAAGTACCTTTGCAAGGACAGGGAATATGCTTTTAACACCAAAGTGCATAATGATATAAACTGGTATTTCCTGACCTAACAATCAAGCAACTGAACCAATAAGAAAATCATATCTGATATACTGAAACATTTGAATGAAGATTTTATGGAAACGTCAAAATACAAGAAGTCATAATTAATGTAAGAGAGCAGGTATCTGATAACAGCACCTGCAAAGCAGGACAGTGAGCTTGATGAAGGCCACCAGGCGCTGGTCCCTTGTTCCTTACATCTGAAGAATAAACCATTTACTGTAGGCTCCCCACCTGCAGGGGGTTCCTTTCACAGGCGGTGAAGCAAGTCTGCAGATGTCTATCTTTCTCTTCCCCTCTCTGTCTTCCCCTCCTCTCTCGATTTCTCTCTGTCCAACAACAATGACAGCAATAATAACAACAACAATGATAAACAACAAGGGCAACAAAAAGAAAAAAAATTAAAAATTAAGTTGTTAAGAAAAACATTTACTGGAACTCGGTTGGTAGCGCCACGGGTTAAGCACATGTGGCTCAAAGTGTAAGGGCCTGCATAAGGATCCCGGTTCGAGCCCCCGACTCCCCACCTGCAGGGGAGTCATTTCACAGGCGGTGAAGCAGGTCTGCAGGTGTCTCTTTTTCTCTCCCCCTCTCTGTCTTGCCCTCCTCTCTCCATTTCTCTCTGTCCTATCCAACAACAACGACATCAATAACAATAATAATAACTACAACAAGAGCAACAAAGGGGAATAAATAAATAAAATAAATATTAAAAAAACATTTACTGTACCCAAAAAGCCAGCAGTACAGTGAGGTTTCCATCAGATACAATTATTTCACTACTGCTTAGTTTGTGCCTTATTAAAAAAAAATGTTTTTTTAAAAGAGCCAAAGTGTGTCCCCTGTCCCAAAGCAAGTCTTTGGCTGGACCTCTGAGTTCAGAAAGGCCCACACAGGCACTACTGGCACCCAGAGGAGACCCCCGCCTCCTTAAAACAAAAACTGTGCTCCTGGGGCCGGCCCACGGGTGGGCTGTTAAGACGCGGTTGCATTCTCTTCCCCAACACTCAGATAAATGCCCAGGTCACTTACTGTTGCTGGACTTGAGGTCCCGGTGCAGGATGGACACCACCGCCTCCTCGTGCAGGTACAGCATGCCCCGGGCGATCTGCACGGCCCAGTTGACCAGCACGTGTGGGGGGATGCGGCGCGTGTGGCGCGGGCCTGGCGCGCGCGGGTCCGGGGCTGAGTTGCCTGCGGCCAGCGCGCGGTTGAGCGCTCCCCCGCGGGCGAACTCCAGCACCAGGCAGAGGTGCGGCTGCTGCAGGCACACGCCGCGCAGCTCGATGATGTTGGGGTGCCGCAGCATGGCGAACAGTTGCGCCTCCCGCCGCACACTCTCGGCCGCCGCCGCCGCGTCCTGCTCCGGGTCCCGGCGCGCCGCCTTCACGGCCACCTCCTGGCCCTGCCAAGTGGCGCGGTACACTTGTCCGAAGCCGCCCGCACCGATGAGCTCCTTGAGTTCCAGCCGCTCGAAGTCGACGTGCACAGGCGAGCCGGGCCTTGGCGGCGGCCCTGAAGGCGGCAGCGCGGGGCAAGCGGCAGGGCGGCACGGCGCCACGTAGTTGGCGGGGAAGATACCGAGGCGCCGCTGCACCTGGCCGGCCCACCAGCCCTCGTCCCCGGACACGGCGGCGTCCTGGGATAGCACCTCCACCAGCTGGCCGCGCCGCAGGCTCAGCTCGTCCTCCCCGCGCGCCTCGTAGTCGTACAGGGCGGCCCACAGCCCCGCTCCTGCCGAAGCGGCCGAGCCCCCGGAGGAGGAGGACGAAGAAGACACGGAGTCCGCGGAGGCGCCCCGGGCCGGGCTCACCGGCCTGTCAGCCGCACCCCCGTCGCCCAGCCAGGCCATGGAGGGCGGCCGCGAGGGCTCGGGCGGAGCGGTGGGCTCAGCCTCCCGGGCGGCCGGGTGCGCACATCGTCCGGCTGAGTAGCAGCCCGCTCCCCTGGAAAGGAGGAGGACGAGTGGCGGCTGCGCGGCGGTGGGATGGGTGGGGTCGGGGGTCACCGCTCTGCTTCCCCGGGGCTCGGGCTTCAGTCCCCGTTCTTCCTCGGCTGCCTGCGCTGCTGCAGCTGGCCCCGCGCTCGCGGGCGTTGTGGCACCATGGTGGCGCGCAAACCTTGCGGGCTGCGGGCCGCACACTCTGCCTAGTAGCTTTCAGGACCCGCCTCCTCCCGGACCCGATCAGCCCCGCCCGCCAACCTTAGTACCCGCCCACTGCGGGGGCCAGCCCTGACCCCCCCAGCGGGGGGCCGCCCCTGCCATGGCGCTCCTGGGCTTGGGTGCGCCGCACCCACGTGGCCCGGAAGGCGGGGCCAGCGGAGGGCTGAGTTTAGTTTTAGGAAAGATTATGTTAAGTCCTGCCTAAGGTTTGGGGTTCACTGTTTTCTAGAAGTCGGTGACTGCAGGTGTAGGAAACCTAGTTCTTTAAGTCCACATGACCGTGGGCCAGAATTGTGGTGAAAGCCACAGAGCATCCACGAACAGGTCTCAGAACCTGATTCCAGATCCAAGCTGCAGCATTTGAAATCACAGTGAAACAGTGAAGTTATCAAAGCCATGCACATATGCAGGCCCAATCCCGGAAACTCACTCCTTGTGACTTGATAATCGTGTGTTTATCTTTACTCAAATGAGAGAAGTCATTAGCTACAACTAGGTGCTAGAACCCCAGCACTTGCATATTCCTCAAAAGGGCGAAGTGAGCATGGATTGTACTCAGAAAGTCTAGACTGCTACTCTGCTGATTGTTTAGTTACCTGTGTGCATTGTGGATGCCTCCATTTGCTGACTGTGGAGTGCTAGGTAACCTTTACAGCAAGAAATGAAGTTTTCCTATTTGCTGGCAACACTATTTCTAGTCTAAGGACAGAAAGGAATTGAGGGTTTTCATAAATGAACATGCTTTCTTCTCTGTTATTGTCTTTTTTATTATTATTAATGAAAAATTCCAGAGCCAGCAAAATAGCTCATCTATATGGTGTGCCCCTTTCATGTGTACCAGGTTCCATCCTGGAAAAAGCCTTGGTGTTGTGGTTCTATCTGTCTTTCTGTCTAATAATGTGAGTAGGAGAAGTGAAGTCCCGGTGACGAAAAACAAACGAATAAAAGGATCAGAAAGAAAGAAAAAAGAAAATCTTTGAAGGTGTACTGGTGAAGATGACCTTGCAAGGGAATAAAATCTTCAGTTTTTATGAAATCGGCTGCCAATATGACAGCAAAAAATGCAGCAGAAATGGCAGTAGTGCCCAGCTCAACCCAGGATCGAGGGCTTTTCCCTCTTCACTCCACTTTCTATCCACTCCCTTGGTCAGCCCCATTTAGTTTCTGCCATGATCAGGCCTGCCATGAACAGGCCTGCACAGACATGGATCTCCTCTATATTAATAGAGCTGTGGGTAGAATGCCTCCAGGTGTATGATTACATCTAATTTAACTAATATTTTCTGAGCTCTTACTCTATGTAGAACATAGTACTAAGGAATAGAAATTACAAAGCCCTTGTTCCAGACCATGATAAGAGTGAATAAAAAGCCACAACAGGAGAATAAATCAAATACCTGGTTCAAAGTGAAGGGACATTTTATTATGCCTAGGGTAACTGGGGACTGCTTTGTGGTGTGTCATTTGAGCTGAGTTTGACTAGGTTTGATGAAAAAAAAGAGAAGAAAGTCATTACAGACTGTAAGCTAAAGCATAAGATAAGTAATGTGCTGAAAGAACTGCTAGAATTTAAAAGTTTCTGGGGCTCAGTGGCAACATAGCTGGTTAAGCATACACATTGTAGCATGCAAAGACCTGAATTCAGGCCTTTAGTGCCTACCTTCTTCTTCTAGCGTTTGCCCTTCTTCCTTAGCCAGTCAACAGCATCAGGTTGAAAGCTGTCAGGAGCTGCTTGTTGCTGGCTTTGAAAGTGACTGGGATCCATGTGGATTCAGTCGGCTAGGAAGGATCGTCAGTTTCCCCAATGAATGGGTACTCACGGGATGCACCACGAGAAGGTCGATCCAATGCATCCCAAAGGTGCCTACCTTCTGGGGAAAAGCTTCACAACTGGTGAAGCAATGCTACAGATCTCTCTCTCTCTCTCTCTCTTTCTCCTCTCCCCTTTCTCTCTTGACTTCTCTATTGCTATCCAAAATAGATTAAAAAAAAATTAAATACACTTAACATTTTTAAAAAAGGAATTTAAGAAGTTTCTGTGGCAGGAGATGAGGCAAGAAAGAAATCCCAATTACAACTATTCTAGAGAAATGAGTGTCCCATAGTAAAGAATCTTCCTAAAACATGAGTTCTTTACCACTAATGAAGAGAAAGATTATTGTGGTTTTGTGAGGACAGGATACATAACATTATTTAATTATATAATACATTAACTTATCAATTTCTTTTTTAAAATTTTTTTACTATATTTATTTTCCTTTTTGTTGCCCTTGTTTTTATTGTTGCTATTGTTATTGATGTTAAATATCATAAAGACGATATTAGCAAACAGATAAATAAAAAATTTGACTATGGCAAAATGAGAAACAGGGAAGCTAGTGAGAAGCCACTGTGATAATAAATTTGAGACTTTAGAAAGACTTGAACTTTGGCATAAACACTAGGAGTTAAAGAGACAAGTGTCAAAGTAAATATACTTTGAATGAGAAGGACCCTTTTATCCAAAACTCAATGGTCCACATAAATTCTTGAATTTAGACTAATACTGATACTCCCAGTTGGACATAATCAAGTCGTTAATATTTCTGCCCTGAAATATAAAAATTTTCTCACCAAGTGGGATAAACTCCACAAATAGTTTCATGTGATTTCAAGTTTTGTTTTGCTGCCAAATGAGTTTTGGTACCATTTTAAAAGTTTTCAGAGGTCTTAAAAAGTTACAATTGTGCCTAAGAATATTGGAGAAGTGTTCAAAATAATCACTGGCTTTACTTTTTTCTCCTACTTTTTAATTTAGCCCTTTAATTTGAGAGGGCAGAGATAAATTGAGAGAGAAGAGGATAATAGAGAGGCAGAGAGAAAGAGAGACAACTGCAGCCCTGCTCCACCACTTGTGAATCTTTCCCCCCATAGATGGAGACAAGGGGTTTGAACCTGGGTCCTTGTGCATGGTAATGTGTGCATTCTACCAGGTGTACCACCCCCAGCTCCCCTCTGGGTTTTCTAACTTAAACAAGCAGGTATATGGTAATGTTAACCTAGAAAATAGCCTTAGGGAAAAGATTGTTTGGGGTCATGGTAAGTTTGTGATAATTTGAAGGTAACTAATTAGTTATGCACTCAAAATGAGGGAAAATCTGGAGCACATAAAGAACATAAGCAGAGGAAATTGACTTTTGGTTATGATTTTCTAAACTGACACCTTGCAGTGAAGAGCACTGTTCAGGGTCATGTACAACACAGAGAAACCCAGTGTTTACCTTTGAATTAGAAACTTTATCTTCAGCTGTGTGATAGTTTCATTCACCTTTGCGTACTTCTAATGCCCTTCAAGGATTCGCCTGCCCAGAATCAGTCTTTAAATCCAGAGCTATCCGTCTACAGGCCTGCTTTACTTAGCTAAACTTGAGCCCTCCTTGACTCACACACCTGATACTAAGAGGAGTATCAAATGGCTCTAACTCCCTATCCCGCCATTCAGAGACTCGTTTTGTGAACCCTCTGTGAACCCCAAAGTAGTGTGATCTCCTCGTACTTTTTCCCAAAGGATTTCTGAGCAGGAAACTGTTCCAGTAGGCAGTAGGTCTAGGCTAAATTATGTCAACCTTCATCATTTCTTACCTTGGTGTCCTTTTTCACCTACCCTCTCAAATTGTGCAGTTCAGAAAGTAACTTAGGAGTCATACATCAGTCAGAAATGTGCGTTGTGATCACTCTGCTTACTCAGTCTAGACCAGCACTTTCCACCAGGAAAATAATAACACGGGGGGGGGGGTGGCTCACCCTGTTAAACTCACATATTATTACCAAGTGCTAGGACCCCAGTTGGAGTCCATGCTTTCCACCTGAAAGCGGACTTCAAGAGCAGTGAAGCAGGTCTGCAGGTGTCTGTCTTTCCCTCCATCTCTCTAGCTCCTTGTCCTCTCTCAGTTTTTCTCTGTCCTGTCTAAGAAGGAAAAAAAGGAGTAAGAAAGAAAGGAAGGAAAGAAGGAAGGATGAACGAACTAGACAGAGTGCTTCCTTTTTTAGATTTTTAAAGATTTTTAAAATTTATTTATTGGATAGAGACAGCCAGAAATTGAGGGGAAAGGAGGAAGATAGAGAACCACCATAAACTAGTGCTGAGCAGTGCTCTGGTTAAAATAGTTGGAATATCTATATAGCTCAACAAACCAATATTTTCCAAAAACCAGTATCTTTTTTGTGTGTCACACTAGAACTTTGTACCTGCATAATTCCACTACTCCTAGCAGGCATTTCTTTTCTTTTTCTTTTTCTACTTAAGATAGAGACAGAGGGAAAAAAAGAGAGAAGGAAAGACACTACAGTACCTGCTGTGCATGGTGCTCTTCCATGTGGGGTCAGAAACTCAAATTCAGTTCCTCAGGCATGATAAGGTGTACATGTTGCAGTATGAACTATCTCTTAGCACCCCCTCCCATACCTTCTTAATATCACAGAAATTATAAATGGATACAAGACCACTCAAAGTAGTTTATAAAAATGAACATTAACAAAGGTCTAAAATTCTTATTTTTTTCTTTTCTTTGTTTCTTTCTTTTTTTTTTTAACCAGAGCACTGTTCAGCTCTGGATTATGGTGGTGCAGGGGGTTGAACCTGGGATTTTGGAGCCTCAAGCATGAGAGTCTTTTTGCATAACCATTATGCTATCTATCCTCCGTTTAGGTTACAAATTCTAAGGATGAAGAGACAGCATAGTGGCTATATAAAGGGCATGGTACCTGTGATTTGGAGAATCCAGGTTCAACCCCTGGTACTACCATAATTTAGAATTGAATGGTGCTCTGATAGAAAAGAGAAAGAAAAGAAAGAAAGAAAGAAAGAAAGAAAGAAAGAAAGAAAGAGGAAGGAAGGAAGGAAGGAAGGAAGGAAGGAAGGAAGGAAGGAAGGAAAGAAGGAAGGAAAAAAGAAACAGTTTCAAATGCTGTACTACAATTTGTTTTTAAAAAGACCACTAGGGAGTCAGGCAGTAGCTCAGCGGGTTAAGCGCACATGACTTGAAGCTCAAGGACCAGGCCAATGATCCCAGCTGGAGCCCCTAGCTCCCCACCTGCAGGGGAGTCCCTTCACAGGCAGTGAAGCCTGTCTGCAGTTGTCTTTCTCTTCCCCTTTCTGTCTTCCTGTCCTCTCTCCATTTCTCTCTGTCCTATCCAACAATGACATCAATAACAACAACAATAATAACTACAACAATAAAAAAGGGAAAATAAATAAATAAAAATTTAAAAATATATTTAAAAAACACTATTCTTGATGTTTAAAGAGTATGAAAGAATATTCATGCCTACCTGGAAAGTATATTAGAAGTATTTTTAGCTTAGAAAATATTAGTGGCTGAGTCAATTAAAGAAATGCAAATAAAGGGAGTCTGGCATAGCGCTGCGGGTTAAGCGCACATGGCGCAAAGTGCAAGGACCTGTGTAAGGATCCCGGTTCGAGCCTGGCTCCCCACCTGCAGGGGAGTTGCTTCACAAGCTGTGAAGCAGGTCTGCAGGTGTCTGTCTTTCTCTCTCCCTTTCTGTCATCCTCTCCTCTTTTCATTTCTCTCTGTCCTATCCAACAATAATAACTACAACAATAACACAATAAGGGCAACAAAAAGGAATACATAAATATTTAAAGAAAAAGAATTGCAAATAAAAATTGTAAGGAGCTATCACCACATACCTATTAAAATGGCTATCATTAAAAAAAAAAATACTGCCGATCCCAACCGAATCAACACAAGTACCACCTCGGCATGCTTCACTTCAGACTGTGTACAGAGACTTCAGGTGTGGAATGACAGCCCTTCAGTTTCATTACTCGGGTGAGTCCTTTCCTTTCATAATATTCTCTTAATTCCATTCCAGGCGGTTCACTTCCTAACGAAGTCCCAAAACCTAGATATAGAACAGGTCCCGTGAGATAGAGCATATGTTCACATGTATCCATAAACTAGGGCAAAATATATACCTGAAAGCAAAAGTACACAGGAGTCTGCAGTGAGTACCTCCCCAACACTTCATCTGTGCTATTCCAGCTTTTAGGTCCATGATTGCTCAACAATTTGTTTGGCTTTGTATTTTAACTCTCTTTTCAGCCACCAGGTTCCAGATGCTAGCATGATGCTAACCAGACTTCCCTGGACAGATGACCCCATCAATGTGTCCTGGAGCTCCACTTCCCCAGAGCCCCAACCTACTAGGGAAAGAGAGAGGCAGGCTGGGAGTATGGATCGACCAGTCAAAGCCCATGTTCAGCGGGGAAGCAATTACAGAAGCCAGACCTTCCACCTTCTGCAACCCACAATGACCTTGGGTCCATACTCCCAGAGGGATGAAGAATAGGAAAGCTATTAGGGGAGGGGATGGGATACAGAGATATGGTGGTGGGAATTGTGTGGAGTTGTACCCCTCTTATCCTACGGTTTTATTAATGTCTCCTTTTTTAAATAAATAAATTTTAAAAATACCACAAAAACAAACAAACAAAAAATAGTCACCAGACAGTGGCACAACTGGTTGAGCACACCTGGTTGAGCGCACGTGTGCAGTGCATAAGAACTTAGGTTTGAGCCCCTGGTCCCCACCTTCATGGGGAAAGTTTTGTGAGTGGTGAAGCAGGGCTCCAGGTGTCTCTCTGTTTCTAATCTTCTCTTTCTTCCTCTTCCCTCTTGGTTTCTGGCTGTCTCTATTCAATCAATCAGTAACCCTGGAAGCAAAGTAGATGAGTTTGGGGTCTCCATTTGGAAAAAGCTAGTAGGGCTTATGTTAGTTATATTCCAAGAGGCCCATGACTTTACTAATTTTTGCCCGAGTACGAGAGCTCACTTACAGGTGGACCAGAGTTATTGTCTGGAGTGATGGTGTCAGAGTTGGAAATAGGACTAGAAATCTGGATCAGGGTAGAGAATGGCTCCTAAATATGGGAAAAGTATTTAAGTATCATTTTATGGTGTCTTTTTTTTAGGTCTTTCTACTTGTTTGCTGTTTTGGGTGCACTTTTGCTTTAAGGTGTTTACCCCTATCTTATGCATACAGGTATACATGTGTTATGTTTCATGGGCCTTGATATATATCTAGATTCTCTGACTTTGTTGCGAGGTGCACCATCTGATATGGAATTGAGGATTCCTATGAGCTAGGAACAGTCTGGGGTGCAGAAGGTGAAAGGTCTGACTTCTGTGATTGCTTCTCCTCTGAACAGGGAGGGGTGTTGGAAGGTCTATCCATACTTCCAGTCTGACTCTATCTTTCCCTAGTGGGGCAGGGCTGTAGAGAGGTGGGGTTCCAGGGTACATTGGTGAGGTCCTCTGTCTGGGGAAGCTGGGTTGGCATTGTGGTAGCATCTGCAACTTGGTAGCTGAAAAACATAAATCATGGTAAGGTCTTATATGATACAACAAATCCTAACCATGAGATTTTTCAAAGTAAATCAAATTCCCTAATAACTTGGTTACAATAATAACAACTATCTATTGCCTTCTTAAACTCCAAGACAGCAGGAAACCTCTCCATTCTCTATAAAACCCATATTTCTCCCAGTCCTGGAAACTCTAGGGCATAGCTTGTCTTCCTGCATGCTTTACTCAACCCATACCATTTGATAGTGCATCTATTGAGCTCAACCAAATCAATGCACCAGTATCACCTCAACACATTTCCCTTCAGATTGTATCCAGAGACAACAGACATGGAATGTCAACCCTTCTGCTCCAGCATTCTGGTGAAAGCTTTCAAGGGAGGGGATGGGATATGGGACACTGGTGGTAGAAATTGTTTGGAATTGTACCCCTCCTATCCTGTGGTCTTGTCTATATTCTTTATTTTATAAATAAATAACAATTAAAAAAGACAAAAAGTGTTAGTGAAAGCCCAATGTATCACTTCTATAATGTAGTTGAATAAACATAGTGTAGTGTAAGTAAAAAGCACTATGAAGTTTTTTTGAATGTGTTTGGTGATAAATTAGCCTTTCTTTTTCTCATGAATGTGCTTTACTGGCTTTAGTAAGTCTATACATATGAGTTAAGTGAAAAACCAAAGTAATATGATGATAATGATTTTAAGAATGGAACTTAACATGTATTGACATATACTATTGTATGTGTTGAAACTATTAATCTTATCTGTGTACCAGGTTACACTTTATTCTGAAAGCTTCAAATAATTTTCAATATTAGAATAATCCTAATTTTTAGAACTTCTGTAACTTTACTGAATAGGACTAGAACCTTGCTACTCATAGTTAAAGTTAGATATTACAGAATTTTTTTCTATAATGGACAATGAATTACTTCATCAAATAATACAATGTAAAAGTCTGAGTAGTTTCAGAATGTCAAGGTCTTGTTTGAATCCTTGAAGTAAGCTTATGACCTTGAACCTGAGATAGAAAAGTTGCCATTTCACTTTGAATTGCCGATTTTGTACTTTCTGTACTATCAAAATTAGCTGTCTTTATTTATAATTTACTGGACTCTATTCAAGTATGAGTAATTCTTTATAACTTGCTAGAGATATTAAGTAGAGGACACAGAGGATAAAAAGATGGTTTAAAAAAAGAATGTCACCCCCCTAAAATCATAACGAATACATTCTAAAACAATGACTGTATTCTTGATATGTTTATTTTTTATTATGTAGCAACTTGCTAACTGTAAGCTAGATAATAAGTTAATGTTACTTGGAAGATTATCTTGGACTCCTAGATCATTTGTAAGTTTCCTTTCTTCTTTTTTCTTTCTTTCTTCCTTTCTTCCTTTCTCTTTGTCTTTTTTAAAAGACATATTGAGCTTTTCCTTAAAATCTAGAATTTGTAAAACACATACAAATACAAAGAATTTTAATATACTCCCTACCATGAAAAATTAATGAGATAATAAAACCATTAACTCTTTTTAAATTCTTTGAAGGAAAGGACTAAAAACATTAAGCACTTTTGTCACTGTTTTAAGCACATGCTAATTCTTCACTGATGTGTACAGTTTAGGTTTCCTTCATGAGAGAGCTCTTTTTCCCCAGACTTTTCACATAGCTGCAGATTTCCTCAGAACTTTTCATTTAATCCAGCTAATATTTCTTCCATTGATACCCAAGTGCGGGGCAATCCAGTGTTAACTATCCTGCTTCATTGCATTCCTGCTGCTGCCATTTCTCATTCTTCAAATCTCTCATTTTATTATCTGTAAAATTTCCCATGGTTGGTACAAGCCATAACATCTGCATCACAATGTAGATATCTCTGTTTTATTGGTACTATCTTGTAGGACTGTTTTTATATTTATTTATTTTCCCTTTTGTTGCCTTTTTTTTTATTGTTGTTGTAGTTATGATTGTTATTGTTATTGATGTTGTCATTGTCAGGACAGAGAGAAATGGAGAGAGGAGGGGAAGACAGAGGGGGGAGAGAAAGACACCTGCAGACCTGCTTCACCACCTGTGAAGTGACTCCTCTGCAGGTGGGGAGCTTGGGGCTCAAAGCGGGGTCCTTACTCCTTGTGCTTTGTGTCACCTGTGCTTAACCCGCTGTGCTACTGCCCCACTCCCAGTAGGACTGTTTTTAATAGCCCGCAGAAGCTAATGAACATGAATTATTTAGAAAAATACCACGTGCTATAAAAATGCAGTTAATTATGGTTGCTACTTAGTTCCAGGCTTGAAATCATTCGGTGAATTAGTCTGTTGGACTTTGACAAGAAGTACACTACCATCACTTGTACAGAGGAAAAGGTTTATATACATACTATACAATATTTTCATTTCATTTTCATTTTCATTTCATTTTCCTTAAAGGAGGCATTTTCTTCCTCTAATCACTACAACTCCGACTGCCTCAGGACTAGTTTTCCCCTTTGCCTCATGACTTGAAATCCTTGGGACTGGGAGATGGGGCTGCAGATCAGGTGATTATCTTCAGGTGAGTTAGCTCATGACTGATCTGTGATCTTCACCAAAGGGTTGTGAGTGGCCACAAATGCAGTTATCTCCAATTTCTCCCTAAAACAATTTAGCCCCTTCTTATTCTGCTACAAAATCATTTAAATTCTTGCTTTTCTTTTCTGAAGTCAGTTGTTAAAAATGAGTACTTTAAGAAGAAAAACTGATAATATGAATCACTGTCAGGAGCATTTTCTTATCTGATAATGTTCTTGGGCAATCTGGTTTTCTTTAACAGTATGAATGCCATTAAAGGGGTCAGGTGGTGGCACACCTAGTTAAGTGCATATGTTACAGTGTGTTACTGGGATTCAAGCCCCTGGTCCCCGCTTGCAGAAGGAAAGCTTCACGAATAGTGAAGCAATGCTGTGGTTCTCTCTTTCTCTCTCCCTCTCTATCTTCCTCTTCCCTCTTGACTTCTAGCTGTCTCTATCCTGTAAATAAAGATAATTAAGAAAAAAAAGAATACCATTAAAAGCCTTCAGTATAACTCTCAAATATTTGAGTTAGTATCTTGAAAAAACACTGACAGAGCCAGGTGGTTGTGCAACCAGCTGAGCACACATGTTAAAGGACCCTGGTTCAAGTCCCTAGACCCTTCCTGAGTGGTGAAGCAGAACTGCAGGAGTCTATCCTTCTTTCTTCCACCTCAGTTTCTATATCTACCTACTTACTTTATTAAGTATTAAAAAGTAAAATGTTGACAATTGCAGTATAATTCAACAGAGAACTTCTAAGTCTTAGATGTTACTTATACTCAATGTTGATTCTCCTAAATATTAACTTGATGCTAGCCCCTCTATTTGGTTTCTTTAGGGACACCAATTTTAGAAAAGGGTAAGGGAAATTTATTTTGCTTTACCGGAAAATTATTTTTAAAAGTTACTGATATAATCACCCATAGACTAAGCAAGCTCACTGACTTCACAAAATATGAATAAACTAATCAGGTGAAAGTATAATGGTCTTTCTCCCTTTCTACCTTCTTTACTCTCAGTTTATCTCTATCTATACTATAAATATGTTGTGTATATTTATTTATATATATATAACTTATTTTATAACTATATCTATCTATATATATATATGGTTACTTTGTGAGCAAGTTTTTTGAATATCAAATTCATCCTTTGTTTAAAGGCTTGCTTATGTAATACCTTTTATGCAGTGTTTTACTGTATTTCAAGCAGTGTTATGATGCCACCTAGTGATGCCAGTGAGTAAAGGCCTCTTTGCTTGTCTGCCTTTTCCCTTGTCCTTCACCCCTACTTTTTCTTCCTTCAAATAATTGATGCTTTCTACTTCAAACTTAACTGTTTGTTAAGTAAAAAGAACCAGAATATTTTATATTACATGTACATGCCTATAATGTACTTCTAAGCTTCTTTCCACCCTAAGATTCCTATTCTTATCTGTTCTACTCCTACTTTTTGCTTCCTATTCATTAATCACTTTGTCTCACTTTGTGTCTTGCCATCTTTCAGTCACCAAGTTGCAGACCCTATCATGATTCCTTCTTGACTTTGCTGAGCAGATCACCTCACCAATGTGTCTTGAAACCTCACTGCTTCAGAGCCCAGCCCTAGCAGGGAAAGGCAGAAATAGACTGGAGGGTATGGATGAACCTGCCAATGCCCATGTCCATAACAGGTTGGATTGTCTTGAATTTGATCTTTAACCTTAATTCTAATGCCAAGATATGTATAAAAACCCATTTTCTAGAACTTTCTTATCTGCCTTTGGAGTGTGCCCATAAATACATCACTATTACTACAACTTCAACAACAGGGTATTTTGTAATTGGATTTAATAAACATTGTTCCTTTGTTTTTCATGTACCATGTCACTTCTCTTATTTCACTGTGGAATAAAATGAATAAAATAAACTGACTAAAGGTCATATACAAAGTGTTATGAGCAGGGCCAGGTGATAGTGCAATGGGTTAACACACTTGGCACAAAATGCAAGGAGGTGGCACAAGAATCCTGGTTTTAAAACCCAGGCTTTCCATCTGCAGGGGTGTTGCTTCACAGGTGGTGAAGCAGGTCTGCAGGTGTCTATCTTTCTCTCCCTCCCTCTGTCTTCCCCTCCTCTCTCCATTTCTCACTGTCCTGTCCAACAACAAAAGCAATAACAACATGAGCAACAACAGCAAAAGCAATAACAACAGGAGCAACTCTGAAGTTGTTTCTGAGTCAACACACAATAATGTTGTACAAGATTGATCTTTCTTTCTTTCTTTCTTTCTTTCTTTCTTTCTTTCTTTCTTTCTTTCTTTCTTTTCTAATTCTGCCAGGATTGTCACTGGGGCTTGGTGCCTGTACAACAAATATACCACTCTTCACAGCCATTTTCCTCTTTTTCTTTTTTCAGAGACGAATTGAGAGGGATGGGCACAGAGAGGAAGAGAAAAAGAGACATCTGTAACACTGTCATCACTCATGGAGTTACCCCTCCTCAGGTAAAGCAAGGGGCTTGAACCCAGATGTTTCTGAATGGTCACATGTGCACTCTACAGGCTGTACCACCACCCAACCCATTTATGCATGTATGTATGATGGAGTTGGAGTTCAGAGCCCTCTGATCATCCTTTTTATCTCTTTGTCTAATATATTCACACTGTTTTTTATTTTTAGTAAACACTTTACTTTCTAAGCATATTTATTATAGAATAGTTTAAAGGAAAATTATAAGAGTTGCATTTGTTCATATTCTCACCAACAGTATAACAAAATTCAAGGTGCCCCTATATCTACATTCAAAGCAGTAATGTGGTGCTGGATTGCAAATATGTTATTAGTTATTGGTTAAGATGAATGACTGGATTTCTTTCATTATGACTCTGTGAAAAATGTAGAGACAGGTGACAGGAGATAGCTTACCCACCAGACTGCATATAATACCATGCATAAAGTCCTGGTTTTGAGACCTAGCAAAACACAGGTACACCATGGACAGTACCATGGATGGTGGGGTGGTTTATGATATCTCTAATCTGGATTTGTCTCTCCATCTCTCCCTTATCTCTTTCCCGCAAATTAATAAAGAATAGAACATTGTGTAGGCAAACATGGTATTAACATTACCATGCAAGCACAGGGCCTTGAGTCCTTCAAGGTCTCAAAAGTCTAAACTTGTCAGATAAAGTAAGATTTACAAAAGCTGCATAAGGGCAAGAGACTGGCACACATTAATGGTGACATTTTTGGTCACTACTAAGCCACCCCATCATCTGGGACCTCAGTCAGGGAATCCTTGGATTCCCACATAGATATGATGGGCCTAGACCTCTAACAGATCCCTCTCCCCATCACTGGTCACTTCCATTGGGAAGGACCATCTTCTTCTTCTAGCGTTTGCCAGGAAGGACTATCATTATAAACCCTCTTGTGGACCTTGCCTTCAATGTAGAATAGCAATGATGGGAGTTGCCCCATTCTCCAAAGGGAGGCTTGGTCAATTTACTATGCTACTTGAGAAAGACTAATCCTGAAATGAGTGCAGCCTAGAATGTTCCTAGCTATAGCTATGAACTTAGAACTCAGACTGACAGGATACAGAGCCTCCTGTGCTAAATATGAGTAGATATGTATGGGCCCTAGGTCAGATGGATGGGGTTTAAATTTAATGGTATTTATATGCTTTCCTCATTGTTGTTAAAATTTCCGGGGCTCTTGCCGGGCCGGCTAGCTTCACGGTGGTGAACAGAGACGCGGAGACAATGGCTGGGCAGGGAAGCTGTATTTCTTTATTCAGGAACAACGATTCACAAACTAAGACAAACTAATCACCAAATAGAACTCTGCTGTCTCTTTGCGGCGGCGCAAGCACTCTTTCTTTTACTCTGGAACTCAGGAACCCTCTCCCTTACTCTCGAACTCAGAAACTCTCGCACCCTCGCACTCTCGAACTCCGGAACTCAGGAACTCTGTCACTGGGGAACTCAGGAACTCTCGGACTCCGGAACCCTCTCCCAGGGTCCCTTGGGGCGGGGCCAAGCAGGCCCGCGAAATTAACAGGACTCATCCAATTCTCTTGGAGGGGGAGGGCTAGAACAAGCCAATGTAAAGCATACGACAATTCCCCCTTTTCTTTTTAACTAAATGACTATAGTATCAAGGGTGTGGGGTGAACAGAAACATATATAACCAAAACCAGCATGTTGCCAAGGGAAGGCCTGAGGGGGCCATATCTGAAAAAAAAAACATTTCTTGCCTCTGGGGGGCTACTTGCCTCGACGGGCATTTGCATGGGGGCGCTGAACGGCCTAGGGTCCCAAAGGCAGCTGGCTGCAACTTACTTACTATGAAACAAAACTTGTTATTAGCATATCTACTGCACGATCTAACATTTCTAATAGAGAAGGAATTTGAGACTTTTACATATCAACAACGTCTTTTAACCTTTTGTTACACCCATTCAAGATGGAGACACACCCTAGGTGTGGGCCGGAGAGGAAACCTCAGGCATGAGAATAATTAGCATAGCCATTGTGCGATCTACCATTTCTAATAGAGAAGGTAGTGTTTTACATATCAACAAGTCTATTTAACCTTTTGTTTAGACCAACTTAGTTGAAATATATTGATTGTTAACTAATTTTTACCTCAGACTTTAAATGTAAGTTAATTTTTATCTTTATGAGAATTATATTGAAAACCTTTTTTATTTAACTTTGACTAGTAAGAATTTAGCCTTAAAGCTACTGTTTACCGAACTTTAAACATACACATAAACATGGTCATTAATACACAAGGAGAGAAACCTTTGTTACGAAGACATGTCATTTTAAACACGAATTTAAATCTATATTGTCTTAGTTGTTGGGGGGGGGTTCACCATCCGGAGGTGGCTTCCCGCGCAGCTCCACTTCTAGGAATTGCAGGTTGCGATCTCTGCACAAATCTCTGCGTACTCCAGCTTGTCTGTCTTCAGACCGGACCGGCGGCTGGAGATCTCGTGTGCCCAGTTTTGGCAGGGAGCCCGGGAGTCCGGGAGGCCCGGGATGGTTCCAGAATTTATAGAAAGAGGGCAGGCAGGCCATCTTTGTAGAAGGCGTGAGCCTAGGTGCCCAGGGGTGGCGGCCATGATAGAACGCCGCGGCCCTGCCCCATGGCCCTGCCATGTCTGCTGCCCTGTTCGCAGTGGCCGAGCAGCGTGGAGGGATCACGCGTCCAGTGCCCTGCACCACGCGGTGGAGAGCCGGCTCCTGTGGGCTGGCCTCAGGCTCCAGCATGTTGGCATCGGGCTCCAGCATGTTGGCCTCAGGCTCCAGCATGTTGGCATCGGGCTCCAGCATGTTGGCATCGGGCTCTAGCGTGCTGGCATTGGGCTCTTGCATGGTGGCGTAGGCCTCCTGCGGGCTGCAGGGCTGCGGGGTTGCTGGCGCGGTGCGCGGGGTTGTCTGGGCGCAGCCGGCTGGCTGGCTGTTTAACCAGGTGGAAACAGCAGCTCCGCGCCTCGCCTCCCGCCCGCTGGCTCTTCCCGCTGGCTGTTCTGAGTTCCCTCGAGCGAGTGGAAACCACAGAGTGGTCCAGAGATAAATGTTCCAGAAACAGCAAAACAGTCTCGTGAAGAAAGAGCAGAGGCCTTTGGAGATCTCTTCACAAGCAGAAGAGAAGGCCATCGTGCATAGGTAGCCAAATTGTCTTTACTTATCTGAGAGATGCGCAGGTCAGCCCCACGTTGGGCGCCATTTGTTGTTAAAATTTCCGGGGCTCTTGCCGGGCCGGCTAGCTTCACGGTGGTGAACAGAGACGCGGAGACAACGGCTGGGCAGGGAAGCTGTATTTCTTTATTCAGGAACAACGATTCACAAACTAAGACAAACTAATCACCAAACAGAACTCTGCTGTCTCTTTGCGGCGGCGCAAGCACTCTTTCTTTTACTCTGGAACTCAGGAACCCTCTCCCTTACTCTCGAACTCAGAAACTCTCGCACCCTCGCACTCTCGAACTCCGGAACTCAGGAACTCTGTCACTGGGGAACTCAGGAACTCTCGGACTCCGGAACCCTCTCCCAGGGTCCCTTGGGGCGGGGCCAAGCAGGCCTGCGAAATTAACAGGACTCATCTAATTCTCTTGGAGGGGGAGGGCTAGAACAAGCCAATGTAAAGCATACGACACCTCATATTTCTGAGCTACTCTCTGTCCTAATTCAACTCTCTAGGCCTGTTCTCAACTCTGACACCATCTTCTCAGACTATACTTTTAGTCTACCTGCATGTTAGCTATTGGGCTCAAGTGAAAATTACTAAAATCATGGCTCCCTTGGAACATATCTAATATAGATTTCCTAGCTTCTTCCAACACAAAGCCCCCTAATTTCATCTGCTCTGTTCTTAACTTTGATTTCCTGTTTATTATACAATTTTTCCTGCTTTATATCTTACTGCCTTTCAGCCACCAATTTGCAAATGGTACCATGATGCCATCCTGACCTCCCTGGACAGATGACCTCACCAATGTATCCTGAACCTCACATCTCCAGAGCCTTGCCCCACTAGAAATGGTAGAAACAGGCAGGGGTTATGGATTGACTTGCCAACATACATGTTCAGTGTAGAAGTAATTGTAGGAGCCAGAAGTCCCATCTCATGCACCCCATAAAAAATTGTGGTCCATACTCCTAGAGGGATAAGGAATAGAGAACCTTCCAATGGAGAGGATGGGACACAGAACTTTGGTAGCAGAAACCATGTAGAATTCTACTCCTGTTATCTTACAATTTGTTAATTGTTTTAAAATCTCTAATAACAAAAGAAATAAACAATATTACATTGCTGTTACCACATACTATTGCAAATAAATACTAAGTCACCAATAAAATTTTAACAAAAAAGAAACAAACAACCCTAGAAAAACAAAGCTATGTTTTTTTTTTCTTTTTTTAAATTTATTTTTTATTTAAGAAAGGATAAATTAACAAAACCATAGGGTAGAAAGGGTACAACTCCACACAATTCCCACTACCCAATCTCCATTTCCCATCCCCTCCCCTGATAGCTTTCCCATTCTCTATCCCTCTGGGAGCATGGACCCAGGGTCCTTCTGGGTTGCACAAGGTGGAAGGTCTGGCTTCTGTAATTGCTTCCCCACTGAACATGGGCGTTGACTGGTCCATCCATACTCACAGTCTGCCTCTCTCTTTCCCTAGTAGGGTGGGTATCTGGGGAAGCAGACACAATGGTGGGGTCTTCAGTCCCGGGAAGCCTGGCTGGCATCCTGATGGCATCTGGAACCTGGTGACTGAAAAGAGAGTTAACATACAAAGCCAAACAAATTGTTGAGCAATCATGGACGCAAAGGTTGGAATAGTGGAGAGGAAGTGTTGGGGGGGGGGTACTCGCTGCAAACTTTAGTGTAATTCTGCTTTCAGGTGTATCTTTTGCACTTGTTTATGGATACATGGATATGTGTGAACATATGCTTTCTCTCAAAGAACCTGATGTATATCTAGGTTTTGGAACTTTGTTAGAAAGTGATCCACCTGGGATGGAATTAGAGAATGCTATGAAAGGAAAGGTCTCACCCGAGTAATGAAGCTGAAGGGTTGTCATTCCACACCTAAAGTCTCTGGACACAGGCTGAGCTGAAGCATGTTGAGGTGGCCATCGTTGCGTTGATTAGGTTGCGATTGACTGATGCAATATTATTTGATATGGATTGGGAGAGGCATGTGGGAAAGTGGGCCCTATCCTAAGGTTCCAGGACTGGGAAAAATAGAGACTCTATAGTGGAGATGTGAGGTTCCTACTGTCTTAGGGTTCAGACAGACATTGGATAGTTAATGTTATCATCACATTATTTGGTAATTGGGTTAACTTTGAAAAGTCCTTTTGTTAGGGTTTGCTGTATAGTTCCCAATATCTTGTAAATAGCTGTGCCACTGGTTGCCTCTGATCTGCTTGGTCTAGACTTTTGAGGGAGTCTGCATATTAAATGCACAGCCTATATATTAAGAAGACTCAGTCTGTGTTTTAAAAAACTTCGAGACATACAATTAATTTTTTCCCTCTTATATTAATTAATTAGTGATTTATATAACTACACTTTACTAGGAGTGTACATAACACCATTCCCACCACCAAAAAACTGTGTCCCATCCCACCCACCCACCCCCACCCCCCACCAGCCCAGGAAGCCACATGTCTACCCCTCACCACAGGGTTTTTACTTTGATGCCCTACTTTCAATTTAGTCAGATCCTGCTTTTAGTTTCCCTTTCAGATCTTCTTTCTCAACTTCTTTTGATGAGTGGGATCATTCCATACTCATCTTTTTCTTTCTGATGTAGCTCACTTAACATAATTCCTTCTAGCTGTGTCCAACAAGGGTCAGAAAAGGTGGGTTGATTGTTCTTGACAGCTGTATAGTATTCCATTGTGTATATATACCACAGCTTTCTCAGCCACTCATCTGTTGTTGGGCACCTGGATTGCTTCCAGGTTTTAGCTATTATGAATTGTGCTGCTATGAACATAGGAGTACACACCTCTTTTTGGTTGGGTGTTATGGAGTCCTTGGAGTATATCCCCAGGAAAGGAATTACTGCATCATATGGAAGGCCCATGTCTAGCCTTCTGAGAGTTTTCCAGACTGCTCTCCACAGAGGCTGTACCAATTTACATTCCCACCAGCAATGTAAAAGGGTTCCTCTGTCCCCACATCCTCTCCAGCGTTTGTTGCTGCTGTCCTTTTTGATGTATGCCATTCTTACAGGAGTGAGGTGGTATCTTAGTGTTGTCTTGATTTGCATTTCTCTGATAATCAGTGACCTAGAGCAGTTTTTCATATGTTTGTTAGCCTTTTGGATCTCCTCTGTGGTGAGTGTTTTGTTCATTTCCTCTGCCCATTTTTGGATGGGGTCATTTGCTTTTTTGCGGCTAAGTATGCTGAGCTCTTTATATATTTTGGTGATTAGTTTCTTGTCTGATGTCTGGCATGTGAACATCTTCTCCCATTCTGTGAGGGGTCTCTCTGTTTGTTTAATAGTTTCTTTGGATGTGCAGAAGCTTTTCAATTTGATGTAGTCCCATTGGTTTGTTTCTGCTTTAGTCTTTCTTGCAATTGGGTTTATTTCATTAAAGATATCCTTGAGGTGTAGGTTGGAAAGTGTTTTACCAATGTTTTCCTCTAGGTATTTGATTGTTTCTCATCTAACATGCAGGTCGTTGATCCATCTGGAGTTGATTTTTGTTTCTGGTGAGATAAAGTCGTTCAGTTTCATTCTTCTGCATGTTACAACCCAGTTTTCCCAGCACTATTTATTGAAGAGAGCCTCCTTCTTCCATTTAATACTTTGGGCCCCCTTATCAAAGATTAGATGTCCATAGGTGTGGGGACTTATTTCTGGGCTTTCAATTCTGTTCCACTAGTCTGTGTGCCTATTTTTGTTCCAGTACCAGGCTGTTTTGATGATGATGGCCTTATAATATAGTTTGAGATCTGGGAGTGTGATGCCTCCATTTCTGTTTCTTTTCCTCAAGATGGTTTTGGCAATTCTAGGTGTTTTCATGTTCCAGATAAATGATTATAGTGTTTGTTCTAGTCTCTTAAAGAAGCTTGGTGGAACTTTGATGGGTATTGCATTAAATTTGTATATGGCTCTGGGGAGAATATTCATTTTGATGATATTTATTCTTCCAATCCGTGAGCATGGGATGTATTTCCAGTTTCTGTGAGAGACAGCATATGTTCACACGTATCCATAAACTACTGCAAAATATATACCTGAAAGCAGAAGTACACTAGAGTTTGCAGTGAGTACCCCCCTAACACTTCCTCTCCACTATTCCAAGCTTTGGGTCCATGATTGCTCAACAATTTGTTTGACTTTGTATGTTAACTCTCTTTTCAGTCACCAGGTTCCAGATGTCATCAGGATGCCGGCCAGGCTTCCCTGGACTGAAGACCCCACCAATGTGTCCTGGAGCTCCGCTTCCCCAGAGACCCACCCTACTAGAGAAAGAGAGAGGCAGACTGGGAGTATGGACCTACCAGTTAACGCCCATGTTCAGCGGGGAAGTAATTACAGAAGCCAGACCTTCCACCTTCTACAACCTACAATGACCCTGGGTCCATGCTCCCAGAGGGATAGAGAATGGGAAAGCTATCAGGGGAGGGGTGGGAAATGGAAATTGGGTGGTGGGAATTGTGTGGAGTTGTACCCCTCCTACCCTATGGTTTTGTTAATTAATCCTTTCTTAAATAAAAAAATTTATTTAAGGAGACATTAACAAAATCATCTATCTCCTGGAACCTGGTTTTGGGACTTTGTTAGGAGGTGAACTACCTGGGATGGAATTAAAGAATACTATGAAAGGAAAGGTCTCACTTGAGTGATGAAGCTGAAGGGTTGTCTTCCCACACCAGAAGTCTCTGGACACAGTCTGAAGTGAAGCATGCTGGGGCGGCACTCTGCGTTGATTAGGTTGCCATCAGCAGATGCAATATTATTTAATAAGAATTGGGAGAAGCATACGGGAAAGTGGGCCCTACCCCAGGGTCCCAGGACTGGGGGAAGTTTAGGCTCTATAGTGGAAATGTGAGGTTCCTGCTGTCTTAGGGTTCAAGAAGACAATGGGTAATTATTGTTATCACATTATTTGGTATTTGGGTTAACTTTGAAAAGTCCCTTTGTTACAATTTTTCCCCCTCTCATATTAATTAAATAATGATTTATATGACTACAATTTAATAGGTGTCTACATAAACACCATTCCCACCACCTAAAGATTGTGTCCAATCCCACCCACCCCCCCACCCGCTCCCACCCCTCCACCGGCCCACGAAACTGCATGTCCACCCTCCCCCTCACCACAGGGTTTTTACTTTGGTGCCCTACTTTCAATTTAGTCAGATCCTGCAAAGCTATGTTTTTAATGTAGAGACTACTTGTCTATAGAGACTGTATGTCTCAAATGCAAGATTCTATAAATGAGAAGCAGGATTTCTCTGATTTCTATACTTCTTTGTACTTCATTATTAAGGATTAGTCTTCCTTCAAACTATTTATGCTATTCATTATTCACTTATAATATAAGTGTATTATATATAATACACTTATATTGTATTATTCCTACAGTATAAGACGCAATAAATTTTGCATTATCATAAATTGCTAAAGAAAAAAATGCCTTTTACTCTACTCCATATGTCACCTAATGTGTGCTTCTGTCTACTGTATAATTTAGCCTCAATTAAAAACATATTGTTTTATATTTCTGATATCTTTTTTTTTCTTCCTCTTGGGTTATTGCTGGGCTCGGTGCCTGCACCATGAATCCACCGCTCCTGGAGGCCATTTTTCCCCCTTTTTGTTGCCCTAGTTGTTTCAGCCTAGTTGCAGTTATTATTGCCATTGTTGATGTTGCTTTGTTGTTGGATAGGACAGAGAGAAATGGAGAGAGGAGGGGAAGACAGAGAGAGGGGAGAGAAAGATAGACACCTGCAGACCTGCTTCACTGCCTGTGAAGCCATTCCCCTGCAGGTGGGGGCCGGGGGCTCAAACCGGGATCCTTATGCTGGTCCCTGCCCTTTGCGCCACGTGCGCTTAACCCACTGCGCCACTGCCCGACCCCCTTCTGATATCTTTAAAAAGAATTTAAGGTCTTACAACTTTCAAGTTATAATATGGAAAATTGTAATGACACATAATCTAAAAAAACAATTCCAGAAGTGTGACTTAAAAATGATTTGTATGAGGTCTGGCCAAACAGATCACTTGGATAGATTGCTACTTTGCCATGTAATAGACCCCAGTTTAAGCCTAGCCCCCATTTCGTTGAAAAAAGCTTCAGTGCTGTTGTCTTTTTCACTCTTTCTGCCTTTGTGTATATATCTAAATTAAACTAGAATAAATATATGAATTTGTAAGCCGAAAATGTAAAGTACAAATATATTTTATATT
Source organism: Erinaceus europaeus (assembly GCF_950295315.1). NCBI lineage: Eukaryota > Metazoa > Chordata > Mammalia > Eulipotyphla > Erinaceidae > Erinaceus > Erinaceus europaeus. Next base: position 29,576,307 of record NC_080167.1, read on the forward strand.
AATTATAAACAGAGAAATATCTCAATTATAATATAAAGACTACAAAATTAATATAAATCTGTGTCTTAAACCTAGAACATAACGATAAACGAAAAATAATCCAAATAATCCAAATACTAACCCTCAAATTAGGCGGTATGACTGTATTAACATGAAACAAATTTTAATTTAAAGTAAAAAAGACAATAGAAGAATATTATTATAAAATATTTAGTTCATCAGGATGAAATATACATTTTAATGAATGTACTTCATAGTGTGATATACACACACACACACACACACACACACACATGATAGCTTGGTAGAGTGATAGCTTGGTAGAGCATAGGGGAGCTCTCCCATCCTTGGATGGAGGTCTGGATAGACACCCCACTTGTAAGTCTCTCTCGTCATAGAGGTGAGCCAAGAGGGAAAAAGTCTCCCAGAATAAGCTTGCCTTGTTAGTCTCTCAGGCCCACAGAGACCTCAGTACTTCTCTCCATTAACTGCAGGCCACATGGCCGCCTACTTTAAGATTCACTTACTCAAAGTTCACAGAGGAGAACACACCTTATCACACACTCCTTGCAGTGCCCTTTGATGTCCTTAATTTGCTTATCTTCTCTCTATCTTGCCTTAACTGGTTCAACCCCTCTCCTCCCCTCTAACGCCTTTGGGTAATTAAATGCCTGCATCAGGAGACTAATTATCTTGACCTTTATGTATCTGCATCAATTCTTGTCATACCAGCCCCCTACCATAGGGGCAAGCTGACCTTTAAGAAACCTGTAATTTCTGACATATTTGAATAATGTTCCTTGTTTGGTTTTCTATTTAAACCTTTGCCCACCTGCTAATAAATGAGACCTGAGATCTGAGCACGCTGCAGGTATCCCCGGTGTCTTTAATTCATGTTGTCCCTTGCATGAGCGAGAAAGAACCAGTCCTTTACCTTTCTCCTGGAGATCACCCTGCCAGAAATCCAACATATATATATATAGTCTGATATATGTTATTTCCCAATATGTGATTTCTCAGTTCAAGAATACATATTACAAATTGTTTTGATTATTTGAAATTTATTTAAGTTTGATTTTATGGTGAGGAATGTGGTCCATTTTGGATTTTTTTTTATAATTTTTATTTATAAAAAATAAACACTGACAAAAACCATAGGATAAGAGGGGTATAACTCCACACAATTCCACCACCAGAAATCCATATCCCATCCCTCCCCTCATAACTTTCCTATTATTTATCCTTCTGGGAGCATTGACCAAAGGACATTATGGGGCGCAGAAGGTGGAAAGTCTGGCTTCTGTAATTGCTTCCCTGCTGAACATGGGCATTGACAGGTCAATCCATACTCCCACCTGTCTCTCTCTTTCCCTGGTTATATGGGGCTTCGGGAGGCGGGGATCCAGGATATATTGGTGGGGTTATCTTCCCAAGGAAGTCTGATCGGCATCATGGTAGCATCTGGAACCTGGTGGCTGAGAGAAAAGTTAACATATAAAGCCAAAGAAATTTTTGACTAGTCATGAACCTAAAGGCTGGAATAGTGCAGATGAAGATTTGGGGTTTCCGTTTTGTAGATAGTTAGTAGGCATATTTTAGTTATATTCCAAAGGGCCCATGACAATGCTGTTTTTGCTTTTTTCCTGAGCCTGACATCTGATATGCAGGTGGACCCAAGTTATTGTCTGGGGAGATGATGTCATGGATGGAAAAAGGGCTAGAAAGCTGGAGCAGGGAAGAAAGTAGCTCCCAAATATGGGAAAGATGTATAAAAAGTGTTGACTGTAAACCTCATCGATCTGATATGATCTTGGGCCCATATTCAGCTTAGGAGCCTATGTAACCTCTGCATCCCTATAGATCTGAGCTCACATTCTGTGGTCATGAATAGGAATGTTCCAAGCTGCCCCAATTTCAGGACCCATCTTCCTCAGGTGTAGCATAGATTATGTTGTCCAGCCTCCCTTTGGAGGATAGAACATTCTCTACTGTTGATCCATGTTGAAGGCAAGGTCCTATGTGGGCCCATAGAGGGGTCTGTTGTGTTGTTCTTGATAGAGATACCCAGTAACAATGGAGAGAGGGATTTATTCAAGGACTAGGCCCATCATTTCTGTTTGGGAATCTCAGTATTCCCCAGCTGGGGCCCCAGCTGATGGGATGGCCTGGTAGTGACTAAAGAGTCATCATTAAAGTATGACAGTCTCTTGCCCTTATTCAGCTTTTGCAGTCCTTGCTTTGATAAGGTTAGCTTTGGAGTGACTGAGGGAAGTGTAATAGGAAGTAGTGAGGATGAAGGTGGATGCTTATCTTCACTGGGAAGGGGTGGGGGAGGATGGAATGGGATAGTTTTTTGGTGGTGGGAATGGTGTTTATGTACACTACTATTAACATGTAGTCATATAAATCAGTATTTAATTAACATGATAGGGGAAAAATTGATTGAATGTTTCAATGCACAGACTTTTAAATGCACAGACCATAGGCAGAGTCTTTGAAATGTTGACTCTCTTAAAAGCTTAGACCGGAGAGAAGCAACCAGTGGCATAAGACATAACTATATAGAAATAATGTCAAAGGACATAAATTTTGGTGATTTTGTGTATGATACAACAAACCCTAACAAAGGGATTTTCAAAGTTAACCCAATTGCCAAATAATTTGATTACAGCAATAACTATCTATTGCCTTCTTAAACCCTAAGATAGCAGGAACATCCCACTTCCTCGATAGAGCATAGATTTTCCCTAGTCCTAGAACCTATAGGGTGGGGCTCACTTCCCTGCATGCTTCTCTCAATTCATACCAAAATGATACTGCATCTGCTGATCTCAACCTAATCAATGCAAGGAGTACCACCTCAGCAGGCTTCACTTCAGACTGTGAGAGACATCAAGTGTGGAATGTCAACCCTTCAGCCTCATTACTTGGGTGAAACCTTTCCTTTCATAGGATTCTCTAGTTCCATTTAAGTTAGGTCACTTGCTAACAAAGTTTCAAAACCTAGATATAGACCAGGTCCCATGAGATAGGGCATATGTTCACATGCATCCATAAATTAGGGCAAAATATATTCCTGAAAACAAAAATGTGCAATAGCCTGCAGTGAGTCAGTATATTCAGCAAGCAAGTAGAAAGACCTAAAAAGATACCATAAAGTTCATAAGGAAGTATTTTTTAAGTGGTGTGTGAGGTATGTTTGTATTTGATAGAAATGCACACACTTCTATCAGTAACTAATAGAAAAGTATACAAAGGGGCTTAGGTGTTGGTACACTTGGTTGAGGACATATGTTCCCATGTGCAAAGACCCAAGTTCAAGGCCCCCATTCCCACCTGCAAAGCTTCACTAGTGGTGAAGCAGTGGTCAGGTGTCTCTCTCTCCCTCTCCTTCTTCCCTTTTCAACTCTGTCTCTAGCAAATAAATAAATATAAAATATATATTAAAAATATAATCATAGAAAGGAAAGGTAAACAAAGACATTAGTAATTGTATATAATGTAAAAACTTATCTTTCATCATTTGCTGTAGGTAAATCACACAGAAGTTAAAGTTTACCTGTATACTATACTAGTCATTCTTTATTCAGAGCTCTAGACTATTTTGATATGCCTGCTCTTTGGCATGAACATATTTATTCTCTACAGGAGAAATCTTATCTGTGTCCATTTAGAACTGCATTTAACAGGATAAAGTAGCAAATGAAGCCTTGGGAAATCAAACACATTAAAAATTTACTACTCTCTAAAGCTTTCTTACCCATCATACCCAACTCCTTAAGTTGTGGTGACTGACATAGCTGAATCACTGACTTCACTCTAGATCTTTATTTTATCCATATCAGGTACTGCTCGAAGTTAATATGGCAAGCAATTCCCACCAAATGAAGTCCACTATACCTTTGACATGAAGGCATGATGTTCTAGTTCCCATACTATTTTATTACTTCAACTCTAAACAATTCCAGTGCCATTTCTATTTTTACATTACTGCTTTCATCCCTACATGATTGTATCATAGCCCACACAAGGTGCCAATAAATAGTGTGTACAAATTCTACATGAGAAACTGTAAATTATTACTGAGTTATCTTAATAAAGTGAGAGAGAGATGTCTCTAATGAATAGAAAGATTCCTTACTGGGGACTTCTGGGAGGTGTGGTCATAGAGTAACAGGGAAAAGAACCAATTTCCTCCCAGACAACAAATGTCTACAACATTGTGTTGGGGACTGGGCCCACTGTCCGTGAAGTCCAGGCCATTGTTTTCATGAGAGTCTGAGTGGTTAGACCTCAGACCCTCCCCCCTCCAGGTTGACATATGGCAGGATTTATGACTGTTGGACCCCTGGATATGGGCACCTTTCCATACATGCCACTCCCCCCATTTTTAAACAAAGACCATAAATTACTGTGTATGGATAACTTGAAAACTTCCAGCAAGCATCCTGATTGCTCAGCTGCCTCCCTTCCCCCCCACCCTAAAGTGCCTGCAATTTACCTCCAGAGAAATACATTGTGAAGCTTGTGATCACACCCTGTATGGTAACCTATTACTTGTGATCAAATAGTCTGTAGGTCAAAATGTGACTATGCATTGTTTTGCTCTGAGTTTGGATTGGATTTTCTCAACCTTCCCCCCAAGCTATGGGTATACTTGCTTTTACTCCCACAGTAAACGAGATGACCCCTTGAGGCTCTCCCAGAGCTAACTGTTTTATTTGTTTCTCCACGCACTTTGCCCTGGCCACACAGAGCTACCCCAGAACTCCCAGGGGGCCACTCTGACCCTTTGCCAGGGGGGCAGGGGACCTGGAGTGAGCCCCCACCATTGAATTTAACAAAGCTTACCAACTATAGGTGAGACAGCCTCAGAAGCACCTCAGCCTCAGGTGGATATTTGTGTGAGTGGTTGGGGGTGAGAACGGACATGGAACTGAAGCAAAACACAAATAATTTAGAACTGATACAGAGCACAGAGCATTTTCTCTCAATACACAGCAAGTAGTCATGGCAACACACAATACTGGTGGTGAGAAAAGGGAACTTATGGCCATTTAATGCATGACATCAAGGGTGTTAGTCTACTGAATTACAGGCAAGGACTCACCAAAAAAGCAGAAAGCATTTGTGACCAAAAGAAGTCTGATCTGTCACCAAAACATAATTGTCATTTTCAGCAGCTGGTGGTGGCTACCTAGTAAGTTGAGCCCAGCTATAGCCGAATAGTGAACTCCTGAGGCTTGGTTGCTGATTGAAATCATACAGAGAAACCATATTCATGTACCACACAGAGCACAGAACAGATCAAGGAAACAACAAAAAAACCGTAATACAATCTCCCACCCCTCCACTATAAACAAAGTGAAGCCCAGAGACCACAACAATATCACCACCTGCTGGCCAGCAATAACCCGCTTAATAAATGCATAAACATAAATACTGAAGAAGCAAATGACAAAACACTCCAAATCAGACAGAAATGAAACAGAAGGATTCTAAGAAAATAAAGACATGGAGGTAATATCAGAGAGAAAGGCTACAGTAAGTTCATTATGAGGACCTATCAAATGGAGAACATATTTGCACACCATATTTTAGACAAGCAGCTGATATCAAACATCTATAAAGAACTTATACAGCTCAACAAAAACAAATGAACAACTCAATAAAAAAGTGGGTACAAGATATGAATAGATAATTCTCTAAAGAAGAGATACACATGGCCCACAGGCATGCAGAAACACTCCAGTTCACTCTTTACCAGAGAAATGAAAATTAAACCACACTGAGGTACCACCTTGCACCTGAGAGAATGACCTTCATAAGTAAAACAGAGGATAAGTGTTGAAAAGGATGTGGAGAGAGAAGTACTTTATTACACTTGTGGTGGGAATGCACTGGTACAACTACTATGGAGAATAGTATGAAGAATCCTTAAACAAATACAAATGGAAATATCTCACGATCTAGAAATTCCATTCCTAGGCATTTACCCAAAAGGGATAACAAGACTAATTCAAAAGGATATATGCATCCCCATGTTTGTAGCTGCATTACTCACAATAGCCAAAATATGGAAGAAACCAAAATACCCTTGAGCAGATGACTGGATAAAAAAAAAGCTATGGATATATACTCAATGAAGCACTACTCAGTAATAAAAAATAAGATATTGAGTCCTTTGGGATAAAATGGATGGAACTGGAGATTATGCCTAATGAAGTAAATAAGGAGTTAAAGGACAACTACATAATGGTTTCACTCATATGTGGAAGTTAGAGAATTTAACACAATAAATTGAAACAAATCAAAACTGCATTGAGATATGCACATGGCAAAGCAGCACAGTATACAAGTGAACTATTTTACTGGCCTCAAATTTACATTTAATATGAATGCATTTGGCTTTTCCACCATTTTTTTCTGATCTGTAATCACACATTCCAGTGTGGCTTCCAGGTAGATAGGTTAATAAAAGGGATAGGTAAGAAACCTGGTGAAGAGAATGCCAGATATTAATGTATGCTTTTGCCTGTCATTGCTTTTATGTGGATTCTTTTGTAGCAAGCAAAAATCTTCATGCTCTGTCTTTTTCCATATTGCCCCAGCTAAGGCTTTATCTTCTGATGCCAACACTTGGCTTCTCATTTCCAACAATAATACTTTTTCTTATTATTTCTTCAGTCCTAGGAGTGTTGCTTCTGCTACCTGACAACTCCAATCCCTGGGCTGTTCATCATCTCTTGTTTACTTCTCACAGAAATAATCTCTGTTTAAAATCCAGAGTTGATATGGTGTCCGGCTGTATTTTAGCGGGTTAAGCACACATGGTGCAGAATTCCAGGACCGGCTTAAGGATCCCGGTTCAAGCACCTGGCTCCCCACCTGCAGGACGATCACTTCACAAGTCATGAAGCAGGTCTGCAGGTGTCTATCTTTCTCTCGTCATCTCTGTCTTCCCCTCCTTTCTCCATTTCTCTCTGTCCTATCTGGCAACAACAACATCAGTAGCAACAACAATAATAATCACAACAATGATAAAAAACAACAAGGGCAACAAAAATGGAAAATAAATTTAAAAATATTTTTTAAAAATCCAGCATTGTTCTTAAAAAAAGGTCTTAATTTATATAAGGAGTTAAGGTGAAGACATAAAAACTCATTAGAAAGTCACTACAGTAGTTGAGAGAAATCCTGAGGACTTTACTTGAAGCAGTGGTAGAAGGGATAAAGAAAACATATCTAACTAGTAATCAATTAGAGATAAAATTGGATGACAAGTAGCTAGGAAAATAACTGGCATTTTGATTTTCATTCATGAGGTCTCTGGTTAGATTACCTACAGTACATATATGAGGGTGATACTCTATTTTCTCTCTCTCCATCTCTTTGCCTTGTGTGAAAATGTCTCTAAAATGTAGTAAGTTAAAACAACTCTCTAAAAACCAAACACTTAAAAATTGGCAGACTTATGAGATTCATTCAATATGGCCATCAGAGAATCAGATGATGGAGAGAAGGAATATGAGATATTTTCCAGATTTTAAATAATTTGGTGGCTTGCAGATGCAAAATCAGAAATTATAATGGGAGATATAGCATAAGGAAGAAGCCAATGAATACACGTAATTGAGTACATGTTTGATCATTTTGAGTAGCTGGGATTTCAGGACACCTAGGTAGATATAAATATGAAGTTCAGAAGAGAGGATAAGATTGTATATAAATATCTCATAATTACCAACATATGCAGAATAGTCTATTAAATAATAGTAGATTAAGAATACCCATGGAAAAACTGAACAATGGAGGGAAAAATAGCTTCATTCTCCATATCCAACCCATTCAAAAGGAACATTCTATATCTGCAATTAGATCTATTTCCACGACCTTTAAGGAAGCACTTCTTCTGGCTTGCCCTACTTCTTTATTGTACATTGATAATGTAGTTAAATGTGTACTGACTTCATTCATGAAACTGATGTGGTATAAGGTTTTCTTTTTCCCCTTTTTATGGTATATGTTTTTTCAGTCTTTCTGCTGGGCACTTAGCACTGTTAACTATGTCCTTCTTAATGTATTCTTTCCTCATATAGGTAGTTGGAGGTAACAGACTCACCTTGGTCTCCTGATGGGCTATATTCTCTTCTACTTGTGCCTTTGATAATAGTTGTCCTGTTCCTTTAGTCTGTATTATTTTCCTGGAGACTGGCATTCCATGGGACTACATGCTGATTTCTCTCAATTATGTCTCCATACCTATTTCAGACACTTTTCCTAGCTGAACTTCATAACAGTTGCCTTCCTGCTCTCATTTCCAAAGACAATAGGCAACTCAAGTCCACTGTAGTCAGTTTTCTCCAAGCTATGTAACTTGATTAGATTTGTAGTATGGTCATTACAGCCCTACATGGAAAGCCACTCTATTCTTGTACCCTTATTAAGTACACTTAATCTCCCAGGCTCATACTCTCTGCTGGTCTAGCATTTGTCACTACACTATTGTTCATAAGAGCATTTATTATTATTTAGTTGCCTAGGATGAGACCAAAACAACTTCTATGACCTAAAAAATCAACAAAATTGATGACTTGTATGCTTTTCTTTTTCTTTTTCTTTCTCTTTTTTTTTTTTTTTTTGCCTAGGAAAATAATACTTAATTTTAATTCCCAGTTCTATGGTTCTCATTGGTGTCACCCCTCCTTAATAGATTTGGATAAAAGTCTCCTCTTCATTGCCTCCACTGTTACAAATACTGCTATATATCTTTTCTCAATCTTGAAAGTTCCACAGAGTGAAATGTGAAGCTGATTTATATACATGGAGGACAAGGAGAAACCAAAGATAGAAACAGAATTGAGATTGGTTTCTGGCACTTTTAATAAGCAGAGGAACTTACCTTTCTTTGTCTTGAATAGTTATAAAACAAATAGATCTATTTATTCACCAAAATTTAGGAGTTGATATAAAGATCTTAGTCCCAATGGTGTTCATGACACAAGGGTCAATCAATGATCATGCTCTTTTGATGACCTCAATCAACAGTATGCACACACACAATCTTACAGAACAGTTTTTTCTTTTTAAATTTTTAAAATTATATTTATTTTTATTTACTGGATAAAGACAGCCAGAAATCAAGAGGGAAGGGGGTGATAGAAAAGGAGAGACAGAGAGAGAGACACCTGCAACAATGCTTCACCTCTTGCAAAGCATTCCCCCGAAGGTGGGGACCAGGGACTCGAACCTGGTTCCTTGTGCACTGTAACATGTGTGCTCAACCAGGTGCTCCATCACCTGGCCTGGAACATTTTATTATAAGTCTTTGTAGATTTTTCTCTTCTCATAGTATGTGGACCTCTTAATTATAGGAATTATATTTAATTTATATTTTTTCTGAGTTTTTAGCAAAATACTTTGCATACAGAAGGTACCAAGTAAATATTTGATGAACAAGGCAGAAATGAACTAGGACCTTCTCAGTGAAGAACAAATATGTTGTATAACCAATATTCCTCGTTTTGTTCACATGAAAGTCACTTTAGTATGAATATTTCTTGTGAAGTTTGTCTATTGATTTATTGACAGAAAGGCAGAAAGAAACACACACAGAGATAGTGAGAGAAGAGAAATAAGAGATAGGGATAGAGATAGATAGATAGTCATGTTTTGGACATGGTTATTCTAACACTTGTTCTTCACCAAAGGCCCTAACTCATACAGGATAGGTTTGTCCTACTCATTAATGATGAAGACAAGTTTTTTTTTTAATCTCTTCCTTCCCCCAAACTTATTTTCTTAAAGATACGAAGCTTATTTTCTTTATGTGACTAGTGATAAGGGGTTCCTTTATTCATTCTGAAGATTTCATTTCTTTCATATCCAAAACTTGTTTTCAGAAGAGAAACTGAAGTTCATATACTATAAATTATAATACATATAAAAGTTTAAAGGTTAGTTCAACAGTACCTCGTAATGAGTCTTCCTTTCTGAGTGGTATAGAATAAATTAAACTAATGTTCTAAATAGCTGATTGATTCCCAACTTATGTTCTGGCAAATATGTAAAAGGACAAGTATTATAACTGAAGCTCTTAAACTTCTCCAGGAATGTGATCTTTATTTTCTAAGTTAGACAAGAAAGAAGAAAAATAAAGACCACAGCTATAAAGCACTAGTAGAGCTTCATAGAACCTAGAAATTTGGAGTCATCAGTTAATCAAGGAGAATGGAGTTAGTTAGCCAATGCTCAGGGGAAGAATATATATTGACTATCATATGACCAGATCTTGAGTTAGGTAAATGTTTTGGTCCAGTTGGTAAAAAATAAAAAGGGAAATCAATACATTCTGATTTGTCTCTCCTTCTCTCTCTTGTTTTTTGATTTTTTAAATTGATTTAATAATGTTTGACAATACCATAGGATAAGAGAGGTACAATTCCACACAGTCCTCACTGTTCTGTATCCCATCCTCTCCATTGAAAGCTTTCCTATTCTTTATCCCTTTGAGAGTATGGACCCAGGGTCATTATGGGGTACAAAAGGTGGAAGGTCTGGCTTCTGTAATTGCTTCTCTCTGGACATGGGCTTTGGCAGGTTGATCTATACTCCTAGCTTGTTTCTATCTTTTCTTAGTGGGGTAGGGCTCTGTCTCTCTCTTTATACCAATTTGAAGGATCTAGGAGATATCCAGGTGTGGGGAAAATGAACCTGGTCAGACCTTCCTGCCTCAGACCATCAGGTTTCTTGCCTGGGAACACAGTTGCCTGGACAGATAAGCAGGCAGTAAACATGTTCTGTGGCCCTGGGACCAAGCCAGATAGTGTGTATGTCAGTAGTTAGCCTCCTAGCAAGAAGCCACTTGTATTTTACTTCTTCTCTCAACCCCCTACCCCTCCAATATATATATGAGGGCAAGGAGATATGAAAATCTGGTAGTGGGAATTGTATTGTAACCCTCAAGCCACCATTTTGTCAGTCATCATTAGGAGAAAGAGAGAGAGAGACAAAGAGAGAGAGAAAGAGAGAGAGAGAGAGGGAGAGATATGGAGAGAGAGAGAGGAGAGGAGAGAAAGGAAAAGCTCCTGGAAAACTGGGAGAGACATAAGAGACATAAGAGAGTTTGGGGTCTCTGAGGACTTGAGAGACCTTTAGAGAACTTTGGAGACCTTGAGAGGGGTGCTGGTGCAGCTGAGATGTCCAGATACTTACCCAAAGAGCAGTTGCTGCAAATGCCCTAAGAACTGACCAGCACTTCTGACCTAGAGAGCAGCTGCCCAGATACACAGCTGGCCCTGAAGTTGAGGCCTGAGGGTGCTGTCTGAGACAACTGCAGATCTGAATGGCACCTAGTCCCTGAAAGCTAACCCGAGGGCAGTGGGGTGGGAGTGGAGTAGAGTCCAGCAGCGGCTAGATGAGTTGCACTAAAGGGATTGAACAGAGGGGAGCTGAGCTGAGATGGCTCTCTGCCAGAATTAAGGTCTCCCTCTGCTTCGCCATCAGTGCCTCCCTATTTTCCTCCTAGCCCCCGCCATCAGCGCCACCCCTGCATCCCTGCTCGGAATTAACTAGCAGTTTTCTCCTACACGAGCACCAGGCAAAAAGGTTGGCTGCAAAGAGAGGGTTGAGGTAAAAGAAACATGTGTAGAGAGGACTCAGGAGGCTTGCAGACTGCGGGTGCTGGGCGGAGCTTGCAGAGCATCCACTGAGCTGCTGCTTCCTAGCATCATGGGAAAATCCTTCCTCTCTCGGACATGGCGTCCACCTGCCCAGCGGCTGCTGCAGCCTGCTACGGCGCCAGGGTTCTCGGGGCAAGGCAGACTAGCAATTCCAGCTTCTGCCGTGGCGTGGAAGGAGGTGGAGGGGGTGGAGGTGGCTTCAGCGGTGGCAACGCTGCCAGAAGCCTCCGGAATTAAAAGTGAGAGCGACTGGGGACCCTGCTGTGGCGGGCAGCCTTCAGGGAGCTCGCCAGCCCCGGGGAGCTGCCGCTATGGTGTCCCAGGTGCTTCAGTTGCTCCGGCAGGGAGTATGGGCTGCGCTCACCGGAGGCTGGTACCACGACCCAGAGCAGAGCAAGTTCACAAACAGTTGCCACCTCTACCTGTGGCTGTTCCTGCTACTGCTGCCCCTGGCCCTACACCTTGTGAGTGGAGAAACCAGGGGGTGGGGGTGGAGGTGGAGGTGAGGGAGCTGGGAATTGATAAAGCAATAGAAAGGCCTGCTTGTCTGCTTCATGATGGTAAGTACTTAGCATGGATTCTTAAACAGTGGGTTGGAAAAGGTCTTCAAAAAACTTGGCACAGGAAGTATTGGGAAAGGGAGAGAAGACCTCACTGGTATATAAAGAAATAGAAAAGACTAATTTAGGGACTCTGGGCCTCATTAAGAATTGATTTTGGCTGTTAGGATGAGTCAGACTCTGCTAGTCATTGAAGAATGTTGAACTTATTTTGTAGGCAAACCATCTTCATTGTTAGCTGGGGATAATGCTTGATGTAATATACTGTGCTTGGTAGCCAGATGCAAAATAAAATGTTAAAAGCAAAACTTTCAATCCATTTTCTCCCCTCCCCTTGTTCTTTGAGCAGGTAGGTTCAGCTATCAATTACTTAACTAACAATTTGCATACTATTATGTTAAAAGATCTGAAGATAACAATGGGAAAATCTTATTGTATGATAAAGTGAAACAACATTTAGTGGGGTCTCTCACTTTAGGTAGGAGTATGTATGGCAAGTGAATGGTTGCTAAATAACTACATGGATAGACTTAGGCAAATTAAATATATTCTTCTTATTCCTCTTCCTCCTCCCCTCTTCCTTCTCCACTTGCTCCTCCTCCTTCTTTTGCCTCCAGGGTTATTGCTGGGGCTCGTGCCTGCACTATGAACCCACTGCTCCTGGGGGCCATTTTTCCCAATTTGTTGCCCTTGTTGTTACCTTTGTTGTTGTCATTATTATTATTCTTGTCATTGCTGTTGTTGCTGTTGTTGGATAGGACAGAGAAATGGAGATAGGAGGGGACACAGAGATGGGGAGAGAAAGAGAGACATCTGCAGACCTGCTTCATCGCCTGTGAAGGGACCCCAGCCCCCGCAAGTGGGAAGCAGGGGTTCAAACTGGGATCCTTATGCCAGTCCTTGTGCTTGATGCCTCGTGTGTTTAACCTGCTGCACTACCACCTGGACCCCAATATATCTTTCTTTAAATATAATTTGTTCTTGGTCTCCACCTCAGAGATCTTCATTGAGTTTGCAAAGCTGATAGATTCTCAACTTGAATATTAGCAGGCTAGTAAATGGTTTGACTCTCTTTTACTCTCTTTCTGGCAATCTTGTCATAACTGACATTGAAGTCATATTGACTAGGTTAAATTTTAGATTCACCTCTTAAATGCTCTCTGCATTGGGGAAAGCTACTTATCTAGTTTTTACTTTTCTTTTTTTCTTTCTTTACATAAAAAAGGAGACATAAATAAAACCATAGGACAGGAAGGGTACAACTCCACAAAATTCCCACCACCAGAACTCCATATCCCATCCCCTCCCCTGATAGTTTTCCTATTCTTTATCCCTCTGTGAGTATGGACCCAAGGTCATTATGGATTGCAGAAGGTGGAAGGTCTGACATCTGTAATTGCTTCCCCAATGAACATGGGCATTGACTGGTAGATCCATACTCCCAGTCTGCCTCTCTCTTTCCCTAGTAGGGTGGGGCTCTGGGGAAGTGGAGCTCCAGGACACATTGGTGAGGTTGTCTATTCAGGGAAGTCTGGTCGGCATCATGCTGGCATCTGGAACCTGCTGGGTGAAGAGAGTTAACATACAAAGCCAAACAAATTGTTGAACCATTATGGACCTAAAGGCTAGAATAGTGGAGATGAAGTGTTGGGGGGTACTCACTGCAGACTCCTGTGTACTTTTGCTTTCAGGTATATATTTTGCCCTAGTTTATGGATATGTGTGAACATATGCTCTATCTCATGGGACCTGGTTTATATCTAGTTTTTGGGATTTTGTTAGGAAGTGAACCGCCTGGAATGGAATTACAGAATACTATGAAAGGAAAGGTCTCACCCGAGTGATGAAGCTGAAGGGTTGTCATTCCACACCTGAAGTCTCTGTACACAGTCTGAAGTGAAGAATGCTGAGGTGGCATTCGTTGCGTTGATTAGGTTGGGACTGGTGGGTGCAATATTATTTGGTATGAATTGAGAGAAGCATGCAGGAAAGTGTGCCCCACCCTAAGGTTCCAGGACTGGGGGAAAATATAGGCTCTATAGTGGAAATGTGAGGTTCCTGCTGTCTTAGGGTTCAAGAAGACAATAGATAGCTATTGTTATCATCACATTATTTGGTAATTGGGTTAACTTTGAAAAGTCCCTTTGTTAGGATTTGCTGTATAATACCCAACATCTTGTATATAGCTGTGCCACTGGTTGCTTCTGTTCTCCCTGGTTTAGGCTTTTGAGAGAGTCAACATATCAAAGACTCAGCCTATGTATTAAAAAGACTCAGTCTGTGCTTTAAAAAGTTCGAGACGTACAATCAATTTTTCCCATCTCATTAATTAAATAGTGATTTATATGACTACACTTTAATAGGAGTGTACATAAACACCATTCCCACCACCAAAGACTGTGTCCCATCCCACCCACCCACCCCCAGCCCCCATGCGCCCCGGGAAGCCAAATGTCCACCCTCACCCTCACCACAGGGTTTTTACTTTGGTGCTCTATAGTTTACAATTTTCTTATCTTTAATAGTAGAAAATATTTCTACTACACACACACACACACACACACACACACACACACACACACACACACAATATGGTTTACACTGTTATTTTGGAACTTAGTGAGTAAAGTTACCCATGACTTATGATTGAATTCAGGTATGGCTTAAATTTTTGTTTTGCTACTTAGCAGTTGTTTGACCTGAGGTTTTGAGCTATCTGGACTTTAGCTATCTTATCCTTAAAATAGATACAATAATGACCATTTCAAGAAAAAATAAAATTTCAATAAAAAACATTTAATGCAGGTAGTGATCCATTGAAGCTCTACAATGAATGTAAATTTCTTTCTTTTATGATGTTCAATATTTTTTCTTAGTTCAATACATTATCTTTGCATTGAATTAAAGGGACAGCATAACAGAATAATGTGGAACCCAAGTTTGCTTTAATCTTGCTTCTTCTACTTACTAGTTATGTGAGTTTGAGCAAGATTCAACTTCCTGGTTTGTGAAACATGGATAATAGTACCTCATTTTAGGGTGAGTATGAGTGAAGTACTTTTTAGTATCTGTCACACATTAAGAACTAGGCTGCCCTACTCCTCCTTTTTCTATTATTTAATTTCTATTATTTATTTTCTATTATTTAATTGTGGAAACTTCTCCATCCTTCAAAGCTCAGTAGAGTGGTCATCTCTAGTTAAACTTCACTGATTCCATTAAACTAAAATTAATTTTTATTCTCTCTTATCCTATCGTTTTGGATTTAAGGTTAGTTAATATAACACATTTATTTAATTATATATTTATTACTATTTACCACAAAGTTATTATTGGTGGTCCATACCTGCACAATGCCACTGTTCCTGATAACCATTTTTTTTCATTCTTTCTTTCTTCCTTTTTGACAAAGAGTGAGAGACAGAAAAAGATAGAGAGGAAGTGAGATACTGAGGGAAGGGGAGACATCTGCAGCATCATTCTACCACTTGTGAAGCTTCCCCCTTACAGGTGGGGGCCTGGGGCTTGAACCCAGAATCTTGAGCATGGTAACTAGAGCACTCTACCAAGTATATCATCACACAGATCTCCAACATAACATATTTTTCATTCAAACTTGTGTTTAATTTTTGGAACATATATTTTATCTCAGCACTTATATCATGAGTTTTTTGAGGACATGGATTTTGGTTTTGTTGATTCATCTTAATTTCCTTGTTATACAGTGTCCTGCTTGTTGATAATAAAATCAACCTGCATATCTCTTTGTTCTGGCCACTGTGTCTATATACATTTAACTTCTAATTCCATTAATCAGCAACAATCACATCAATATATATATATATTAATATTTATTTATTTATTCCCTTTTGCTGCCCTTGTTGTTTTATTGTTGTAGTTATTATTGATGTCATTGTTGGATCGGGCAGAGAAATAGAGCGAGGAGTGGAAGATAGAGAGGGGGAGAGAAAGGCAGATACCTACAGACCTGCTTCACCGCCTGTGAAGCGACTCCCCTGCAGGTGGGGAGCCGAGGGCTCGAACTGGGAACCTTATGGTCCTTGCGCCAAAGAGCTTAACCTTGCACCATGTGCGCTTAACCCACTGCGCTACTGCCTGACTCCCAGTCACATCAATATTTAATGTATGTTCCTACAGATATTTTCTCCGTGTGTGCTCAGTTTTTCATTTTCAGTTTACCTTTTAAGTTGAAATAGGTACACAGTCAGAATCCTTAATTCCTGCAAATTATGCTTTATTATATATCTTTATTTCTACCCTTCTATTTATAAATATTCCATAGTTAAAGTTCTCGTTAAAGCTATTTTAAAATAAATTTTGGCAAAATTTCAATCATGGAAGAAATGAAAGTTGATACCTTCACTGATTTTACTCATGGGCTAGAGAGATAGCATAATGAAGTTCCAAAGTCCCAGGCTCAATCTTCCATAACACCAAAAGCCAGAGCTAAACGGTGCTGTGTATCTTTCTCTCTGTTTCTCTCTCTCATTAGGATAAAAAATAGGGCCTGCTGGTTGAGCGCACATGTTACAATGTGCAAGGACCCAGGCTCTAGTCCCCAGTTCCCACCTGCAGGGGGAAAGCTTCACGAGTGGTGAAGCAGTGCTGCAGTTGTCTATCTGTCTCTCTTCCTCTCTATCCCTCCCCCTTCCCTCTTGATTTATGGCTGTCTCTATCCAATAAATAATTAAAGATAATAAAAAATGAAAAATAAAAAATAATTTCATGCAGAAATCTCCCAGAACCAACACTGTAATTTTATATTTAGGGGGAGATAAAAGTGGGGAGGAGAAAAAATAGAGAGAGTATATATTGGGGAGATAGTATAATGGTTATGCAGAAGACTTTCATGCCTTAGGCTCAAATTCCCAAATTTAAGCTCCAGCACCACCATAAACCTGAGCTGAGCAGTTCTCTGGTCTTTCCCTCTGTGTCTCTCTCATTAAAATAGGAGAGGGACGGGGAGGACAGATAGGATAGACACTATAGCACCAATTCATCATCCTTGAAACTTCCTCGGTTCTGTCCTTGGTATTCCCATGTAGTGTGGATCTTGAACTCGGGGCCTAGCCCTTGGTAAAGTACATATTCTAATGGGTGAGCCATCTTCTGGCTCTGTGATTAAATATTTTATCATAAGTTATTGAATGAAATTTAATTCCAAATCTTAATTTAGTTCGATCTGGTTGATTATATGGAATTTTAAATTATGCATCCTAATGCTACTTTTACTTGGTTTTGTATTGCTTTGGCTACCACTTTTTCTGTCTACTTGTATAGCATAAAATGCTATTGTGTGAATTCTGGATAGGTGCTCTCTACAAAAGCGTACCTTTTCCCTTTTTGAGTTCAGACTTTGAGACTGAGTTTTGGCTAGTATTTCAACTTGTCATTTAGAGACTTTTGGCAGGAGACCTGCCCAGGTCTACTTGATTGTTTAGTTACTTTGTTGGACTATTTGGTATATTGCTATCCCTAAAATGTTACCTCTCATTCTAGTCACTCCTAACATTTATATTCAGTTTCTTTGTGTGAAAGACTTCCTGCTAGTGATTAATATTGGTCTTTAGTTTCCTGTCCCCTTTGACCCCAAAACCTTGCTATTTAATTTTTGTATCTCTGGAGACTATGTATTTTCTTACTGAGATGCATAAATCTTTGTACTTTTTCTACAATTCCTGAAATTCTTTTCTCCTGTCCTCACCATTTTTTCTGCCCTTACCTACCTGAAACACTGTGGGGTTTGAGGATTGTATATTGGGATGTTTAAAAAAATTCTTCCAAAAAAAAAAAACAACCATTCTTCCCTGGGTGCTGGGCTCTGGGCATCCTAATGATGTTTCTGTGTTTGAGCTTGGTGCATCCATGCAGCCGTCTTTCACATCTTTTGTTCCAGATAACTGTTTGGACTGTGTGTCCAAAGGGCTTGCCTCTGAGAGGATTTTCTTCTCCTGATGGAGTTCTTTTATTAGGGCTATTTGATCTTCCTCAGGGCATTCTAAGCTAGTTGTTTTTCCAACTTATCCCATAACACTCCCCCTGCTCATTCTTAGGTATAGCCATTTAGACATGTGCCTATCTGTGGGTAGTTTTCTTTTTTCGATCTCTGGTGAAAGAACTAGCACCTGCCTTGTCCTGTTATGCTCTCTATTTGGAGCTCCGTCCAAAAATAGCACTATCTCTCCTTCCTTTTCCTTTCTGTTCTAGTATTGCAAGTTTATGACTAATTTTCTGGTGATTAAATTTATGTCTCTCAGCCCACCTCCACTTTTCTTAGAGTTTTTAATTTTGAAAATCTTTCTCTACTAGGGGAAAGAGAGAGGCAGACTGGGAGTATGGACCGACCAGTCAACGTCCATGTTCAGCGGGGAAGCAATTACAGAAGCCAGACCTTCCACCTTCTGCAACCCACAAGGACCCTGGGTCCATGCTCCCAGAGGGATAGAGAATGGGAAAACTATCAGGGGAGGGGATGGGATATGGAGATTGGGTGGTGGGAATTGTGTGGAGTTGTACCCCTCGTACCCTATGGTTTTGTTAATTTATCCTTTCTTAAATTAAAAAAAAAATCTTTCTCGACGGGTGACTATATTTGGATGTTGCTCTCTTCAGATACAATGCAGTTTTTCTTTCAATTGAAATGTCCTAAGCTGGAGTGTTAGCTCACTGGGTATGCCATGTGCCTTGTCATATGCACATCCCTGGTTTGAGCCTTAGCACCACATGAGAGGTGCTGTGCTGATGGAAGCTTTGGTGCTGTGATGTCTCTCCCATTCTCTGTCTCTATCTGAATGAGAAATTAATGTGATTTGGAGTGGTAAAATCACACAGGTTTGAGATTCTGTCTCAAACACACACACACACACACACACACACACCATTTCTTTAATATTCTTAGTTTGTTGAGACTTTCTTTACTTCACCATTTAGTTTTGGCCCTTTTGTCATCTATTTGGCAGCTGTAAATGTATGGGCTCATTTCTGGGTATTGTCTTGTAGTATGAACTGGAGTTAGAGAACATGATACCTCCATTTCCCTCTTTTTTGTTTTGACATACTATGGCTACTTTTTTTTGTGGTTCCACAAAAAATTTTGGGCAAGTTGTTCAATTTCCTTGAATAATGTCATGGAATCTTAATAGAGATTGCATTGAAATTGTAGATTGATTTTGGTAGAGTGGACATTTTAATACTGTTTAGTCTTCCAATTCAGGGACAAGGTTTCTTGGTGGTGAAACCTGGCATATACTAGCACTGCAAGACCCAGTGGCAGGTTGATACATACCCCCAGCCTGTCTCTTTTTCTAGTAGGATAAGGGTCTGGACATTCAGGAACAGTAGGAACTTGTACCCATCTCATGTGCCAATAACTGTACTGCAAACTATGATCACCTCCACCCAATAAATGACAAAAGAATTTTAGAAATTAAGTCCAGGGCTTTCTATAAAGGAAGAAGAGATTATATAATAAAAACAGCTTTTCTTAAAACAGCAGTTAAAACTTTAAGACAATTCAGTACAAAAGCAAAGTTACACAGAAAAAATTTGTAGGCTTAATGGATCACAGTACAGTTGTTGACACATGAGAAAAAAATTCTCATCTCACCATAATAGGTTTTACAAAACACTCTACCCCCCAATGAATGTCTTTTTTTTACCTTCACATACCCCCAAAACCCAAAACCCTACCCTCCTTTCCCAGAGCCTTTTGCTTTGGTACAATACAGCAGAACTAGTCAAAGTTTAATTTTGTATTTCCACTCTCTGTTCTTACTTCTGAAGTTCTACCTATGAGTGAAATCATTGCATAGTCATCTTTCCTTTTTTGGCTTCTATCACTTAACATGATTTTTTTCAAGCTTCATCCTAGATGAGATGAAGAAGATGACTTCATCATTTTTAAAATCTGAGTAGCATTTTATTGTGTATATATATACCACAACTTTCTTAGCTATTCATCGGGACTTCTAGGTTGCTTCCAAGTTTAAGCTATTATAAAGTTTGCTGCTATGAACAGAAATATGCATAGATCTCTTTAGATGGCTGTGTTTGTTCTTTTAGGATATATCCCCATGAGAGGAATTGCTGGGTCATGGGGTAGGTCTATAACTAGCATTCTGAGAGTTCTTCAGACTGCTCTTTACAGGGTTGGACCAATATATTGAGTTGTTGGAAAAGTTGTGACACATTTTATTGCATAGAAGAAGACAATAAAATACATCACGACTTTTCTTTTTAATATATATTTATTTATTCCCTTTTGTTGTCCTTATTGTTTTATTGTTGTAGTTATTATTGATTGTCATTGTTGTTGGATAGGATAGAGAGAAATGGAGAGAGGAGGGGAATACAGAGAGGGGGAGAGAAAGATAGACACCTGCAGACCTGCTTCACCACGTGTGAAGTGACTCCCCTGAAGGTGGGGATCCGGGGGCTCGAACCAGGATCCTTATGCCGGTCCTTGTGCTTTGCAACATGTGTGCTTAACCCGCTTGCTACCTCCAGACTCCCAACATCACAACTTTTCTAACGACCCAATACAGTCCCACCAGTAGTGTAGAAGGATTCCCATCACTCCCACAACCTCTCCAACATTTGCTGTTACTGCCTTTTTTGATGGATGACGTCCTCACAGAAGTGAAGTTATATTATATTATTGTCTTTTTTAAAACCAGAGCACTGCTCAGCTCTGGCTTATGGTGGTGCTGGGGACTGAACCTGGGGCCCTGGAGCATAATCATTATTTTCTCTACCTCTCCCCTCACTGTTGTCTTTATTTGCATTTCTCTGATCATCATTGACTTTGAACAAAGTTCTGATTTTTACCCATCTGATCTGATTCCTGATGTGGTGCATAGGTTGGTATAAGTCTAACAATAGACTATAAACTAGTGACACTGTGTATTCCTTTATCAAGCCAGATTCCATTAATGGAAATCATAATTTGATTATCATTTTTGTTTAAATCACCATTCCGTGGGACCAGGATGGAATTCAAATCACAGACACACCATTGAAATTCCTACAAACTTGGGGTAGGGGTCAGCCTCCCTTGACTTTAAACTTCCCTCTAAATGGAATGCTGGCACTCTGCTTCCTACAAGAAAGAACAGTCTTTACCAGCTGTCTTCCTTTTTTCACCTCTCTTTGCCTCTTGAATCCCACAGCAATCTGGCTGCTGCTTCCCAACACTTAACATAAGTGTTCTTGTCAATATCTCTAAGGACAAAAAATTAATACGATTTTCTGTTTTCAGTGGCACTTGAAACAGTGGCTCATTTTTCAAAATGTTCTCCTTTTTCTGCTTCCATGACCCATACTTCCTTGCCTTACTATCCCTCCTCCTCCTTCTCTTTCTTTTTTTCGCCTCAAGGATTATCACTGGGACTCGGTACTGTTCATGGTGGCCATTTATTTCTTACTTTATTGAATAGAACAGAAAAAATTGAGAGGAGAGGGGAAGATATAGAGGAGGAGTGAAAGATAGACACCTACAGATCTGCTTCACCATCTGTGAAGCAACTCCCCCTCCCCTTAAAGTGGGGAGCCAGAGGCTCTAACTGGGATCCTTGCATGGGTCCTTGCACTTTGCTCTATGTGGGCTTAACCCAGTGTGCCTCTGCCTGCCCCCCACCCAATCTCTTCTTCTATGTTTGATAATAGTGATTCTTGGATCTGACAGCTGAGCTCTCTTCCATCTTTCCATATAATCATCTCTCAGGGGAGTCAGGTGGTAGCACATGTGGCGCAAAGTGCAAGGACCAGCATAAGAATCCCAGTTCGAGCCCCCGGCTCCCCACTTATAGGGGAGTTGCTTCACAAGTAGTGAAGCAGGTCTGCAGGTGTCTCTCTTTCTCTCCCCCTCTGTCTTCCCCTCCTCTCTCCATTTCTCTCTGGCCTATCAATGAAGACATCATCATCAACAACAATAATAATTACAACAACAATAAAAAACAAGGGCAACAAAAGGAAAAATAAATAAATATTTAAAAAAATCATCTTACAGGCATCCCCTTAGCAGGAAATATATCTATCTTGATGATCTGGAAACTCTAGCTTAACATGTGGGTTATATCTCTATCTTAAAACTGTTTTTTTTAATTATTTTTATTTATTTATTTATTTTTGGATAGAGACAGAGAGAATTGAGAGAGAAGGAGGAGATAGATAGATAGAGAGAGAGAGAGAGAGAGGAAGAGAGAGAGAGACACCTGCAGACCTGCTTCACCACCTGTGAAGCAGCTCCCCTGCAGGTGGGAAGCCGGGAGCTCAAACTGGGATCCTAACTGGTCCCTGCGCTTTGTGCCACATGTGCTTAACCCACTGTGCTACCGCCCGACTCCCAAACTATCTTTAAACTGTTTTTAACCATTTTATATATTTATTACATAGAGGCAGAGAGAGATTGATAGGGAAGGTGGGAATGGGCTTTAAACCAGAATCTTGCACATTATAGCATATTTGCTCTGTTTGGTGAGTCATTGCTCAGTACCCTGAAATCTTATTTTTTAATATTTATTTTATTTATTTATTCCCTTTTGTTGCCCTTGTTGTTTTATTGTTGTAGTTATTATTGTTGTCGTTGTTGGATAGGACAGAGAGAAATGGAGAGAGGAGGGGAAGACAGAGAGGAGGAGAGAAAGATAGACACCTGCAGACCTGCTTCACCGCAGGTCTGAAGCGACTCCCCTGCAGGTGGGGAGCCGGGGTTCGAACCCGGATCCTTATGCCGGTCCTTGTGCTTTGCGCCACCTGCGCTTAACCTGCTGCGCTACAGCCCGACTCCCCCCTGAAATCTTTTAAACTCCTCAAACCTTTATCCAATTATGTACTCAATACTCAACACTTCCACCTTGATATGTAAAAAAAAATTCGATTTTCAATTGGAATAAATTTGGCATGTAACACTATTTAACTTTAAGTGTACAACATAATGTTATACATTGACATATTGTAATGATTGTTGTCATAATTAACATCTCCATCACTTGCATAATTATCCTTTCTTTTTAACAGGTAGAATCAAGTTCTATTTTTTAGGTTTGATGATCATAACATATTTTTGCTGCCTATCATCATTATACTGTACTTTAGATTTATAGAATGAATTTACTACTTGTTGCAAGTTTTTAATTTTAAACATCTGTCCTATTCTTCCAATGCCTATTTCCTATTAGTCACCTTTTTCTCTTTTTTTCAAATTTGGTTATTGTATATTTCACATGAAATCAGTAATATCTTATTTGTTTTTTTCTGTCAGACTTTTCTTCATTTAGCACACATGCTTAAAGCCTATACTTCTTGACACAGGATAGCCTTTTGAACTTATTTTATTGAGTATCTGGGTTGCTTCCAAGTTTGGGCTATTATAAACTATGTTGTTATGAATATGGGTGTACTCAGATCTCTTTATATAGGCTTTTTTATTTCCTTTGGATAAATCCCCAGGAAAGAAATTGCTGGGTCATAGTGCAGGTCTATTTCTGCTGTTCTCAGAAATGTCTAGACTATTTCTTACAAGGGTTGGGTCAATTCAGCAGTGTGGAAGGGTTCTTTTTTCCTTACAACTTCACCAACATTTGTCGGTACTGTTGTTTCTAACATATGGCATTCTCACAGGTGTAAAGGTTTGCATTTCTTTGTTAATAAGAGAGTTAGAACAGTTTTTTAAAAAAATGTCTGTTGGCCTGTTGGATTTTTTTCTTTGGTAAAGATTCTGCCCATGCCCTCACTTCATTTCTTAATGAAGTTTTTTCTTTCCTTTTCTTTTTTTTCTTGAGTTTAGTGAGCTCTTTATATATTTTGGTTAGTTGCCCCTCCCTTTTTTGACAATTACAAAAAACAACTTTCTTTTAATTTAGGTAAACTTCAAAGCATCGTGAATTTAGCTTATAAGAGTCCATGTGGGGATTAGCTAAATTTATCATCTTTAAGCTCAATCATATAAAACTCATATAAAGGCAACAAATATATTACTCATTAACATTTCAAATGTGTTTAAAAAGATGAAATTACTTTGTTAGTCACAGTGTTGATTGCCAGAGTTGGAGAGACACTTTCAGAAATAATATACTTCATTCTCAAAGAACCTGAATCTATGCTGTATGGAGCTGAGGCCCGTTCTATAGGTCGTGCTCTCTTCTTTAGCCGAGTAGGCAGCACATTTTCTTTTGGATTGATGTCTACTGACCAATAGGACTCCTTTTCAGGGTCATCCTTGGATCGAGGCAGTTTAAGGAAACATTTGTTCAGTGACTAATTATGTCATATGAAATTCTTCCAACCACTACCAGCCTCTCTATAATGTGGAGAATTGTCACAAATCCACTGGTAAATCTCACTTAGAGTCATTTTCTTTTTGGGTGAGCTATTAATTGCAAATGTAGTGAGACTGGTATAACTGTATGGTTGTTTCCTATCTTTGTGCTGGACGTTTTCCTGGCCCAGAGTCATTTTTGGGTCAAGAAGTGCATTCTTCTTGGAAATTCCTGTTCCATGTGCATTTTGTGTAGTATCAGAATTTTGGATGCTGCTCTAATAGTTGTGTTAACCAGTCCCTATGTTATGTCCCTCCAGTTCAGTTGTCATCCTAAATTCCTATAGAGAAAGCCAGAGCCCAGTTCTTCTAATGCCCAACCTATCATTGTCCTACCATAACTCATCTTAATACAGTTACAGATGGACAATTCTGTCTATACAAACTTATCTGGCCACAAAGAGAATCTCAGGCTGCATAGGACAGCCAGGCTGAGCCTCCGGTCACTGCATGAATCTCTGCCCACTGGGAAAGGTACCATCTTTTTGGATACCTGGGCTGTTCTAGTTGTAGAATTGGATGGACTGCCAGATCTGTGAAGTAGAAGGTTACAGAGCCAATATCTACCCAACATGATATTTAAGGGTTCTTCATGGTGAGATGAATACTCTGGCATGAAACAGAATCATACCAACATACTTTGATGGTTATATATTTATAAAAAAGTAGTGTGAATGTTATTTTTGACAAAGAATATTCTTATTTATTAGGCCATCTATTATGAAGTCTATTTTGAAAATTTAATTTTTTAAAAATGTTTTCAACATCTCTTTAAAATATTTATCTAGTTTATCTGATATGATAGAGAGAAATTAAGATGAGAGAGGGAGACTTGGAGAAAGAGAGAGAGAGAGAGAGGGAGAGAGGGAGAGAGGGAGAGAGAGAAGAGAGAGAGAGAGAGAGAGAGAGGGAATCACCTGCAGCATTATTTCACCATACATGCAACTTTTCTCCTTCAGGTGGGGCCAGAGTCTTGGACCTGGGTTCTTGAGCATGGCAAGTGTGTGCTTTATCAGCTGTACCACTGTCTAGCTTTTTTTTTTTTTTTTTAAAGTTTTATTTATTTATGAGAAAAGAGGAGAGAGAAGGAACCAGACATCACTCTGGCATATGTGCTGCTGGATATAGAACTCAGGACCTCATGCTTTAGAGTCCAAAGCTTTATCACTGCACCACCTCCTAGACCACCACTGCCTAGCTTTTAAGCTTAATGTTTTAAGTATGAAAATTCAATTAAAATTAACACATCAACAGACTAGTTTTAGATTTCTGTGCCTTCTTTTAAGTATGTCTAGAATATCATTGAATGTTTTCTTTGCACTTTAAAACACTTTAACATTTGATACTGTTGTCTTCTGAGATGGCTCAACTGTGGATGTAGCTAAAAAGGGCAAACAGGTGATTTGTTTTTATTGTTGTCACATAATTTTGTTTGCACTCTTACTTTTCCAACATACCTTTAGCTGTCATTTATGTCCCATTACATTACTTTATTTTCTCTGCTAGTCTTCATTATCCCCTTTTGATATGGGCTGGGAATACAAATTTATTAGGTTGATCATATGTCACTTAAATGAATTATGCACTGTTGTATCTTTAACTTAAAAGGGGTTTGTGGGAGCTGTGGCATGTGAAAGGATTCACAGCGGGGAGCTGGGGACAGGTTTAAACAATACAAGGTTTATTAGTGTGAAACGGGTAAAAGGCAAAATAAACAATCATCATCAGGGGTTAAGAGTACACTAGGTCCATAAAGTCTGAGTATAGTTATGAAAGGTTTAGTCCCATAAGATAAACAATTATCAGCTGAGGTATAGGTTGCTCATGGCTGTAGATGGGTCTAAAAGTTTACAGGTTAGCAGATTAGCAGAGCCACATGTGTTCAGTTCCCAGGAGAAGTAGCCATGGCGGATACTTGGAGCATCTCTGCCAAGATGCCTCTGACCAGGAGAAGATGCAGCAGCCAAAGAGAGCTACCTGCTCCAAGTCTGTGCTTTTTAAAAAAAATTTTAAATTTAATTTTTTAAAAAGGAAACACTGACAAAACCATAGGATAAGAGGGGTACAACTCCACACAATTCCCACCACCAGAACTCCATATCCCATCCCCTCCCTTGATATCCTATTCTTTATAGGAAATAAATACTCTGGGAGTATGGACCCAAGGTCATTGTGGGATGCAGAAGGTCGAAGGTCTGGCTTCTGTAATTGCTTCCCCGCTGAACATGGTCATTGAAAGGTGGATCCATAGTCCCAGCCTGCCTCTCTCTTTCCCTAGTAGGGTGGGGCTCTGGAGAATAGGAACTCCAGGACACATTGGTGGGGTTGTCTGTCCAGGGAAGTCTGGTTGGCAGTATGCTAGCATCTGGAATCTGGTGGCTGAAAAGAGAGTTAACATACAAAGCCAAACAAGTTGTTGACTAAAAAATCATGAACCTAAAGACTAGAGTAGTGAGGATGAAGAGTTGGGGGGTCTCCGTTTTGTAGATAGCTAGTAGGCATATTTTAGCTATATTCCAAAGGACCTGTGGCTATACTAGTTTTTTTTCCCCCCTGAGCCTGAAATCTGATATGCAGGTGGATCAAAGTTATTGTCTGAGGATATAATGTCATGGCTGGAAAAAGGACCAGAAAGCTGGATCAGGGAAGAGAGTAGCTCCCTAATATGGGAAAGGGGTATAAATATTGTTGACTGTAAATCCCATTGATTTGATGTGATCTGGGGTCCATATTCATCTTAGAAGCCTATGTGACCTCTGTATCCCTATAGATCTGAGTTCACATTCTGTGGCCATCAGTAGGAACGTTCCATGCTGCCCCAATGTCAGGACCCATCTTCCTCAGGTATAGCATAGAGTATGTTGTCCAGTCTGTCCGTGCTTTTTATACATTCCCTTCTCTGAAACACCTCCTCAGGCTGACATCATTTGTATGCTAATAGCCTTAAACTCCTTCCTGTTGGGGTCACAACAATGCCCAGAAATCTTCTGGTGGCCTGGATAGTAGCCAGCGGGTTAATTGCACATGGCACAAAGTTCAAGGATCAGTGTAAGGATCCCAGTTCTCCCCACCCGCAGGAGGGTCGCTTCACAAGCGGTGAAGCAGGTCTATAGGTGTCTATCTTTCGGCGTCTCCCCCTCTCTGTCTTGCCCTCGTATCTCGATTTCTTTCTGTGCTATCCAACAACAATAACATTAACAATGATAACAAAATAGAAAAAAAAAAAGACCTACAGGAGCAGTGGATTAGTAGTGCAGGCACTGAGCTTCAGTGATTTACCCTGGAGGCAAAAAAATAAAAAAATCAAAAAATTTGGAACCTGCCAACAGACAGTTGAGTCTTCTAGTTAAATACATGTCAATAAGTAGTGCCTCTTTTATGAATCACTTGATGGAGATTAAGAATCAAGCAGAACGAGTTGGGTGGTAGCTCAGCAGGTTAAGCACACATGGCACGAAGCACAAGGAGTGGCGTAAAGATCCTGGTTCAAGCCCCTGGCTCCCCACATGCAAGGCGGTCGCTTCACAGGCGGTGGAGCAGGTCTGCAGGTGTCTATCTTTCTCTCCCCCTCTGTCTTGCCCTCGTATCTCGATTTCTCTCTATTTCTCTCTATCCTATCTAACAATGACGGCATCAATAACAACAACAATAATTACAACAACAGTAAAAAAAACAAGGGCAACAAAAGGGAAAATAAAAAAAGAATCAAGCAGAGTGATAGTTGAATATCCCTTTTAGTATAATTGAAGCAGATAATTGAGACTGTGACTTATATTTGTTTGTAGGTAGATTACCTAGTTGTGGCTTGGTTAGCTTCAATGAGTTTGTTTGTTTTTTTTCCCTCCAGGGTTATTGCTGGGCTCAGTGCCTGCACCATGAATCCACTGCTCCTGGAGGCCATCTCTTCCCCCTTTCCGTTGCTCTTGTTGTTGCAGCCTCGTTATGGTCATCATTATTGCCACTGTTGATGTTGCTCGTTGTTGGATAGGACAGAGAAAAATGGAGAGAGGAGGGGAAGACAGAGAGGGGGAGAGAAAGATAGACACCCGCAGACCTGCTTCACCACCTGTGATGGGAGTCCCCTGCAGGTGGGGAGCCAGGGGCTCAAACCCGGGATTCTTACGCCGGTCCCTGTGCTTTGCACCACATGCGCTTAACCCACTGCACCACCGCCCGACCCCCAGCTTCAATGAGTTTTATTCCTCTCAGACTTGGGAATCCTACCTGTAAGTCAAATGAGATCTTAGGTGTACTTAGAACAAGAAAAAGTAACTTTTCTAAAAAAGAGAAAAGCAGTGCAATTCTTTCTCCTCAAGTATTACAACCATGAAAAATATGTAGTTAATAAAATTTAAAATCTTGCCTAATGTATGTATGCTCAATATATATAGTCCAAAAGTACCATCATATTTTATAGCATTATCCTCTGAGTAAAATATTTTTTTATTTATTTTCTCTTCTTTAGGCTTTTCCTCCAAATGCCACCACTGTATTTTTTTACTGTATTTCAGTAACTGTATTCTTCACAGTAATTAAATTGGTTAGTTACCGTTTACACCTCATGTTTGATAAAGGAGAAGTAATTCAGCAGAAGCCCTCCAAAAAGAAAGAAAAACCAAATAAAGGCAAAGAAGTCAACAGTGAATGCATAACTAATCACAAAAATACAAGGTAATGCTAATAATTAAGGTATAAGTTTATAATTGAAATGTTTTAATTTTCATTAAAATGCACAAAATGTACACTAAAATTAGTATATACATAAGCATAAGATATATATTGAAAATCACGCTTTTAAAAAAAAACATTTCATATACTTTAGTGAGAGAGATCAGAGCACTGCTCCACTTTTGGTATGTTACAGCAGTTAGGGGAACTGAACCCGAGACCTAAGACATGCAAAATTTTACTTAGCTATTTCATTGGCTCAAGATAGTTTAGTTTAGTTCTAGAATTATTGTATGGGCTTTATCTTGTCATGCATGCCCGTATAGTTTAAAAATGGACATAGTTTGTAAATGTAAAAGTAATACATTGTCTAGAATTGAAATATTAAGATTACTTATTTATTTTGTATCACTAGGTAGTGTCACTGTTTTGCAATACCTTTTTTTTTTCAGACATAGACATATATACGAACAGAAAAACAGAGATACCAAAATATCAAAACTTCCCCAAAAGCTACTATAGTGCTCCCTATGGAGGGCAATTTTTGAGAAAGCATCTTTGCCGCTATTAGTGCCCTATTTTCAGATGAAATAAGAAAGTTATTTACTTCTCTTTTCTTTTCTTTCTTTATTTTTACTTTTTTTTCATTAGTAATTTAATAATGATCAACAAGATTGTGGGATAAGAGGAATACAATTCCATACAATTCCCACTACCAGGGTTCTATATTCCATCCCCTCCATTGGAAGCTTCCCTATTCTTTATCTCTCCGGGAGTATGGACCAAAGATCTTTATGGGCTACAGAAGGTGGGAAGTTTGGCTTCAATAGTTGCTCTCCCCTGGGCATGGGCATTGACAGGTTGATCCATAC
Organism: Erinaceus europaeus; assembly: GCF_950295315.1. Classification (NCBI taxonomy): domain Eukaryota; kingdom Metazoa; phylum Chordata; class Mammalia; order Eulipotyphla; family Erinaceidae; genus Erinaceus; species Erinaceus europaeus. Next base: position 29,606,425 of record NC_080167.1, read on the forward strand.
CCCAGCCTGTGTCCATCCTTCCTTAGTGGGGTAAGGTCCTATAGAAGCCCATAAAAAATTTATGATGTTGTTCCTGATGGAGATGATCAGTGATGCTGTAGAGAGGGATCTGTTAGAGGTCCAAGCTCACTATATCTGTGTAGAAATCCCAGAATTCCCTGACTAGGGCTCTGGATGATGGGGTGGCCTAGTAGTGACCAAAAAAAGCCAACATAAAAGTGTGCTGTTCTCTTGCCTCTATCCAGCCTCTGTAGTCCCTACCCTGTCTGACAGGGCTAGGCTTAGAGTGATAGAGGGAAGTGAAAAAGGAAGTAGGTGAGGAGGGTTTCTACATCTAAGTAGAAAATAGCTGATTAAGGACTTTATATTGACTTATTTAGGTCTTTATAATTGCTTGCTGCACTTATTGAGTCACTGTAGACTATTGCTTTTTTATAGACTTTTACTTTAAGGCATATATTTTCCCCTACCTCATGGTATACATGTGCATGTATGCCCATTGTCGTGTGGATTAATCTATATCTAATTTCTCTGCTACCCAGAATGGAATGTAGGAGTCCTATGAGCCAGGAAAGTTCTCACCTGAGTATTGGAGCTGGAGGGTTGACATACTAGGCCTGGCTTCTCTGGACACAGTTCAAAGTGAAACATGTCAAGGAGGCACTGGTTGCATTGATTTGGTTGAGATCAGTAGGTGTAGTAAAAGAAATTATTATACAAAAAAAGAGACTCCACACAAAATGGGAGAAGATCTTTACATGCCATACATCAGACAAGCGGCTAATAAACAAAATATATAAAGAGCTCACCAAACATATCAACAAAAAAAACAAATGACCCAGTTCAAAAGTGGGGAGAGGGTATGAAAAGAATATTCACTACAAAAGAGATAAAAAAGATGAACAAACATAAGAAAAATTACTCTAAGTCACTGACTTTCATAGAAATGCAAATAACACCTCACCCCTGTGAGAATGTCATACATCAGAAATGATAGCAGAGCAACAAATGCTGGCGAGGTTGGGGGGACAAAGGAATCCTCCTGAACTGCTGATGGGAATGTAAATTAGTCCAGGCCTTGTGGAAAGCAATCTGGAGAACCCTCACAAGGCTAGAAATGGACCTTCCATAGGACCCAGTAATTACTCTACTAGGGATATATCCTAAGGACTCCATAACACCCAAGCAAAAAGATATGTGTTCACCTATGCTCATAGCAGCACAATTTGTAGTAGCCAAAACCTGGAAGCAACCCAAGTGTCCAACAACATATGAGAGCCTGAGTAAGTTTTTGTATATATACACAACATAATACTATTCAGATATTAAGAATAATGAATCTACTTTCTTTGACTCATCTTGAATGGAGCTAGAAAAAAATTATGTTAAGTGAGATAAGCCAGAAAGAGAAAGACAAGTATGGGGTGATCCCACTTATAAACAGAAGTTGAGAAAGAAGAACACAAAAGGAAACACAAAGCAGAATTTGACTGAGTTTGGAGTATTGCACCAAAGTAAAAAACTTGGGTGAGGGAATAGTGGATTTTCACTATAAGGGGCTGGGGATAGGGAACACAGACCCTGGGTGGCAAGAATAGTGTTAATATATAATCCTATTAATTTATAGTCTTATAAATCACTGGTTAGTCAATATCAGAGGGGAAAAATAGATTTTTAATGCATAGACTTCAATTCTGTGTATATATCCCTTCAATCTAAGCACCTAAAGTTTCAAATTAGTAAACTGATTAGATTTCGACACTAGGCTCAAATTGTTAATACATTTATAATAATAACTTTTTTGGAAATATTTAATTACCTGTAATCTTAGAACAGGGAGACCAGAAGCAACCGGTCTTATCAGTGTATAAGATATAGTTATTTGTAAATAGCATTAAATGACGTAAATCATGGTAAGGTCTCAGAAAGATATTTCTTATATTAAAGTTATATTTATCATTGTCTTTTAACAATAAAGTTTATACACAATTAAATTGACAGAATGGAATTTTGCTTTTGGAGTACTACCAAAAGTCAGATTCTGTTTGGTGATATTAATGTTTTTCACTTCTGTTGTACTAGCAATAATGGGAAGAGTAATAACAGCAAAAAGGAAGAGGCCAATCAAAATCTCTCTACACCTCCAGTCCAATCCAGTTCCAGAGGGCAAAGTGTACATTCTCATCGTTCTTCTGGACTACTGGTAAGTGTTTTTTGTTTGTTTTACTCATACTGTTGTAGTATCAATTCATCCTATAATTAGAATGTGTAGTGGCAGTTATAGTAGTTTATATGCATTAAAAGATAAGTACCTATATGCTAGACATCTTTGAATTAATAAAAACTACATTAATATATGTTTCCTTTTCTAAAGTATATTTTACTGTACAGTAATTAAAATTTATTAGCATGAGATATTGTGAGAGAAAAGGAAAACCAGATGATCACTCTGGCACTTTTATAGTATGTATAATCTACCCTTCTGGCCCAGAACACTCTACTCCTCTTTAGTGGGGGGTGGAGGGGAATCCTATAGGTCACCTTTATTCCAGGTTGACTTTATTAGGTTCAAGTTATTATAATCTATATACTTCATTATTCTATCTCATTTTTACTTTTTATTTATAAGGCTATATTTTAGTCATTGTATATTTGTCTTACACACCTACACACACTTTTATTCATTTATATTCTTGTTTTACTATAATCTTAACTAGGTTAGGCACTGTATTGTCTCTTTTACACACACTACCAGAAAAATAGTGTTTGCCTCTCAGTATCTGCCTGGAAATGGGCAGTGACATGAACCACATAATGATTTTTTTGTTCTTTCATTAATTTAGGAATTACCAGAACAGGAAACAGTGGAAGATCTCAAAGGTAGAGTATTCATCATCATCATTAATATTTTATTTCATTATCCTTAGTGAAGAAAAAGAGTAATTTTCTCAGAGTGCTAGAAAGTTAATTGAAAATAAAAACTACTTTTCTGATTGCATATTTATATTTTCATCTCATTTCTTTTTTATGTAGAAACATGTTTATTGACTTTACCATATGTTAACAAAATATTAAATGAGTGAAATTGCAGGTTAAAAATATATATCTCAAAAAACACCTTTAAAAAAATAGGAAGAAGTAAGAACACTTATATACACAAATGAAAGTCTGAAAGAATAGTAACTGGTTATAGCTTTGAGATTATAGACCAGACTAGCCTGCTTTTTTTTTTCATTTTGCTTATATGTATTTTTTTCATAATACTATAGTGAGAAAGAATTGTCTCTGTTACAAAATGGAATAAAAGTGTTGGCACTGCATGAAGAATAGGACTATGGATCTCATACTGTTTATTTTTAATTTTATTTTTATTAGTGATTTACAAAATCAAAAAAATAATAGGGGTATACTTCCACACCATTCCCACCACCAGAGTTATGTTTCCCCACCCCCCTTCAACAGAAACAGCACTAGTTCTCCCAGGGTCACAGAAATGGGCTGATTTTTTAATCTATATCTGTCTGTCTCTATTTTCTCTCTCTTTATCTCTCACTCCATATATATGCATACTTTTGCCCATTTTTCGATAGCCCGGCCTTCACTTTTTTTCTAGGTCACACCTATACCTACTACTACTTTCAAGTGTCCTTTCTTTTTTTCTCATCCCTCTTAGATAACAAGGCAGTGCCTTATTTCCTCTGGTGTTTACCAGTTTCTTTTCTCTTCCAGTAACAGTATAAAAACAAATATTTCTGCTGACAGATGTTTCTGGTCCCTATGGAATTGGAGTGCAAAGCCCTATGGTCATCTTCCCCTAAAATTTCTCCCCTCTGGGTGTATAGACCAAGTTCTTTTTGGGCTGCAGAACAAAGAAACTCTGACTTCTGTAATTGCTTCTTCATTGGATATGGATGTTGGCTAGTTGATCTATACCCGTAGCCTGTCTCTACTTTTGCCTAGTAGGATAGAGCTGTGTAGAGGTGAGGTTCTGGGATGCACTGGTAAGGTCATCTGCCCAGGGAGGTGAGGATAAAATCATAGTAGTATTTGCAACTTGGTAGCTTAAAGGCAGTTAGATATAAAGCAAGACAAAATGTTTAATAAACAGAAACCAAAGAGTAGAAATATAACATATAAGAGTAAAGACTCAGTGGTAGAAAAAAAACTATGCTATTATAGCTATGTTCCTAGGGGGCCATGACATTAATAATCTTTGGCTGAGCTTGATAGCTAACATGGAGATGAACTGGTAATGTTGTCAGAGTTGAGAGTAGAACTAGGAAGCAAGGTTAGGTGAGAGAGTGATTCCAAACTTGAAAATATATATATAAATACAATCAACTGTTTACTGCATTGATCTGATCTGAGGCCCATGTATATTCTTTTTTAAAAAAAATTATAGTTGGGAGTCGGGCTGTAGCGCAGCAGGTTAAGCGCAGGTGTCGCAAAGCACAAGGACCGGCATAAGGATCCCGGTTTGAACCCCGGCTCCCCACCTGCAGGGGAGTCGCTTCACAGGCGGTGAAGCAGGTCTGCAGGTGTCTATCTTTCTCTCCTCCTCTCTGTCTTCCCCTCCTCTCTCCATTTCTCTCTGTCCTATCCAACAGCGACAACAACAATAATAACTACAACAATAAAACAACAAGGGCAACAAAAGGGAATAAATAAATAAAATAAATATTTAAAAAAATTATAGTTATAAAAAGGAAACATTGACAAAAATATAGGATAAGAGGGGTACAACTCCACACAGTTCCGAGCACCAGAACTCCTCTGAACTCCTGGTAGCTTTCCTATTCTTTAACCCTCTGGGAGTATGGACCCAGGGTCATTATGGGGTGCAGAAGGTGGACAGTCTGGCTTCTGTAACTGCTTCCCCACTGAACATGGACAGTGACTGCCTGCCTCTCTCTTTCCCTGGTTGGGCGGGGCTCCTGGGGCGGGGATCCAGGACACATTGGTGGGGTCATCTGCCCAGGGAAGTCTGGTTGGCATCACAGTAGCATCTGGAACCTGGTGGCTGAAAGAAGAGTTAACATATAAAGCCAAACAAATTTTTGACTAGTCATGAACCTAAAGGCTGGAATAGTGCAGATGAAGATTTGGGGTTCTCCGTTTTGTAGATAGTTAGTAGGCATATTTTAGTTATATTCCAAAGGGCCCATGACTATGCTGTTTTTGTTTTTTTCCTGAGCCTGACATCTGGTATGCAGGTGGACCCAAGTTATTGTCTGGGGAGATCATATCATGGCTGGAAAAAGGACCAGAAAGCTGGAGCTGGAAAGAGAGTAGCTCCCAAATATGGAAAAGGTGCATAAATAGTGTTGACTGTAAACCTCATCAATTTGATGTGATCTTGGGCCCATATTCAGCTTAAGAGCCTATGTAACCTCTGCATCCCTGTAGGTCTAAGTTCACATTCTGTGGTCATGAGTAGGAACGTTCCAAGCTACCCCAATTTCAGGACCCATCTTCCTCAGGTGGTAGATAGAGTATGTTATCCAGCCTCCCTTCGGTGGATGGAGCATTCTCTACTGCTGTTGCTCCATATTGATGGCAAGGTCCTATGGGGGCCCTCATAGGGGTCTATTGTGTTGTTCCTGTTAGAGATGACCAATAATAATGGAGAGATGGATCTGTTCAAGGTCTAGGCCCATCATGTCTGTTTGGAAATCTCATGACTCCCGACTCGGGCTCCAGCTGATGAGTTGACCTGATAACTGAAAAGTCATCATTAAAGTATGCCTGTGTCTTTTGCAGTCTTTTCTTTGTTAAGGTTAGCTTTGGAGTGATTGGCATATTCATTTTTAGCAGGACCTATAAAACCTCTGAGTCCCTGTCAGCCTGAGTTCACAGTCCATTGTCATAGCTTCTAGGCTGCACTCATAACTTTTACTCAAGTAGAGAGCAACGTGACACCGCCTCCCTTCAGAAAGTTGGGCAGTCCTTACTACTGCTAATTTATTGTGATGGTAAGGTCCTAGAAAGGCCTATAAAAGAGCTTATAGTGATATTCCTGGTGGAAGTGATCAGTGATGGTAGAGAGCAGCATAATTTATCTTTGAAAACTCAATGTAAAATTTACTGTAATATACTTGACTTTATCATCCTTTATGAAATTTAAGAAAATGTATTAGACATGGATATGACCAGATTATTTCAATATCTGGCCATAGTTGTTAGTAACTTATGTATTTTAGGGGGAAAAAAAGATCTGCTTAAACAATGCAAGCCCGGCATCAGAATTCAATTAGCTTACAAATATTAAACATTATTTAGACTAAAATAAAATAAGTAAGTAAATATACTCAGAAATAAAATTTAGGTAAATAATTTGAAGTGTTAAAATCTCCCCATATACTGAATTAATAGCTATTAATAGAATTATAAGATAATAATTACTGTGCAGAATATTATTGATTGAGTGATCACCATAAGGCTAGTGGAGAGAGAAATAAAAGATTATCTGAAGATTTCAAGCTTCAGTGAGATAGGCAATGGCAAAGAGTTAGTAAACAAATATAAGAAAGTTGGCTAAAGAACAAAGCTCACATTTAGCCACCATCATAAATACAGTATTATTTATAAGTACAATTTAAAATGTCTTAGAAATATGTAAATTGCATCAGAAGTGTCAAGTTATTATTTCAGGTCAAGATGTCATTGTGGCCAAGTGATGGCTTACCTGCACATGTTAAAAATGTGCCAGGACCAAGGTTTGAGCCCCTGGCCCCCAACTGCAGGGGGAAAGCTTTAGGAGTGGTGAAGCAGTGTTGTGGATGTCTCTGTCTTTCTCCCTCTCTATCACCCCTTTCCCTCTTGATTTCTGGATGTCTCTATCCAATAAATAAAGATAATAATAATAAAAAAGAGATGTCTCTAAATACATAGACAGTCTTCAGTTGAGTATTTTCCATGTCAATCCTTACAGATTCTCATGGTAACCCTAATAGATTGGTCTTCTTGGCTCCATTTTGCAGAGGAGATGGAAGACCAGAGTATTGGGGCCTTTTTATTCCCCCTCAGTGGATATTTAACAATATCTGAAGGCACTTTTTTTTTGTCATGACTGAAGGTAGAGTTGCCATAAATATCAGCTAAGTGTTCGAAGTGAAGGATGCTGCTAAATTTACTGCAATGTACAGGGAAGGGAGCTACCACACCAAAGAAGTATCTGGTCCAAAGTGTCAGTAGAGCCAAAGTTGAAAAATCTTGGTTTAGATTAAATAATGTACTTAAGGGAATGTAAGAACAGTCAGAGACTTTTCTGATTACAAGGTCTAAATATGTTGTCTAAACCAAGATAAATCAGTAGTTGCTAAAGCCTAGACTATTTTGCTTTAATCTTTCCCTTTCCTTTTCTCTTCCCTCCCTTCCTTCCTCTCTTCTCCCCTCTCTTCCTTCCTTCCTTCCTTCCTTCCTTCCTTCCTTCCTTCCTTCCTTCCTTCCTTCCTACATATTCTCTCTCTCACACACTCTCTCTCTCTCTCTCTCTCTCTCTCTTCATTGCTAGAGAACAAATTCAAGATCTTGCCCATGTACAATATTACTGAGCAGCCTCTCTGGCCCAGTAGAGAGGGAAAAAAAACTGCACATGCACACACACAGTAGCAGTGACCTTAAAGGAATTCTCAGTTATCCATGGTGTACTTGGTGCTCTCTTGTAGGTATGCTCTTTACTGATCAGTTACCTCTCAGGTTCTGAATTATTTTACCTTTTAATTTTATTAATTTTTAAATAATTTATTGATTTTATTTTGAGAGAGATAGAGAAGCTAGAGCACTGCTCTGCTCTGGCTTATAATGGCGCTGGGGATTGAATCTGGGACTTTCAGAGCTTTTAAAACATGAAAGTCTTTTCAGGATCATTATGCTGTCTTCCCAGCCCTTAATGTTATTTGTATAAGGTAAAATTAGTTTATAAGACTGTCCATGTTTTAGGGGTCTAATTTCACTTATCATCAACAAATGTATTACCATACTACATGCCCAAAGCAAGGTGTCATATACCCCTTAATCTTCTCCTCTCTCTATTCTGCATATGAATCTCAGAGGTTGCTTCTGTTTAACTTTGTTTCTTAAAATTCCACATTTTATTGAGATCATCTGTTGTTTTTCCTTTTACTTTGGCTCAGTTTGCTTAGTATAACTTCCTCCAGATCCATTAATATCATAACAAAAAGAAAGATTTCAACCTTTCTCATATCTACATAGTATTATATTATGTGTATATACTATATCTTCATCTACTCATCTGCTATTGGCCACTTGGGTTGTTTCCACGCCTTGACTATCATGAATAATGCTGCAGTGAACTTAAATTACCATTTATCTTTTCAGATTGGGATTTCTGAGTCAAATGATAGTTTTTTTTTTTTTTTAAGTAATTTGAGAAATACCCAAACTCTTTTCCATGGAGACTGTTCCATGGGGACAATTTTCAACCCTATCCTACCCATAGTGTAAAAGTTTTTTTTCCCCATTACCTTTCCACTGTTTGCTGTTTCTGGCCTTATTTACTAGGCTGTTCTCACAGGTGTAAGGTTGTTTGTGATTTTGGTTTGCATCTATTTGATAATGAGTGCTATAGAGCTTTTTTTTAAAAAAATTATTTATTTATTCCTTTATGTTGCCCTTGTTGTTTTATTATTGTAATTAGTATTGTTGTCATCTGTTGTTTTCGACGGGTTAGGTTGTTTTCGCCGGGCTGGCTTCACGGGCGGGTAACAGACGACCAGGGACTCATAGTTGAGCTGTAGGCAGTATCTCTTTATTCATGCAGGACTCAGCACAATCTAAGCCGAGCTAAGCTAAACTCAAGGTAAAGTACTCTAAAACTCACAATGCTGTCTTTATATATACTTGCCAAGTAGGGTGGAAACAGGGTGTGACATAGAGAGGGTGGAGAGAAAAGTGACTGGTGACAATCAGAGTGTGACAAGGGGGGGGGTGGAGCAAAAACATATCATGAAACAGTGGGGATTGAACCAATGCCCTGGAGGGAGGTGCTTGTTAACAGCGGTTATATAAATAGAATGAAGTGGTTATGTAAATAGAATAGTGTTAAGCAGGGGGGATTTAAACCAAATGAAACAGAAGGGGTCTCATGCATCCCAAAAAAGGTGTGCCTCTTATCAGTCTCCCTGCCTCACAAAGTGCCCCGCACTCCTGATACTATGGCAAAAAGTTAAAAAGAAAGGGGGAGATGTTGGGTAGTTGCCATCTCCCCCTGGCTTCTGCTTAACCATATGCCTATATAGGGATTTTACTGATCCAAAGCTTTGGTCTATTTACATAAATCACTTTTACATAAAGCACTCCAGGGCATTGGTGGTTCTATGATAGGATTCTCTCCTGCTCCACCCCCTCCTTGTCACACACTGATCCCTTCTTTGTCACACTCTGATTTTCACCAGTCACTTTTCTCTCCACCCTCTCTATATCACATCCTGTTTCCACCCTACTTGGAGAGTATAAAAACAGCTGCTCTTCTGATTAAAGACACTTGGAAATTGCTTTCCGGCTCCGAGAGTTCCAGAGTGTATCTCCTGCGGAAGTTGGTGCAGCACGAGTTCCTGATCCCTCTCCCACACAGCAGCCTAGATCAGCTCCAGTTGAGTTCTCTCCAACCCAGAGAGCACTAGCTCGGGAAGAAGTACCCTCAGGCTATCCCGGCAGTCATCATTGTTGGCTAGAACAGAGAGATATATATATATATATATATATATATATATATATATATATATATAGAGAGAGAGAGAGAGAGAGAGAGAGAGAGAGAGAATGAGAGAGAGAGAGAGAGAGAGAGAGAGACCTGCTGCCCTGTTTCACCACTTGCGGAGCTTTCTCCTTCAGGTGGGGACCAGGGCCTTGAACCTGGGTTCTTGTGCTCTATAATGTGTGCACTTAACCAAGTGTGCCACTGCCTGGCCCCAGGTGTCTTTTTTATTTTAATGATATCTTTTTTGCTGTGCAGAAACCATTAAGTTTGATGTTATCCCATGTGCTTATTATTGCTTTTGTATCTCTTGCCATTAGAATAGTCTTTAAAGACATCCCTCAAGTCAGCATCAGGGAGAGTTTTGCCTATTTATTCTTCAGTGTACTTTATGACTTTGGGTATAATCTCCTCCAAGTCTTTAATCCATTTTAAATTATCTTTGGTGAATGGTATGATTATTTTGGAGGAGTAAATTCTAATATAATTAATTTCTTTTTTAAATAGATACAGAGATAAATTGAGAGGAAAGGGTGAAATACTGGGCTGTTGGAAAAGTCTTGATGTGTTTTTGAGTAGAAAAATATAAAAAATACACACTGATTTTTCAGATAACCCAACAGAGAGGGAGAAGGAGAGGGAGAGGGAGAGAGAGAGAGAAAAAGAAAGAGAGAGATCTGCAGCACTGCCTCACCTCTGAAGATGTTTTCCCCCCGTAGGTGAAGAGCAAGGGCTTGAACTTTTGGTCTTAGTGTTTGGTAGTGTATGCACTCTATCATGGTGTCAGCACCCAGCCTTATGTCTATTTTTATACTACTATACTATATTGGCTTACTTCAGTGCATGCTTTAGAATTTTTCAATGTATATGTTGTATATGTTGTCATGTCATCTGCAAATAGTGATGGTTTTATTTCCTTTCCTATTTGTGTCACTCTTGTTTCTTTTCCTGGTTTGTTGTTCCTGGTTTGTTGAGTGTTTTCCTTCCTTTTCCCTTTCATTGACTCCTTGTTTCCTTCTTTCAAAATCAACCTTTCCCTCCCTTCTTTATTTACCAGAGTCAGTGCTGGAGATTGAATGTGGGACTTCTTGCATGCTATGCTATCACCCCAATCTAAAGCTCTCAATTTTCTCGACTGAGTATGTTAGAGTACTGGATTTGTCATACATAGCCTTTATTATGTTGAGATACATAATCTTAAGAGTATATTGAAATTTGTCAAAAGCCTTTTTGCATCTATTGATATAATTATGTTATTTTAATTTTATTATTATTGTCATGTGTTACATTTATTTATCTGTGTATGTTGAGCCACTCTTGAATCACTGAGTAAATCCCACCTGACCATGAGGTTTGAAATATATGTTGTTGAATTTAGATTGTTGAGATTTTTGTCAAGAATTTTTGAATTTATATTCATTAAGCATATTGAACTGTAGTTTTATTTTTTATGATGTCCCTGTCTGCATTTGGTATTAGGGTAATATTGACCTCATAAAAAGTATTTAGCTGATCTCTCTCTTTCTCCTTTTTCGTCTCCTCTCTCTGTCTCATGTGAAACCTTCTAATGTGTAATAAAGAAAATAAATGACAAATGAATCTCTTTAAAATAAAGCTTCCAGGAAGCCAACTCAATTTGTAAAGCTTTGCATTAGCATACTAGAGGTCTCCTGTAAAAGTCCCAGCACTTTATGCACCAGAGTGGGTTCTCTCCTTCTCCCTCTCCCTCTCCTTTTTCTCCCTCTCTCCTCCCCTTCCCTCCCCTTCCCCACTCCCTTCTCCCCCTCCCATCTTATTAGAAAATAGGTTATCTTTGAAGGTTTGGTAGACCTCACTAGTAAAAATATCTGGTCCTGGGTTTTTGGTTTAGGGGACAGTATAGATTACTCTTTTAATTTCCTAGGTTGTAATCTGATCTTTGCAGGCTTTGTATTCATGTTTCAGTCTTAGAAAATTATATAAGTTTGAGAATTAGTTTGTTTCATATAGGTTCTTTAACTTTGTAATGTAAAGTTCCTTATAGTACCTTCTATAAAGATTTCAAGAATAGGTTAATAATGGAGATAATATTTTGAAAGTCAACATTCTATAATATTTGGTAGTGGTAAATTTTTTAGATCTGTCATTGTTAAATCGTATCCTAGGACATTATTCATCCCTTTCTATTGTTAACAAAATTATTGTTTATTTCAGATGTCATTCTGTCAGATGACCAGCCTGTAGCACCAGTGTCAACTACCTCACCTGGTATCAAAACAGAAAGCTTACCTGTTTCTAAAGTATGTATGCCAGAAACCATAACCACATCTACAATACCAATAAAACCATGTTTGACAGCAACTATAGTCAAAGGAAAGGAACAAGAAGGCAAAGGGAAGCCACCTTTCCGCCATAGATCAGAGGGTGGCTTAGTAGACAGAGAAGTCTTGAAGAAACTGCCATATTTGTCTTTGTCTCAGTATGACTTGCTAGAAACAGATGTTTCTCTACAGCCTTGGGGGAGTGAGAACTCAGTACTGATTCCAGAACCTGTGAATTATGCCCAGGACTCCATGAGGCAACAGTTACAAAGCAAGTCACCACTAGACAGCCTGAGCAGCAGCTGCCCTCAGTGTAACACCATTATTGCCAAACCTGTGAACGAGTTGGTGAATGCTTCCCAGCAGGTGGACACCTCCTTGAATCAAGAAGTTGACTACTCAGATAGTGAGGTAGCGGTTACTCTTATCGATACTTCTCAGCCTGGAGACCCTCTGAGTTTGCATGAACCTATTAAAATTGTTATCACAATGAGCAGTAGCCCAAACTCCATGACAGATTTGGAAAGCTCACTCCACTTTAAAGTGATTGGCACTGAGAGATCTGGTCTAAAGTCTGATACTGAGCTAACCAAATCAGGGATGACCATTCAGCAGAACAATGAGCAGATAAGAATTCCTGTCATCACCTTGGAGCTATCTGAGGATGAGAGAAGAGACATCAGCTGTCCTGAAGGCAATGGAAGTGAAAGGACTCCAGAGAGACTGAGGGTGGAGGCATCCTCCAATCAGTGTTCTGGTTATGAATCTGGGGAGGTAGGAAATGCTCCAAAGAACAACAGCCTTTTGCAAAGAGACCACAGTGAAACAACACACCCACTCACATCTACTGCAGTCTCTGAGTCTGAGGGAGGAAACGAAGGACAGACTAATCTTGATCCATCATCTTGTAAAACCAGTCATGAAAAAAGACATGCTCGTGTCCTTAGTGTAGATAGTGGAACAGATGTCTTCCTGAGCAAGAATTCCACAGAAATTAGTAATGATAAAGAAAAAATAATACCTACTTCCAAGTCTGACCTAGAAGCTAAGGAAGGACAAATACCAAATGAGTCCAACTTCTTGGAATTTGTCTCCCTATTAGAATCAATCAATACTTCCAAGGTAGTGGTACCCAACCAAAAGAATGGCTTAGTGGAACAGAACAAAGAAAATGGATCTCCCAGAGGTAAGATTCCATGTCAATTCTGCATTGGTTATACAAAGGGAACATATTCTTTTTGTTATTTACTTTCTGTGATTTGATTTTGCAAATAGTGGGACAACTGTTGAACATTTGCTGCTTAATTTTGTTAATGCTATTTGCCTAATGTACCAATATTAACTATGTGATATGCATATGTTAAAACTGGTTTATTCCATCAGGTTATTTAAAGCATATAAATATAATTTTGGTTACACTAAGATGGCAATAATATTTGCTTTCAAAGAAATAAACTGAGATGTTTACTGTAGTGACATATCTCTTTCTTGATAGAGTTGAGAAGGCTAACTACTGAGCACATTTGTATTAAGCTAATCCTTTTTTTTTTTTTTTTTTTGCTAAAGCCTATATTCTGAAAACATTTTGTTGGGGAAGTATGGTTTATAAACAGCTATTGGTACATGGGTACAACTTCTCATCTTCCTGTAGTAGGGATCTATGTACCATTCCCATCACTCATCCAAATTTCTTTTTCATTTTTTAAAATTTATTATTTTTTCCTTTGTGTTGCCCTTGTTGTTTATCATTGTTATTATTATTGTTGTTATTATTGCTGTCATTGTTGTTGGGTAAGACAGAGAGAAATGGAGAGAGGAGGGGAAGACAGAGAGGGGGAGAGAAAGATAGACACCTGCAGACCTGCTTCACATGTGAAGCGACTGCCCTGCAGATGGGGAGCCGGGGGCTCCAACCAAGATCCTTATTCTGGTCCTTGTGCTTCACACCATGTGTGTTTAAGCTGTTGCACCACTGCCCCGCTCCCACCAAATCTCTTTATCCAAGATCATGTACTGGGTACCTGACACTCTCTCTCCACCATGCTTCCCCGTCTCCCACAGAACTTACTTTGCTATAACACATCATGCTCAGTTCTAGTTTCACCTGTGTTTTCCCTTTCTTGTTTCTTCGTTTCCAACTATTATTGGGATTCTGCATTATTTGCTCTCCTTCTTCTGGCTTATCTCACTTAGCAGGATTCTTTCACTTTCCATTAAAGATGAAATGAGATAATTTCATTTTTTTATTGCCAAGTGGCATTCAATTATATATATATATAACTAGAGTAGCCATTCATCTGCTGTTGAGCACATGGTTTGTTTCCAAGTTTGACTATTACAAATTGTGCTGTTATGAACATAGATGTACATATATGTCTTTGAACTGCTGTATTTTTATTCTTTGAGTAGATCCCTAGGAAAAGGACTGCTGGATCATAGGGTAGATCTATTTCTAATATTCTGAGAAATCTTCAGACTTTTTCCATAGGGGTTGAACCAATTTACATTTGCATCAGCAGTCTGGAAATGTTCTATTTTCCCCACATCCTCACCAACAGTTGTTTTTGTTCTTTCTAATATGTAACATTTTCACAGGTATGAAGTGCTATTTCACTGTTGTCTTTATTTGCATTTCTCTGGTAATCAGTGACTGAGCATTATTTTTTTCTCATATGTCTGTTGGTCTGGATCTCTTCTTTGGTGAAGACTCTGTCCATGTCCTTGCCTCATTTTAATGGTCTAGTTTTCCTTTCTTTTTTTTTTCTTTTTTTTTTTTAAATTTTTTATTTAGTTTTCCTTTCTTTTCTTTTCTTTTCTTTTCTCTTCTTTTCTTTTTCTTTTGTTGATGCTGCTTAATATAGTGAACTCTTTATACTCTGCTTATTAGTCCTGTGTCAGTATAATGGCTAAGCATGACTTTTTTTTTCTTTTCTCTAATTTTATATTACATATCAAATATATCCCCAACCTTTACCACCCTCTCCTTTTCTCTGTACCCCCACTGTTTCATCAAGTTCCTTTGCTTTAGTCATTTGTACTTCACATATGAGCAGAACCATGTAGTAGTTGTCTTTTACCTCTTTACTTAATTCACTTAGTCATAATAACCTCCAATTCCACCCATCTTAGGTTGGAAGGAGGAGCACAGAACTTTGGTATGGGATGTGGTGACTTACGTGAAACAAGTAGGGGTATGAAAATTCTCCTGAAACTTGATAATTCTGTAAAATAATGTTAAAACACTTATAACAAACAGTAATGAATAACATTATTTTTATAACATAGGGGGAAAAGGATTCCATATGTTGGGGCTGGCATAATAACTGACTTTGTTAGTGTATTACTTTGCCATGTACATGACCCATGTTCTAGATTGGCCCTCACCAAATTGCAAGAAGCTTCAGTTCTGTAGTTTCTTTCCCTCTCTTTCTTTTTGCTTCTCTGTGTTTATATATATGAAAAAGAAAATCTGGAGTGATGATACCTAGCTTTGACCATATAAAGAAAAAATAAAAAGACTCGTAATAATGACACTTCAAATGCACCCATTTAAGAGACTAAAGTACAATAAAGATAAATAATTACATACACATAGAGTATGAATATTTAGAACTGTCAAAATGTGCCTTTATGATTCCTGTTGTTACCAGAGAAGTGCTCAGCTTTGGCTTATTGCAGTGGTCCTAGGGATTGAACCTTGGTCATGAGAGCTCAAGCATGTATATCTTCCATATTAGCACAGACTTTCTAAAAAATTTTACATGACATGATCATTGACTGAAGCTATTTGTTACATCACTTTCTATAAATATGGTTTTTTTGGAAAACTGTGAAAACTTCTCTTGACAAATTGTCAAATAAAATACATTGTAATATCAAAAAATTCTAATGGTAGCTTCACAGATGTGCTGGGAATGTTTATCTTTGGGATTCACACAGAAGTCAGTAATGTTTCTCAAATTACTTGAGGTCTAAGAAGACTTCATTATATACAGATGATATGTGGACTTTACCCCAGGGAAAGTGTATAACTTTACTCTTTTGAGTGCCTATACAGATTTTGGTGATCTTTCTAAATAACTAGTCTCAAAATAATCAATTTAACCCTTACCTTGAAAACTTAGAGAATAAATGAGGATGAAAAATTGATGATTTTAAACTAGTGATTTTAAAGGAAAATTTTTTCATCTGATGCTCTGAGAATAATTTAAGAGAGAAAAGAGTTCAGGCCATGGCTAGCTCTGCATAAGTTGGTGCTGTGCATTGAACCTTAGGTCTTTGGGGCCCTTAATCCTGTAAACTAGTGGTCTAACAGGCAGAGCTATCTCCCCAAGCCTGATCACAGATCCAAATAATCTCACTGGGTAATCTATAGCTAAACAAACCAGTGGTCACTGAGTTATTTAAAAATGTCCCCAGTTCTTTCTATAAATTAGTATTTGTAGATGTCTGAATAAAATCTCTTCAACCAAAAAATGTACTTTTGCTTTTTTTTTTTTAATTTTTTATTTAAGAAAGGATTAATGAACAAAAACATAAGGTAGGAGGGGTACAACTCCACACAATTCCCACCACCCAACTCCATAACCCCCCCCCCCCCATGATAGCTTTCCCATTCTCTAGCCCTCTGGGAGCATGGACCCAGGGTCGTTGAGGGTTGCAGAAGGTATAAGGTCTGGCTTCTGTAATTGCTTCCCCGCTGAACATGGGTGTTGACTGGTCGGTCCATACTCCCAGTCTGCCTCTCTCTTTCCCTAGTAAGGTGTGTCTCTGGGAAGCTGAGCTCCAGGACACATTGGTGGGGTCTTCAATCCAGGGAAGCCTGGCCAGCATCCTGGTGGCATCTGGAACCTGGTGATTGAAAAGAGAGTTAACATACGAAGCCAAACAATTTGTTGAGCAATCATGGATCCCAAGCTTGGAATAGTGGAGAGGAAGTGTTAGGGAGATACTCACAGCAAACTCTAGTGTACTTCTGCTTTCAGGTTAGAAGGAATTATGTTAAGTGAACTAAGTCAGAAAGATAAAGATGAGTATGGGATGATCCCACTCATCAACAGAAGTTGATTAAGAAGATCTGAAAGGGATACTTTTGCTTTTTACTTATAGTCAGGTAGGTACTTCAATAATTAGTAAAGTGATCATTTACTTAATTACATTTTGAATTCATTTTATGTATAAAACAGATTCATTTCAATTTTATTAAATTATTTCCAAGTTGCCGGCCAGGCTTCCCTGGACTGAAGACCCCACCAATGTGTCCTGGAGCTCCACTTCCCCAGAGACCCACCCTACTAGGGAAAGAGAGAGGCAGACTGGGAGTATGGACAGGGAAAGAGAGAGGCAGACTGGGAGTATGGACCGACCAGTCAATGCCCATGTTCAGCAGGGAAGCAATTACAGAAGCCAGACCTTCTACCTTCTGCAACCCACAATGACCCTGTGTCCATGCTCCCAGAGGGATAGAGAATGGGAAAGCTATCAGGGGAGGGGGTGGGATATGGAGATTGGGTGGTGGGAATTGTGTAGAATTGTACCCCTCCTACCCTATGGTTTTGTTAATTAATCCTTTCTTAAAAAAAAAAGAAAAGAATTATTTCCAAGTGTTATATTAACACATATAGCAATGTATTTTCAGATAACCATTTCCAAGAAAAAAAGGAGGAAATTCTGGAAAGTGAAAAACCCACTGGGCAAAATTGCAAGCAAAGAAAACAAGACATGCAAAGTCATGACCATACTAGTGTCAGCCCTGTACTCACTGAACCTGCCAAGATCACCACACTGTAAGGATGACTTCTTTAGTTTCTTGGCTATTCATAGCATGAGATAGCCTCATTACCAGCAACTTCTTTTAATGCATTGTTAAGGACAAGGAAGAGTTTCTAATAGTTTTTGAAACTTTTATATATGTTAAGTTTTCAGGGCAATAGACAAAGACAAATAATCTACAGGGTAACTTCTCAACAAGATAGTTCTGTCTTGCAAGTCATCAGTGGGCCTGAAACATCTGTGCAAGATGAAATATCTGTGGATGCTATGCATGTCTTCATCGATGACCATGGTGAGTATTTAGAACTCTATCTTAAAGCGGAAGAAAGGGTCAAGCTGGCACCTTTATCATGATCCACATGATCTGTTAATCTAGGACTAGACTTTGGAACAGAAAGATAGTTCTGCATTTGTTTATATATACTATTTTTAGCATCCTTGCACATAGAATGCCCCATAATGTTCTATTATATTTCAAATATCAGTTCTAAGGTTAAGTTCTTAGAAAAACTACTCCTAGGTATCCTGTTTTGACATGGTTTCTTTTCCTTTTTGATAATATTATAGTTGTGTATAGTTAATTATTTACTGATTTATCATATTTTTGCTTAATAAATTCCCCCAATCACAACAGTGAACTTTAGAAAGGGAATGCCTAGTTCCTAGTAAATAGTTATTATACTATTGCATATGGTTGAATTTGGACCTTGGTATATTTTTAATTCTTTGTTACAAATAGGCTTTAAAATACTTTAAACAGAGTGGTGATATAGTTCAGGACTTTGGTTTGTAAGGGTTCTGGTGTGAGCCCCTACCACTGATGTCACACTGTCATTTTCAGAACTAAGCAGTGCTCTAGATCCTGTCACTCATACAAATAAATAAATGGGCCAGAGAAACAATTCACTTGGGTAGTGTGCTGCATTGCTATGTGCACAACCATATTTCCAAACCCAGCACCCAACACTTTGGACTGTGGTCCTGTGGTCTCACTCTTTGCTTGACTCTCTGCTTTATCTGTCTAAAAAAAAAGAAAGGAAAAGAAAAAAGTCTTTACTGAAAATGGAGAGTCAGAAATTTAAAGTTCTCTAAATAAGATATTTGGTCCTAATTTTTCTAGAATCGATCCTGGTTTACATTACCTAATGTTTGCTATTTGGCTAAAAAAAATCTAGGCTTGGATAGCACATATGTTTACTTTCTCTATAGATGTGTTACTAGTATGTAGTTTTAGGTACTTTTGCTTTTATAGGAATTCAAAGAGACATTAACATTATGAAGCACTTAAATGAAAACCTGCAGAGAGGCTATAGCTATCTTTATTAATGCTTCTCCTGATGAGATGAACCTTCAAGTTTGGGCTCAGCTTCCCAATTTATGTCCACGTTGTTCATACTAAGTAAGGTTAATTATGTTTCTGTGCCACCTGAAGAGGGTATTCCTAAGAATTCTTCCAGGCAAGTACAGAATGAACTGTTTTTTTTTAAATGTTTTTTATTCCCCTTTTGTTGCCCCTTTTTTTTATCGCTGTAGTTATTATTGTTGTTGTTACTGATGTCGTCATTGTTGGATAGGGCAGAGAGAAATGGAGAGAGAAGGGGAAGACAGAGAGGGGAGAGAAAGATAGACACCTGAAGACCTGCTTCACCACTTGTGAAGCGACCCTCTGCAGGTAGGGAGCCAGGGGCTTGAACTGGATTTCTTAGTGCTGGTCCTTAATGCTTTGTGCTACCTGCGCTTAATCCACTGTGCTATCGCCTGACTCCCTGAACTGTTTTTTTACACCTCCATAACCTGAACCTTTTTAGCAGAGTTATTTCAGCAAGTTAATTCTATCTCTTCCTTTTCCTCATTACCAGACTGACACTCCAGTCTGTGTGCTATACTACCCTGCACATTTGTAAATTCAGAGGTGCAGATGCTACTCATATAGTCTACCAGTCAGAAACACAGGCCTAGTAAGCCTCCCCTTTTTTTGTTCATGAAACAATTATTCAAACCAAAAGATAAACTATATCCAATTACATCATAAGAATACCAAAGCATGAATAGGATATACACAAAATAAAGAGAATAAGCAATAACTGAAGAATTTAATCTTGTGTATGCATATTAACATGTCAATCTTTTGTTTTCAAAAATTAAAAAAATATTTGTTTATTTGTTTTCATTTAGAGATACAGAGAGGAAGGAGAAGAAATGGGGAGAAAGTGGAAAGAGGATGGGGGAGAGAGAATGAGAGGAAGAGTGAGAAAGGGAGAGCCAGAGAGAGAGAAAGAGAAAGCTAAGAAGAGAGAGAGAGAAGGCAAGAGAGGAATGGCAGATCATTGTCCAGCTCTGGCTTAAGTTGATACTAGGGATTGAACCTGGGGCCTAAGGTATGAAAGTCTCTTACATAACCAATATGCTGTTTCTGCAGCATTCAAGATTTTTCATGTGCTACACATTCAATACTAAATTAATGAATGGATTTACTTTGCCCAAGAGTTTTATTAAAATATTCCAAAAATCAGTTCCCTCTACCTTGATAAAAGCTGAAAATTTGAAATAATTATGCAAAAATTGTTTTGTCATATTCTTTCTTGAAATTTTATAGGGGAAATTAGATCCTGTTACTTGAAATCTGGGAATCAGAAAGAAGGCCCTTTGCAGCAACAGCCATCAAATTGTGACAGTTTGTTTAATGCTAGGTAAGTAGAGTTCTGTTTTCAAGTTTGGGAGCTGTTGCATTGCTGGAGGAGATATAATTTACTCTGACTATAAATGAAATGAGGATCCTGGTGGAAGATGAACGTGTTGATATGTCTATAGGTGTCAAAGCATATGATATGTGTAAAAGAAAATCTGACATTGTGGAGTAGAACTATTTTCATAAAATTCACTTCTAAAAATTAATATAACAAGAAAATAAAATAGAGAGGAACTTTTTGTAGATAGTAATCCTCCCTTCTGAAAAGATGGTGATATAACTCAAGAACATGCTATTAAATTTATCCCAGGGAATGAACTTGAAATGAAGGTAGTTATCTTTTGTGCTAGTGAAGGCAAAACCTTTTATCTTTAAACTTTTCTATTTACTTTCAGCATGCATTGATAATCTTAAAAGTTATGTTAACAAAATTGACATTAAAATTAGCTGAATATATGGAACATACAGAGATTAATAATGGAACTGGACATGCTATAAATCTTAATGGCACACTGAGTTCATACATCTTGGGGTCAAGATTCTGGAAATAAGTCATATGTATGTGCTTTTACTTTAGTAAATGCATAAGTAAAATGTTCATGTACATTTCTTTGGAAATATACATATATACATATATATAGTTTTTATATATACATATAGAGCATATATGTATATATGGGAAGTTTTTATGATGTAACTTGAATTATTTTGACTTCATGTCTAGAGAGTTTAAATATAGTAATAAGAACCCTAACTATAAACAAGGGCAGCAAAAGGGAAAAATAGCTTCCAGGAGCAGCCAATTCATAGTGCAGGCAACAAGTCCTAGTGATAACCCTGGAGGGAAAAAAAAAGAACCCTAACTAAAGATTCTGTGGTACCATGCTTCTTTTCAAGATCAAAATTTCCTTATCAGGTGCATATGAGAAAAGAATAGTGTGTGCATGTGTGCATATACATGCATGTGCCTGTGTGGGGCCAGTAAATCTCCTGTGTGCCTAGACTCAAACTTGTGCTAATCATTGCATTTGGTCTTTAGTTGGACTTCTCTTATGTGGCAGTCTTTTAGGGTGTTCTTATATCTGTCATTGCTCCCTCTCATGTGCTTAGGAAAGCTGGTGTCTTCTATTCTGGTAGACCTGATATATTTCATAGGTGACCAACTAGACCTCACCTGAAGCAGCCTGCATATGCTCAAAACCACTCCCATGGAGAAATCAATGCATTCTTTGCCCCCTAAAGTCTTCTACTCTTTTTCTTTTAAGTACCAGTGCACCAATTATTTAGAAAACCAAGTCTCCTCTGAATCCCTATCAGGCTGAGCTCACAATTCATGGTCACACATGAGAACATTCTAGGCTGCTCTTATTTTAGGACTAGTTTTCTTTAAGTGTTAGCATAGGATAACCCAGCCTCCCTTTGGAGAGTAGGGGTAGTCCCTACCACTGCTACATTATAGGGAGGACTTGTTCCTGGAGAGGCTCACTAGAGGTTTTATGCTGATGTTCTTGATGAAAGTGATAGTGATGGTGAAGAGAGGGATCTACTATAGGTCTAGGTCCATTTTATCTATGTGGGAATCCAAGGATTCCATAACTAGGGCCCCAAGTGATGGGGTGGTCTGGTATTGATCAAAGAGATCATTATTAAGTAAGCCATACTCTTACCTTTATCCAGTTATTTTAGTCCCATCTTTATCTGATGAGATTAGACTTTCTCCCAGTTACCAAAGCACTAACTGTCATCTGTTGTATATAACTACTATTAGGTTTATGGAATCTGTCTTCTTTAGGCCTCTCTACTAGATTTCAAAACTTCTTAGGTCTAAGTCTAATCAGTTAGAGAATTTATGATGCCTTCTTTATGCTCTTTTACTAGAATCCCAGGCTTATTAGGTGTAAGTCTAATCACAGAGGGCTATTAAGCATTTTTACTTTGAGGCATATGATTGCCTCTTGCTCATAGACATATGTACACCAATACCCAGTATACTAGGCCTGTATCTAGTATCTGTAACTTTGTTAGATAACACACCACTTGAAATGGAACTAGGTAATCCCATTTGTTAAGAAAGATCTCACCAGATTATGGGAGTTGAGAGGTTGACATTTCAGGTTTGGTATCTCTGGTGACAATCTGCAGTAACAAGTCAGTAGTAGCATATGGCAGTGCAGCACTGGCAGACTTGATTTAGTTGAGGTCAACAGAGGCAGTATGAAGGTAAAGGGTCAGAGAAAAGAGGTATCAGGAAATATGGGCAGAGTCCAAGAAGTTCCAGAACTAGGAGAAATAAAAATAATAAAGAGATTGTATCCCTCCTATCCTATGGTTTACTCCATGTTTCCTTTTTTCCCTTTTTATAAATAAAAATTAGGAAAAAAATAATAAAGAGAGTGGGAAGCATTCCTTCTAGTCTTAGAGTTTAAAATAGCAGTGGTTAATAATTGTAACCAAGTTATTTAGGATTTTTTTTTCTATGAAAATCTAGAGGTTAAGAACTATAATAATGGGAGTTGGGCGGTAGCACCACTGGTTAAGTGCACTTGGGGCAAAGCTCAAGGACCGGTGTAAGGATCGGGGTTTAGCCCCGGCTCCCCACCTACAGGGGAGTCACTTCACAAGTGTTGAAGCAGGTCTGCAGGTGTCTTTCTCTCCCCCTCTCTGTCTTCCCCTCCTCACTCAATTTCTCTCTGTTTTATCCAACAACGATGGCATCAATAACAATACTAACTACAACAATAAAACAAGGGAAACAAAAGGGAATAAATAAATATTAAAAGAACTATAATAAAAAAGGACTATAATAATATACTTGATGTCAATATGCTTTCTGCTCTTTAAAGGTATCTATTAATCACCATACCTTAGATACTGACAGGGCCAAATAGTTTTGATCTATCTGGCCTAAGGTTGTAGGTAACTTAGATACTTAAAAAATTATATATAGTAATATATATTAATGCTCCTTGAACAATTTAAGCCCAGTGTCAGTATTTGATCATCGTGCACATTTGAGACATTATATTCGTAGCCTAATGAAAATATTTATACTCAAACCTATGATCTAGGCAGTTAGCGAACTTGAAGTATTAAATCTATTGCCCCTGACATAGCATATCTAAAAAAGTACTTTTTTAAAAAAAATGATTTAATCATGATTGATAAGATCGTAGGATAAGAAAGGTACAATTCCATACTATTCCCACCAACAGAGTTCCATATCTCATCCTCTTCATTGGAAGTTTCCCTATTCTTTATCACCCTGGGAGTATGGTCCAAAGATCCTTACAGGGTACAGAAAATGGGAGGTCTGGCTTCTGTAATTGCTTCTCTACTGAACTGCATGTTGACAAGTCAGTCCATAGTCCCATGCGGTTTCTGTCTTTCCCCAGTGGGCCTGGGCTCTAGAGAGGTGGGGTTTTTTCATGTTTTTAGTTTCTAAGAGAATTTTACCTAAAGCTCATTTATGAATATTTCCTTAGTGAACTATTCTTTCAACTCTTGAATATGCTTCTCCATACTATGCTTACCGTCTTGGAGAGTTCTCATAATGATATTACTGTAGCTTGATATCAATTCTATTTCTGTATTTTCTTAAAGTCTTTCTGTTTTCATTACTATTTAATTTGGTGATTTGCTAGGTTTTTTTTTCCTGCAATATTTTGGTTTATGCATTTATTGTGCTCATTATTACTGGCCAGCAGGTGGTGTTATTGCTCTGGACTTCACTTTATATATTGCATGGTGGAGGGATACAGGTTAGTTTTAGGCTTATTTTTGTTGTTTGCTTGAGCCATTTTGTGCTCACTGTGGTAGGTGTATATTGTTTTTCTCTATGATTTCAATTTGAAACCAAACCTCAGGGGTTTGCTGCTGGGCTGCAGCTTTGTTCAGAGAAGCAGGGCTAACTTTATCTTTTAGCCACCTTCAGCTGCCGCAAATTACCTTTATTTTTTTGGCAACAGACCAGACTTTTTTTTTTTTAAAGCTTGATTTCTTATTAGTTATTTATTAATGATTAACAAGTTTGTAAGGTAACAGGCATACAATTCCACACAGTTCCCACCACCAGAGTTCCATGTCCACTCCCCATCCACTGGAATCTTCCTTATTCTTTATCCCTCTGGGAGTATGGACCAAAATTCTTTATGGGCTGCAGAAGATAGAAGGTTTGGCTTCTGTTATTGCTTCTCTGACAGACATGGATGTTGACAGGTTGATCCATACCCCCAAGCTGTTCCTATGTTTCCATAGTGGTATAGAGCTCTGGAGAGGTGAGATACCAGGACATATTGGTGAAGTCAACTGTCCTGGGAAGTCAGGATGGCATTATGGTAGTGTCTGTAACTTATTGGCTGAAGGGCTAGAAAGCTGGATTGGGGCAGAAAGTAGCTCCCAAATATGAGGAAAGTATATGAATACCATTAATTGTAAAGCTCATTGATCTGACCTAGGACCTATTCATATTTAGCACAGGAGCCTGTACAACCTCTCTCTCCATGTCAGTCTGAGCTTGCAGTCCATGGTCACTAGAAACATTCTAGGCTGCACTTATTTCAGGACCAGTCTTCCTCAGTGGCATAGTAGGCTGACCCAGCCTCCCTTCGGAGAGTGAGGTGGTCTCTACCATGGCTACTCTACAGTGAAGGCAAGGTCCTGGAGATGCCCACAATAGACCATCTTCTTTTTAAAATTTTTAAAAAATATTTTTTTATTTTATCCCTTTTGTAGCCCTTTTTTTTTATTATTGTAGTCATTATTGTTCTATTGATATCATCATTGTTAGACAGGACAAAGAGAAATAGAGAGAGGAGGGAAAGAAAGAGGGGGAGAGAAAGATAGACACCTGTAGACCTGCTTCACCACCTGTAGACCTGCTTCACCACCTGTGAAGCGGCTCTCCTGCAGGTGGGGAGCTGGGGCTTGAACTGGGATCCTTATGCAGGTCCTTTTGCTTTGTGCCACATGCACTTAACCCACTGCTCTACCACCTGACTCCTGACAATCTTCTTTTGGTCATAAATGCTCCCTGCTTTTTTAGTTTGTCCTTGCTGATAATTCAGTGGGCTAATTCCGCTGAGGTCATACATTCCCTTCTCTCACTGCAAAAACTTGTGTTGCTTTGACTACTGCTGTGCCTAGAGGGAAAACGGCTCCATGCTCTGTGGTAGGTCTAAATTCTTTGTGTTTGTCTTTAGTCCCATATTCCCTTCTCACTGTTACCACATGCAGAAGCACCTACCTGAAGCTGTGGTCTTTCTTCAGATGTCTCAGCTGTAGTTGCTGAATTTTTTAAAGATTGATATTTCTAGATATTTGCTATTTGGGGGAAGAGTCTGATCTGGTTGCTTTTACTCCATGGCCATGCTTCCTTGAATTCCCTAAATTCTTTATGCAAATGGAGACCAAAAAAGAGAAGGAAGCTTGCTATTCACACCTTTCCTTTAACCTCTAGAACATTTTGTTACAGCGGCTTGTTGAATTTAATCATCTAAGATGGCAGCCATCCCAGACAAAATAATTAATTATATGAGAACATAGAACATGTCTGTTGTGGGCCTCTCCAGTACCTTGCCTTCACTGTAGAACAGCCATGGTAGGGACTTACACTTACCTAGTCTCCAAAAGGAGGCAGGGTCAACCTACTATACTACTTGAAGAAGACTGGTTTTGAAGTGAATGCAGCCTAGAATATTCCTAGTTGTGACCATGGCCTGAAAGCTCAGACTGATAGGGACAGAGAGGTTACACAGACTCCCATGCTAAACAACGTAACATGATAAATATGTCATGTTATGCTGCAGTAGTCATATATAAGCCAAATTTAGAATGAATACTAGTTTCTCATTTTACTGCAAAACAAAGTAGTTACAAGACTATTTATTTAGTACTGTTTTTTTGTTTGTTTTCTCTGAAACTATACCACTCTAGTTTGATGTTTTCAGATAGAGAGAAAGGGAAAAGGAGAGAGAGAGAGAGAGAGAGAGAGAGAAAGATCACAGTGCCAAAGCTTCCTTCAGTGAGATAGAGACCAGGCTTAAACCTGGTTTGTATACATAGCAAAGCAGCACACTATTTGAGTGAGCTATTTTGCCAGCCCTACAAGACTTAAATTTTCCTGCATACATGTACTTCAGTTTTCCCTTCTGTATGCAATTTAACTGCATTGTTTGAATTTCAGTTAGAATAAAGCCACATATTCAGAGCCTTAAAAATTATGGAAAATAGTATGTAGAATTCTTAAATATATGAATGGAAATATCTTATGATCCACCAATTCCACTCCTAAGCATTGATCCAAAAGATGTGAAAACACTAATTTAAAGGGATATATTCACCCTCATTTTCATAGCTGCATTATTCATAATATCCAAAAAATGGAAGCAAACAAAATTTCCTCCAACAGATCATTAGATAAAAAGTTATAGGAGGTATACTTAGTAGAGTACTACTCAGAATAAAAAAGATGGTATTATGTCTGTTGGGATAAAATGGTTGGAAATGGAGGAGACTATGCTTAGTGAAGTAAGTAATGTGGTAAAGGACAACTATCCACTCATATGTGATTCCATTCATATGTAGAATGTAGAGAATTAAGTCCATGAACTTAAAAAAGCAACTAATATATAAGACTTTGGAGGCTAGCTCCATGGAATCCAAAGGAGGGGAGGGAAATGAAAACACTCAGATGAAAGTAACCTTGGAAACACCCAGGGAATGGCCAGGAATGGGATGCTGAACACATTTCTAAAGATATATATATATATATAGATATATAGATATAGATATAGATATAGATATAGATATATAGATATATAGATATATAGATATATAGATATATAGATAGATATATAGATATATAGATATAGATATCAAATCTTGGCAAACCTCCCCATGAATTTGGATCCTTCACCCAATTATATAATTATTTTCCTGTTAAATATGAGATACTCTCTCATTCTCTAATCTCTTTTACACATGACCTTAGAGATCTTATAAGTTTCAGCACATAGAACACTGAGAATTTCTTCAGAAAGCTGTTTCAGTAGCACATATACCATGACACACAGCACATGGAGATTTTGCCTCTGACAGCTGCACAGTTGTGCCACGGAGGATTTGCCTATGAGGTTTGTCGCAGAAAAGCTTTCCCACCATTTTTCTTCTTGGGTTAGTATGACCTGTCTCCTACATAAGACTGTGAAAAACTATAGTGTTTGAGGATGTGAGGTTAGGGGTTTGGTGGTGGGAACAAGGTGAAACTATACCCCTATTATCTTATAATCTTATAAATTATTATTAAATCAATAAGCCAAAGGGGAAAATATTTAATACTTCAAGTTCTTGAACTGCCTATATTTTAGTTCTGAGCATATATATATATATATATATATATATATTTCTTAATAATGTTTCAAATTTGTAAGCTGATTGAATTCTGACACTGGTCTTAAATTGTTAAAGCAGTTCTGAACATTTTTTTTAATATCTGTTACCTACAGTATCATGTTAGATCAGAATCATTTGGTTTTTTCATTTGGTCCAAGATATTCTTATAAATAGATGTTTTGAAATTACATTAATCATGGTAATTTCAAGTATATTATGATAAATTTTAACCATTAGGTTTTAAGTGAAAATAAGCTCCTTACTAACTTATCATAATAACAATTAACTATTGCCATTTTAATTCCTATATAAGAATATCCCCAGCTGTGGCCACAAAATGTGAGTTTAGACTGACAAGGACGTAGATGTTATAAGGCTCCTGCACTAAATATAAACAATATATATGGGCTTCGGGTCACATTGATGTGGTAAACAGTTAATTGTATGTATATATTTCTTTCAACTTTGGGAACCATTCTCTGTCCTGATCTGGCTTTCAAGTTCTATTCTCATTTCTTACAACATCTGCCTGACAGTATTTCTAGTCCATCTCCATGTTAGCTGTCAGGTTCAAGCAAAGATTACTAAAGTCCTGGGCTCCTAGGAACATACCTAAAATAGATAAGTTATAAGTTATAGTTTTTTTCCACCTCAGGGTATTTATTTTAATCTGCTCTATCCCTACTCTTTTGTTCCTGCTTATTAAACATTTTGTGTTGCTTTATATCTTACTGCCTTTCAACCACCAAGTTGCAGATCTCCCTAGGCAGTTGACTTCCCCAACATGTCCCAGAACCTCACCTCTCCAGAGCCCTATCCTACTAGAGAAAGATAGAGACAGACTGGGGTTATGGATCTTCTAGCCATTGTCCATGTCCAGCAGATAGGCAATTATAGAAGCCTGCATCCCAAAATAATTTTGGTTCATAATCCCAAAGGGAGAAATGTTAAGGAAAGATGCCTAGAGGGCTCTGACCTTAATTCCACAGTGACCTAAAGTGTTTGTCACCAGGAATCATTTTTATAACATCCCTGAAAAGGAAGCAAATCTGAAAAACACCAGAAGAGGTCAGACACTGTTTCTCTTATATCAGA
Source organism: Erinaceus europaeus (assembly GCF_950295315.1). NCBI lineage: Eukaryota > Metazoa > Chordata > Mammalia > Eulipotyphla > Erinaceidae > Erinaceus > Erinaceus europaeus. The sequence continues at coordinate 29,635,388 of NC_080167.1, forward strand.
GATAAGAGGAAAAATGAAGGATACTTGGAAGTAGTAATAGATGCAAGTATGTCCTAGAAAGGAAGCAAAGACAGGACAGTAGATATGACTATATATACACATTCAACCCATATTTGTGATCTTGGAAGGACTCTCAGGTGATGGGAATAGTGTGGAAGTATACCCCTATTTTCTTATAATTTTATAAATCATTAATAAAAATGTTAAAATATAAAATAAATAAAAAACAGAAAGGGAGATATTTCAATGAGCAGAACACACATTTTATATTACCATTTATGAATCCTCAGGTTGAACCTTGACACCACATAAGAGTGCCATGGTGACTTGAGGAAGCTATATGGATGTTGAAATAGTGCTGTTGTATCCTTCACTCTCCCTATTCTTCTACCTCTATGTATACTTAAAATAAAAACAAAATAAAAATAAAAAGCACTCTGGATTGGTGGCATTGCATATATATATGGAACTGTAACTAGAAAACAACAATAACAACAAGCAAACAAAAATCAGCACCATCACTGCAAGAAAACCCCAAACAGCTAAAATCATACAGTGTATAAAAGAGAATTAGAGGATTGCTTATAATGTTTCCAATATATCTCCCTTTTTTGGACCGTGCCTCGCAGAGAGCTAGTCTTTGTACTGAGTTTTATCCAATGTTGGTTTCCATTCCATAGTAGAATTCTGTCTGTCCTCTTTAACTTGCCCTCTATTTCTAGAGTTACCTATGTTTATGATTACTGCAATGATTGTACTTGTAGTAAAAGTATTTTTGCAAGGTTATGTTTTGGCATACTACTCCGGTGTGAGTGCTTATTCTGAACATCACAAGAAATCATATGACTTAACGAAGCATCTCAGAGTATTATTCCCTTATAATACAGTGATTTCATGCAGCTAGAATAGTTAGACTCCTTTGATTATGAGAGTAATCAAAGTCAAACAGGCTTCATGCAAATAAAAATTCTGGGGCTCTTTAATGGAGGCATGTTGGGTAGATGTACTCAAAGATATGATTTATGTTTTCTCCAATAGTCTCCTGATATATATCTGCTACATATAGGGTCTCTCCTCAGTGTTTCAGTCTGTACCCAGTCCTTTATGTGAGAACAATTTATTCTGGGTACTAGAAGAAGAAGAAAAAGAAGAAGAAGCAGGATTTACTTTCCCAGGTATCTGTCTGGACCTATTTTCTGTCCCACAAGTCCAATCTAGGGGCCTGGGCAGACCACACAGTTTGCAAATCTCAGTTAGGTTTTTCCCTGGAACACTGGTGAATTCCTTGCAAACAGTTTTGCTGCTCCTTCAGTCACAGGTTTCGCACCCAGAAATTCCCCAGCTTCCTGAAGTGGGCAGTATGCTCTATGACATTACTGTCTACCTACACACATGGTTTCTTTATTATTGGGAATCTCTCCCTCTCCCCATTTCTACCCACTAGCCACTCATGCCTGCATCTACTTGTTGCTGAATCTCTCCCTCTCCCCATTTCTACCCACTAGCCACTCATGCCTGCATCTACTTGTTGCTGAATCTCTCCCTCTCCCCATTTCTACCCACTAGCCACTCATGCCTGCATCTATATGTTGCTAAATGCATTTCCTCAGAAGTTCTAGTTATGATTTCTTGAGATTCCAGATAATTTTTCCTTGACTTTTCTAGTTCTTTGAGGGAGTGACTGTACAACCGTTGACTCCTTGACTACATTTCTGGAAGACCACTCTCTAAAACTCTCTTCTCTGTTTTTGACACAACTCTTTTTAAAATTTATTTAAAAATTATTATTCCTTAGTCATTGGATAGAGACAAAAATGGAGAGGAGATGGGAATGTAGAGAGGGAGAGAAAGAGAGGCATCTATCTACATACCAGCTTCACGACTCACTCATTTCTCATGTAGGTAGAGACTGGGAATTTGAGTCCTGGAGCTATACCACCACATAGCCCCTTGACACAACTCTCAAACACCACATGCTGATGGTCAGAAGACAGCTGTCACAGTCCCATACACTATTTAATCTCTCACTCAAGACAGTTGGGGGCAATATACTCCTTTACCACAAATCCCAATATTTCTCTTGGTTCTGATTGGGTCACCTACCCCAAACTTAATCACTAAGCATAGCTAACTACTTACACACATCAAAAATATATTGAGAAGTTATTCAGAAGGAAATTTGGAGAAAACTGAATAGATGCCAGAGAGTGAAAATCAACCATTAACCTGTAAGGTAAAATGGTAAAATGAATTACCAAGCATCCTTAGAAACAAACATGATCAAGTTCGTAAAAGCAACTTTCTCTTTATAGAAAAACATTAATGTCCTTAGTAATCTGTAGTACTTCTTGAATATTCTGATACACAAGGTCTCACATGTCTACTTCCAAGTCCTTGTACTGCCTGCTCTGTCCTCAAGAAAATTTCACAGGGCACTGGTTCAATGAGAGGGTGATACCTCTTTTCTTGTGCTTCAGAGAAAAATTACTTTTAGGATTATCATTTTATGTGTTGGCTGTTACTGAAAAGTATTCATGTTCTTTGTACTGACTACTGTCTGAAATAAGTTAATTCTCTAGAGGGAACTTTGTAATGGGGCGTTGTAGTGATGCAGTGGCCCACTAGGCATAGGGCATGTATAGTGCTTCTTTTTGATGCATGAGCACAAAATTCTAGACACTTCACTTAACAAAATTGAAACTGTTCCCTAGAAAGTTCTGGAAAAGCATTTGAGAGCTGACATCTGTTTAATACATGCTAAGGAAAATGGCTCAGTTCTTCATAGAGTCAGATGATCTGGCTTTAAATTGCTATCTGACAGGCATATGGTGGTTATTTCATCATTTCCAAACTCCTCCTCAGATTCAGAGATGTTGAAACTATACCTCCCATTTAATATAGGTTAATTTAAAAAACATTTAAAAATATATATTTAACTTTGGTGGAAGCTCAGGGTATAGTGATATCTTGGGTATCTTTGAGGATATTTTTGTTTTGAAAGAAAAATAAGATAAAAAAAAGCCTAACTTATTTTACTCCATGCATTAGAGCATGTTAGCGTTCATGCACATATTTGTGCATATCAAAGAGAGTACCATCTATAATTTTTGTGATCTTTATTTGTATATCTTCATTTTTATTTTTTAAAATTTTTATTTATAAAAAGGAAACATTGAGAAAACCATAGGATAAGAGGGGTACAGCTTTGCACAGTTCCTACCACCAGACCTCCGTATACCATCCCCTCCCCTGATAGCTTTCCTATTCTTTAAATCTCTAGGAGTATGGACCCAAGAACATTGTGGGATGCAGAAGGTTGAAGGTCTGGCTTCTATAATTGCTTCCCTGCTGAACATGGGCGTTGAAAGGTCCATCCATACTCCCAGCTTGTCTCTCTCTTTCCCTAGTGGGGAAGGGCTCTGGAGAAGTGGAGCTACAAGGCACATTGGTGGGCTTGTGTGTCCAGGGAAGTCTGGTTACATTCTGCTAGCATCTGGAACCTGGTGGCTGAAAAGAGAGTGAACATACACAGCCAAACAAATTGTTGAACAATCTTGGGCCTACAGGCTGGAATAGTGCAGATGAAGTGTTGGGGTGTCCTCCATTTTGTAGATAGCTAGTAGGCATATTTTAATTGCATTTCAAAGGGCCTGTAGCTATACTAGTTTTTTTTTTTTTTTTTTTTGCCTGAGCCTGAAATTTGATATGCAGGTGAGGGTGTGTATGATACAGCAAATCCTAACAAAGGGAATTTTCAAAGTTAAGCCATTGCCAAACAATGTGATTATTGCAATAACTATTGTCTTCTTAAAACCTATGACAACAGGAATCTCCCACTTCCTCTATAGCGCCTGTGTTTCTCCCAATCCTGGAACCTCTGGGGTGGGGCTCACTTCCCTGCATGCTTTTCTCAAGTCAGGCCAAATGATATTGCATCCACCGATTCCAACCTAATCAATGGAAGGTGTACCATCGCAGCATGCTTCACCTCAGACTGTGTACAGAGACGTCAGGCATGGATTGACAACCCTTCACCCTCATCACTCGGGTGAGACCTTTTTCTTTCATGGTATTCTCTAATTCCATTCTAGGAGGTTCACTTCCTAACTAAGTCCCCAAACCTAGATATAGGCCAGGTCCCATAAGATAGAGCATATGTTCATATGTATCCATAAATTAGGGCAAAATATATACCTGAAAGCAAAAATACACAATTGCCAGGCTAGCGTGAGGGTGTTTCTTCCCAGGCATGTGCTCTCTGGGTTGGAGAGAACTCGACCGGAGCCAACCTCGGCTTCTGCTTACTCAGCGACGTGGGAGAGAGACCAGGAACTCTTGGTGGAGTGGGAAGGCAATGCATATTTATTGATCAGAGACAATGCTTTTATATATTTTGAACCGGAAGTGGCAAGTTGGAAAAGGAAATAGCTACGAAAGGGGGTGGAGAAAAGGAAAGAGTGGGAAGGTAGAAAGCTCCTGTAGCAACGATTGCTAAGGTTTTAACTGGCAGGATTAATGTACCCTGGAGGCAGAGTGGGTCTCAAGGTAGAAAGAAGATAGATCAGGCAAAAGAATGATTATGTAAATAAACCATAGTGTCATGGAGCAGAGGGGCTTCCTGACATCTCCCCCTTTCTTTTTATCTAATGGCCATAGTATCAGGAAGGCAGGGTGCTTTGTGAGGCAGGGAGTCTGATAGGATGAGGCACACCTTTGGGGTTACTACTGTCCTTCTTTGCTCAACCTTTCGGTAGAGAGACTAACACGATAAACGCACCCCTCAGGTTCAAGCCCTGCCAAGCTCAACCACATCCTCACAATTTCCTGGTATCTCCCTCTTTCTAATGGCCATGTTTAAATGGGTGAATGTCTGTAAAAGACTCCATTTCTGTCAGAGGAATAGCAGTGTAGGGGTGAATAGCAGTATAGGGGTATAGGGATGAAACCTGTATCATGCAGGCATTTTTAAAAGAACTGAAATATGACAGGGAGCGATAAGAGTAGCAAGGGACAGCATGAGACTGAATAGAGGCCTGGTAGGTGGAGAGGGGCTGCCTAATGGGTAGAAGAGGGGGGCTGCCTGATAGGCAGAGGAGTGGGAACCTGATAGGCTGAGGGGTGATCTGGAATTGGAAAGTCCCTAGACAGCTGGCTTCAAAGTCCATGGACTGCTACAGTCATTCCTTGAGAAGACCAGTAAAGGGAGTGTCCAAAGGTGTACCAGCAAGTCTTATAGAAGCGTCAGTCCAATGCCAATGACCAGGGAAAGAAATGCCACAAGAGAGTGAGCTGGAACTGCCAAAATGTGACAGGTGAAGCAGAAGCAAGAAGGGCAGACAGTGATGGGCGAGAGAAAGGCAGTAAGAAAGTTCTGTCCTTGGAGTCTGTGAATCATGTTCTTTAGATCATGTCAGGTCACATCATTGGTTTTGGGGGGCCGCTGTAGTCATGGCATCTTATGGGTATGTCAGAGGATAGGGGTCCAAATGGATTTCCGGGGATTCGTTTATGAGAATCGTGTTGAAAACTCTTTCATTTAACTCTGCCTGGTAAGAATGTAGCTTCAAAGTTACACTTTTAACCTTAAAGTTAATGTTTATCAAACTTCAAACAGACACATAAACATGTAGTCTTTAACACACAGGAGGAGAAAAATTTTTGTTGTGAAGACATATCATGTCCCATGTCAAACACAAATTTAGATCTGTACTGTCTTATATGAACCATTTCCATCCACACAGTTTAAGACTAAACGTTCACATTTATTCCAAGACTTAAAAAATCTAAAGAGGAAAATACAGATTTTTAGAACGTTTCTGGACATCTCCAGAAACCATGGCTGCATCCAGCATTTTTATATAAAGTCAATTAAGTTTCAGAGTACTCTGAGCAAAATGGGTTGTGCAAAAATTTGGTCATTTAACTCACTCACTCACAAAACACAACTGAAAACAGAGGGGGTAGACAGCAAGCTTAAGATATTCAGAGAGAACGAGGGGGGATTACAAAATCAGAGTGACACTCTGGGGCTTCTTTTGGATGCCGGGCTGAGGGCTATCCTGTTTCCAGCAAAAGTGAAAGGTGTGTACCGTTTTTATGAAACTTAGATCAATAATCTTTCCTCCAATGAAAACCTTTCTGGCATCTAGGACAAGGCGTTCGGGGCTTCCAGGATTCTGGCTGGGGGTGGAAGTTAGCCTAGGAAAGGCACACTCACTTTACCAAAGGCCATGACCGCCACACTAAAAGCAGCCTTTTTTCTCTTTATCTAAAGTGGCAGCAAAGTCTTCTGTATGGCTAAAGCTTGATTGGCTTTAAAAGATAACTCTTGAGTCGCCACTATCCAGGTGTCTGGATGTTCGTTTTTAAGAATGAGGCATGCCTGACAGAAGTCAGGATGTATGCCATCCCAGACAATAGAATTCAGGAGGAGAAAGCGGGCGTCAGGATCAGAAATCTTTCTCTCCAAACCTGACTGGACCCTAGTAATGAATTTAGCTAGGGATTCATCAGGTTCTTGGCGAAGGGAGAGAATGGGAGCTGAGGCCGCTCCTGCGGTGGGTGTTAACCGCTCCCACGCTTGTAACGCAGAGGTGTACCTGATCAAAAAGACCAGGGAGGAAATTCCCGTCTGTTTGCTGAAGTCCTGTCTCCCAGTGTCCCACCCCAAGAAGGGCCTCAAAATCCCATTTAGGCTGCTTCTGACTGTTCCTGCAGGCATTTGTCTCAGAAAAATGCTTCCCATTGAAGGAAGAGTGGGCCTGGGAGCGTAGCATGAGTTTCGTCCCTCCAGTCTTGGGGGGGGGGTAATTAAGGTTCTAGAGAAGGCCTTGTAAAATGCATCTGGTCCATAGAACATGAACTCTGTCCTCCTTAATTGCCTGACAAATTTCTTGGAGATCTGTGGAGGAATACAGGTACCACACCTTAGGTCTCTGTCTATTGGGGGTAACGTTTAGCAGAATGTGTGGACTTGCTCTGGAGGAAAAGCTCCATCACGAAGCCAGCAAAGATATTTTGTGTCTGATAGTGGCATAGCAGCGGGGGATGGAGCCACAGAAGTGGTGGTGGTAGCTGGAGATGTGTCGCCTAAAGTGGGAGCCTCTGGGTGAAATGCAGAGGGCTTAGGGTGATTCAGTATTGGGGCAGGCTTTGCTTTCTCTAGAAAGCATGTATAGTTCTGGGTAAGCAGAATGACCATCTCCTTTAACTCTTGGATCGCAGCCTCAAGGTCCTTTAGACTGGCACCATTTCCTGAATTAGAGTTGCCCTTGGTCCTTTTGGGAGGGGGGCCTGCATATCTCCTAAAAGCTGCTACCATGGTCAAGAGGAGCCAAAGTGTGGCCCAGAGCAAAATGTCCCAGAGACAGAAAACCTGTTTAGCAAAAAAAGAGTAAAGGATTTGGGATTCATCTTGATAAGGAGGAAGGTCACCCATGACAGAAGGGTCTCAGGAAAATAAGAAGAGGGAAAAATAGAATCACAGTGCCTTCATAAAACTCAAGGCTGTAGAGAGCCAAAGCTGATACTTATCTGGGGCACCATCGTATGTCTGCTGCTTGTGTGTGAAGCCAGGGGGTAGGTTCCTGTTCAGGCACCAGATGCTGGGCTAGCCTGAGGGTATTTCTTTCTGGGCACGTGCTCTCTGGGTTGGAGAGAACTCGACCAGAGCCAACTTGGGCTGCTGCTTACTCAGCGACATAGGAGAGAGACCAGGAACTCTTGTCAGAGCAGGAACACAATGCATCCTTATTGATCAGAGACAATGCTTTTATATATTTTGAACAGGAAGTGGCAAGTTGGAAAAGGAAATGGCTAGGAAAGGGGGTGGAGAAAAGGAAAGAGCAGAAAGGTAGAAAGCTTCCATAGCAATGGTTGCTAGGGTTTTAACTTGTGGGATTAATGTACCCTGGAGGCGGGGTGGGTCTTGATGTAGAAAGAAGATAGATCAGGCAAAACAATGATTATGTAAATAGACCATAGTGTCAGCTATGGAGGATGAAGCAGGGGGGATGCCTGACACGCAATAGTCTGTAGTGAGTCAGTATCAAATTCATAATGAAATAGTGTCCACTTAGATACCCTCCTCACCTACTTGCTATTACAGTTCTCTCACTCTCTCCAAAGCTAACCTTATCAAAGCAAGGACTGCAAAAGGTGAATAAGGGCAAGAGATGACTCTTTAGTCACTATCAGGCCATTCCACCAGCTAGGGCCCTAATCCGGGAGTCCTGAGATTCCCAAACAGACTTGATGGGCGTAGAACTCAAATAAATCCCTCTCTCCATTGTTACCGGCCATTTCTATCAGGAACAACAAAATAGACCCCTTTGTGGGCCTCTATAGGACCTTGCCCTCAATTTGGATCAACAATGGTAGTGAGTGTTCCTTCCTCCAAAGCGAGGATGGACAACATACTCTATGCTACTCCTGAGGAAGATGGGTCGATACTGTGGCAACTTGGAATGTTCCTACTCATGACCACAGAATGTGAGCTCAGATCTACAGGGATGTAGAGGTCACATAGACTCCTAAGCTAATTATGGGCCCCAGATCACATCAAATTGATGGAGTGTACAGTAATATTTATACCCCTTTCCTATATTAAGGAGCTACTCTCTTTCCTGATCCAGCTTTCTGGTCCTTTTCCCAGCTATGACATCATCTCCCTAGACAATAATTAGGATCTTTTTTAAAATTTTTATTTATAAAAAGGAAACACTGACAAAAACCATAGGATAAGAGGGGTACATCTTCACACAATTCTCACCACCAGAATTCTATATCCCATCCCCTCCCCTGACAGCTTTCCTATTCTTTGTCCTTCTGGGAGTATGGACTCAGGTTCATTATGGGGTGCAGAAGATGGAAGGTCTGGCTTCTGTAATTGCTTCCCTGCTGAACATGGCCGTTGGTCGATCCATACTTCCAGCCTGTCTCTCTCCCTAGTGGGGCAGGGCTCTGGGGAAGTGGGGCTCCAGGACACATTTTGGGGTCGTCTGCCCTGAGGAGTCCAGTTGGCATCATGCTAGCATCTGGAACCTGGTGGCTGAAAATAGAGTTAACATATAAAGACAAACAAATTATTGACTAATCATGAACTTAAAGGTTGGAATAAAGAATGACATCATATCAATATATAACTCAGTAAGTGTGTAATGTTAGTAAGACAATTAATAATTTAAAAAATCTTTGTTTTTTTAAATTATCTTTATTTATTCATTGAATAGAGACAGCCATAAATTGAGAGGGCAGGGGGAGATAGAGAGGAAGAGAGAGAGAGAGGGAGAGAGAGAGAGAGAGAGAGAGAGAGAGAGAGGCTTGCATCACAGCTTTACACTTGTAAAGCTTACCCCCTGCAGGTGGGACGAGTGCCTCAAACCTAGGCACATGAAACATTGTAATATGTGCACTCAGTCAGGTATACCTAGCCCTAGGTCAGGACTTTATAGGTTGGGAATGCCAAGACACTCATATCTAGCAAAGTGCCATAAGTCTTTCTGTGTGAAAGTCTTTCTGTGTAGTATTGCGACACTTGTACTTAAAGGATATATTTACCTGTAATGGTTCTGGTATCAGTAACTACTACTTATGAAATATGTATTATGAACTGTGTTATGTATTAAATTATATAATTTGTTCTGTACAACAAAAAACAAGAAAGTTGCATATCACCATTTTGCAGAAAAGGAGACTATACATCAAGTAATGTGTGTGTGTGTGTGTGTGTATGTGTAGTTAGGTAGTTGGTGCCTCATGCATGTGAAATTTCACTGCTATATACCACTTTTTTTACTCATTTAGAGAGATAATATAATTCATTGAGGTGGGCTTAATATTGGATGGAAGAAAACATCTATGGCTCCTATAAGACTTTAGAGAGCATTTATCCTTTCTCAGTGGGTTGTTGGATTTATCTTTAGTAGACTTGTGCCAATTCAGTAAGCCTGAAATGACCAGATATTTTCTTTTTAAAAAATATTTTATCTTTAATTTTTTAATGAAAGAGATGCAGAGAAGAATACACAGAGAGTTAAGACCAGAGCACTGCTCAGCTCTGGTTTATGGTAGTTGTGGGGATTGAAACTGGGAGCTCAAAGCTTCAGGCATGAAAATGTTATTGTATAAATGCTATTCTGTCTCCCTTCCCTACTTATTTTCTGTTAGAAGGTAGATACCTATATTTATTTGTAAAAGCAATTCTACTTAAACTATTTTGTTCAATGTTGCCAATTTAATTCATACGCCACAAGTAGTATATGTGTGGTTTCTTGTAGCCTGCAGGCTACCCATTGTTTATTCCTACCCTGAGGTCTAGGGCTTCACCTTGTGCTCTGTGGTGCCTCTGTGTTTTTTTTTTTTTATTAACATGCGATATTAAGATGCACATATATGGCCTTGCTATCTGAGTAGGTATGCAGGGAGGCTACTTCAAGCTCACCCAACAACCCTGTCCCTTACCTCTTCATTCTGTAAAGGCTGTATTAGGTGATCTGCAGACTTCCTCTCTCAAGCATCTTCTTTACCAATAGTACCCTTCTGTACTCATTTCTACCTCTGGGAGAAATACTGCAGTTTTTAGTGGTGGGAATGAGCACATAGAACTCTAATGGTGGGGAGCAGTGTGGAAATTATACCCCTGTTATCTTACAATTTTTTAAATAAATCTTAAATAACTTATAATAAAAATAAATTAAAAAAGAGTAATTAGACCTATCTGTTCAGAGAAACAACCCCATGAATATGAGGTTACAAAGCAACATTAACAAACAATTTCTGCACCTTGTGATGTTTGTAAGGACAAAGAGTCAGAAACAATAGATGCTTATTTAATCAATATATTTTAATACAAACTGGAATTCTTTTTTCTAATAGAGAAAATGTGTGGGATAAAGACTGCAAAATTACTCTCTTTAAACCATCCCGGGTAGAAATCAGAGATAGACACTCAAATTAGTTTTCCAGCATTATATTTATTCAATGTCTATATGAAAGGTGGCTGTGGTGAAAAATCTGACAGAGATTTAGTATCTTGCAGTATGAAAAAGAGATCTAAGTTCCATTGATCTAAGTTCTAATTACAGTACTAACATCTACTCTTTGTTTGACACTGAGCAGTCCACTGAATCCTAAGCATTCGGTTTCTAATTTGTAAATAGATAGGCATAATGTTAGCAATTAATTCATGGGTATCTTTAAACATTAAATATAAAAATATACACAGTACTTAGGATAGTTCTGACCACAGATGATGCTGAGTAAATGCTAACTATTGTTATTAGCCCCACACAGACAGAGTAGGACAGTAGATGATATATAAGAAGAGACTGACTTTAGGCCATGTGGAAAATTTTCCTGTAGCATTTTTATGAGATTTTAAGGTGGTTAAGTGTTTTACTTTTTCTATATCAACCTCCACTTTGACCTCTGTGACAATTTTAGATACTTGAATATTAGACCCCTGACTTTTAGTTCTCCCATCACCATAATCATAAGCTTAGCTTTTGAACTTGGAAGGATTCCTGGTTGTACTGTTTCTAAGCCATGGAAGACAGGCATTTTCCTGTAAGGCAACTTGAATGGCTGGGATTGTCTCCAACTAGGCCATTAAACCACTCCTCCTTATTATTGGCAAGAAAGCTATTCCTCTTGCCATTGTTAAGCCTAGTTGCCATGTGACAGTTTTATATCCCTGACTCCCACATATGAATAGGGAATTGTTTGCAATTTAACTTACATGTTTCTTTGGGGAATCCTGAAGGATATTAGGAGAGGAAACAGTTTTCTTTTTGGCCCCACTGTTATTATAGGAACCAATATATTTCTCATTAATGGCCAAAAAATATGAGAACATTTTCCAGTTGTATAATAGCTGTCCTTAAAGCAAGTACCTTTGGTGACTTTTTTTTCCTGATATAGTTCTGATTTCCCTGAAAACTGGAATAAGAAAAATATTGTTTGAATTGCAATATTTAAAATTGCACTTAGGACAACATTTAGTGGGAAAATTCATTTAAGTATCTTTTAAAAAAAATTAGACTACAAGATTTCCCAATATTAACATGAGCTGCTCCACTTAGAAAGTTGAAGTTACTGGGCCAGAAAAATAGCTCACTTAGATAGCATGCTGCTTTGCCATGAGTTCCCCTCCCCCCCCAGGTTTGAACCTGGTCCTGACTGCATTGGAAGAAGCCTCTGTGCTGTGTTTTGTTTTCTCTTCTTTCTCTCCCTGCCTTTCTGTGTCTTTTTAAAATCTATTTGAAAAATTTACTCTGGAGCAGTGAAACCCTAGTAATGACAAAAAAAAAAAATTGGAGTTACTCTTCTGTCTAGAATACTGAGTTTGAAAAAGGCTATCTACAACAAATTTAATTGAGGGTAAAGAAGCTGCTTAGGAAGCTGAAATGTGTTTTCTGTCCAAAGAATTTATTGTGAAATGGACTTTTGCTATTTACCCTGCAGGTCTTATCATTATGGCTTGAGAGTTTTTATTTTTGTTCAACAAATATTTACATTTCTTATATCTATAAATTCTTTCAAGTAACATAGTAAAGCTTTCTTCTGTAAAATTTATATACTTTGCCCTAATTTATGGATACATGTGAACATATGCTCTATCTCAAGGGACTTGGTCTATATCTAGGTTTTGGGACTTTGTTAGGAAGTGGACCACCTGGAATGGAATTAGAGAATCCTATGAAAGGAAAAGTCTCACCTGTGTAATGAGGCTGAAGGGCTGGTATTCCATGCCTGACATCTGGTTCCAGATGCTAGCATGATGCCAAACAGATTTCCCTGGACAGACAACCCCACCAATGTGTCCTGGAGCTCCGATTCCACAGAACCCTGTCCCACTAGGGAAAGAGAGAGGCAGGCTGGGAGTATGGATAGACTTGTTAATGTCCATGTTTATTGGGGAAGCAATTACGGAAGCCAGACCTTCCACCTTCTGCATCCCACAATACCTTGGGTCCATACTCCCAGAGCATTAAAGAACAGGAAAGCTGGTGGTCGGGCAGTAGCATAGTGGGTTAAGAGCATGTGGTGCAACACGCAAGGATGGGTGTGAGAATCCCAGTTCCAGCTGGAGGCTGCCCACCTGCAGGGGAGCTGCTGCAATGAAGCAGGTCTGCAGGTGTCTTTCTCTCCCCATCTCTGTCTTCCCCACCTGTCTCCATTTCTCTCTGTCCTATCCAGCAACAGCATCAATAACAATGATAATAATAACCACAACAAAGGTAAAACAACCAGGGTAACAAAAGGGAAAAAATGGCCTCCAGGAGCAGTGGATTCATGGTGCAGGCACTGAGCCCCAGCAATAACCCTGGAGGCAAAAAAAAAAAAAAAAAAAAAAAAAAGAATAGGAAAACTATCAGGGGATGGGATGGGATCTGGAGTTCTGGTGGTGGGAATTATGTGGAGTTGTATCCCTCTTATCCAATGGTTTTGTCAGTGTTTCCTTTTTATAAGTAAAATAAATTATATACTTAAGTATTAATCTTTCCCAGTATCATAAATAATCTAATGATAATATAATTTTTTTCACTGCAATCTAGTGTAAAAGTAAAGTATTACTTGCATTTTCGAGTATCTGTTATTCAGAAAATTGACAAAGGAATCTATTGAATTGAAACTCATTCAAGAGGCTATTAGCCTACAGAATTTTTATTGGGAATTTTTGTACCTTAGCTTGTCTTTAAAAATAAAAAGAAGAAAGGAAGAAAGCAAGAGAGAGAAGACTGAGTAATAATGTACTTACCTGTATTATTTTATTTTTGGCTTTTACATACTTTATAAATCATTATAGTACTTGCTGAGACAGATATTATTTTTGAAAGCTGCCCTAAATCTTTAAGTCCAATGTGTACTATACAGTACAGTTAGACTAAAGTCCTGCATTAATCTTTATTGTCTCCTCAGATAAATCACATTTTTGTTGATATTACCAATAAACCTTTCTGCCTCTTACCCCAGTAAAACCCCATTATTGGGCTCATCTCTCAGGAAAACTCTTTAAAGACACAGTACTTGTGTACCTGACTTCTATTGAAGAGAGGGCCTAAAGGAGTGAAAAATATTCATCTCTTTCAAGAATCTTACATTATTCAGATTAAATAGTACTTCTGATTTGAAGTAGTTGAGCCATAATGTGGGGGCACTGAAGTTAAATCAATTCTGTCTTCAAAATGAGGATCCCCCAGTAGTAGATTTGCTCAGTTCTGTGTTTGTTATACATAAGTATAATTGAAAATCACATCTCTCAAATATTTCAGAGCAAGAGATAGCTGTATTTCTCTGTTAACTTGTAAAATACAATTTTGTATTTACTGATTTAAATTTTTAAACAGCGATCATATAGAAGTGGAAGTGACCTGGAAGAACCAGGGGTTTGCCTTTGAAGAATGTATTCCATATTTCTACACCCTTTCATGTTATTCAGTTGTTAACACTCTGATTTTTATACTATAAGCTCAATGGGGAAAGATTAAATTTATCCACTTTTCCACCTCTCGTGCCAGGAAAGATTAAATTTTCACACAGGTACAGTCATAAGAATGGAAGGCTTATAAGGTAGATTCTAGAAAGATTTTTCTGTGGTCCGGGAGGTGGCGCGGTGGCTACAGAACTAGACTCTCAAGCATGAGATCCTGAGTTCAGTCCCCGGCAGCACATGTACCAGAGTGAAGTCTGGCTCTTTCTCTCTTTGCTCCAATCTTTATCATTAATAAAATAAATAAAATATTAAAAAAAAAAAAAAAAGATTTTTCTGAGGCACCTCTTCTAAATTCCTAGAACTCCTGCTGCAAAGTGACATTTTCTGTGCTTTGTTTGCAGACTCCACTGCCACATGGTGGCAGTCAAATCCCATGATGAAGACCCAGTTGCTCTCAGACTTGCTTTTCCTCAAACGTACAAAAGGAATTTTTGCTGTCAAATAAAAGAAGGGTTGTTTGCACACTTTAAAACAAGACTCTCTATTAAAAATTCTAAAAAAAAAACCCAAACCCCCCAAACAGGTGATATATATTTATTGAAAGATAGTGCTGCTTTATTTAAATAGGCTACAACTTGAACATGTTGCTATGGTTTTTATATCTAGGTTTCTTCTCTGTGTGGCTTATTCCATTGTCCCTTTGGTGAGACTATGAAACAAGGAAGGACAAACAGGGGAAGAGAGATCCTCTTTTTCATGCTGGCAGGCTATGGATTTTGATTGTGAAAAATGAAGAATTTCAGGAATTTTCTCCACATCAATCAGAAATTGTGAAAATAGCACATACAGTTCAATTATGAGTTACTTTTTAGAAGCTTTGATGAGTGAAAATGAGAGTATGTTATGGTAGAATACTGTCACAATCATTTTGAGGTCCAAAACTGTCCATACAGAAGTGTATTGTTTTGACCAATAGTAGTTTCTATAAACTTTATACTTCGCTATTGTCTGATATTTTATATAGCTTTCACAGTTAACTGCTTCTCTGCTATTGCTCTGATTCAATCTAATTTACAGAGATTTTTAAAAAAATTATTATTCATGTCATAACCCTGAACTAGACCAATTTTTCAGAGATTGGCCAGAGAAGAACACAATCAAGATCATATGAATACTTCCATCACACACACACACACACACACACACACACACACACACTTCTAAATTTTAAACATAATAATCAAATAGGCACAGATTATGTTTAAGATGTAGAAAAAACTATACGTGTGTGTATGTGTATAATGTAAATACTTTAGATACTGTTGTAAATAGAATTCATATCTATATGTTTATAAACAATAGTAGGGAATTAGGAGATAGAAAGATAAAAAAACTAGTCCAAGACTATATAATGAGATATGAGATTAGAAACCAGAAGATGATTACTGTACTACCTGCATTCTCTCTCTTTGGTCTAATTAATTAATTAACTAATTAATTAACTTTTGTCACCAGGATTATCACTGGAGCTTTACACCAACATTATTCCTTCATCTCTAGGTTTGTTTTTTTTTTAAGTATATTGAGAAACAAAGAGGGGAAGAGAGATATAGTGGAAGAGGAGAAGGAAAGATACTACATTCTTACTACTCTATCACTTAATGTGGTGGCAAGAAACTCAAACCCAGGACTCAGGTGAGCCATCTTCTGGCTCCCTTTACTGGCATTCTTTTTGAAAATTATTATTTAAACTATTTTTTATATTTATTTATTTATTTTCCCTTTTTGTTGTCCTAGTTTTCTTTTATTATTGTTATTGATGTCATAGTTGTTGGATAGGACAGAGAGAAATGGAGAGAGGAGGGGAAGACAGAGAGAAGGAGAGAAAGATAGACATCTGTAGACCTGCTTCACCTCCTGTGAAGCAACTCTCCTATAGGTGGGGAGCTGGGGGCTCGAACCGGGATCCTTAGGCTGGTCCTTGCACTTCGCTCCATGTGTACTTAACCTGTTGCACTACTGCCCGACTCCCCACTGGCATTCTTGAAGCAGTTTGGACTGTAAGGATCAAAAGGCCTAAATTCAAAATGTATAAAACAATGAGAAGATGTATTATTTCAGGAAAAAAGGGATCATATGGTATAATCTATTAAATGATAGCTAATTCAGATGCTTAATTTTGTCAGGAATCTAGTTTCTTTTTCTCAACTCCACTTTTCTTAGACTTGTCCTTGATGATGACAAGGATTGCTGTTTGATTTCCAAACATCAATATCTCTTACTTACATAGTAACTGAAAATCGAGGAAAACAGTCTTTTGCTTCTGTTACCTCTAAAGATATAGAAAACACCAATGAACCCTCTTATCTCCCATCTATACCCAGCCCTATGACTTCATAGAATACTGTTATAGCTTCTTCTAGAACCAGGAACCGTCCAGGCTTAGTGGAGTTACCCTGATGAGTCTAGAATGACCAGGGTTTATCCATGGGACTCAGAAGAAACCTAAACCTAGTCTTTATTCTGAAGTACAGTCTTGGATTGTTATAAACAATTTAAATATTAAAAGGAATTCTGCTAAAAGTAAATGTAGGGCAGCAACCAAGATCATCTCTTCAAAAGTTATCAGTACCCTATTTTTTGTTTTAAAAAAATGCAGATGTAGAGTGGGTAAGACAGCTAGCTAAGTGATCATATGAAATACTTGAATAGTGTGATTGCTTTGTCATGCACATGTTTTAGATTTGAACCTTGCCCTCACTGCAAGGAAGGAAAGCTTCAGTGTTGTGGTGTCTTTTTCTCTCTGCTTTTCTACTTCTGTCTGTATTTCTGTCGGGGAAAAAAAGTCATCCTGGAGTGGTGAAGACTCAGGATGACAAACAAACAAACAAGCAGATGGAGATGTATGTTGTACATTTTGCTTTCTGGATCAAAGGGAAAATGTCAAGTTCAGTACAAAATAAAAAGTTCTGTTAAGGCTGGGTGGTGTTGCACCTGGTTGAGTTCACATGTTGCAATGTGCAAGGAGCTGGCTTTAAGCCCCTGGTCCCCACCTGCAGGGGGAAAGCTTTTGTGAGTGGTGAGTCTTTCTGTCTCTTTCCTTCATTTATCCCCCTTCCTCTTGATTTCTCACTGTCTCTGACTAATAAATAAAGATAAAAAACCAAAGATAATAAGAAAGAGTCCTATTATCTTCAGTTCTGTCAATTTATGTGTTTGTAGATAAAAGATTTAGTCATACCATTACTAATTTAGCAATGCTTCCTTCTTTAATTGTCCAAGACTTATCTTTTGCTTAATGTGTGCATTTTTTTCTTCTAATTTGGAATGGTAGGGGAGGGTGTGAGGAGGAGAAGAAAATGATAGTAGAGGGGATTCCTTCTTTGTACAAAAGAAGCATTTACTGAGCTCTAGGAGTTAAGTGATCACTGTTTCTTTCTTATTTTACTTTGGGAACAATGCAGTCCACTATTTATTATATTTACAAAACATGAGACTAAAAGCTACTGTTATGCTTCCACCTTTATTAAATATATTGACACTAAAGTTGTAATTTGTAGAACATCAGGCTTTCAGAGACCTTCCCTATGACACAATGCAACCTTTAATAACTTGAATACTTTGGCTGTATGCATGGTGGTTGCCTTTCTGCTTGAAGGTAGCTTCATAGACACAATTTGCAATAGTCAACTCTATAACTTTAGTTCAAATGCATTATCTACTATTTGTATAGCAGAGGCCTAGTGTTCTTTTGTTAATGTTTAGTTAATAGATGGTTTCCTGAATGTGTAGGCAACCAGAGTCTGTGTTTTATCCATCCTCAGAGAGAGGCAGATAAGTTCCTCCAGCACCACAACTTCTGAGAGTCAAGATCCTTCTTCTGGAGACCCTGCAGTCAGTGCCCTTCAACAACAACTGTTATTAATGGTGGCTCGAAGGACCCAGTCAGAAATCCCAGGGGTAAGTTCCAGCATCACTGTTTGTGAATGTTCAAAACATGTTTCTGGGTTGGATCATCTAACAAAATTACTGAATGAGATTTTATTAGCTGTATGTGAAAGAACGTTTCATTTAGAAAATAGGAACCTTATATATATATATAAACAGGACTGCCACTGTTTATTTTTCCAAATACACTACACAGTTATTTATTTTGATATGTGTATAAATATCACAGGAGTTTGCTTGATTAGAATGCCTATTTCCCCCAGTGGAGAATATCTGGTATCTCAGTGTTGTCTTTATTTGCATTTTTCTGATAATTAGTGATCCGGAGCAATTTTTCATATATTTGTTAGCCTTTCAGATCTCTTTTGTAGTGAATATTCTGTTCATATCCTGCGCCCATTTTTGGAAGGGATCATTGGCTTTTTTGTTGTTGTTGTTGTTGTTGCTAAGTTTAATGAGCTCTTTAGCTATTTTGGTTAT
This sequence comes from Erinaceus europaeus, assembly GCF_950295315.1. Classification (NCBI taxonomy): domain Eukaryota; kingdom Metazoa; phylum Chordata; class Mammalia; order Eulipotyphla; family Erinaceidae; genus Erinaceus; species Erinaceus europaeus. The sequence continues at coordinate 29,654,250 of NC_080167.1, forward strand.
TAATCTCTTGTATGATGTATGGAATGTGAAAATCTTCTCCCATTCTGTGAGGGGTCTCTCTGTTTGGGTGATGGTTTCTTTTGCTATGCAGAAGCTTTTCAATTTGATGTAGTCTCATTAATTTGTTTTTGTTTTAGTCTTCCTTGTAATTGGGTTTGTATCATCAAAGATGTCCTGGAGGTTTAGGAGAGAAAGTTGTCCACCAATGTTTATTGAAGAGAGCCTCCTTCCTCCATTTAATTCTTTAGGCCCCCTTATCAAAGATTAGATGTCCATAGGTGTGGGGGTTTAGTTCTGGGCTTTCAATTTTGTTTCACTGGACTGTGTACCTTTTTCTTTTCTTCCCAGTACCAGGCTGTTTGATTATGAGGCCTTATCATATATTTTGATGTCTGGGATTGTGATTCCTCAACTTCTGTTTCTTTTCTTTAAGGTTGTTCTTGGTGATTTCAGATGTTTTCTGGTTCTAGATGAATAGTTGTAATTTTTGTTCTATTCTCTTAAAGAAGCTTGGTGGAATTTTGATGGGTATACATTGAATTTATATATGGCTCTGGGTAGTATATTCATTTTGATGGTATTAACTCTTCCAATTCATGAGCATGGAATGTCTTTCCATTTCTTGGTATCATTTCCATTTCTTGGACTCATAGTTTTCAGTATACAAGTCTTCCACTTCTTTGGTCAGGTTTATTCCTAACTATTTTATTGATTTTGCTGTGACTGTGAGTGGGAGTGATTTCTGGATGTCCTCTTCTTCATACTTAGTGTTTGCATAAAGAAATGCCACTGATTGATCTTGTAGCATGACAACTTGCTCTATTGCTAATGATTTCCAATAGCTTTCTGCTAGATTCTTTAGTTTTCTCTATGTATACTATCATATCATCTGCAAATAGTGAGTGACTTTTCCCCTTCCAGTCTGTATTCCTTTGATTCCTTCCTCTTGCCTGATTGCTATGGAGAGAACTTTCAACACTATGTTGAAAAGTAATGATGATAATGGACAGCCTGTGTAGTCCCCGATCTGAGGGGGAATGCTTTTAGCTTCTGTCCATTGAGTATGATGTTGGCTGTAGGTTTGCTATATATGGACTCCACTATCTTGAAGAATTTCCCATCTATTCCTATTTTTTGTAGTGTTTTGAGCATGAATGTGTGTTGGGTTTTGTCAAAGGCATTTTCTGCATCTATTGAAATAATCATGTGGTTTTTGGTTGTGCTTTTATTGATGTGGTGAATGACATTGATTGATTTACGTATATTGAACCAGCCTTGCATACCTGGGATAAATCCCACTTCATCATGATGAACAATCTTTTTGATATACTGCTGTATCTGGTTGGCTAGGATTTTGTTCAATATTTTAGCATCCATGTTCATCAGAGATATTGGTCTGTAATTTTCCTTTTTTGTTGTATCCCTATCTGCTTTTGGTATCAGGGTGATGTTGGCTCCATAGAAGGTGGAGGGGAGTGTTCCTGTTTCTTCGATCTTTTGGAAGAGCTTTAAAAGTATAGGTATTGGGAGTCAAGCGGTAGTGCAGCGGGTTAAGCACAGGTGGCGCAAAGAGCAAAGACCAGCACAAGGACCCCGGTTTGAGCCCTCAGCTCCCCACCTGCAGGGGAGTCGCTTCACAGGTGGTGAAGCATGTCTGCAGGTGTCTGTCTTTCTCTCCCCCTCTCTGTCTTCCCCTCCCCTCTCCATATTCTCTGTCCTATCCAACAATGACAACATCAATAACAGTAATAATTATAACAACAAAGCAAGAAGGGCAACAAAAGGAAATGAATTAATGAATAAATAAATATTTTTAAAAATATAATAAAAGTACAGGTATTAACTTTCCTGAAGGTTATGTAGACTTCATTTGTAAAGCCATCTAATAATAGGTTTTTGTTGTTGGGAAGATTTTTAATAATTATTTTGATTTCTTTGTCTAGGACTGGTCTATCTAGGTTTTGTAGTTCTTTCTGATTCAGTTTTATAAGGGTAAATGTTTCTAGAAATTCTTCCATTTCTTTCAGATTCTCTAGCTTGGTGGTGTATAATTGTTCATAGAAGTTTCACATCAATTTTTGGATTTTTGTGGTGTCTGTTATGACATCTCCTCTATCATATGTATTTCTATTTATTTGACTCTTCTCTCTTTTTTTAAGTGAGTCTGGCTAAGGGTTTTCCAATTTTGTTTTAATTTTTCAAAGAACCAACATTTGGCTTCATTGATCTTTTGTATGGTTCTCTTATTTTCAATGTTGTTTATTTCTGCTCTAATTTTAGTGATTTCAGTTCTTATGGTTGCTGTAGAGTGCCTTTGTTCCTCTTCTTCTAAGTCCTTATTATGTGCAGTAAGGTCATTTATTTGAGCTCTTTCTTGTTCTCTAATGTGTGCTTGTATGGCTATGAGTTTCCCTCTAAGTACTACTTTAGCTGTGTCCCAAATATTTTGATAGCTTGTGTCTTCATTTTCATTTGTTTCCAGGAAAATTTGAATTTCTTGCTTGAGTGCCTCTTTGATCCAGCATTTATTAAGCAGTATGTTGTTGAGTTTCCAAATTTTGTGACTTTTAGTAATTTTCTGTCTGTTATTGATTGTTGGCTTTACTCCACTGTGGTCTATAAAGATGCATGGGATGATTTTAATGCTCTTGAATTTGTTGATACTGTCTTTGTGGCCTAATCTGTGGTTTAACCTTGAGGATGTGCTGTGTAGATTTGAAAAGAATGTGTATTCTAGTTTTTTGGCATGAAGAACTCTGAAAATATCCAGGAGGTCTAGTCTCTCCATCTCTTCATTTAATTCTCTTGTTTCTTTGTTGATTCTCTGCTTTGTTGATCTGTCTAAGTGTGAGAATGGGTTGTTGAAGTCTCCTACTATTACCGTATTATTACTGATGTATTTTTGTAGTTCTTTCAGTAGGTGTTTGATGTATTTAGATGGTCCCTCATTAGGTGCATAGATGTTAATAATTATTAAATCTTGGTTGAGTGATCCTCTGGTCATTATGTGATGACGTTGTCTATCTTTTATTACTTTATTTAATTTAAAGGCTATTGTATTGTGTCAGAGATGAGAATGACTGTCCCTGTTTTTTTTTCTTTTCTTCTTCTCTTCTCTTCTCTTCTCTTCTCTTCTCTTCTCTTCTCTTCTCTTCTCTTCTCTTCTCTTCTTTGCCCACTAGCCTGTGTGATAGTTTTCCATCCTTTCACTTTAAGTCTGTGTTTCTCTTGTTGGGTCAGGTGGGATTCTTGCAAGTAGCATATGGTTGAGTTGTGTTTTCTGATCCATCCTCCCACTTTGTGCCTTTTAATGGGTCCATTTAAGCCATTGACATTTATTGATATTATGGGTTTAAGATATTGCAGTGTCATTATTCAACAATGTTTTATTTGCTCTGATATATGGCAAGTATTTTGGTGATATTTCTTGTTTATAGGAGGTCTTTTAGAACCACTTTCAGGGCAGTCTTGGTGATGGTTGCCTCCTTTAACTGTTGCTTGTCTGAAACAGGTTTTTGTCCCTCCATTTAGTCTGAATGATAGTCTAACAGTGTATATTTTCCTTGATTGAAACCCTTTTTCACTGAGGGCTCGATAGATATCTTCCCATTCTCTTCTAGCTTTTAGAGTTTGAGTGGAGAAGTCTGTTGATAGTCTTATGGGTTTCTCCCTGTATGAAAACCTTATGGATTTTTCTCTTACAGCCTTTAGGATCCTTTCTTTATCCTTGCCTCTTTTCATTGTAACTGTCATGTGTCTTCATGTCTTCAGGTCTCAGTTGATTCTATTTGGGACTCTCTGTGCCTCTTGCCTCTTCATGTCCTTTCTGTTGTTTAGGGCTGGGAAGTTTTCTTCTGTTATTTCTTGTAGAATGTTTTCTTCCCCTTCCTCTCTTTCTTCCTCTGATAGGGCAATTATGTGAATTTTACTTCTTTTGAGATCATCCCGTATGTCTCTGTTGTTGTTTTCAGTGTCTCTCAATCTCTTTAACTCTTTTACCTCTTTATTAATTTTCTCTCACTCATCCTGTCTGACTACTTCTGTTTTCTGTTTCTGTTAATCTGCTTTGCATTTCCTCAGCTTCTTCCTTCAGTTCAGCTACTTTTTTTTTTAGCTTGCTTCCTTATAATACTAGATCAGCTATGTCAGCTTTCAGTTCTCTAATTACCTCGAGGTAGCTAGTATTTTCCTTTAGGGTGTGATCAGTTGTTTCCCTATTTCTGATAGCCTTTTCCTCAATAACTGTCTTCATTTCAGTGATGTTGTTTGGATAATTTCCTTATTTATAATTGCTTCTGAGTAATGTGGAAACTCTGGGCTCCTGTCCTGATTCATTGTGGTAGAAGTTTTATTTTCTCTCAATTTATTTTTTTTTAATTGATGGGCTTGTATATATATATTTTTTCTTTTTTTAATATTTATTTAAGAAAGGATTAATTAACAAAACCATAGGGTAGGAGGGGTACAACTCCACACAATTCCCACCACGCAATCTCCATATCCCACCCCCTCCCCCACCAGCTTTCCCATTCTCCATCCCTCTGGGAGCATGGATCAAGGGTCATTGTCGGTTGCAGAAGGTAGAAGGTCTGGCTTCTGTAATTGCTTCCCCGCTGAACATGGGCGTCGACTGGTCGGTCCATACTCCCAGTCTGCCTCTCTCTTTCCCTAGTAGGGTGTGTCTCTGGGGAAGCTGAACTCCAGGACACATTGGTGGGGTCTTCAATCCAGGGAAGCCTGGCCAGCATCCTGATGGCATCTGGAACCTGGTGACTAAAAAGAGAGTTAACATATGAAGCCAAACAAATTGTTGAGCAATCATGGACCCAAAGCTTGGAACAGTGGAGAGGAAGTGTTAGGGAGGTACTCACTGCAAACTCTAGTGTACTTCTGCTTTCAGGTATATATTTTGCAGTAGTTTACGGATACGTGTGAACATATGCTCTCTCTCACAGAAACTGGTGTATATCTAGGTTTTGGGAAATTAGAGTATACTATGAAAGGAAAGGTCTCACCCGAGTAATGAAGCTGAAGGGTTGTCATTCCACACGTGAAGTATCTGGACACAGTCTGAAGTGAAGCATGTTGAGGTGGCAATCGTTGCATTGGTTAGGTTGTGATCGGCGTATGCAATATTATTTGATATGAATTGGGAGAGGCATGTGGGAAAGTGGGCCCTATCCAAGGGTTCCAGGACTGGGGGAAGTAGAGGCTCTATAGTGTAGATGTGAGGTTCCTGCTGTCTTAGGGTTCAAAAAGACAATCGATAGTTAATGTTATCATCACATTATTTGGCAATTGGGTTAACTTTGAAAAGTCCTTTTGTTAGGGTTTGCTGTACAGTACCCAGTATCTTGTATATAGCTGTGCTATTGGTTGCTTCTGATCTACTTGGTCTAGGCTTTTGAGAGAGTCTGCACAGCCTATATATTAAAAAGATTCAGTCTGTGTTTTAAAAAACTTCGAGACATACAATTAATTTTCCCCCTCTCATATTAATTAACTAGTGATTTATATTACTACATTTTACTAGGAATGTACATAAACACCATTCCCACCACCAAAAGACTGTGCCCCATCCCTCTCACCCACTCCCACCCCCCACTGGCCCAGGAAGCTGCATGTCTACCCCTCACCACAGGGTTTTTACTTTGGTGTCCTAGGGCTTGTATATTTCTGTCCTGTTATTTTTCAGTTGTGGTGTTGTGTGAATACAAGCCATGCAAAACTAAAAACTTTTCACAAATGAAGTCACAAACCTCAGAAAGTACAATATCATCTGAAGCATAGATTGATATAGTTCATCTAAAATCATTTATCAAAGCAACACCTGCACTCCAAAAGCAAAACCAAAACAAAATGAAAAGAAAAAAGACAAAGCAAGAATAGACAATTATGCAACTAGACTATAAATTCTAGATTTAGTGGGAAGAGAAAAGAATGGAGAAAAGACATACACACTCACAGACACATGCACACACACACACACAGACACAGATAGATAGATAGATAGATAGATAGACAGACAGACAGACAGATAGACAGAAAGAAAGAGTCCACTCTGAGTCAGACTTCTTTCACAAGGTAATTCACAAAAGAGTGCCAGTGAATACAGAAAGAAAAAGAAAAGAAAAGAAAAAAACAGTGAAAGGATCCTTTTTGGATCAGCTTGGAGAAAAGAGAGAGAGAGAAAAACAAGTTCCTCCCACAATGCATAGCACATGCAGTCACTTATCAATGGAAAAAGCAACAATAGTTAATTTTGGTCAACCTGGAGAAGAGGGAAAACAGACAAACCTAAATAATAATAACAATAAAGTAAAGTAAAATAAAATAAAAAATAAAAGTTAGTCTGCAGATTAGACCTCTCCAGATTGGCTGCACACAGATTTGTCCCCTTCCTAAGCCAACCAAAAACAAGCAATTACAAGAAGCAGCTATCAAAGAAACTCAAAAGGTAGATGAAGAAAGACAACTAATTGGGGTTAGGCAGTGGCGTACTCAGTTGAGTGCACATGTTGCAATGCATAAGAACCCAGGTTCAAGCCCCTGGTTCCCACCTGCAGGGCAGAAGCTTTGCAAGTGTTGAAGCAAGGTTGCAGGTGTCTCTCTGTCTCTTTCCCTCTCTGTCTCCCCCTTCCTCTCAATTTCTGTCTCTATACAATAAATAAATAAAGATAATTTTAAAAAATTAAAAAAAAAAAAAAGACAGCTAATCTAACCCAGGCAATGCTGAGGCTCTTATTGATAAGTTTTTCACTCAGACAGAGCTTTAGCCTCCTTCAAAAAAAAAAAGGCTTTACTTGGGAACATATCCCCTCTCCTTTGGATGACACCCTTGCTGAGCCAGGAATTTGATAAAGAAATTAGCTCCACAGGAAGCCTGCCAGGAGTGGCTGGTGTGGGGGTTGGCCTTGAGGCAGCAGTAGGGTGTGGGGGAATAGTGCAAAAAGAAATAGCCAAACCAAAACCAGTGCTGAATCCCTGTTTCCTTTGTCCTTTTTGGCCTCTGTTTTCTATCCGAAGGGTGGATGGATTATAGGACTCTTTTTTGGTGCTACCCTAACCACCTCTGCTCTTCTCCTCCACCACTGGCCCTCAAATCCTACCCTCAACTGAGATTCCCAGGTTGAAAGCAGCTTCCTTGCAGAGCTCACACCAGGTGTTGTCTCCAAGTTGCCATCTGGGCTCTATTTTTTTCCCTTTTGTTGCTCTTTGTCATTGCTGCTGTGTTGTTTTATAGGACAGAGATAAATCAAGAGAGGAGGGGAAGACAGGGAAAGAAAGACAGCTACCTGAAGAACTGCTTCACTGCTTGTGAAGGGGCACCCCTGCAGTTGGGGATCCTAAGGCTCCAATCAGGATCCTTAGGCCTGTCCTTGTGCTTTGCTCCATGTGCTCTTAACCTGCTGCAGCCCCAAAAGGCAACTAATTTCATGAAGAAAAGCTAACGGTGATAATGACACTCATCTTTATTAATAATGAGAGGGTGGAAATTAAATAAAATAAAAGTTAAATATTTTTTCCTTAACAGATTAGCAAAACATTAAAACTATTTAACCTTATTAATTGTTGGTAAGAATATGGAACAATGCATCATTTATATGCATGTATTTATATATATGTATATACATGCATTTATATGTAAACTTATAGAACCAATTTTGAAATTCTTTTAAAAAGAATGTTATCGGGAGTCAGGCGGTAGCGCAGTGGGTGGGAGTCAGGCAGTAGCACAGTGGGTTAAGCGCATGTGGCGCCAAGCGCAAAGACTGGTGTAAGGATCCCGGTTCAAGCCCCCAACTCCCTACCCTTCCTCTTTCCATTTCTCTCTGTCCTATCTAACAGCGACGACATCAATAACAATAATAACTACAACAACAATGAAAAACAACAAGGGCAACAAAAGGGAAAAAAAAAATGTTATGTAGTAAAGTCAACAATCTCATAATTAATCCCATTTGTGGTAATTCTGTCCATTTCTTGGGAAATCTAAATATTTTATTTCTTAGCAAAGTAGAATATTTAGTGTATTTGAATGCTTACATTCCTAGCAACTCCAGTTGTAGGTATACATACCAGAAGGGCAACAAAAGGGAATAAGTAAATATTTTAAATAAATAAATAAATAATAATGAATAATGAATAAATAATAAATACATATTTTTTAAACATTTTAAAAAAGAATGCAAATCTTTTATGTTATAACTGAAATATCTCCCTGCTCCCCTGATGGAACTTCTATACTAATAGTGCTATATTTTCCTTATGTTTAGTGATAGTTGAATAGCTATTCAATGAATTATTTTTCTTTACACTTTCTACACATTTAAACTAAATATGCATTTGAAGTATTTAATAAATGCTGTATTTAATAAAACCATTTTCAAAAGCATAGATGTACCTAATGTTGTTGTTCATTTTCCTTTTCTTAGAGTACCTAATTCTATGAAACACGCTGGTTTATATTTCAGAATTTGAACATCTGCTTTTTGTTTTTTTAAATGACCATATATACTTGGAAAAATAATGTATCAATATATAAATCTTTTCTCTGTTGTTTCTTTTGCTATCAAAAGCATCTGAGTCAGGATCTGGAAGAATCATCATGTTCTTCAGCACAAGAAAAATTTAACCGAGAGCAGTTTTACAAATTTATCATTTTCCCTGGCAAGTGGATTAAAGTCTGGTATGATCGTCTTACCTTGTTGACATTACTTGATCGGTAAGCCACCAAGCATACAAATGTACAGATGAAAGACATAATAGAGACATAACTGTGTGCACTTGCATGCTTATAAAGAGAAAATTACTTTTATTAAATTTTATTAAATTTATAATTTAATAAAATTTATAATTTTAATAATTTAATAATTATAATATTATAATTTTATTAAATTTATAAAAATTTATTAAATATTAATTTTATTAATTAAAATAGTACATAAATGAACTGGGGCATGGGGGGGCGGAGGTAGGTGGTTGGGATGGAACACAGTCTTTTGGTGGTGGGAATGGTGTTTATGTACACTAAAAAAAAAAAGAAGAAGAACAGGGTAACATGGTTTAGATTTAAGGTCAGCTTTGGGAACAATACTGAGAATTGTTCTATTCATAGCTTGTCACATTTTTGTAAGAAAGTGAAATACTCTCAACCTGGGCTGAAGGAAACAGGAAAGGAGGGCAAATGATTGCTAGTTTTTAATACCTCTGTTTCTCACTCCTGTCTGATATGCAATAATTTTAATGCTAGTTTTTCCCTAAATATCTTCACTTTTTTTTTTCACTGTTTTTCAAGATAGTAGAGACTGGAAAGAAGATTATTTGTTGGTAAGGGAAAGAATTAGGAAGGTTAATTATTTCCATTCTTTTCTATCTGGAGATGTACAAAGTCAAGATGATCTTCACATGTATAGTTGACTAAGGTTTGCTTTGAAAATTCAAGATGCTGTTCCTAACATTGTCATCAGCAAATGCTGAGCTTCACAGTTAAATATGCCAGCCAGGAGAATGCTGCTTTGCTGTTAGTTGGTCCCCTAGTGACTACTTGTTACAGTAATGTCTTAAATGGTGTGATCACATACTAAAAAACTATAGTCATGCAAAATTACAATAGTATATTTCAGGACCCACAAGTCAGAATGGAGTTATAATGGCTTTGCTAACAACATTATATTACCCAAGAGGAACACACTTAAGATGAACATTTCATACTTAACTAAAATAATCCAAGATAATGCATTCCCTTAGATGAGGCAATAGTTTTGAAATATTATTTTTTTCTGTTAAAAAGGAATTACTGAAGCTATACATATTGCATAACCATTCATCATAAAAACAAATATTTCTTTAGATTTCTAGATTTATTCTTTTAAAATCCATTGACAAAAGTTAACTGAAAATTCAGTTGAGGTCTAAAAAAGATGACCACAATGATTAATGCATTTTTTAAGTTTATGGTTTAAATTTTTTATATTAACTTTATTGGATAGAGACAGCCAGGAATCAAAAGAGAAGGGCATGATATGGAGAGAGGCACAGAGACACCTGCAACACTGCTTTACCATTTGCAAAGCTTTCCCCTTGCAGGTGGGGACCTGAGGCTTGAACCTGGGTCATTGTACATTGTAATGTGCACTTAGCCCGGTGGTCACCACCTGGCCCCAAGTTTATGGTCTATAGCTTTAATTACTAAGGTCACAATGCGTTTTCAGTTTTTTTTTGTTTTTTTGAAGAGTGACCTAGAGACCACTTCCTTGTCTTTCAACTGTCTTGGGGAACTCTAGCTCTGGACATACCCCAGAGGGACAGGGGCAAATCTGCTTACTCACAATGTCATTTTAGAATATCTCTGAAACCATTTTGGGCCTCAGTTTTTTATTTATTAAATAGAAGGAATAAGCTATACCACTGCAAGTGTGTGAGGATTAAATCAGTCTGTTAGACAATAGTTGCGATTATTATCATTCTCTGAACCCAGAACTTAGAGAAAAGAAATAATCAAATAAACTAAAAATAAAGTAACCAAAGTAATTATTGTCAAATACAAGTCCTAAAATTTTGGCCCTTAGAAGAACTATTACCCTTCATTTGGAGCCCATATGAGCTTTCTTTCTTCCATCTGCAATCAGTTTAGAGATTTTCCAGTTTACTGTCAATTAAGAGAGAAGGAAGGTACTACAACAAAGAAACAAACTCCCAGATGACGGCAAAAATGGAAGAAGGAGAAGAAGAAGGAGGAGGAGGAGGAGAAGAGGAAGAAGGAGAAGGAGAAAAAGCATTGACCTAGAAAAATGAAGCAGCTTGAAACTTTTGCAAAGAACTCATAATTCCCAAATAGCACTGTGGGTCAGAATCTGTAAAAAAAAAAAGCTTTGTAAAAATAGTTTCTGAAGTATGAAATGTATCTGCAGTATGATGGCCTTCAGTATAATGTAGTGCTGTATTCTGGCATACTTCATCGGTACAGCTTCTTAATCAGGCAGGGTCTTTAATGGCCACAAGGAGCAGCGGATTCACTAAACAAATAAGTAATGAAATACTATATTATATATTGAAGTCATTTTAGCAAAAACTCTTAAGAATTGGAGTCCTTTTTATTGGTTAATACTTGACTGTACATTAACATTCAACCACTGAGTTCTTTATGGTTCACTCTGTAGTGCATCTTAAATCACATGCTTTTCCCAATTGCCCTCCTTGTCACATCCACAGACCTCCAATATATATGCTGGTCGGCAGCCACGGGGTTAAGCACACATGGCGAAGGCGCAAGGACCAGAGTATGGATCCTGGTTCCAGCCCCTGGTTCTGCCCCACCTGCAATGGGGCAGGGGGAAGGGGAGTGGTGTCAGGGGTGGAGGTTGGGGTGGGGGGGAGGAAGGGTTGTGGGGGGGTGTGGAGAGGGGTGGCAGCAGTGGGTAGGGGTTCCCTTCACAAGCGGTGAAGCAGGTGTCTTTCTCTCTCCTCATCTATCACTTTCTCTGTCCTATCCAACAACAACAACAATAACGACAACAATACAATAGTGACAACAATAACAACAAAATAAAAAAAAATGGCCACCAGGAGCAGTGAATTCATAGTGCAGGCACTGAGCCCCAGCAATAACCCTGGAGGCAAAAAAACAAATATCAGTGAACCAACATTGGCACATTTTAATTGAAAGTTCATAGACTTATTATTTATTTATTTTTTAACCATTCTTTAAAATTTTTTTTATCTTTATTTATTTGTTGGATAGAGACAGTTGGAAATTGAGAGGGAAGGAGTGATAGAGAGGGAGAGAGACAGACACCTGCAGCACTGCTTCACCACTTGTGAAGATTTTCCCCTGCAGGTGGGGGTCGGGGGCTCGAACCTGGGTCTTTGCTCACTGTAACATGTGCGCTCAACCAGGTGCGCCACTACGTGGACATGACTTATTATTTGTGCCATATATTCTGTGGGTTTGGCCAAATTCAAGATGATTTGTATCCATTATGATCAAACCATGTTTTTTTCTTCTCTCAAGCCTTAACTTCTGGTAAACACCTATCTTTTTAAAAAAATTTTTTAATATTTATTTATTTATTTTCCTTTTGTTGCCTTTGTTTTTTTATTGTTATAATTGATGTAGTCATTTTTAGATAGGATAGAGAGAAATGGAGAGAGGAGGGGAAAACAGAGAAAGGGAGAGAAAGATAGACACCTGCAGACCTGCTTCACGCCTGTGAAGCGACTCCCCTGCAAGTGGGGAGCCGGGGCTCTAACCTGGATCCTTATGCCAGTCCTTGCGCTTCGCGCCACTTGTGCTTAACCCACTGTCTACCGCCAGACTCCCAACACCTATCTTTTAACTGTCTACAGTAATGCTTTTCCCATTATGTTATTAAATTAGAATATGTTGCATTTACATATTGACTTCTTTTACTTAGTATTATTCAATTTAGGATCCTCCACGTAATTTCATGACTTGATAGCTCACTTCTTTTCAGTACTTCTCCAGTTTTAGCAGTTTTGAATAAAGTTTCTGTATGCATTTAATGCAGTTTTTTTTTTTTTGGTGCAATTTTTTTTTTTTTTTTTGTGGTGTTAACAATCTTCCAGTACCATTGGCTTGGTCATTTTGCAGCATCAACTAAATTATCATCCCAGTCCATGACACTCTTCCTATTCCCTCTAAATTCTGTTTACTCTCTCCTTTCTAACAGTCCTTTCTGTTTCACTTGCTTCTTATACTTAAGTTCCATGATCTAATCTTCAGTTCTTTTATATCAGTATCCTAGAACTCTCTTACCATGTCCTTTTACACAACTATTAACAACAACCCATCCTGGATGAGCCCATTTCTCCACCACACACTTATAAGGAGTCCTTCGAGATTAAACTGCCCAGGAGGACCCTGGCCATAATACCTCAAGTCCTCAACACCACACAGTCTCTCCTGGCTTCTGAAACTGAGCAATAAATGCTGGTTATGAAGATGGTATCTAGAAGTGATTCCCTGCTTCATCCTGGTGTTAGTGCATCTCCTCCCAACATTTTAAAGAAACCAGTAAAGTGTATTGCACCACTGTGCATTGTAACTAATAGTTTTCTCAGTAAATGCAGGTTAGTGACTAAGGAGACCCAATGGAATTATATTTCAATTATTTTTAAAAATATAGGTTATATATAGAGTTGATGTTAGAAGTATTCAGGAATTCTATTTTTTAAATGACAGAATTAACTTTATATTTTATTTTACTTTGTGTAGAACCGAAAATGTCAGAGAAAATGTGCTAGCGGTTTTACTCATTGTTCTGGTTTCCCTGCTTGGATTTCTGACATTGAACCGAGGCTTTTGCAAAGACATGCAAGTGCTCCTCTTCTGCCTTGTTATGGCCAGCTGCCAGTATTCCCTGTTAAAGGCAAGAACACAGTTAATTCTTATCATCACTAATATATCCCTGAAATCATGAGGTGATGACATAGACCTTTCTGATTTGTGTTCTAGAGTATTCAGCCTGACCCCGCTTCACCAATTCATGTAAGTGTCAAGTGACAAGCAAGTAACTTGTTTCGTTTCTGTGTAGAAGGGAATGACTAAAACCTATTCCAAAGGCAAAATATTCTTCAATATACATACTGTTGTATAGAAAAATTAAATAGATAATGGTCAATTTCAGGTTTGGTTTGAGAGCATGGTATCGCAACATTGGAAGAATGTAAGGATGTGGCTGAGAAATATGTGAAGGATCTTTTGTGTCCCCCTGCACTCTTATCAGAAAGAGAAAAAAAAAAGAAAAGTTGTAGCCTGGTAGGGTAAGCAACAGACTCTGTATTCAGACTGCTTGCATTTATTTCTTGGTTTCTCCGTTTGAATAAGCAAGTTATGTGTACTTCATGTGCCTTATAGAAATACATTAATCTGTATAATGTGCTTATACCTGGCACATAGAGATCGCATAACAAAAGGGAATTATCATAGTTAGTAATGTCTGTTACGTGATGATAAATCATTATTCTTTTTATATAAAGTTACTCTCTTCCTATGCTTCATTTTCAAGCATACTGCTTGTCCTCATAACTCTAGACTAGTTAGTAACCAAGACTTTGGTCTTAGCAATACCAAACTATTAATGTTCAGGCCTCAGCAACCTCTTATGTGCAGTTTCTTCTGACTGGCTACACCTTTCTCTGTGGAGTCTTTAGGGATAGATTTAGTGCTCACAGATAAATGGACCACATGCCTTTGCACTGAGACCATTTCTTATGAATATTCCAGCTTTTTAAAAAACCTTTCCTTTGTTATGTGCTCCTGTGGGTTCCTGGAAAACATTTACAGTGAAATAAATCTTGATCTTCCCTTTATTGTGCTATAAAAGACGTCATATCCAGGATTTAGGGCTGCTTTTAAACCTGTGGTAATTCATAGTAATTTTAAAAAGCTTATAATTGGATGATCACATGCCATGCATTACTATCTTGTTAAATTCCTGTTTCCCATAATTGGTTTACATATAATATAGCTTTTTTTTTTTTATCTCAGACTGTGAATGTCAAGATAAGTAGAAGAAGCATAATTAGGGTATTAAGATGTATTGTTATGATTATCATCAGAAATCTTGGTTAGTGTGAGTAGAGATGTACAGCTCAGAAATGTTTTGTTCAAGTCTATCTTGCCACATTATCATCTTCCTATTTCAGTAAGTCCTCTTTCTAGGAGCTGAACTTTAATTTCACAATTTTAATGTCATTCATTGTCACTTTTTTCGTGGTGGCTTGGGGGAGGGGTGTTATATGAATTAAATATTCATTTCCTGCATGTACTTTTCACAAGTAACACAGAGCATGCCAAGAAGGGTGGATGACAAGTGTAGATGCAGAATCTCTGCCTGAAGTGTATTTTGACATTTCTCGATTTTGGGATTGTTTTGTCTTTAGTAGTCCTGTTCCTAGAGCACTAGATGTGAGCAATAATGTATAGTTATATAGTAAGAAATTATTCCATATTGTCATAGTGAGATGTTACCAATCAAGCTATATTTTTATTGTAGTTATTGTTATTAATGTCCTACTTGTTGGATAGGACAGAGAGAAATGGAGAGAGGATGAGAAGACAGAGGGGGGAGAGAAAGACACCTGCAGCCCTGCTTCACTGCCTGTGAATCCCCTGTAGGTGGGGAGCTGGGGGCTCTAACTGGGATCCTTATGCTGGTCATTGCACTTTGTGCCACATGCGCTTAACCCACTGCGCCACTGCCTGACTCCCTCAATCAGGTTATCTCTATTGAAGTAATTAAATAACATGCCAATTTCAAGTAGATTGCTGCCTGATTTGAGTTGGTATTTCTCTACCAGTTCTAGTATGAAAAGAAACAGGGTAGCTTCAAAATACTTCCTTTTTGTATTCTGACTGAGCCATGTTGGCATTTAGAAGAAGGCTGATTTATTATTTCAAATTATAGATGAGGAAATCTCCAAAATAATATGGTCAAGAGAATGAACCAAGTCCTAGAACACAGCTGTTTCTCAAGTCTAACACTGTCGTTAGCCCAAACTATGCTTCATTTATTGGGGGTTGTCAAGTGAACCAAAGTAATGTTCAAAATGAGATTAGTTTGAACATTAGAAAGAGAAGCTATTTCTTGTTTTTAGAATGACATTTCTTCTTTTTTAATATTTATTTATTATTGGATAGAAACAAAGAGAAATTGAGAGAGGAGAAAGAGATAGAGAGGAAAAGAAACACTTGTAGCCCTGCTTCACCAGTCATGAAGCTTTCCTCCTGAAGGTAGCGGGTTGAACCTAGATCCTTATACACTGTAATGTGAGTGCTTAACTAAGCACTCCATTGCCTGGCCCTAACTTTTTTGTATGTATGTATGTATGTATGTATGTATGTATGTATGTATGTATGTGTGTATGTATTTTTCCCTTTTAAAAAATGTATTAGTGATTTAATATTGATTTACAAAATTACATGACAACAGGGGTGTAAATCCATTTCATTCCCATCACCAGGATTCTGAATCTTCAGTAGCCCCACTACAAGCCACCACATGGGCTAGTCGTCATCTCTAAAACTGTCTGTCTATATTTATATGTAATTGCCCCATTTTTCTTCCTGATCCAATCCTCTCTACCCCTCCAAGTCACTCATGATCATTACAACCTCCATATGTCCCTTTCCTTTTCCTCCTCTCTGGATGCTGATGAAGCTGGAATTCAAAGCCCTCCTAACACTATTCCCCCACTGGGAGTATGGACCAAGGTTGTTTTATGGGGTGCAGAAGGTAGGAGTTCTGGCTTCTGTAATTTCTTTTCTGCTGGACCTGGTCATTGACAGTTCGATCCATACCCCCAGCCTATTTTTGTCCTTTTCCAGTGGGCCAACCTGGCCCTGACTTTTCTTCTTTGTTTCCTTCTAGCAGCACAGATGTGGCAAGCATTGAATAAATTTTTAGGGTCAGAAAAATTTAGAAAATAGCAAAATAAAGATAACTTTTTTTCATAACAGCTTCAGATACATACTCAAATTATTATAAAAATATTTAATAGTTATGGTATCATAGATCTGAATCTTAAAAAAAATTGGGCTGTCAGAAAAGTCATCTATTTTTTTCTCTGTTTTTCTATACAAAAATATTGCATGACTTTTCTGACAGCCCAATACATTAGACTGTAAAAGAAAGCAGATTCAGGACTATTTAAACATTTGAAAGTTAGGGTGGATACTGGAAGCAATCTGAATATCAGATACTAGTGAGAGAATAATGGAAAACAGGATACCAATTAACTTACAAAGGTGAATACATAGCG
The DNA here is from genome assembly GCF_950295315.1 of Erinaceus europaeus. Lineage (NCBI taxonomy): Eukaryota > Metazoa > Chordata > Mammalia > Eulipotyphla > Erinaceidae > Erinaceus > Erinaceus europaeus. The sequence goes on from NC_080167.1 coordinate 29,671,035, forward strand.
CTAATAGTGACTACTAATGATGACCTAGAAAACAAAAGGTCAATGGGATATCTGAGAGGCAGGAAAAAAACCAACTAGGATCATCTATAAATAATTTATGTTATGGACAATTTCCAAATGAGCTGGTGTAGCTGGGCAGCACTAAGGAATATGCATTTTAATACCACCCTCACCCCCATTGGCAGTGAAGGGGATCTCAGATCACACATAATAAATATTGGGGTGCCTAGAAGCATTCAAGCTTCAGGATTCAAATCTACGCTCTCTGTGTGCAAACTATGGCATCTTGGGCAAATTGCTTTCTGAATCTCAAGCTTTTCATCTATAGGAAAGTAATAAAATAGAAATGGGAAAAGATTAAACAAGATAATATGCATCAGCACTGGTCAGAATGGTGAATAGTGCTGGGGTCAGTATGGTCAACATGGTCATGAGGGGAAGTGAAAGGGAACCTTACATTTACCTCATAAATATAAATAAAAGCTATTCTCATGCTTAATTAAAAAAAAAAAGGTTAAGGGTAGGAATAGATGGCATAATAGTTATACAAAGAGACTGTCATGCCTGAGGCTCCAGGTTCAATCCCCTGCACTACTATAAGCCAGAACTGAATAGTGCTCTGATGAAGAAAGAAAAAAAGAAAGAAAGAAAGAGGGAGGGAGGGAGGAAGGAAGGAAGAAGGGAAGGAAAAAGAAAATTGGATCTGGTGGCTCTACAATGATATCTTGAACTGGTTCAAGGCCAAACATTTGCAATTTCTAGAAATCATTATTTTTAACCTTTCAGTTAAGGAAGAATTAGGGCAAGTGGGGGAAAGTTATTTAGTTATACTTTCTAAACAGTGGTACTTATAGAAAATGTTTCATGTGTTTGTGCATTTACATACTAAATGGCCATCAATAACAGTCAATCTATTATTCTATACACTTGATAAGAAATGAATTAAGGTGTAACTTACGTTTTAGTTTCATTATTTTTTTCATTGCAGAGAAAGTATTCCCATACCTATTAATTTGTGACCTAGTTGAATCCAAAAGGAAATTTCATAGAAGTGCAAATATTCCTCCTAGACTGAGTCTGGACTCAGGACCAAACACAGCCAGCCCCCATGGATAGCCTGTGTTTTCTTTCCTATTAAAAGATAGTCTCAAAATAGAACTATTTCCATTATAGAAGCAATGGCAATTTAAATTGCATTTCTAAATATAACATGTTCAAGGAAATCACTTAAAATACATCCAAAACCATATCACTTTAATGTTTAGAATTTATACTCAAAATAGTTATTGAATTGCAAAGAATATTCTCTCTTAATTCATTTTGGTTATTTTTTGAAATGTAATTTGTGCAATAAATTTTTAATGACTTTTGCCCTGGAAAATTGATAATGTATCTTTTTCTAATTTTCTATCTATTCCAAGAGAAGGACAAGCAATGTTTCTATTTCTTCTGTAAGAATATTTTGTTAACTAAGATGAGACATCTTAAATTTTGGGTTCTCCTTAGAGAAATGAATATATATTATACTAATATATATATATGTTAATCTGCTACACTAAGCAATTGTATAAAATTTCTAAGGTATTATTTTATATATATATTGTCTTGCTGTCTAAGTCACAAGGAATTGAAGCCCACATATTATAATTCTATTTCTTATTAATAATGTAACTCAAAGTAGACCCTGTAGAACAAATAAATTCTTAAGTTAGTTTTTTATTTGAAATAAATGATATAAATTGAAATTTTACTGTGTGAAAGTATTGAATTAGGTCTAGAGTTTCTCCAAGGTTTATACATTTTCACATAAATTTTGCTAAGTCAGATGTGTAACAAGATTTTTTATGCTGATTTGACACCAGTTTTGTTTTTCTTTTCTTGAAATCTTTGTGCCTATGAATTACTGTAAATAAGAGGTGTTCTGTGGTTAAGTTGTATGATATGGTATAATTTACTGATCTTTGATATTTAATCTTAAAAAGTATTTAGAAAATGTGTTTATTTTTCTAGGGTCACAACCAAATCATAACATATAGCAGACCAGTCTATTTTTGTGTGCTGTGTGGCCTTATTTTGCTTCTTGATACAGGGGCCAAAGCCAGGCACCCTCCCACTTACATTGTCTATGGCCTGAAGCTCTTCTCTTCAGGGTCCCTCCAATCAGCTAGGGATCTATTAATAGGTAAGTCAATTTGGGTGCTGTGGAGAGAAAATAGAAGACTTTCAGGAAACTGGAGCCTCAAATTGTTCAACAGTGTAATGATTCTAAGGGTCTGAAGAGTTTCATGAGTAAGAATTGGTTGCACTATAATATCTGACAACCTTGAGGTATTAGTGGTAATTCTTGAAATGGGGATAGTTTTTCTTTTCTCTTTTTCTGAGATTTTTTTATTAGTGATTTATTAATGTTTGACAAAATTGTGGGATAAGAGAGGTACAATTCCATACATTCCCACCACCCTAGTTCCATATCCCATCCCCTCCATTGGAAGCTTTCCCATTCTCTATTCCTCTGGAGTATGGACCAGAGGTCTTTATGGGGTGCAGAAGGTGGTAGCTCTGGCTTCTGTAATTGCTTCTCTGCTGGACATGGCCATTGGCAGGCCAATCCATAGCCCCAGCCTATCTTTCCCTAGTGGGGTAGGACTCTGGGGAGGTAGGTTTCCAGGACACATTGGTGAGGTCTTCTGCCCAGGGAAGTAGGGTTAGCATCATGGTAGCATCTACCATATAGATATAAAGAAGAAGAAATTATTTAATAATCAGATACCTACAGGTAAGAATACAATGTGAAGTATGGGGTTTTCATGTTAGATGAAGCCAGGAAGTCTATTTTAGGTAGATTTCCAGGGGCCAGTGACTACTAATTTTTGCTTGAGCCTGGTAGCTAACATGCAGGTGGGCTAAGAGTATTGTCAAGGAAGATGATGTCAGAGTTGAGAATGGGACTAGAAAGCACTCTTTGCCTTGATTCTTTCCTTTTCTTTTTTGCCTCCAGGGTTATTGCTGGGGTTTGGTTCCAGCACTATGAATCTACTTCTTGCGGCCATTTTTTTTTTCATTTTATTGGATAGGACAGAAAGAAATTGAGAGAAGAGGGGAAATAGAGAAAGACAGACAACTGCATATCTACTTCGTCATCTCATGTGGAGTGTCCCCCCAGCAGATGGGGAGCCCAGGGCTTGAACCTGATCCTTGCATGCATCCTTGTGCTTAGTACTATGTGTGCTTAATCAGGTGCACCAGGCCCCCATGAAGATAGTTTTTCTGTGGAGAGGAAATAGCATCCCCATCTTTATGACACAGCTGCTCTGGTTAATCATAAATGGGCGTGGTTTAGTTCAGGTAGAGTTCTGCATCTGATGGTTACCTAGTCTTCCACTGGTACATTTTGATTCCTTTAATGTCTTGGCAGTTTTTGCTGTAAAATACTCTGTTTACACAGGTGACCTAGTTTTATAATATTGAGGAAAATTCAGTTGTGGGGCAAATGTGACACAAAGCTAGTAACTAACAGTTCATTCCCTCTATACCTAACCAACTACAAACTCACATCCTCAGCAGCTCCCTTCCTATCACATCATTTAAAAGGTTGAGGAGCTTAATATCAAAGGTTTAGGGATCATGATTCATAGAGTCTGTGAACTCAAATAGGAAACAGAAACCTGTTAGAAATAAAAACAACTGACCCCATGATTAGTCTCTTAGCCTTTAGGACCGTAACCATACAAAAATAGTAATGTACCTTCAAGAGTACAACTCTTGGACATAAGTGGAGCTTTTGTAATCAGCTATTCATTTTATTTTTCTTGTTGATTACTTTAGGAAGGGGAGATAGTACAGGAATTGTGGCATTTAGCTTTTCTCACTGAACTTCATCTTTCTTCATTAAAGCTCCTCTTTAATACATATTTTGGTGTTTTCATCAATGACAAAAATAGTGATAAATAGTTTAGCAAATCAAATAAATCATTTCTGGGATTTAACAAAAAAAAAAAAGGAAAATAGAACAAAAGCAGTCCATATGGAAAGTGTGTTGAACATTCTAATTTGCACTGAATAGAAAGAGATTGTAGAAAAAAAATTAGAACATTTGCTAGATAATGGTTATAGAAACAAATACGATTTCCTGATTTTTTGAACAAGACAAAGGTAAGTAAAAGTCATTTATTTATTCTTTATGGATTCTCTTTAACTTCAGAATTCTTAAAAAACTACAAAAGAGCACCTGATAGGGAGTCAGGCAGTAGTGCAGCCGGTTAAGCGCAAGGACTGGCGTAAGGATCCCAGTTCGAGCCCCTGGGTCCCAAACTGCAGGGGGTCGCTTCACAAGTGGTGAAGCAAGTCTGCATGGGTCTGTCTTTCTCTCCCCCTTTTGTCTTCTCTTCATTTCTCTCTGTCCTATCCAACAATAACAACATCAATAACTACAACAATAAAACAGCAAGGATAACAAAAGGGAATAAATAAATAGATATTAATAAAAGGGCACTTGATAACAGAACAGTGAAAGGAGGTATGTACAGTGGAAGGAGGCAAGGAATTTGGAGGCTGGAACTGACAAAAGAAAGAAGAAAGGGGAGGAAATACTTTTTCTTATACATTGGACAGTGTGTGAATTAAGAAATAGAAACACTGAGGGTAATATTATAATATTTATTTTCTTCCTATGATCCTTCATATGAATACATAATATTCTTCTCTATATTTCAATCATTATAATGCAAAAATCTTAACTTTTATGACTAGGAATAGGATAAAATTCCTCTTAGTTATCATTCCTGTCTCTGGATACAGTCATAAGTGAAACATGTCCAGGTGGTACTGGTTGCATTGATTTAGCTGAGATCAGCAAATGCTGTATCTGACCCTGGGTTGGCAATGTAGACTAGACTAGGATAGGATAGGATGGATAGGATAGGATAGGATAGGATAGGATAGGATAGGATAGGATAGGACAGGACAGGACAGGACAGGACAGGACAGGACAGGACAGGACAGGACAGGGCAATTTTCCATGCTGAGGTTTGAGTTCCAAATTAAAGAACTGCTGTTATCTTGGAATGCTAAGTTAAAACAAAAATTTCTATTTGTTTATTTCTTTTTAATTTATTTATGTTTATTTAAAGGAAAATTATAAAAAGGAATTATTAAAACTTAAAAAATTTTAATAATTTATAAAATTTATAAAAAGGAAAAATTGAAAAAAACATAGGATAAGAGGGGTACAACTCCACAAAATTCCCACCACCAGAACACCATATCCCATCCCCTTCCCTGATACCTTTCCTATTCTTTATCCCTCTGGGAGTATGGACCCAAGGTCATTGTGGGATGCAGAAAGTGGAAAGTCTGACTTCTGTAATTGCTTCCCCATTGAACATGGGCATTGACAGGTCGATCCATACTCCCAGCCTGTCTCTCTCTTTCCCTAGTGGGTAAGGGATCTGGGGAAGCGGAGCTCCAGGACACATTGGTGGGGTTGTCTGTCCAGGGAAATCTGTTTGGCATCATGCTAGCATCTGGAACCTGGTGGCTGAAAAGAGAGTTAATATACAAAGCCAAACAAATTGTTGAACAATCATGAACCTAAAGGCTAGAATAGTGCAGATGAAGAGTTGGGGTAGGTGGGTCCTCCATTTTGTAGATAGTTAGGAGGCATATTTTAGCTATATTTGAAAGGGCCTGTGGCTATACTAGTGTTTTTTGTTTTGTTTTTTTTTCTTCTCCTGAGCCTGAAATCTGATATGCAGGTGGACCCTAGTAATGGCTGGAAAAGGACCAGAGAGCTGGATCAGGGAAGACAGTAGCTCTCTAATATGGGAAAGGGGTATAAATATTGTTTACTGTAATCCCCATCTATTTGATTTGGTGTGGGGTCCATATTGAGCTTAGGAGCCTATGAGACCTCTGCATCCCTGTAGATCTTGAGCTCACATTCTGTGGTCATGAGTAGGATCATTCCAAGTTGCCCCAATATCGACCCATCTTCCTCAGGTGTAGTAGAGAGTATGTTGTTCAACTTTTGTTCAGAGGATGGAACATTCTCTATCATTGTTGATCCAAGTTGAGGGCAAGGTCCTATGGGGCCCACAAATGGGGTCTATTTTGTTGTTCCTGATAGAGATGACTGGTAATAATGGAGAGAAGGATTTATTTGAGGTCTAGGCCAGTCAGTCTGTTTGGGAATCTCAGGACTTCCCGAATAGGGCCCCAGCTGATGGAGTGGCCTGATAATGACTAAAGAGTCATCATTAAAGTATGCCAGCCTCTTGCCCTTATGCAGCATTTGCAGTCCTTGCTTTGCTAAGGTTAGCTTTGGAGTGAGTGAGAGAACAGTAATAGGAAGTAGGTGAGGAGGGTATTTAAGTCTAGTTAGATACTATTTCATTAGGAACTTTATACTGACTCACTGCAGACTATTGTGTACTTTTGCTTTCAGGTATATATTTTGTTCTAATTTATGGATACGTGAGAACATATGCTCTATCTCAGGGGACCTGGTCTATATCTAGGTTTTGGGACTTTGTTAGGAAGTGAACCACCTGGAATGGAATGGAACCACCATGAATGGAAAGGTCTCACCTGAGTAATGAGGGTGAAGGGTTGACATTTCATGCCAGATGTCTCTGGACACAGTCTGAACTGAAGCATGCTGAGGTGATACTCATTACGTTGATTAGGTTGGGATTGGTGGATGAAATATCATCTGGTATGAATTGAGAGAAGCATGCAGGGAAGTGAGCCCCCCCCCTACAGGTTCCAGCACTGGGGGAAATATAGGCTCCATAGAGAACATGGGAGGTCCCTGCTGTCTTAGGGTTAAGAAGACAATAGATAGTTATTGCTATAATCACATTATTTGGCAATTGCATTAACTTTGACATATCCCTTTGTTAGGATTTGCTTTATAATAAACAACATCTCCATAATTTATGTCCTTTGAGATTATTTGTATATAGCTGTGCCACCGGTTGCTTCTGTTCTCCCTGGTCTAGGCTTTTAAGAGAGTCAACATATCAAAGACTCAGCCTATGTATTATAAAGACTCAATCTGTCTTTAAGAAGTTTGAGACATACATTCAATTTTTCCCATCTCATATTAATTAAATAGTGATTTATATGACTACAAATTAATATGAGTGTACATAAACACCATTCTCACCTCCAAAAGATTGTGTTCCACCCATCCCTGGTCCCCCCCTACCCCTCGCCGCCCTGGGAAGCTGAACATCCACCCTCAACTTCAACCCAGGGTTTTTACTTTGGTGCCCTACTCCAGATTCAGTCAAATCCTGCTTTTAGTTTCCCTTTCTATTCTTCTTTCTCAACTTCTGTTTATGAGTGGGATCATTCCATACTCATGTTTATCTTTCTGACTTAGCTCACCTAACATAGTTCCTTCTAGCTCCATCCAAGATGGGTCAGATGTGTTATTTTAAAAAATATTTTATTAATTTTTGAAGAGAGAGATAGAGAGAAGATACAGAGACAGAGAGACCAGAGCACAGATCCTCTGTGGCTTATGCTTGCTCTAGACATTCAATCTAGGACTTCGTAGCCTCAAGCATCAAGGCCTCCCAAACACTATCTATTTATTTATTTATTTATTTTCTTCCCTACACATCATCCTTCTTCCTGCTTGGGTTATCAGTGGGGTTTGTTATCTCCACTGTTCTTGGTAGCCATATTTTTTTCTTTTTTATGATAGAGAGTGAGCATAGTATTTAACTATTTCTTAGTTAAATACTATGCTCTCTTGCTCTTCTGTGATTTTGACATTCTGCTTGACTCTTCACTTGACATTAAGATTATAGTAGAATCTCAGCAACTCAAGTGACTGAGGTAACAGAAGTCCAAAGTGAGGTGCTTTCTTGGCTCCATCTCTTGTCCCTTTTCCCTGTAGGAAGAAATCCTCCTAACTGCTGTTCTTAGATTTTTGCATGTTCTTGTAGTTTCCTGATCTTATTTTCCTATCCCCATCTTTTCCATATTTCTGTCTGCTCTCTAAAACATCATCCTAGAGATTTCTTCTCAATCCTGGGCCACCTGCATTCAATTTCTTGAACCTCTTTTTCTGAAGAAGCTCCTTTTTTCTTCCCCAAGAACAGTTTCAACTCACCTTACAGAATCTCCTTATGGGTGACAGGAATTCAGTACTGTCTGTAGGATTCCAAGGTGGGCTTCACAGGCTGGAAGGGAGGGAAACAGGCTTGTGCCAGAAAACTTGGTGACAGTAACTGTACACTCACTATCTATTCTGTCTGTTCACTTTTAGCGTTTTTATATTGTTTCCCTGCAATTTCCCTCCTTGGACTCTTCCCACAGATCAACACTTTCTGCATCTATCTTTTAGAACAAATTGATATGCTGTTTTTTGGAGGTTCTGGTAAGTAATTTACTTCTTATTTGTTTTCTAGAGTTCCAATAAGGGCTAAGTAGTCCTAGTCATGGAATGAAAGCTGGACCTGTTAGGTTTACCTTGTCCCAAACATTTAAACGACTTGGAATTTAAAATCAGTCAGGTTGTTATTCAACCAAATTGAAGGTGGTCTATCTGGCCTTTGAGAGTAAAGACATAAAGCAGTAAAATAAACAAACAACAATAAATAGAAAGAGCTCTCTGAGCTGTCAAATAAGTTTTAAAATTTATCCTTTGGGAAGACGGTTTCTATGTAGAAATGTGTGAATTGCTATATGGATATGGTTGTAAATCTGTGACATTGCACGTGTTATGTCCATGTACATGGACCTGATTTCAAACTTCCCAGTACCCACCAGCAGGGGGAATGCTTCAAGAGTGTTTATGTGAAGCAGTGTTGCAAGTTTCTTTCTCCCTTTCTACCTCATCTTCCCCTTTCAATTTGTCTCTGTCCTATCAAAAATAAAAGAAGAAAATATTTTTAAAACTTTAAAAAATAAATACTTAAAAATTAATTTAATACTTGGAGAGTTTCTTATATATATATTAATTACTTCATTACAAGTATTATTAGTGATTTGGCATTGATCTGCAGAGTTATAAGATTTTGGAGGAATAATTTCATGCTGATTTCACCACCAATATTACTGTGCCCACGATCCTTTAGGAACCACCATAATTTTCACAAAGTCTAAAAAATGTCTGGGTACTAATCTTATAAAATTTTGTTTGCATTGGTTATATGCCCATGTATGAGTGAAACAGTCCAATAGTTGTTTATACTTTGCCTCTTTATTTACTTCACTTAGCATAATCAATTCTAGTTTTGGCAGAGTAATATTCCACTGTATGTGCACTCTAACTTTTTTAAAAAAGGATTTGTACTTATTTTTAATATTTCATTTTTTTATTCATTTATTGGATAAGACAGAGAAACTGGATGGAAGGGGAAGATACAGAGAAACCTATACAACTGCTTTACTGTTAGTGAGTCTTTCCTTTATCCAATTACCTGTCAATGGACAATTAGGGTGATTCCATATTTGGGCTACTGTGAATATTACACTTAATGAACATATGGGTGCATATATCCTTTTTATATCAGTGTTTTCATATCATTTGGATTTATGCCTTTGGATGTTATTGCTGGATCATAATATGTCTCTATTTTCATTTGAGGTCTTCCCATACTGTTTTCCATAGGAACTGTACCAGTTTGCATTCTCACAAACAATGTAACAGAATTTCTTTTTTTCCCACATCCTTTCCAATACTTCTTAGTTCTAATCTTTTTTATTATTATTATTATTTTATTATTATTTTTATTTTTATTTAAGAAAGGATTAATTAACAAAACCATAGGGTAGGAGGGGTACAACTCCACACAATTCCCACCGCCCAATCTCCATATCCCACCCCCTCCCCAGTAGCTTTCCCATTCTCTATCCCACTGGGAGCATGGACCCAGGGTCATTGAGGGTTGCAGAAGGTAGAAGGTCTGGCTTCTGTAATTGCTTCCCTGCTGAACATGGGCGTTGACTGGTCGGTCCATACTCCCAGTCTGCCTCTCTCTTTCCCTAGTAGGGTGGGTCTCTGGGGAAGCTGAGCTCCAGGACATATTGGTGGGGTCTTCAATCCAGGGAAGCCTGGCCGGCATCCTGATGACACTTGGAACCTGGTGGCTGAAAAGAGAGTTAACATACAAAGCCAAACAAATTGTTGAGCAATCATGGACCCAAAGCTTGTAATAGTGGAGAGGAAGTGTTAGGGAGGGTACTCACTGAAAACTCTAGTGTACTTCTGCTTTCTTACTTTGGTGCCATACTCCAAACTCAGTCAATTTCTGCTTTGCGTTTCTACTTCTTTTTTTTTTTTTACATGCATAACATTCCCCAGATTCCCATTTAACAATACAACCCCCACTATTTCATTCATCATTTTTCATGGACCTGTATTCTCCCCACCCACCTACCCACCCCAGAGTCTTTTTGATGTCTGTCACCCCCTCTGGTGTGGTGTGTATACCACTGTGACCTTAACTTGCATTTCTCTGACAATAGTTGATATGGAGCATTTCTCATAAGTTGTCTTCTTTGGAGAAATATCTACTATATATTTTCCTCACTTTGTATTGAGTTTCTTACTTTAGGTTGCTGAGCTAAGTATTTGCTTTTGATATCAGTCCTTTGTCAAATACGACATATTACTGCTTAATTTTAAATCTTATTTCCACCAAGTGGAAATAAATTCTCCAATCTTATAGGATTGCTATAAGGATTAAATGTAGTCATATGCATAGATGTGTTAGAGGTTAGTATGTGATTATTGTCATCACTTCTCTCTCTGTCACACATTCACAAGTGTGTGTGTTTGTGTGTGTGTGTGTGTACCTTCATGCTCACCTGAAAGTTGCTGACCCTACTCCTGTATATTTTGATCTATCATATATTTATATAGCTCTGTCCTTCTCTGTTTCTATCTCCAACTGTATATCTCTGCCTCAGTCTCCCCCCTTTTTTTTTGAAAATATAGTGACAGTGTGAAAATTACTACCCATTATCTTTTCAGAAAAGTGACTTTTATTTGTTTACTTTATAGTTGTCATCAAAGTTATCTCTGGCCTTACAATATGCCTGTACAATGAATTTGCCACTTTCAGCTTCCATTGTTTCTTTTTTCCTTCCTTCTTTTCTCACTTTTTTTTCAATTTTTTTATTTTCCCTTTTGTTGCCCTTGTTTTTTTTTTATTGTTGTAGTTATTATTGTTGTTATTGATGTCATAGTTGTTAGGACAGAGAGAAATGGAGAAAAGAGGGGAATACAGAAAGGGAAAGAAAGATAGACACCTGCAGACCTGCTTCACCACCTGTGAAGCAACCTCCCTACAGGTGGGGGAGCCGGGGGCTTGAACTGGGATCCTTTCACTGGTCCTTTGGAGAATGGAGAGGAAGATAAAGATAGAGAGAGACACTTGCAGCACTGCTTCACTGCTTCACTGCTTCACTGCTTGTGAAGCTTCCTGCCTGCAGTTGGGGACCAGAGGCTTTAACATGGGTCATTGTGGGTTATAATATGTTGAAACTTAACTTAAAGGGTGGCTTAGACTGTGTTGTAACTTTAATTTAAAAAGGTACATTAGGGCTGCAGCACTCTTAAGGGATTCATAGCGGGGAGCTGAGAACAGGTTTAAACAATAGAGACTTTATTTGGGTGAAACAGGTAAAAGACAAATATTTATCTAGGTGCTGCAAATAAGTGGCTCCATTTATGGTAAAGCAAAAGAGAGGTTTATTAAGGTAGTATGAAAGCATAGGACATAAATTTTAGATACACAAAAATAAGCAATTATCATCAGGGGTTGAGTACAGTACGCTAGGCCCATAAAGTCTGTGTTTAGTTATCAAAAGTTCATTCCCATAAGATAAATAATTATCAGCTGAGGTATAGATTGCTCATGGCTGTGGAGGGTCTTAAAGAGTTTACCTGCTAGCTCCCAGGAGAAGTAGTCATGGCGGATACCTGGAGCACTTCTGTTGAGATGCTTCTGACAAGAAGCACCAGCCACAGAGACCAAGCTGCTCCAAGTCAGTACTTTTATACATTCCCTTGTGTGTCCCTGCCTCAGGCTGACTTCATTTGTATGATAATTGTCCCAGACTACCTTTGGGGTCACAACAATAACACATGCACTCTACTAAATATGCCACTGCCTGGCTCAATCAGTGTTTTAGGGGTAATCAAAGAAGTATTTCTACTTCCATGCTGACATGTCCAAATAGTTTAAGAATGATGCAAAGGCTCTTCTAAAGTGGCTTTCTCCTGAATTCTCAGTTAACTGGTTATTCTTTATCTGTGCTATATATTACTGATCATGATGACTTATTTTTTACTCTTTTGATAAACATTTTATATAAAACAATCCCTCATTCTTAGCCTTTAGAGCATTTGTTGATTTTTAAAAATGACCACTTTAGATATACTGTTACATTTATGTTCCAGCTGTTTCTGGGATGACATCAGCCATTTACAGTGTAGCCCGGAGTATGATGACTGCTGCCCTGCTCCATGTATTCTGCTTCACTGCAGTGAAGGTAAGTTCTCTCACAGTCATTCAGTATGAATGTTTTTATCAAGTACATGTTTTCTTAAATTCCATAATAGATCGGAAAATCAGGAGTAGTAGGACCTGGTGGTGAAGTATCAGTGATATTAGAAGATTTACTTACATCCCAGCCCTCCCTCTGCAGGGGTCTCTGAGGCATAACTAGTGAATGAAAATTAGAGACTTCTGCTTCTGCTTCAGGTTTTGGGTATCAGAAGTCATTTGTTTCCTTTTTTTTTTTCTTTCTTTTCCTTTTTTTTTAAACCAGAGCACTGTTCAGTTCTGGCTGATGGTGGTGCTGAACCTGGGGACTGACCCTGGGAATTTGGAACCTCAGGCATGAGTCACTTTACATAACCATTATACTATCTGCCCCCATACCATTCAAAAGTCAGAAGAGGAATAACACAACATAAAGTTGTATGGACAAAGAACAGGAGAAACAGAGCAATAAAAGCTTAGAATTCTGAAAATAGATGGACTTTACTTACCCAAATGAAGTAAACTGAAACCTAGTCTAGTAGCAAGGGAATATGATAATGAAAAAAATGATTAACACAAAAGGATAAACATTAATTTAGAAAAAATAAAAAGGATAAATAACAGTTTTAACTATAATGGATATAATGGATGACTAAGGGTGGTAACCCTATTACTACATCTAAATGTCCCTCCCTGTTTTCTCCTCTCTCTGTGGGGCCTGATGGAGCTGGAGTTCAGAGCCCTCTTACCCTCTCCCTTCTATCACTTCTCCCCCACTGGGCGTATGGATCAAGATTCTTTTTGGGGTGCAGAAGGTAGGAGTTCTGGCTTCTGTAATTGCTTCTCCACTGGACTTGGATGATGACAGGCTGGGGCAAACACTCCCAGCCGGTCTCTATCTTTCCCTAGTGGGGTAGAGCTTAGCGAGGTGAGGTTTGAGGACACATTTGTGACGTCATCTACCCAGAGAAGTTAGGATGGGATCATGGTGTCTGAAAGGTGGTGTCTGGAAGGTGGCAGGAAATAAAGTGAGACAAAATAGTTAACAGGAGCTAAAAAGTAGGAACAGAGCAAATTAGATTAGGGGTTTTAGGGTGCACTGGAGAGGTCTTAATCCTCTCTTCCAAATTAAAAAAAATCAGTAAATAATATCTAAAATTGTAGAAAAAAACATCATAATGGCATAGTAAACACATTAGTCTGAAAATAAAGAAGTTACTAGATGATGAAAAAGATGAGTGCTATTCCCTTCAAGAAGCAGGAATTGGACAAGGAAATGGTATCCTGGGAGATTGCTGCTGTTCATTTCTAATGCTTCATAATAACAGTATCTGTAAATTTCTAAAAGAAGTAATATAAATCATGTTGACAGGGACATCTTCAATCAGTAAAAAAAATTATTATGCATTATATGTGCTTGGGAATGAATCCAGAATGCCCTACCACTAAACCAGCTTCTTGTCCTAATTTTACTATGTATTATTTCATAGAGAAAATAGGAGGCACAGAGAGATGAGAGAGAGAGAGAGAAATATGCCAAGACATGGCTTCATTATATATGGAGTTTCCTAGGTGCTATTCATGGTGCTGCCTTGTGTTGTGTTGTTGGTTATAAATAAGGTCCTCATAGTATTTTTTTTATTGAAAGTAGGGTTATTGCTGGGGTTTAGGGCCAGCATTACAAATCCATGACTTCTGGTGGCCATTTTTAGATTTTTTTCCTTTCATATTTGATAAGACAGACATAAATAGAAGGAAGAGGCAGAGACTGAGAAGGAGAAAAATACATAAACACCTGCAGAGCTGCTTCACCATTTGCGAATTTCCCGTGCCATTGGGGAGTGGGGGCTTTAACCCTGGTCCCTGCTCTTACTAATATCTTTACTCAACTAGGTGCACAACCACCCAGCCCCCAGGAAAAAGAAGCTTTATTTTTTATTTATAAAATAAAAGATAAATAGTACCAACAAAACCATAGGATAAGAGGGGTAAATTCCACACATTTCCCATACCAGAGTTCTGTATCCCATCCCCTCCACTGGAAGCTTTCCTATTTTTTATCTCTCTAGGACTATGGACAGAAAGTGGAAGGTCTGGGAAACAGAAGCTTTAACTGGGGGTTTTGTAATACTGAGTGATATTACTTACATGTGATATAAGCGATATATAATATGTGCTATATTACTTATATGTGATTTAAATATATATATGTGTGTGTGTGTGCATGCGTGTGTGTGTGTTTTAAGTGAACATATCCTAGAAAACATCCCTAAGTGGCTCCTTAGAGATATATTTTCTTATAAAAGTATGCCTTTTGTCTTCTACTTTAATATTCATTGTTTTCATTAATATATATATTTGCATATGTATATATGCAAACAGACAAAGTAAAATGAAAATAAACCTTTAAATGCTGACTACTGACCTGAGATTACAAAAGCGGGAGAGGATAGTGGATTGAAGGTGGTGAGGGTGTTAAGTGGACTGTATTTGTGGGATATTGGCACATTGGTGGCAGACATAGTGTTGTAACACATATGTCAAAGAGGTATGAAATCTTTTTTTTTGTACTTTTTAAAAAAATAATTTATTTTTTAAAATATTTTATTTATTTATTCCATTTTTTTGCCCTTGTTGTTTTATTGTTGTAGTTATTATTGTTGTTGTTGTTGTTGGATAGGACAGAGAGAAATGGAGAGAGGAGGGGAAGATAGAGAGGAGGAGAGAAAGATAGACACCTGCAGACCTGCTTCAACAGGAGCCGGGGTTCAAACCGGGATCCTTATGCCGGTCCTTGTGCTTTGCGCCACCTGCGCTTAACCTGCTGTGCTACAGCCCGACTCCCGAGGTATGAAATCTTAAAGTATATACAATCTTGTAAACCAATGTTACCTCAATAAAACAATTCCATACTGAAAGATAAATAGACTTTCAGACAAATAATGGAGGGCCCATAGGATTTAAATGTGTGTATGTATGTGTGTGTTTTAAGTGAATATGTCCTAGAAAACATCCCTAAGTGGTTCCTTAGAGAAATATTTCATTTTAAAAGTATGCCTTTTGTCTACTTCTTTAATATTCATAGTTTTCATTAATAATCCAGAGCATCCAATTGACTGTCAGTTCACAATCTTGTTTTTGTTTTGACCTCAATAGTATTTAAAGTACATTTAGATCAAACATTTAAAAATAGGTCATTGTATGTAAAACATAGTTCTTTTACTTCTTTAAGTAATTCAAAGCTCTGGCTGCACATAGTTCACATTTCCACGTAGTAACAACCTGATGAAGCTGATAGGGAGTAACAGCTACCCCAGATTCACAGATCTCATCGTCCACACATCTGCTATATCTGACCCATATTATGTGTTTATGTCTTCTCCCTTCCTAGGTGGACATTACATTTTCTGATCCTAGTCTTTTAGTTAAGTTGGAATTAAACTAGATGCAGTCAGAAATTTTTAAGGCTTTTGGCATAATTTCCCCTGAAGTACCTCAGGTCTAAATACAGGGAGAGGAAAAAACAAAATAATGGAAAATAGATTTGCACTTAACTAGGTGCACTACTGCCCACCCCTAGATGTATTTCTAAAGAAGTTGCATGCACTGAAACACCTAACACAAGTGTTGAAGGCTTCATGTACCAATTCAAATAGTATTAGAAGTAATGTACAGTTTTGAGAGTGCTGAATATTTTTTCTTGCAAAGTACTTAAAAGCTTTGGTAACAAATGAAGAATCTGATACTGAAAAAGACAACATAAGGAATGGAGAGCCAAATGAGCACTGGAGCACAGGATTTGACTTTGTGAGTCCCTAGAGGTCCTAGATTTAATCCCCATATTGTCATTTGCTATAGAGGAGACAGGAGCTCTGGTTTCTGTCTCATAAGAATAGACTATCCACTTTCTTCATCTCATCTTGGGTAAATCTTGAAGGAATCATGTTAAGTGAGAGAAGTCAAAAAGAGAAGGATGAATATGGGATGATCTCACTCATAGACAGAAGTTGAAAACTATTACTATGAAGCCAACCTGGGCAGAAGACCTCACCAGTGTGTCCTAGAATACTATATCTCCAGTGTCCTTCCCCAGTAAGGAACGGTAGAAACAGGCTGAGGGTATGGATCAACTTGTCAGTGCCCATGCCCAACAGAGAAATAATTACAGAAGTTAGACCTCCCATCTTCTGTACTCCATAGAGATCTTTGGTCCATATACCCAGAGGGATAAAGAATAGGGAAGCTTTCAATGGAGGGAAGTGGGATATGGAACTCTGCTGGATATTAACTCTGTAAAATTCAGTGTCTATTATATCTTGTAAACTTACTATATGTGCTTGGCAAATTGGTGAAGGGGTCCTTAGGAAAAAAGAAAATCTTATCCATCTTCGGTTATCAGACCTTGAGCTATTATACCGCTTATTGTTGAATGATGTTTTTGTTTATGCCTTTTATTCTTTATTCCTTTATATTTCTGGAATTGTTTTTTTTTCTTTTATTTTCTGCATTATGACAGATTGATGAGCCCTTGTGAACATTTTCAGTGAGTCAGCTGCCTTGTGAGATACAAATTTTTTGTGCAGATGATATGCATTTATGTCCTTGATTTTCATTATTCTCACTAGAGAGTAGATTGAAGGAGGTATGAAAGCATTTCTCTTCTGTAATGATAATTAGGGAAACATTTTATTTTCTTATTTCATGTTCTCTTTGACTCATCCAATATGGTAACAAATAGCATATATATGAACCCCTTTCTTGACTTAAATACTTGACAGTGATATATAGTAACAACTAGAAAATTTGCTCCCCAGAGAAATTACTCAGTGGTTAATTAGCTAGGTTCTTTACATGTCTGGATAAACCACAATTTCTATTTTTTTATTATCCCTTACAAAGAGCTTCTATTTTATTTATGGCAAGGGGATTCAGGCGTTGAGGCACATTATAATAATTTAATGTTTCACAAGCATCAAGAGCTGCTTGTGAGAGAGTCTTCCCCCATGTTCATCTAAGTACTAATCAGTTGCTGTTGAAACAATGACATTTTCCATGCATTTAGGATTTAAAATTTAACTGAGGTATAAAACAAGCTCAGTCCTAGAATAGTTAGTACTAAAATAAACCTTACATGTCTACTAGCCTCACTTACTCATTTTATTGCTTAAAATGAAGAAATGAAGCTAAAGAAATTGGCATGTTCAATGTCACACATAAAAGATTCCAGATATTGCGTATTTTTACTCTAATTTCTGTGTCACCCTCCCTTGGAATTATGAAATATATTTTTCTAGTAAATATGATAATTCACAGACATAAAGTAACTTGCAGATCTGTGACACTTTCATTTTTCAGAACATTTTCAAGTGTTTTTTATTTGTCCTTTGTTATAACATAGGGAATATAATAGTATTTGTGTATTCTAATAGCTAATTTGAAGCATAGAGTGCTTAACTTGTTTGCCTGAGGGCTCATGGATAAATTGCATTGTGTTTTTTCATATTGTAAAATGAATTTTAGTAATACCTGCATTATATAAATGTTGTCATAAGCAAATTAAAATAAATTTATAATGTATGTAGTATTTAGCTCAAGGCATCTCATAAAATGATATGGTGAACAAAATTCTAGAATTTCCCAAGGCTCCTGTCCTATTGCATGCCTCTTTAGATTTTCAACCCCCAAGTGTAGACATAACCTGTGAGTATTCTGGGATGCCACTCCTATGACTAGACTACATTATCTGGCAAAAGGGAAGGGTTTGTGCAGATTTAACTGAGGTGTCTGAATCAGTTAACTTTAAGTTAACCAAAGAAGAGATTATCAGTATGTGCCAGATGTATGCCACAAACCCTTTAAAGAGGGTTTTAAGACCAAAAACAGAGAAAGTAGCAGAAACTACCTTTGGCTTTGAAGAAGTAAAGAGTTATGTTGTGAAATTGTCTGTGGGAAAGGCAAGAACCTGGGGGTTACCTCTCAGAGCTAGAGTGGGTTACAATAAATAGGCAGAAAGAAAATGAGTTCAGTTCGATTGGTTAAAGAACTGCATTTGGCTCAACACTAGTGAATTTGGAAAAGGACTCTCAAGTCTATGGTAAAACTACAGTACTGGTCAACACTTTTTTTTGCCTGATCAAATGCTGAGCAGAAGATCCAGCCACACCATGCTCAGATTCTTGACCCATGAACATTGTGAAGTCATGTAGTTATAATGCCTAAGCTACTAAGTTTCTATTTTTTATTTTATTTTTTAAATGTTTTTTTCATTTGTTTTTTAAAAGGAAACATTGACAAAACCGTAGGATAAGAGGGGTAGAACTACACACATTTCCCATCACCAGAACTCCATATCCTATCTGCTCTGCTGATAGCTTTCCTATTCTTTATCCCTCGGGAGTTTGGACCCAAGGTCATTGTGGGATGCAGAAGGTGGATGGTCTGGCTTCTGTAATTGCTTCCCCACTGAACATGGGTGTTGACAGGTCGATCCATACTCCCAGCCTGCTTCTCTCTTTCCCTAGCAGGGGGAAGGGGGCACTGGGGAAGAGGAGCTTCAGGACACACTGGTGGGATATCTGGTTAGCATCCTGCTAGCATCTGGAACCTGGTGGCTAAAAAGAGAGTTAACATACAAAGCCAAACAAATTGATGATCAGTCATGAACTTAAAGGCTAGAATAGTGCAGATGAAGAGTTGGGGGGTACTCCATTTTATAGATAGCTAGTAGGCCTATTTGAGTTATATTCCAAAGGGCCTGTGGCTAAACTAGTTTTTTTTTTTTTTCCCTGAGCCTGAAATCTGATATACAGGTGGATCTAAGTTATTTTCTGGGGAGATGATATCAAGGCTGGAAAAGGACCAGAAAGCTGGATCAGGGAAAAGAGTAGCTCTTTAATATGGGAAAGGGTTATAAATATTGTTGTCTGTAAGCCCCATCTATTTGATTTGGTGTGGGGTCCATATTGAGCTTAGGAGCCTATGAGACCTCTGCATCCCTGTAGATCTTGAGCTCACATTCTGTGGTCATGAGTAGGAACATTCCAAGTTGCCCCACTATCGACCCATCTTCCTCAGGTGTAGCACAGAGTATGTTGTTCAACTTTTGTTCAGAGGATGGAACATTCTCTATCATTGTTGATCCAAGTTGAGGGCAAGGTCCTATGGGGCCCACAAATGGGGTCTATTTTGTTGTTCCTGATAGAGATGACTGGTAATAATGGAGAGAAGGATTTATTTGAGGTCTAGGCCCATCATGTCTGTTCAGGAATCTCAGGACTCTCCGAATAGGGCCCCAACTGATGGAGTGGCCTGATAATGACTAAAGAGTCATCATTAAAGTATGCCAGCCTCTTGCCCTTATGCAGCTTTTGCAGTCCTTGCTTTGCTAAGGTTAGCTTTGGAGTGAGTGAGAGTACAGTAATAGGAAGTAGGTGAGGAGGGAATCTAAGTCTAATTAGATACTATTTCATTAGGAACTTTATACTGACTCACTGCAGACTATTGTGTACTTTTGCTTTCAGGTATATATTTTGCTCTAATTTATGGATATGTGAGAACATATGCTCTATCTCAGGGGACCTGGTCTATATCTAGGTTTTGGGACTTTGTTAGGAAGTGAATCACCTGGAATGGAATTAGAGAATCCTGTGAAAGGAAAGGTCTCACCCAAGGAATGAGGGTGAAACATCGACATTCCATGCCTGATGTCTCTGGACACAATCTGAAGTGAAGCATGCTGAGGTGGTACTTGTTGCATTCATTAGGTTGAGATCAGCAGATTTTTAAAAAAATTTTTTTATTTAAGAAAGGATTAATTAACAAAACCATAGGGTAGGAGGGGTACAACTCCACACAGTGACCACCACCCAATCTCCATATCCCACCCCCTCCCCTGATAGCTTTCCCATTCTCTATCCCTCTGGGAGCATGGACCCAGGGTCATTGAGGGTTGCAGAAGGTAGAAGGTCTGGCTTCTGTAATTGCTTCCCCGCTGAACATGGGCGTTGACTGGTCGGTCCATACTCCCAGTCCAGCAGATTTTTTTTATATTTATAATTTTATTTTTTTAATTGTTCCCCTTTTGTTGCCCTTGTTGTTTATCACTGTTGTTGTTATTGTTATTATTGCTGTATAGGACAGAGAGAAATGGAGAGAGGAGGGGGAAGACAGAGAGGGTGAGAGAAAGATAAACACCTGCAGACCTGCTTCACTGCCTGTGAAGTGACCTCCGTGCAGGTAGGGAGCCTGGGCGCTCAAACTGGGATCCTTATGTCAGTCCTTGCACTTCATGCCATGTGTGCTTAACTTGCTGTGCCACCGCCCAGCTCCCCCACTGAGTTTTTATTATTATTATTTTTGACAAAAATTAGTAACTGCCCACATGATTACCATTTCCTCCATTTCCACATCAAGAATTACACATAATCAGGTCTCTATTAAAAAATATAAAATATTCCATAATAAATAAAATAAAAGCTTCTGTTTAATCATGTTTGAGATGAGCAATACTTACTGTTAAGGTGTGATGTTCTGTAAATGTGAAGATACATAAAGTGACTAGTCAAATCATTTCTAAGTACACAGCAACTATTATTATTATTTTCTTTATTTTATATTTTATCTTTTATTGGGGGGATAATAGTTTACACTACAGTTGTCTATACATGGACAATTTCACAGTTTTGTGTTACAGGTATCTGGAAAATAATCTTAGCCCCATCTTCAGCATTCACCCTTCCATGTCTCTCTCTTCTTTGCTTTTTCCAGAGTCCCTTGCTTTGGCGCAGTATACCATCCCCTGACCAAAGTTCACACTGTGTTCTTTCTTTTTAATCCTGTTTCCTTAATTCTATGTATATATACAGTATTCACCCATCTCTTTCTAACTCATCCTACCAACATTTTTCCTTCAGGTTCCATTGAATGTGAGGCTAAGATTGGAATTAGAGTTTCTAGTCTTAATATTTATGTCTTTGTTCACCAGCATTGGTCATATAACTGTCTATTCTGACTTCAGCTTTCCTATTTGTTTTTTCTTTTATTGTTATTGCTTGTTTTTCCAGTTCTGTCTGAACACTGATCACCTCACTTAGAGCTGGAGTTCCTTTTCTGCTTTTCATGTAGGATTCCTTTTAGTAATTTATGCAAGGCAAGATTGGTGCTGGTGAATTCCTTTAGTTTCTGTTTAAAAAATTCAACTTTTAAATTGATAAACTTTTAATTTCTCCATCATACTTGAGGATAATTTGGTATGATAGTGTTAATCGCTGCCAAGTCATCGTTAAATACTGTGAATATGTCATTCTCCTCTCATCTTGCTTCTAGGGTTTATAATGAGAAAACTGATTAGAGTCTATTAGCTCTACTTCTGTATGTCAGATTCTTCCTTCCCCTACCAGTCTTCAATATTTTTTCCATGTCCTTGATTTTGGATAGTTTTACCATGACTTGTGGTGTGGGCCATTATGGTTTCAGAAGTTTGAGTGTTCAGCTTCTCAGATGTCTCTATTTTGAAAAATGCCCAAGTGTGGAAAAATGTTCTATGATTTATTTACATATGTTGTTTGCCCCTTTCCCCTCTTCATCTTCAGATATCCCAATAATGCTCACATTCTTTTTTTTTCTTTTTCTTATGGGGTCTGCTGTTTCACAGAAAATTTCTTCATTTTTTCCCATGAACTCTTCTCTAACAGCTTTATACTCAGAGATTGTACTGGTTTCATCTTTTAGTTCTAATATTATTTTTTATTTATTTATAAAATAGAAATATTGACAAGACTATAGCATAAGAGGGGTACATTTCCACACAGTTCCCACCCCCAGAGCTCCATATCCAGCTCCCTTGATAGCTTTATTATTCTTTATCCCTCTGGGAGTATGGACCCAGGATCATTGTGGGGTGCAGAACGTGGGAAGTCTCACTTCTGTAATTGCTTCTCTGCTGAACATGGGCATTAGCAGGTTGATCCATACTCCCAGCCTATATCTCTCTTTCCTTAGTGGGGCCAGGCTCTGAGGAGGTAGGTTCCAAGACACATGATGAGGTCCCATGCCCAAGGAAGTTAGGTCGGCATCATGGTATCATCTGGAAGCTGGTGGCTGAATAAAAGAGTTAAGGTATAATGCTGAATCTGATATTCTATACTCAAGCTGATTTATTCAACTTATTAGGCCTTAACTTACATAAGCCTTAACTCTATCCAGAATGTCTTTCATATCCTGTATCTCTGTTCTTTGTGTATTTTGTGTCTCTTGGTGAAATGAACTCCTGGGCCCTGTATTTATGTCTGTCTTTTATGGTGGGAGCCATGAATTGTCTTCATAATAAGCTTTCTGAATTCAAACTCAAACATCTTTTTCACCAAATCTTTGTGAATTATAACAGTTGTATTTTCTTCCATGTTTTGGTTAAGCACGGTTTCTGCCATTCAGCCAGCAGGTAGTTCTGTGGCCATGTTGTTTATATATTGTGGTGGAGGCAGAGGGGTGAGTCCTTAGTATTACCTTGGGTAGTTTTTGATAGCATAAGTTCTTATTATCTTACTATTGTGTTGCAGGTTGTATTCTGTCTGGCTTATGGCAGCTCCTTCCCATAGTCTAGGCAGGCTGCACAGTTTTAGTTTCCAACTAGATTTTCAGATCCTAGATGCATGCCTATGGAATGGTGTAACCTGCTCACTGCTAACTGATAGCTCCTGGTTCAAGCTGTTTTTGTCTTGAAAATTCCTACTGTGCCCCTTACCATACATACCTGCACCTTACCTGTTGCTCAGTGAATTTTTCCAAAAGTTCCAGTGGAAATGTTAGATTCTGAGTGGTTTTTTAAAATTGTTTTATTTAGTTGTTCCCAGGAGTGATCTATTGATCTATTGCTACTTAATGACCACACTCCCCAGAAGTCCTCAGCTGTTTGTGCATACTTTTTCTCACTCCCCTTTAACCGGAACTCCTAAAACCGTTGTATTGATCATTGTATCTTGTAAAAATCTCTAGTGTTTGTTATCTTATAAAAGGTCTTATAAGGACTTTGGTATTGAATAAATACAGGTAATTGAGAAATCTATGAGAAAGAATGTGGATGTTAGTGCTTTTTAAAAAGTACACATTTGTGAGTGAGTGTGTTTTTGTTGTTACCTATGCAGATAGGTTTGAATGCTGAGGTTGTCTGCCCAGGGAAGTCAGGTTGATATTATGGTAGCAACTGCCTATATGTTTTTCTTGTTAATAGTTTCATCTCTCCCATTCTTATTTGTGAAAGTAAAATATTATCTTGATTAATTATCTATGTATTTTCCCAAATACAAAAGAATATGCCATCCGGAAAATCTGCTTTTGGTAAACAGTGAAGTCTGGTTGTCATATGTATTAATATGACCATTCATTTGTTTACTGAACAGAATTTGACTACCTATGATGAATTAGACTCAGAGCTAGGCATTGAGGTTACTATTTAAACAAGGATTTAAATACAGAATGACGACTGCTACAGGTACATACCCACAAGTGTTGCTTACATGATAACTTATAGGTATGTGGGAAATGAGGACAGAATACACAGTACAACGACTGGGCGACAGAGTTGATCTAATTAAATGTCTCGAACATTAGTGGCACAGAATTCCTTTTTACTTAAAGACAGGGTTTTATCAAAACAGATCCAGAAATATATCAGGACATATCAGAATCAAAGTGATATGATCTAGTTCTTATTTTAGATATGTGAAAACCAAAATCTCAAAAATACCCATATATTTAATTGGAATGAGAAAAAAATGTCTTAGTGTTTCATTAAAATGTAAGTTTCTGTCTGATGTCAATGATATAACAAAGTGAAAAATTTGGTCTGTTTACATTTTCTTTGTAACTAAACCCTCAGCTAGTCTGTCATGTACATTCTATCAGAGAGATGTCAAAAATCTCAAAAAAAAAAAATGCTGAAACTAAGATTTTTTTCAGAGACTACTTTATTTTATTTTAAAAGGTATTTTATTTATTTTAATGAAAGAGATACAGAGAGAGATCAGAACACTGCTTATCGCTGGCTGATCATGACACTAGATTTAACTTGCTAACTCAGAGAATAAGGCATAAATGTCTTTTGCATAATCATTATGCTGTCTCTCCAGTCCTAGAGAGTGCTTTATTTTTTTCTTTATAAAAAGGAAACATTGACAAAACCATAGGATAACAAGGATACAACTCCACACAGTTCCCACCACCAGAACTCCTTATCCCATCCCCTCCCTTGATAGCTTTCCTATTCTTTTTTTTTTTAATTTTTTATTTAAGAAAGGATTAATGAACAAAAACATAAGGTAGGAGGGGTACAACTCCACACAATTCCCACCACCCAATCCCCATAACCCGCTCCCTCCCATGATAGCTTTCCCATTCTCTAGCCCTCTGGGAGCATGGACCCAGGGTCGTTGAGGGTTGCAGAAGGTAGAAGGTCTGGCTTCTGTAATTGCTTCCCCGCTGAACATGGGCGTTGACTGGTCAGTCCATACTCCCAGTCTGCCTCTCTCTTTCCCTAGTAAGGTGTGTCTCTGGGAAAGCTGAGCTCCAGGACACATTGGTGGGGTCTTCAATCCAGGGAAGCCTGGCCAGCATCCTGGTGGCATCTGAAACCTGGTGATTAAAAAGAGAGTTAACAAATTAAGCCAATTTGTTGAGCAATCATGGATCCCAAGCTTGGAATAGTGGAGAGGAAGTGTTAGGGAGGTACTCACTGCAAACTCTAGTGTACTTCTGCTTTCAGGTATATATTTTGCAGTAGTTTATGGATACGTGTGCACATAAGCTCTCTCTCACAGAAACTGGTATATATCTAGGTTATGGGACTTTGTTAGAAAGTGAACTGCCTGAGATGAAATTAGAGTGTACTATAAAAGGAAAGGTCTCACCCGAGTAATGAAGCTGAAGGGTTGTCATTCCACACGTGAAGTCTCTGGATACAGTCTGAGGTGAAGCATGTTGAGGTGGCAATCATTGCTTTGGTTAGGTTGTGATCGGTGGATGCAATATTATTTGGTTTGGATTGGGAGATGCATATGGGAAAGTGGGCCCTATCCAAGGGTTCCAGGACTGGGGGAAGTAGGGGCTCTATAGTGGAGATGTGAGGTTCCTGCTGTCTTAGGGTTCAAAAAGACAATCGATAGTTAATATTATCATCACATTATTTGTTAATTGGGTTAACTTTGAAAAGTCCCTTTGTTATGGTTTGCTGTACAGTATCCAGTATCTTGTATATAGCTGTGCTATTGGATGCTTCTAATCTACTTGGTCTAGGCTTTTGAGAGAGTCCACATATCAAATACATAGCCTATATATTAAAAAGATTCAGTTAGTCTTTTGAGAAACTTTGAGACATACAATTTATTTCCCCCCTCTCATATTAATTAACTACTGATTTATATGTCTACATTTTGCTAGGAGTGTACATAAACATATTCCCACCACCAAATGACTGTGACCCATCCCTCCTGCTCCCTCCCACCCCCCAATGGCCCAAGAAGCTGCATGTGTACCCCTCACCACTGGGTTTTTACTTTGGTGCCCTACTTACAATTTGATCAGGTCCTGCTTTTAGTTTCCCTTTCAGATCTTCTTACTCAACTTCTGTTGATGAGTGGGATCATCCCATACTCATCTTTATCTTTCTGACTTAGTTCACTTAACATAATTCCTTCTAGCTCTATCCAAGATGGGTCAGAGAAGGTGGGTTCAATGTTTTTGATAGCTGCATAGTATTCCATTGTGTATATATACCACAGCTTTCTCAGCCACTCATCTGTTCTTGGGCACCTGGGTTGCTTCGAGGTTTTAGCTATTATGAATTGTGCTGCTATGAACATAGGAGTACACACCTCTTTTTGGTTGGGTGTTATGGAGTCCTTGGAGAAACAGTTAATACCCATACTTTTGAAGCTATTCCATAAGATTGAAGAAACAGGAATACTCCCTTCCACCTTTTTATGAAGCCAACATCACCCTGATACCAAAAGCTGATAGGGACAGAACAAAAAAGGAAAACTACAGACCAATATCTCTGATGAACATAGATGCCAAAATATTAAACAAGATCTTGGCCAACCAGATACAGCAACACATCAAAAAGATTGTTCATCATGACCAAGTGGGATTCATCCCAGGAATGCAAGGCTGGTTCAACATCCATAAGTCAATCAATGTCATTCACCACATCAATAAAAGCAAAAAACCACATGATTATCTCAATAGATGCAGAGAAAGCCTTTGACAAAATCCAACACCCATTCATGCTCAAAACCCTACAAAAAAAGGTAATATATGGGAAATTCCTCAAGATAGTAGAATCAATATATAGCAAACCAACAGCCAACATCATACTCAAAGGACAGAAGCTGAAAGCATTCCCCCTCAGATCGGGGACTAGACAGGGCTGTCCACTGTCACCATTACTCTTCAACATAGTATTGGAAGTTCTTGCCATAGCAATCAGGCAAGAGAAAGAAATCAAAGGGATAAAGGGAAGAAGTCAAGCTCTCACTATTTGCAGATGATATGATAGTATACATAGAAAGACCTAAAGAATCCAGTAGAAAATTATTGGAAGTTATTAGGCAATATAGCAAGGTATCAGGGTACAAAATCAATGTACAAAAATCAGTGGCATTTCTTTATGCAAACACTAAATCTGAAGAAGAAGACATCCAGAATTCACTCCCATTTACTGTTTCAGCAAAATCAATCAAATACCTAGGAATAAAGTTGACCAAAGAAGTGTAAGGCTTTCCTATTCTTTAACTCTCTGAGAGTATGGACCCAAGGTCATTCTGGGATGCAGAAGGTTAGAGGGTCTTGCTTCTGTAATTGCTTCTCCAATGAACATGACCATTGACAAGTTGATCCATACTCCCAACCTGCCTCTTTCTTTCCCTAGTGGGATGGGGCTCTGGGGAAGTGGAGCTCCAGGACACATTGGTAGAGTTGTCTGTCCAGGGAAGTCTGGTTGGCATCATGGTAGCATCTGGAACCTGGTGGCTGAAAAGAGAGTTAGCATACAAAGCCAAACAAACTGATGATCAATCATGAACCTAAAGGCTAGAATAGTGCAGATGAAGGGTTGTGGGGCAGGATCTCCATTTTGTAGATAGCTAGTAGGAATATTTTAGTTATATTCCAAAGGGCCTGTGTGGATTCAAGCTATTATCTGGGAAGATGATGTCATGGCTGGAAAAAGGACTGGAAAGCTGGATCAGGGAAGAGAGTAGCTTCCTAATCTGGGAAAAGGGTATAAATATTGTTGACTGTAAACCCCAGCTATTAGATGTGATCTGGGGCCCATATTCAGCTTAGGAGCCTATGTGACCACTGCATCCCTGTAGATCTGAGCTCACATTCTGTGGTCATGAGTAGGAACATTCCAAGTTTCCCTGATATCTACCCATCTTCCTCAGGTGTAGCATAGAGTGTGTTGTCCAGCCTCCCTTTGGAGGATGGAACATTCTCTACAGTTGTTGAACCAAGTTGAGGGCAAGGTCCTATGGGGGGCCCATAAATGGGGTATATTTTGTTGTTCCTGATAGAGATGACTGGTAACAATGGAGAGAGGGATTAATTTGAGGTCTAGGCCTATCATGTCTGTTTGGGAATCTCAGGAATCTCCTAATAGGGCCCCTGCTGATAGTGACTAAAGAGTCATCTTTAAAGTATGCCAGTCTCTTGCTTTTTATACAAAGCTATAGTTCTCTATACATTTCCATCAAGGAAATTTACATATGCAAATGAAATTTACAACAATTTGGAGAATTTTATTTTTTTTATTTTTATTTTTTTGCTATTTTTTATTTTTATTTAAGAAAGGATTAATTAACAAAACCATAAGGTAGGAGGGGTACAACTCCACACAATTCCCACCACCCAATCTCCATAACCCACTCCCTCCCATGATAGCTTTCCCATTCTCTATCCCTCTGGGAGCATGGACCCATGGTCATTGAGGGTTGCAGAAGATAGAAGGTCTGGCTTCTTTAATTGCTTCCCCGCTGAACATGGGCGTCGACTGGTCGGTACATACTCCCAGTCTACCTCTCTCTTTCCCTAGTAGGGTGTGTCTCTGGGGAAGCTGAGCTCCAGGACACATTGGTGGGGTCTTCAATCCAGGGAAGCCTGGCCAGCATCCTGGTGGCATCTGGAACCTGGTGATTGAAAAGAGAGTTAACATACGAGGCCAAACAAATTGTTGAGCAATCATGGGCCCAAAGCTTGGAATAGTGGAGAGGAAGTGTTAGGGAGGTACTCACTGCAAACTCTAGTGTACTTCTGCTTTCAGGTATATATTTTGTAGTAGTTTATGGATACGTGTGAACATATGCTCTCTCTCACAGAAACTGGTGTATATCTAGGTTATGGGACTTTGTTAGAAAGTGAACCACCTGAGATGAAATTAGAGTGTACTATAAAAGGAAAGGTCTCACCCGAGTAATGAAGCTGAAGGGTTGTCATTCCACATGTGAAGTTTTTTTTTTTTTTGTCTTTCAAACTATTTTTTCTTTTTGTCTTTCAAACTATTTCAAAACCTGTGGGAGTTTTATGAAGTCAGTACTCATTAATACATATCATTCTCATTTAGGAGCCCATGAAATATGTATCAAAGAAATCAGAGGAAGTAAGTTTTGAAGCAAGATGTCACATTATTTCAAAAATTTTTGAGAAATGAATCCATGAGAACTGAACTTAGTTTTCTAGATAAAATGCACAGTGCATTGATCATTTCTTTCAAAATTCTCTTTAACTTTGTTGTTCCTGCTTTCCTCAAACATCAATATTTTGTTCCTTATCCTTAAATAAAAATTTAAATTAAAACACCCTCAAATAAAAAAAAATTCCCCTTAATTACAGTTCTGACTTGACAATATCATTTCTTCCTCAAATTTTGCTCCTTTGTGTCCCTAATGCTGGAATTGCCTCTTCAGTCACTACTGAGGAGAAAGGAATACAAAAAATGGGGCAAAGACAGTTTGTTTTGTTAGAACAACTGATCTAAATACTATTAAAATTCTCAATGGTTGTAATATATATGTTTTATTGTATGTGTTTTATATGTTTATAGTATGTGTCAATTGTAGAGCTGTTAAAACCATATTTCTTGAAATATTATAAGTGACCTTAAGGATGGCCTTTCTCTAAGAGAAGTTATTTCTATAGATTTCTTTCATCATTCTTCTATACCACATACATATAGTACCTTACAGGAACCATTATGCAAATGTGATTCTGACATTATCATGTTGTGATATTATTATTTCAAGTGTACAAACCGAACTGAGAAATATCATTGGTAGTTTTCAGTTAGTATTTGAAGCTGATGGTCATCCCCACTAATTTGTGCCCTATATTAGTAAAAACAAAATGTTTATATTCATACATATGATTTATTTTAAGCATAACCAACAGCTTCAGGATAAATTGTGAGCCAGGAAGAAATGCAGTGTAGCCTCAAGGAGAGGAATGAATATTTCCTCCAATAATGTGAAAGTTAATTGATACCAGAACGGCATAGTCAGTCTTGCAAGGAGAAGATGAAGGAGGGCAAAGAGACCATATTTTATGCCTTATGTTTTGCATGTTTTCTTTTACTTTTTAAAAATTTATTTATAAAATGGATATATTGACAAGACCATAGGATAAGAGAGGTATAATTCCATATAATTGCCACCACTAGAGTTCCGCATCCCATCCCTTCCTTTGAAAGCTTTCCTATTTTTTATACCTCTGGAAGCATGGACCTAGGATCATTAATTGGTGCAGAAGGTTGGGCATTGGCAGATTGATCCATACTCCCAGCCTGTCTCTTTCACTAGTGGGACAGGGCTCTGGAGAGATTGGGTTCCAGGAAACTTTGCTGATGTCATCTGCCCAGGGAAGTCAGGTTGATATTATCGTAGCATCGGCAACTTGGTGGCTGGAAAAGGACTGAGATATAAAGCAGAACAAATTGTTAAATAATCAGGAACCTATGGCAAGAATATAACAGCTGAGATTTGAGGTCTCCATATTGGAAAAAAGCTAGTGGGTCTATTTTAGGTATCTTCCAAAGGGCTTATGACTTTACTAGTTTTTGCTTGAGCCCAATAGTAAACATGCAGAGGGACCCAAGGTATTGTCTGGGGAGATGGTGTCAGAGTTGGGAATAGGATTAGAAAGCTAGATCGGCTTTTGGAAGAGAACATATCAAAAGAAAGCTAGATCGGGGCCGGGTGGTGGTGCACCTGGTTGAGTGCACATGTTACAGTGAGCAAGGTCCCAGGTTTGAGCCTTGAGTACCCACCTGCAAGGGGAAAGCTTTGCAAGTGGTGAAGCAGGGTTGCAGGTCTCTCTCCCTTCCTACCACCCCCTTCCCTCTCGATTTCTGGCAGTCTCTATCCAACAAATAAGTAAATATTTTAAAAAATATATATAAAAAAAAGAAAGCTGGATCAGGGAAGAGAGTATCTCTCAAATATGGGGAAAGTATATAAATATTATTAACTATAAACCCTATTTGATCTGGAGCCCTTTTTTTGTTGCAGGAGCCTATATAACCTCTGCATCCCAATAGGTCTGAGCTCTCATTCTGTGGTCATGACTAGGAACATTCTAGGCAGCACTAATTTCAGGACCCATCTTCCTCGAGTGGTAGAGTATGTTGTCCCAACCTCCTTTTGGAGAATGGGGCTTTCCTAATCATTGTTGATCCTCATAGAGGGCAAGGTACTATAAGGGCCCACCGAGGTTATCCTGTGGTTTTGTTAATGTCTCCTTTTTAAAATAAATTTAAAAAAATTAAAAACAACAACAACAACAAAAATCCCTATAGTACCTTGCCCTCTATGAGGATCAACAATGGTTAGGACAGCCCCATTCTCTGAAAGGATGTTGGGACAACATACTCTACAACTATGTTGTTACTTATGGAAATGACCAGTGACAGTGGAGACAGATCTGTTAGAGGTCTAGGCCCATCATGTCTGTGTGGGAATCCCAGGATTCTCTGACTAGAGCACTGGATGGTCGGGTGACCTGGTAGTAAACAAAGGAGCCATCATTAAAGTATGCTGGTCTCTTGCCCTCATCCAGCTTTTGTAGTCCTTACTTTGTCTGACAAAGTTAGCTTTGGGGTGATTGAGGGACATGTAATAGGAGGCAGATGAGGAGGGTATCTAGGTCTAAGTAGAACCTATTTCATTAGGTACTTTACGGTATCTTTTTGAGTCTTTCTGCTTGCTTGCTTCATTTATTGATTCATTGCAAACTGTTGTGCACTTTTGCTTTCAGGTATATATTTTCTCCCAACTTGTGGATATATGTCCTACTTCATGGGCCCTGGTCTATATTTAGGTTTTGAGGTTTTGTTAAGAAGTGTACCACCCGAATTGGAATTAAACAGTAATGCAGCTGAAGGGTTGATGTTCTATGCCTGCTGTCTCTGGATACAGTCTGAAGTGAATCATGCCAAATGTGGTACTGGTTGCATTGATTAGGATTGAATCAGCAGATGCAGTATCAATTGGTATGAATTGGGAGAAGCATGCAGGACACTGAGCCCCCTAGAGGTTCCAGGACTGGGAGAAATATGAGCTCTCTAGAGAAAGGGGATGGTTTCTGCTGTCTTAGGGCTTAAGAAGGCAGTAGATAGTTATTGTTCTAACCAAAATATTTAGCAATTAGGTTAACTTTGAAAATCCCATTGTTAGGATTTGCTGTATCATACAAGAACTCACCATGCTATTTACATATACCTGTATCTTATAAAGTGATGCCACCAGTTGCTTCTGTTCATCTTGTCTAAGATTATAGGTGATCTAATATTTCAAAGAAAAAGTCATTATTAGAAAATTATCATCTTAATCCCACTATTACAATTCAATCTGATTGCCAATTTTAAGTCTTAAGTGCTTAGACTGAAGGAATATATACTCAGAACTGGGGTCTATGCATCAAAAAGTTTGAGACATTCAATCCATTTCCCCCCTCTCATATTGATTAAATAGTGATTTGTAAAACTATAAGTTAATAGGAGTGTATATGAACACCATTCCTGCTGCCAAGAAGTCTATGTCCTTCTCCTATTCTCCCTATAGTGAAGCTGAAAGTCTACCCTCACACTCTACCCAGAGACTTTATTTTTCGTTTTTTGTTTGTTTTTAATATTTTTAATTTGTTTGAAAAAGGAGACATTAACAAAACCATAGAATAAGAGGGGTACAACTCCACACAATTCCCACCACCAAAACTCTGTATTCTATCCCCTCCCCTGATAGCTTTCCTATTCTTTAACCCCCTGGGAGTATGGACCCAAGGTCATTGTGGGATGCAGAAGGTAGAGGGTCTGTCTGGCTTCTGTAATTGCTTTCCCGCTGAACATGGGCATTAACAAGTTGATCCATACTCCCAGCCTGCCTCTCTCTTTCTCTAGTAGGGTGGGTGTCTGGGAATGTGGGGCTCCAGGACACATTGATGGAGTTGTCTGTCCAGGGAAGTCTGGTTGGCATCATGGTAGCATCTGGAACCTGGTGGCTGAAAAGAGAGTTAACATATAAAGCCAAACAAGTTGTTGACTAATCATGAATCTAAAACCTGGAGTAGTAGAGATGAAGAGTTGGGGTGGGGGATCTCTATTTTGTAAATAGATAGTAGGCATATTTTAGTTATATTCCAAAGGGCCTGTGTCTACCTTTTTTCTTTTTTTGTCCCTGCACCTGAAATCTGATATGCAGGTGGATCCAAGTTATTGTCTGGGGAGATGATGTCATGGCTGGAAAAAGGACTGGAAAGCTGGATCAGGAAAGAGAGTACCTCCCAAATATGGGAAAGGTTTATAAATATTGTTGACTGTAAACCCCTTCAATCTGATGTGATATGGGGCCCATATTCAGCTTAGGAGCCTATGTGACCTCTGCATCCCTGTAGATCTGAGCTCACATTCTGTGGTCATTAGTAGGAACGTTCCAAGCTGCCCCAATATCAGGACCCATCTTCCTCAGGTGTAGCATGGAGTATGTTGTCCAGCCTCCCTTCGGAGGATGGAACATTCTCTACTGTTGTTGATCCAAGTTGAGGGCAAGGTCCTATGGGGGGCCCACAAAGGGGTCTATTTTGTTGCTCCTGATAGAGATAACTGGTAACAATGGAGAGAGGGATTTATTTGATGTC
Source organism: Erinaceus europaeus (assembly GCF_950295315.1). Lineage (NCBI taxonomy): Eukaryota > Metazoa > Chordata > Mammalia > Eulipotyphla > Erinaceidae > Erinaceus > Erinaceus europaeus. The sequence goes on from NC_080167.1 coordinate 29,704,715, forward strand.
TAGGCCCATCATGTCTGTTTGGGAATCTCAGGACTCCCTAAATAAGTCCCCAGCTGATGGGGTGGCCTTATAGTGACTAAAGAGTCATCATTAAAGTATGCCAGTTCTCTTGCCTTTATTCAGCTTTTGTAGTCCTTGCTCTGATAAGAATAGCTTGGGAGTGAATGAGGGAAGTATAATAGGAAATTGGTGAGGAGGTTATCCAAGTCTAAGTAGACACTATTTCATTATGAACTTCATACTAACTCACTGCAGACTATTATGTACTTCTGCTTTCAGGTATATATTTTGCCTTAATTTATGCATACATGTGAACGTATGCCCTATCATGGGTCCTGTTCCATATCTAGGTATTGATTTTTCTGAACTTGGACAGATTCTATAAAATGCAGATTACCAGTAATGTTGTTGGCTGTCTACTAAAAATAGCCTCAACTCCAAATTCTTAACTTTATTCATTTTGTTAGTGCACACACATACACAGATATAGATACATGTAGATATATTGAAATATAAATAGACATAAAATGTTTTTATCTTGCTATCTATAGAAAAATAATATATAAAATAGATTTATTAAGGAGGTAAAACTATACAGTGTGTCAAAATTTGCAAATCCATGTAATTCTGAAGAGAGTTTATTTTAAATTTGGAAGAATTTCATAGTTGATATGCTTTCACCCTTTCAAATTGTTGATAAGGTAAATAGATAGGAAGATTAGAAAAGATTAACTGAAGGTGGCAAGACAGGAACAAAACATGTATTTTCATGCTCTGTATACTCCACTGTTCCAAATGCACATACTGTCAACTGAGTGAAGTATATAGACATATTACTACTTTTCTTAAAATGTTTTGGTTTGTTTTGATTAATAGCTATAAATTAGAAGCATTTTATAGCAAGTAATTTTGACTTTCTGCAAAATTTGTCTTTTCCTTAGGAACCATGGAGCACACAGCACATCCCAGCACTGTTTTCTGCCTTTTGTGGTCTCTTGGTTGCACTTTCCTATCACCTGAGCAGGCAGAGCAGTGATCCCTCGGTGCTTCTGTGAGTAATATGTACACACAATGGCTAAGCACAAACAGCTTTCTTATGGAACTATTATACTGGTATGACACTTATAGCTGTAGTACATGTAAATACAGTGATGATAAACATACTACTAGAAAAACACAATAATAGCACACAGTAGTAATATTGGGAGTTACAACACACAGCTGTTACACACACAACTGGAAAACACATGACTCCTACGGAAGCATCAGTGTGCAGGACCCTCTTCAGTGATTATGTTTTAGACATTTTTGTTTTGAGTCTTTCTTCATTTTCAAGAGAAAGAGAAAGTGTGAGAGTGAGTGAGTGAGTGTGTGTAGGGGGTGGGGAAAAGGTGGAGGGAGATGCCAAAGTACTGTTTAGCTCTGTAACATATGGTGGTATCAGAGATCACATACAGGGCTTCAAGCATACAAGACTTGTGCCCTGATGCTGAGATATCCCTCTGACCCGATGTGGACTCTCTTGCTATTAATTTTACTGGTTAACAGATGAGGTTGATAAAAAGGTAGAACTTACTAGAAAGAAGTGAAATCCAGCAGTCCATTTCCAGTGAGCATTTAGTCTTTGCTTTGGTGCTTTTGAAATTAAAGGTCAATACCAGGAACAGATGGTTGTTAGTGTCCAAGCACCATTTTCAGCTATCTCTTGAATAATGAAGCTCCCTTTATCTTATGTGAAAAACTATAACAAGTATCCTCTCTGGGTCCATAAATTGATATCAATGCCTTTATTCTTCACTAGTTATCCTGGGGAGACTAGATTGCTGACGACTTTTAAAGGAATTTTTTTTTATTTGCTATTTTTCCCAGATAGAACTTATAACATTCTGGATTTAAAGTGAAATTCATGCCAAAGTTCTAAAAGTATTTAATATTTATAGTCACTTGAAAGAAATGCATCTTCCAATTTCCCCTCTAATAGTGTATTTTAAATCTTTGATAATATATACTTTGGAACTGAAATTTCATCATGTAATGCCAAAACTTCATATATCAGTTAATCAATCACAACCAGGTATCAATTATCACATTTAATTTATTTCAACTAATTGAATATTACCCCAGGATAACCATAACTGTTAGGAGTCAGAGAAACTATAATTTTGTACTGTCAGTTACAAAAAAAAAACTTAAAGCATGCAAAAAATGGGGAGAAGTTAAGCATAGTTATCACAACTTTTTTTTTTGCCTCCATGGTTATCCCTGGAGCTGGGTTCTGGCACTACAAATCCACTGCTCCTGGTGGCCATTTTTCATTTTTATTGGATAGGACAGAGATAAATTAAGAGGAGTGGGAAAGATAGAGAGTTGGAGAGAATGATAGATACCAACAGACCTGCTTCACTGCTTATGAAGTGAACTCCATCCAGGTGGGGACTCAGAGGGCTCGAACCAGCATCCTTGTGTGCTCCCTGTACTTTGTACTATGTATGCTTAACCCAGTACGCTACCACCTGGCCTCCATCACAACTTTTTGTGTCAAGTATTTTATTGGAATGTTAAGTTTTGTGGGTCTCTTTTTTTTTTTTTTTTTGTGAAGGTAAGGCACTGAAGGGCTAGCAGTAATAGTGAGTCTCTATGAGTTTAGTTTATTATTAACAGGTAGGATAATGACAACCTCTTAAACTGTTGACAGCTTTAAGTAGGATGGATTTTGAAAATCTAAACTCTACCTTTATGGTTACCTTTTTTATGAAAGAGTGCATATACTTGTCATATGTGAATATGGACTCCCAGGTAAAGCTGTTACTTCAGAAACTGTAATGATCATATTTTTTTAAAGATGTATTTATTATGAGAATGAGAAAGAAGGGGGGTTGAGACAGAGGACCAGAGCACTGCTTGGTTCTAGCTTAAGGTGATGCTAGGGATAGAACCTACAGCCTCTTAAACCTCAACTGTGAAAGTTGGTGCTTTAACATGGCCCTAGCTTTTAAATACATATTTTATGTAAGATCTCTGTGTTTTTCCTCTTTCAGATCTTTCATTCAGTGCAGTTTGTTTCCTAAAGTTTTGCATAAAGATCTGGAAGAGCTGGCTGCAGACCCTCTCCCAAAGAAGATGAAAGATTCAGTGGTGAGTGTTTTATGTTGTATGATGGGTATTTGACATGACTTGGAAATTGTCATCAAAGTCTTGGTTCTCAGTGCCACTGTAACTAGAAGGAGATGAGAACAGTTAGTGTAGGAGGAGATGTCTGCCCCATGCTGACTTAAATGTTGCATAGAAGGACCAAGGAGCTGCTTACAAAGGGAAGATCCATTAGAGTTTTTCAAAATGCAAAGACTATACAAATATTTTATGATGCCATTTCATTATTTCCCAGGAAAAAAAAATGGCACAGGATGATTTCAAATTTGTGTTGACTGGATATAAATTTCTTGGTGTTAGTTTTTTTTTTAATCGAGGGGATTAATGCTTTACAGGTCATTCATTGGTGTATGAGTACAATTTCACTATGCACCAGGACTCTACAATTCTCTTCTACCCCTCCATCCCCCTCTTTCCTCAAAGTCCTTTTCTTTGATGCAATACACCATGCCCAGTCCTTGTTTCATTTGTATTCTCCCTTCCTTTCCCTATTTATTATGTCCCGCTTATAAGTGGAATCATATGGCATGCATTTTTTTCTCTTTTTGGATTTCCTCACTTAACATAATATCTTCTAGTTTCATTTAAGATGACACACGGGAGACAACTTAATCATTTTTAACAGCTGAGTAGTATTCAATTGTATGTATATATATATCAGAATTTTTCTTAGCCATTCTCCTGTTGTTGGACATTTGGGTTGGTTTCAGATTTTAGCAATTACAGATTGTGCTGCTATGAACATAGGTATATGTAGATCTCTTCTGATAGGTACTTTTATTTCCCTTGGATAAATCTCTAGGAGAGAACTTGCTGGGCTATAGGTTTTGTCTATTTCTAGTGTTCTAAGAAATCTCTAGACTGTTTTCCACAAAGGCTGGACCAAAGTACACTCCCAGCAGAAGTGTCCCTTTCTTCCCATATTCTCTCCAACATTTGTTGTTAATTTTCCTGGTGTAAAGTGGTATTTTAAAAAAATATGTATTTATTTTCCCTTTTGTTGCCTTTGTTTTATTGTTGTAGATATTGTTGTTGTTATTGATGTTATTGGATAGGACAGAGAGAAATGAAGAGAGGAGGGGAAGAGAGGGGGGGGAGAGAAAGAGAGAAAGGGAGACCTGTTTCACTGCCTGTGAAGTGGCTCCCCTGCAGGTGGGGAGCTGGGGGCTCGAACCAGGATCTTTAGCCGGTCCTTGTGCTTTGCACCACATGTGCTTAACCCGCTGCACTACTGCCCTTATGGCATTACTTTGTAAGATACAACTATATATAAATAGCATAAAATGACATAAATTATGGTGAGGTCTTGTATGATACAGCAAATTCTAACAATGGGATTTTCAAAGTTAACCCAATTGCCAAATGATTTGGTTATAGCTATAACTTCTTAAACTCTTAAGACAGCAGGAATCTTCCCCTTTCTCTATAGAACCCATTTTTCTCCCAGTCCTGAAACTTCTAGGGTGAGGCTCACTTCCTCCATGCTTCTTCCAATTCATACCTACTGATACTACAACTGCTGACCCCAACCTAATCAATGCAGCGGGTACCATGCTCAGCATGCTTCACTTTGGACTGTGTCCAGAGAATCCGGTGTAGAATGTCAACTCTTCAGCTTCATTACACTGATGAGACCATTCCTAGCTTGTAGGACTCCTTAACTCCATTTCGAATGACACACTTCTTAACAAAACCTCAAAACCTAGATATAGTTTCCTAGCTTTTCTATAGGGTCAGAGCATTTAGTGCTACATAAAATTCTAACATGGATTTAAAATGTTCAATGTACTATGAGGTCACATATGTAAGTTAAACATAAATAAATTCAGAAATAGAATAAGGAACAAATAATATTACCAGTATTAATATAATTACTTATGAATTATTAACATTATTGAATTGTTAAATTTAGAAGTTCTTATTACTAAATATTTTGAAACATAAAATGATAGTGTTACACACAATATCTAAGATAACAAAAATGACCTTAGAAATAGAGTGAAAATATGATCCAGCATAATAGCAACAAGATATATGAACTGCAGTATGAATAATTTTAACAAGTTTTGTTAACAAGAAAATGAATTAAGTATATTAAAATGTAAATGAAGTTGTGGCACGTTAGTGATAAGCATTCATAACCTGATTTCAGATAGAAAGATTGATATTTCTAAACTACTGATTTTTCTCATAAATTTATAAAACATTTTTCTAATTTTGTTTATAATAAAATTCTAGAAACTTTTTAGTAAATCTTTTCTAATAAATTTACTGTAAATAATGTTTTCTACTAAATTTGTAGGCTTAATATAGTTAGAACAGTTTCAAAAGAACTTATATTTACAAATTGGTAGAATAATTTTGAAGTTGAAAGAATAACAATGAGTAAAAGTTTTAAAGAAATAAGAAAAGGAGAAACTTAGTCCTTTGAGATTTAAGAGCACATTATAAAGATTGAATAATAAAGATGCACATTAGAAAATAGGTCAGTAACACAGGAAGGAAGGAAATTATTTATAGGAATGTATTACATGAAAATTGACTATCACAGTCAACAATTGATTGTTCATTGTCTAGTACTGAGTTAACTATTTAACAGTGGGAGAAAAAATAGAATTTTATGTACTGACCCTTCATTGAACATCAATATAGAGAGGGAGAGAAAATGATAAGTGACAGAAAATGAAATTTCTCCACATCCGATATTATGGCAGGTTAAATACTATTATAAACTCTAGTGACTAAAACGGAAGATTCTGAATAAAGTACAAAAAGTTTTAAATATAACAAAATATAAAAAAATTATATAAAAATAATAAATTTAGTGTACAGAGGAACCTGGACGCTACAGAGCAAGGTTCCCTAGGTCACAGGGTTTTTTTTTTTAATGTTTTTATATTTATTTATTTTCCCTTTTGTTGCCCTTATTGCTTTTTATTATTGTTGTAGTTATTGTTGTTTTTATTGATGTTGTCGTTGCTAGATAGGACAGGGAGAAATGGAGAGAGGAGGGGAAGACACTGCAGACCTACTTCACCGAGAGAAAGTTGCTTGTGAAGCAACTCCCCTGCAGGTGGGGAGCTGGGAGCTCGAACTGGTATCCTTAAGTCGGTCCTTGAGCTTCTTCTCCCCATCCCTTCTTTTCTTTTTCTCTTCTCTTTATATTATCGAAGGGGATGGGATGCTCAACTTTGGTTGTGGAAATTGTGTGGAATTATGCCCCTCTTATACAATGAACTTGTCATTCATAATTAAATCCATAAAAAAATAACTTTTGAAAAAAAGAAATAATAGTCAACCCATATCTGTGACCTTGTGAGAACTACTACAGTTTTTATTGTTGGGAATGGAGACACACAACTCTGGTAGTGGGAACGGCATGGAATTGTATCTCTATTATTTTGTAAATCACTAATAAAAATGAAATTATAAAAATTAAAAAATAAATAAAATATTGTTTCAAATACAAAAATAAAAAGACAAGGAGTGGGAGTCGGGCAGCGGGTTAAGTGCACGTGGCACAGAGCGCAAGGACCAGCGTAAGGATCCCGGCTCCCACCTGCAGGGGAGTCACTTCACAGGCGGTGAAGTAGGTCTGCAGGTGTCTGTCTTTCTCTCCTCCTCTCTGTCTTCCCCTCCTCTCTCCATTTCTCTCTGTCCTATCCAACAACGACGACATCAGTAACAACAACAGTAACTACAACAATAAAACAACAAGGGGAATAAATAAAATAAATAAGTATTTAAAAAAAAAAGACAAGGAGTAAGAGAGGAGGGTAAGAGAGAAAAATACACCTACAATACTTCTCTATGGCTCCTGAAGTTTCCTCTCCAGTTAGGGACTGGATGCTTGAACCAAGATCCTCACACATGATAATGTGTGCCCTTTACCCTTTATGCTATACCTGGCCTAGGTCTCAGTTTTCATCCCTTAAGCTTTTGCAAATAAAAATTAAAGCCATTTCTGCAAGGACCAACTGCTTATCCAGCTGGGACACTAAAGACCCAGTCTCTAGGTGAGAATAACCATCTTCCTTCTTGCCAGGAAGTTGCAAACAGACTCACCTTAGTGTTAAGCATGAAAGCAAGCATAAAAGCTACCTTGACATGTTATAAATTTCTATAAATTTTCATTCCATGTTCTAAAATATGGGTGGCACAGAATCCCTCAATTTATAAATAGCTTAATGGACCCCAAAATATAAGCACATTATAGCAAACACAAGTATGAATCCTCTCTTAAAATAATATTTCTTCCTAGACCTGCCAGTGTTTCCCAACTAATTTTCTATGGAGAAATGAACAACTTTCAATTAAAAAGAACAAAAGCCCTCAAAATTACACAAGGAAACAGAAAATCACTAGGAAAAAAAAAACTTCAAATGCTACAGATACTGGAACTATAAGAAACATTTTAAAATTTTGCTTTCCATTTTTAAAAAGTAAAATACTTAGGAATATATAAACAATAGAAAATATTTTAAATTACCCATTTCAAATAGGAAGTGACCTCAAATAGAAAGTCCAGTTTGCAAGAAAAAAATATAGGAAGTGGCAGATACAATGGTAAACTATAACTGTAAATATGAGTGTATTATCATATGGTTGACTTAAAGAACACAAAGTGGAATACATGACTACAGTAATATACAGTTTAAGTGGGATAAAAATGGAGCTCCAGACTTGAAATTCCTTAGTAATGTCCAGGAAGAGTGAATGTTCTGATTTTAATTTTAGATTGTGTTCAGCATACATGGTAGAACATTTTGTTTAGCAGACTGGAAGATAGTAGATAAAGCACTGAACTCTCAAAGGTAAGGTTACAAGTTCAGTTTCTTGCATTACATGTATGAGAAAGATACTCTGTTTCTCTTTCTCTCCTCTTATCTTTCCCATTAATAAATAAATAAATCGCTTTTTCCTTTATTGGGGGATTAATGTTTTACATTTGACAGTAAATACAATAGTTTTTCAAATACAATAATTTTTGTGTATTTGGTGACAGTAAATACAATAGTTTTTCAAATACAATAATTTTTGTGTATTTGGTGAACTTTTTGTATGTTTTGGTTATTAGCCTTTGCCTCATGAATGTCATATCTTGTCCCATTTTGCAGGGCATCTCTTTTTGGGGTGGTGATTTCTTTTGCTTTGAAGAAGCTTTTCAATTGAATTTAGTGTAATTTCTTTATTTTTGTTTTTGTCTGCCTTGTGTCACTGAAGATGTCTATAAAATTTAGATGAGGAAGAACTCTGCCAATGTTTTCATTTAAGGATTTTATAGTTTCTGATTGAACATCCAAGTTATTGATCCATTTGCAGTTTACTTTTATGTGTGATAAAATGTAGTGGTTCAGTTCCATTCTTCTGATTATTTCAACCTGATTTTTCCCAACACCGTGTATTGAACAGATTCCCCTTTTTTTATTTAATAGTTTGGGCACTAATCAAAAATGAGATGCCCATAGATGTGGGGGGTTTATTTTGGTATTTCAGTTCAATTCCACAAGTGTGTCTGTTTTTGCTCCAGTATCAGAATTTTTATTACAATGACCTTATAATATAGTTTGAGATCTGTAGGAATGATGCCTCAGCTCTGTTCTTCTTTCTCAAGATTGCTTTGATAAGTCTGGGTCTTTATTTTCTGGGTCCATATACACATTTACAGCTTTTTTCCTATTCTCTTGAAAAAAACTGGTGGGACCTTGATGGGGATTACATTAAATTTAGATATGAAAAAAGTTCCAAGACATTAATTGTCAGAGAAATGCAAATAACGAGGAGATACCACTTCACCCCGTGAGAATGCATCAGAAACAACAAATACTGGAGAGGTTGTAGGGACAAAGGAACACTCCTGCACCACTAATGGGAATATAAATTGGTCCAGAGCCTATAGAGAGCTATTTGGAGAACTCTCACAAAACTAGAAATGAACCTGTCCTGTGACCTTTCAGTTTCTCTCCTCGTGATATCTTACTCTTATCTTTAGGATAAGAATCAATCACACTCATCCAAAAAGATATGTGTATACCTGTGTTCATAGCAGCACCATTTGTTATAGCCTAAACCTGGAAGCAACCTAAGTCTCTAAAAATAGATGAGTGACTAAAAACGTGTGGTTATATACATAATGAAACACCACTTAGCTATTAAGAATGTTGAATTCACCTCCTTTACCTCATCTTGGATGTAGCTTAAGGGAATCATGTTATGTGAGATAAACCAGAATGAATATGGGATGATCTCGCTCATGGACAGAAACTGAGAAATAAGAATAGAAAGAGGAAACACAAAATAGAATTTGACTGGGCTCAGTGTATTGCAGTAAAGTAAAGGACTCTGAGAGTGGGAGACTTTCAGGTCCTGCTGCATGGTGGTGGAGGAGGACCTAGGATGGGAGTGAGAGTTTTTTGCAGAAAACAGAAATTTTACATATGTACCATCAACTGTATGTATTGTAAACCATTAATTCTCATAATGAAAAATAAATTAATTAATTAAAATATATTTTAAAAGGAGAAAAATTTGTGCAATTATGATAGGAAATAGAGAATGTAACTTCTGATTCTTTTAAAAAGGGAAATGATATGTTAAAAAATAGAAGTAACAAATTTTAATAACACTCTCACAATAAAAAGTCCATCCCAACTGGATTATAAATCTGAATGTAAGATGACAAAAGTTGGAGATGCTTATAGTTATAATAAAGAAAATTATTTTATGATACTAGATAGAAATGATTCTTATTATATGAGATAGAATTTTCACATTAAAATTTTTATTGCACGGTTAATTATTCACAGCATAGTTCCAGTTCCACATGATGAGTGTCTACAAAATATTCTTATTCCCCTTCCCAACCTAGAGCCCCAATCCTCTCATCACCTAATATTATTTAAATATGAAAATGCTGATCTATATAAAATAGCATCAAGATACATTAAAATGTTACAATGGGAAACAAATTTAAACTATGTACCTGGAAAATCACAAGTGTTAAAAGGAATATAAAATTTCTTTAGATCATTAAAAAACATCAAGATGAATCAGTAAGAAACCAGAAATCTCTTGAGTGCACATGATACAATGTGCAAGGGCCCAGGTTCAAGACAGTTGGTCTCTACCCACAAGGGGAAAGCTTTGCCAGAGGTGAAGCACTTTTTCATGTGTCTATCTGTGTTTCTCCCTCTCTTACCCCCTTCCCGCTCCATTTCTGGCTGTCTCTATACAATAAATAAATTTAAAAAACATTTTTACTTAAAAAAAACAGAAATCTCTATTTAAAATGGGATAACACATATACTTTAGAGAAATGAAATAAGTTACCCAAAATTAAATACACATGCAATCTAATTAATAATCAGGAACTCCAAACTAAAAGCATATTAATTTACCATTTGGCATCTTCCATACAGACAAAACATTAAAAGTTCAATAATACTAAGTTTTGATAGAAATTGTAATCAAGTGATCTATAGTATTATAAATCTTGGAAGCATCTTGGAATCATAAATTTGAAAATACATGTATGTAGTGCAATCAGTAATTTTACTCTTAGATACTGACCTGGAATATTTGTGCTAGAATACGCATATGATGACATGATACCATTCATTCATAAATGTCTCAAATATGAAGCCAGTCAAACATGAGAAGTCCAGCAATAGTAAAATAGGTAATGTATAGCAAAAAAATAAATAAATAAACGTACATGAGCTACATGTGGCATGGCATGGGTGAATTAACAAGGTAACATGATATAAAGGAAGCAAGATATAAATTGATTCCACCTACAGTAAATTTCTATCTATTAGATTAAAAAAATTGCCATCTGGACTTCCTTGGACAGACAACCCCACCAATGTGTCCTGGAGCCCTGCTTCCCAGGAGCCGCCCCATTAGGGAAGAGACAGGCTGGGAGTATGGATCGATCTGTCAATGCCTATGTTTAGCAGGGAAGTAATTACAGAAGCGAGACCTCCCACCTTCTGTACCCCATAATGACCCTGGCCCATACTCCCAGAGGAAAGCTATCAGGGGAAGGGAAGGGATACAGAGTTCAATTGGTGGGAATTGTGTGGAGTTGTACCTCTCTTATCCTATGGTTTTTGTCAGTGTTTCCTTTTTAAATTTTTTATATTTATTTTAATTTATTCTCTCTTGTTGCCCTTGTTGTTTTATTGTTGCAGTTATTATTGTTGTCATTGTTGTTGGATAGGACAGAGTGAAATGGAGAGAGGAGGGGAAGACAGAGAGGGGGAGAGAAAGATAGACACCTGCAGACCTGTTTCACCGCTTGTGAAGTGACACACCTGCAGGTGGGGAGCCAGGACTTGAACCAGGATCCTTATGCTGGTCCTTGTGCTTAGCGCCACCTGCGCTTAACCCACTGCGCTACAGCCCGACTCCCCAGTGTTTCCTTTTATAAATAAAAATAAAAAAAAAAATAAGTACATACTGGTGAAGTCATGATTCATCCAGATAAGCACATGTTATCATGCACAAGAACCTAGCATCAAGCCCCAGATCCCTACCTGCTGGGGAAGCTTCATGAGAAGTGGAGTAGTGCTGCAAGTATCTTTCCTACCTGTCTCTCTCCCCTCTGCATTTCTCATTCTCTGTCTCTCGCTCTTTCTGAAAAATAATGGCTACTAGGAATAGTGGAGTTTTTCAAACACCACATAAGAGCAATAACCCTGGTGGCAAGGTAAATAGTGAAATAAACAAGCTATTAATAAACTATTGATAAATTATTAATATGAATAAACTATTAAACTACTTAGAATGGCATGCACAAATAGCAAGATCATTTTTATAAAGCAAGAAAAAAGTAACATGTAGTGTTTGAACTGTGTTTAACATCTTCTAAGTAAATAAATACAAATTAATATATTTTTTGTGTGGTTGAGTTGTGGTGAACTTAGTAGAGCACACGTATTACTATGCACAAGGACCGAGGTTGAAGCCCCTGGGGGGAGGAAGCTTCACAAGTGGTGAAGCAATGCTACGAGTGCCTCTCACTGTATCTCTTCCTTTCTCTCATTTTAAAAATTTATTTATTTATTTATTTATTTATTTATTTATTTATTTATGATAAGATTCGGGAGGAGGGATAGAGAAAACTGGACTGGGACATGTTCTGCTGAAGATTGAACTCCAGACCTCATGCTTGAGAATACAAAGCTTTCTCTACTGCACCACCTCCTGGAACACATTATTTTGTTTTTGTTTCTATCAACAAATAATGGGTGGAAAAAATGGTCTCCAGGAATGGTATATTTGTCATGCAGGCCCCATTCTCTATTGACAGCTCTGTTGGATATATATTTAAAAAGGAAAAAATATTTTTCTTTGTTCACAGCACAGAGAAACTGATGGCATTATTTATTATGATGACATGATGTCTTAGACGTCATTTATATCTGTATAAATTATTGCAATCATCTGGAAAAGCATAATTTGTCAAAAATCATAAAATATTTACAACTTATGATGTAGTAAATCTACTTGTCAGTTTTCTGGAGAATTAATTCAAAATATGAAAAAATAGGCTCATGAAGATAATCAGTATCTTGATTTATAATGGTGAAAATGAAAGACAACAGTGTCTTATAGTCAGAGATTTTTGTCCTAACTGCACCTCATTTGCTTTCATGTACTAAATTAATGTGTTGAGTGTTCAGTGTGACATTGTATGTGCATTTGTGTGTGTGTATGTATCTCACAAGATAGGAAATTATTTAGTCATTAAGTGACTATTCATCTGTACAACAGCATACAGTGTAAGAATGCTTAAAACAAAAGGAAGTTCTATTGAAAAATAGAAAGTTATACGAACAGTAAAATTTTGACTTTTATAAAATATGCATAGGAAAACAGTATACATCATGGTTATAGTTAGAAGCATGGTTAAATATTCTCACACAGAAATACTGGTTTCAGAATACATAGTAATGTTAATGATGTTATCTTTTCCATTATGATATGAAGTGCTGCAGTGTTATGTAACATTATGCTACAATGTAATCATGTAATAGAACATTGATTTTTAAAATTGTAGAGACCTCTTAAATTTGTATTTTGCTTAGAATGTTGATACTTTATTAATAAGATTTAAGACTGCATAATTCAGTTTTAAGACTTAGAACAATTATTAAGTGAAATGGAGATTCTAAAACTATACTTATTTGTCAAGTAGAGCACTGCTCACTTTTGGCTACTGATTTTGTCAGGGATCAAACCTTGTGAACTTACACTGTGATTCTCATTGATATAAAAATTCTAATTTAATAAGCAAATCACCAGGTCATAGACATTTTCTAGTTGTTATGTAGGAAGAGGACTGTACCAATAAGTCCCCCTTTATCTAATTTAATAAGCAAATCAGCAGGTCGTAGACATTTTCTAGTTGTTATGAAGGAAGAGGACTGTACCAATAAGTCCCCCTTTGTCTAACAAAATTAAAAGAAAACATAAACTCATTTATATCTTTATTTTAAAAATGTAAAATAATACATATTTAAGTGAACAATTAAATTATTTAAACAAAAAAAACAATCAAAATTACATATTGTTTTCACAGAACACAATAATTATCTCTGAAATGCAGGTTAGAGGTCTTTCAAGCTTCCTTTTATAATATGTTATAAAAATGAAATCTATAAATGAAAGAATAACTGCTTTGTGGTATTGAAAAAAGAGAGTGCTGTTTCCTTTTTTATAAGGTGCAAATTAAACTTTTACATTTCAGTTTCATCTTTTAGTGTCCTACTTTAAGGAAGCTTTGCCAAACCCAAGGTCATTAAAATCTCATATGTTTTCTTTGAGAAAAATTATTGTTTCATGATTCAAGTTGTATTTCTTTTTGTATGTGATGTGAAACGTGTTTTTTTCCCCTTGTAGTTAGCTATCTAGTTGTTCCAGTGTTTTTGTTGAAAAGATTATCCTTTCCTTCATTTAGTGTAAAGACCTTCATTAAATTACTTAACCCTACTTCTATTAGTCTATTTATGAACATTTTCCTTTTTTTTTTTGCTGCAAGCTTTATTATTGGGGTTTGGTGCCTGCTGCACAATGAGCCCGTTGCTTCTGGCAGCCTTTTGATAATTGTAATGATTTGGAAATATATTTGAGAGGAAATTTAATACATTTTAACATATAATTAATGAATTTATTTTCAGAATTGATCTGTTTACCATGTTATTAATTATTCTAAACAAGCCACAGCTGCTAGCTCAAGTTATTGTTAACTCTATTTAAGCTGTTTTCTTTCTATTGCTTAGGATGTCAAGTTAAGCCAGCAGCATGACTTGCACATTTAGTTTTTCAAAACTAGAAAAAAAAGATGTAATGAAAGGGAATGTAGATAAATGTTCTGTACCATTTTCTGGTAGAGGACATTCATAAGTCTATTTAGGAAACATAGTTCCTTTTCTTTTTCAGATACTGATATAGTTGTATTAGATTCAGTTTTCATAGAAGAGTGTTATACTTTACATGTTCAATAGTTGTGTCCAGTAATTAGCTGATCTCTGCACAAAGAAGGAAAACCAGTGTTTTCTCATTTCCTTTTATAATTTAGTTCTAAGTTACTATTGTGCTCTATTTGTGCTAATAGGTCATTTCCTTAATCTGTAGTATTTAATCTGTAATATTAATGTCATTCTTTCATTTAATTTGTCTTTTTTTCCCCTAGCCTTTGCTCACATCCCAATTTAACAAGATGGAACATTATTAGGTTGCTGATAGTTTTCTGCATATGAAAATTATTAAGTTGCTGATAGTTTTCTGCATATGTGTATATAATCCATATGCATATTTAAAATGATTTTAAATAGGTCTTTACACAATACACTGGTAAACTTAAATTTAAAGTCTGCTATGGTTAAAAAAAAATAACAAAATGTGTAAGAAACTTTTGTCTGGCATACAAAGCTGTTTACATGTTACAAGCAAAGTCAAGTAGAGATTTTTAGCATTGTATCCTCCATTATGAGACCTGGGTGGGCACCTTGTAAGTCATCTGTATTCTTGTCTTTGAAGAGAAGAGTAGTATGCTTCTTGTTGGTAGAAAGTCCTGTGAGGTAGAAAATGCTTTCTTTTCTTCTTTGGCAGATGTGAGCTAAGTATGTTGGGTACATTTCCTTTTTCTTTTCTCCTCCATTTGTTTTAGTCTTCCTGATATCCCTCAAACAGGAAGCACTCCATTCAAAATGTCCTTTCGGAATATAATATATAATATATATTATAATATATATTATAATATAATATATAATATAATGGTGGGATGAAAGAATAGTTTGTACAAGGTTAATATATTTAAAAATTTTTATGTATAAAATGGAAATATTGACAAGCCTATAGGACAAGAGGGGTATATTTCCATACAATCCCCACCCACAGAACTCCACATCCCATCCTCTCCCCAATAGCTTTCCTATTTTTTACCCCTCTGGGAGCATGGGCCCAGGATCATTGTGGGATACAGAAGGTGGAAGGTCTGGCTTCTGTAATTGCTTCCCCTCTGAACATGGGCGTTGGCAGGTCGAGCCATACTCCCAGCCTGTCTCTCTCTTTCCCTAGTGGGGCAGGGCTCTGGGGAGGTGGAGCTCCAGGACACATGGTGGGGTTGTCTGCCCAGGGAAGTCAGATTGACATCATGGTATCATCTGGAACCTGGTGGCTGAAAAAGAGTTAATATATAAACAGAAAAAAATGTTGACTAATCATGAACCTAAAGGGAAGATGAAATAGTGCAGATGGAAATTTAGGGTCTCCATTTTGGAAAAAGCTAGTAGGTCTGTTTTATCATTGACTTTCCTGGTGACACAGAGATGCCAAGAGAAATTAAGATGAGCAACTTCATGGATGGTTTTGTCTTTACAGAAGGATGTCTTAAAATCGGATCTCATCATCTGCTCAGTGGCTGCTGTTTTGTCATTTGCAATCAGTGCCAGCACTGTATTCCTGTCCTTGCGAGTATGTATCTACTGGACTTTATACTCTTCCCACATTCTAATTCCTTAATAACAGAGTCCTTCTGAACGTCCATGTTATTGCCAAGACTGTAGCCAGAGGAGGAAAACAAAATGCTAGTAGGAAAATTCAAGGATATGAACTTTGAGTGCTATGTCTAGGGTAATAGTTGGACTGTATCATAGATTTGGTTCACTTATTATTTTCCACATATTTCCCCATCTGGAGAGTTGTTTTGATTGCAAGAGAAATAGTATGTCTTAGGGAATCCACCATAAGGACAGTCAGTAATTATAAGACAGGCTAATAGCACTTACTGTGAGCAGGAAAAGAGGCACCAACATTATTATGAATGAGATAGGGAGCAAAGAGACAAAAGTTATAATATAATTTTCAATTAGAAAAACCAAAGGGGGCAGGCAGTGGCATACCTTATTAAGTGCACACATCATAGGGCACAAAGACCCAGTTTCAAGTCCCTGGCCACAACCTGCAGGGGAAAAGCTTTGTAAGTGTTTAAAGCAAGTCTAGAGGTATCTCTCTGGTTCATTCTCCCCCTCTGTCTTCCCCTTCCCTTATCAACTTCTCTATGCCTCTATAATAAGTAAATAATAAATAAAATGTTTTTAATATTAGGGAGTTTTAAAAGAAAGAAAAACAAAGATCTCCAGATGGGATTTCTGGCTCAAGTTCTTATAAATAATTGCTGTTGCTCTATAATATTTTTAGTCATTTATCAGCTTTCCTTTTAACAGGGAAACTCTGTTATTTAAATGTGTTGTTCCACATTCTTTTAAGGAGGAAAATGTACTCCATGGGCAGAATTCTATCAGCCTCTGGATTTCCACAGACTAATTGAGCACCCCATTTTAGTACTCATCAGATCTTATCACAGAGATTGGTTTCATATTCTATACAAACAATTTTCAGACACTTGAAATAAGAGCTAAATTTGGCCATCTTTAAGAGGGAAAAGGAGAAGGACCACAGCGTTATGTATTATTCATGGATTCCCTCCTTCTATGCTTGTAAACTAAATAATGAGATTTTGCTCTCTTTTATCACAGCCATTTCTCAGTATCGTGCTGTTCACCCTGGCTGGCACTGTGGGATTCATAACCCATTACATGCTCCCTCAGCTCAGAAAGCACCACCCTTGGATGTGGATTTCACACCCTGTTCTTAAAAACAAAGAGTACCAACAACGAGAAGTGACAGGTTAGTAATATGGCCCTCAAAAGGGAAAATGTAGTAGTATGCACACTTTAAACTGGAGAATTCTCACAATACTGTGATTGTCCGTAATGTCACAGAACTGCACATTTTAAAAAGTTGTAATGTTGGAATATATATATTCTTTTTTTTTACAAGGTAAAAGATATTACCTGACTTCCCTTTTATCCTCTATAAAATGGCTGAGGAGAGTGTAACAGAGACTAACCCTAACAAATTAAGAAAAAGAGAAATATGAAAGACTAGACTTGGGCTTCCCTTATGGAGGCCAATAGAGGGTATAATTCAACATAGAAAGGGTAAAGCTGGGGTTAGGTGACAGTAGTGCACTGGGCTAAGTGCACATAGTACTAACCCAAGGACCATGCAAGGATACTGATTTGAGCCTCTGCTCCCCACCCACAGGAGGGTCACTTCACAAGCAGTGGAGCAGGTCTGCAGGTGCTTATTTCCTCTGTCCTCTCTTAATTTCTCTCTATGCTGATAAAAAAAAGGAAATAATGCTTGCCAGGAACCGTGGATTCATAGTGGAGGCAGCAGTGATAACCCTTGTGGCAAAAAAGAGAGAAAGAAAGATTAGAGCAGAAAGCTTAAATCTTGAAAAAAATTTAAATGTGTCATGCTGTTGAATAATTTTGCTCTGTTGTGTCCATAACAGATATATTTATGTTGTTAATGTTTCGGGGGGCTCCAGCAGGCCGGGCTATCTTCGAGGTGGTGAACAGAGACAGACTCAGGGATACACGGCTGGGCTGGGAAGCTGTATATCTTTATTCACGAGCGGGCAAACATGTGCTCTCCTGTCTTTCTCCTCTGGCGGCAGAGAGAGACCCTTAAACTAACCACCACACAGAACTCTCCTGCATCCTTCTCCTCACACACAGCACCAAGAACTCTGGAACTCTGTAGGGGTTCCCTTGGGGCGGGTACAAGCGGCCGCGAAACTAGCAGGGGCCAAACCAATTTTTCTGGCGGGGGGAGAGCTAGACCTAACCAATGTAAAGCATACAACAATTCCCCCTTTCCTTTTTAACTAAATGACTACAGTATCAGGGGTGTGGGGTGAACAGAAACCTATATCATACAGGCATTTTCAAAAAAGAAACTGGCACAAACATGGAGAAACATGTAAGCGAGTAACAAGAACCAGTGTGCTGCCAAGGGAAGGCCTGAGGGGGCCGTTTTTTGCCTCTGGGCAAAACTTTATCAGCTTAGAAAAAACATTTCCTGCCTCTGGGGGCTGTACTTGTCTCGACGGGCATTTTCTAGCATGGGGGGAGGGGGAGGCCTAGAGTCCTAAGGCATGGCTGCAGTCAGTCTTTGAGAAACCCAGCAGCATAAGGGAAGCTGCTAGTTTTGTGCAAAGTATCCGAGGTGTACCAGTGAGTCCGATAGAAGTCCAAAGCAGATGTCCACCGAAGAATTGCCAGGGGGTGAATTGTTGTACATCTGTCTTGATGGGGTGACCATCTGGAGGTGGCTTCCCGAGCAGCTCCACTTCTAGGAATTATAGGTTGCAATCTCTGGATGAATCTCTGCGTGTTCTAGCTTGTCTGCCTTCAGACCCAAGCTGGAGATCTCGACCAGGGGGCCCAGTTTCAGCAGGGAGCCCGCGGTCTCCAGGTGGTCTGGGATCTGTCCAGACTTCATAGCATGAGGGCGGATGGGCCAGCCGTGCAGAAGGCGCGGGCCGAGGTGCCCCGGGATGGCAGCCATGATAGGCCGCCACGGCCCTGCCCCATGCCCCTGCCATGTCTGCTGCACTGTTCCCAGCGGCCGAGCAGCGTGGAGGGAGCCCATGCCCAATGCCCCGTGCCACGCGGCAGAAAGCCGGCTCATATGGGCTGGCGTTGGGCTCCTGCGAGCTGGCGTTGGGCAGAAACCACAGAGTGGTCCAGAGATAAATGTTAAAAATATGGATCGATTCATGAATTTGCGGAAGAAGAAACATGGGGAAGCACATGGTGTGGTGATTTGCCTGTTCGTGAATAAAGATATACAGCTTCTCAGTCCAGCCGTGTGTCCTCAAGTCTCTGTTCACCACCGTGAAGCTAGCCTGGCCTGCTGGAGCCCCCGAAACATTAACAACATATTTACTAAACTGTTTTTATTTATTTCTGTTCTACTTATTTTTAGTGTTTTTTAATTAGAGATTTAGTAGTGAGTTACAATATTAGAAAATAGTAAGGGTACAGTTCCACCACTCCTACCATATGTGTCCCTACATGTCCAAGAATAGTTTTCCCAAGGAATTAGAGATAGGTTACTTTTTTCTAAAGGAAAGATTTTGGGGTCTGAGTGGTAGCACACTTGGTTGAGTGCACATGTTATAGTGTACAAGGACCCAGGCTCAGCCCTTGTCCCCACTCACAGGGGGAAAGCCCTGCGAGTGGTAAAGCAGTGCCACAGATATCTCTCCGTTTCTCTCCCTCTCTGTCTACTCCTACCCTCTCAATCTCTGGCTGTCTCTATCCAATAAATATAATTTTAAAAAACTTTTTAAAAAAACAATTTTTATATTTATTCATTCTCTTGTGTTGCCCTTGTTTTTTATTGTTGTAGTTATTATTGTTGTTATTGATGTCATCGTTGTTAGATAGGGCAGAGAAAAATGGAGAGAGGAGGGGAAGACAGGGAGGAAGAAAGACACCTGCAGACCTGCTTCACCCCCTGTGAAGCGACTCGCCTGCAAGTAGAGAGCAGGGGGCTTGAACCGGGATGCTTATGCCGGTCCTTACGCTTTGTGCCACGTGCGCTTAACCCGCCGCGGTACCACCCAACTCCCTTAAAAAAACTTGATAAAAACATTTTTTAACTTTATTCAATTTGATAGGACAGAGGAACAGAAAGAGACTGAGATAGACGGGGACAGACAGATAAAGACAGAAATGTCTGCAACACTGCTCTACCACCTGTGAAGTCCTTCTTTCTCAGGTAGGAAGCTGAGGCTTGAACCCAGGTCCATTCACATGGTAACATACAAGTTAACCAAGTACACTACTGCCCAGCTCCTGCTTTTGTTTGTTTGTTTGTTTTTGGCATTTTTATGTGTTTCAATACTTAAGTATATACAGTCATGTATTTGTTAGAATTATTTTTTAACTCAATGTGTATGCATTCTTGCATTTATTTTCTATTCTGCATAGCTCTTCTATATAATTTTGCTTGACATGTAAAACTGCTAAGAGAATTCATTGTAAAATTAATTACAAGTTAAGTTTGATATAAAACTTAGACTATGACAAAAATGAAATGATTAAAGCTTTCAAGTTCAAAACTGTCAGTTATTTCCTGTCAGCATGAAGACATTGAGAGTCATTTATTTATTAATCTTTTGCTTCTTTTCAAATGCTACTAACCTTTTAGAAAACTACCAGAATAGCTTGTCAAGTAATTAAGTTCAAAATTATTAAATCAACAAGAGGGAAAAAAAACACCTTGATTTAAGTGTCTTCAATGAAGGTCAGAGATAAATAAAATAGTATTTTTAGGGTTAAAAAAAAGAAAATAGGGGTTCCCGGAAGATGGCGGACTGAGAAGCCGCTAGCGGCGTGAGCTCTGATCACATCTTCTGGAAACAGTTCCAGATGCCACCAGGATGCTGGCCAGGCTTCCCTGGACTGAAGACCCTACCAATGTGTCCTGGAGCTCTGCTTCTCCAGAGACACACCTTACTAGGGAAAGAGAGAGGTACTGGGAGTATGGACCGACCAGTCAATGCCCATGTTCAGCGGGGAAGCAATTACAGAAGCCAGACCTTCTACCTTCTGCAACCCTCAACAACCCTGGGTCCATGCACCCAGAGGGTTAGAGAATGGGAAAGCTATCATGGGAGGCGGTGGGTTATGGAGATTGGGTGGTGGGAATTGTGTGGAGTTGTACCCCTCCTACCTTATGTTTTTGTTCATTAATCCTTTCTTAAATAAAAAATTTAATAATAATAATAATAATATAAGGTAATAATAGGAAAAATAAAAAGATAAAGTGACTGGGAAAAAAAAAGAAAATAGAATTTTTTTTTTAAAATTTTTTATTTAAGAAAGGATTAGTGAAAAAAAGCATAAGGTAGGAGGAGTACAACTCCACACAATTCCCAACACCCAATCCCCATAACCCACCCCCTCCCATGGTAGCTTTCCCATTCTCTAGCCCTCTGGGAGCTTGGACCCAGGGTCGTTGAGGGTTGCAGAAGGTAGAAGGTCTGGCTTCTGTATTTGCTTCCCCGCTGAACATGGGCATTGACTGGTTGGTCCATACCCCCAGTCTGCCTCTCTCTTTCCCTAGTAGGGTGTGACTCCAGGGAAGCTGAGCTCCAGGACACATTGGTGGGGTCTTCAATCCAGGGAAGCCTAGCCAGCATCCTGGTGGCATCTGGAACCTGGTGATTGAAAAGAGAGTTAACATATGAAGCCAAACAATTTGTTGAGCAATCATGGATCCCAAGCTTGGAATAGTGGAGAGGAAGTGTTAGGGAGGTACTCACTGCAAACTCTAGTGTAGTCCTGCTTTCAGGTATATATTTTGCAGTAGTTTATGGATACGTGTGCACATAAGCTCTCTCTCACAGAAACTGGTGTATATCTAGGTTATGGGACTTTGTTAGAAAGTGAACTACCTGAGATGAAATTAGAGTGTACTATTAAAGGAAAGGTCTCACCTGAGTAATGAAGCTGAAGGGTTGTCATTCCACACGTGAAGTCTCTGGATACATTCTGAGGTGAAGCATGTTGAGGTAGCAATCGTTGCTTTGGTTAGGTTGTGATCGGCAGATGCAATGTTATTTGGTTTGGATTGGGAGATGCATACGGGAAAGTGGGCCCTATCCAAGGCTTCCAGGACTGGGGGAATTAGGGGCTCTATAGTGGAGATGTGAGGTTCCTGCTGTCTTAGGGTTCAAAAAGACAATCAATAGTTAATATTATCATCACATTATTTGTTAATTGGGTTAACTTTGAAAAGTCGCTTTGTTATGGTTTGCTGGACAGTACCCAGTATCTTGTATATAGCTGTGCTATTGGAAGCTTCTAATCTACTTGGTCTAGGCTTTTGAGAGAGTCCACATATCAAATACATAGCCTATATATTAAAAAGATTCAGTTTGTCTTTTGAGAAACTTTGAGACATACAATTGATTTCCCCCTCTCATATTAATTAGCTACTGATTTATATGTCTACATTTTGCTACGAGTGTACATAAACACCATTCCCACCACCAAAGGACTGTGACCCATCCCTCCTGCCCACTCCCACCCCCCACTGGCCCAGGAAGCTACATGCCTACCCCTCACCACTGGGTTTTTACTTTGGTGCCCTACTTACAATTTGATCAGGTCCTGCTTTTAGTTTCCCTTTCAGATCTTCTTAGTCAGCTTCTGTTGATGAGTGGGATCATCCCATACTCATCTTTATCTTTCTGACTTAGTTCACTTAACATAATTCCTTCTAGCTCTGTCCAAGATGGGTCAGAGAAGGTAGGTTCATTGTTCTTGATAGCTGCATAGTATTCCATTGTGTATATATACCACAGCTTTCTCAGCCACTCATCTGGTGTTGGGCACCTGGGTTGCTTCCAGGTTTTAGCTATTATGAATTGTGCTGCTATGAACATAGGAGTACACACCTCTTTTTGGTAGGGTGTTATGGAATCCTTGGGGTATAACCCCAGGAGAGGAATTATTGGGTCATATGGAAGGTCCATTTCTAGCCTTCTGAGAGTTTTCCAGACTGCTCTCCACAGAGGCTGTACCAATTTACATTCCCACCAGCAATGTAAAAGGGTTCCTCTGTCCCCACATCCTCTCCAGCGTTTGTTGCTGCTGTCCTTTTTGATGTATGCCATTCTTACAGGAGTGAGGTGGTATCTTAGTGTTGTCTTGATTTGCATTTCTCTGATAATCAGTGACCTAGAGCAGTTTTTCATATGTTTGTTAGCCTTTTGGATCTCCTCTGTGGTGAGTGTTTTGTTCATTTCCTCTGCCCATTTTTGGATGGGGTCATTTGCTTTTTTGCGGCTAAGTATGCTGAGCTCTTTATATATTTTGGTGATTAGTTTCTTGTCTGATGTCTGGCATGTGAACATCTTCTCCCATTCTGTGAGGGGTCTCTCTGTTTGTTTAATAGTTTCTTTGGATGTGCAGAAGCTTTTCAATTTGATGTAGTCCCATTGGTTTGTTTCTTCTTTGGTCTTCCTTGCAATTGGGTTTGATTCATCAAAGATGTCCTTGAGGTGTATGTGGGAAAGTGTTTTACTAATGTTTTCCTCTAAGTATTTGATTGTTTCTGGTCTGACATCTAGGTCTTTGATCCATTTGGAGTTGATTTTTGTTTCTGGTGAGATAAAGTGGTTCAATTTCATTCTTCTGCATGTTTCAACCAGTTTTCCCAGCACCATTTATTGAAGAGAGCCTCCTTTTTCCATTTAATCCTTTGGGCCCCCTTATCAAAGATTAGATGCCCATAGGTGTTGGGATTTACTTCTGGGCTTTCAATTCTGTTCCACTGGTCTGTATGCCTATTTTTCTTCCAGTACCATGCTGTTTTGATGATGATGGCTTTATAATATAGTTTAAGGTCTGGGAGTGTGATGCCTCCATTTCTGTTTCTTTTCCTTAAGATGGTTTTGGCAATTCTAGGTGTTTTCAGGTTCCAGATAAATGATTGTAGTGTTTGTTCTATTCTCTTAAAGAAGCCTGGTGGAACTTTGATGGGTATTGCATTAAATTTGTATATGGCTCTGGGGAGAATATTCATTTTGATGATATTTATTCTTCCAATCCATGAGCATGGGATAGCTTTCCATTTCTTGGTATCAGTTTCTATTTCCTTGAGTAGCGACTCATAGTTTTCAGTATACAAGTCTTTCACTTCTTTGGTCAACTTTATTCCTAGGTATTTGATTGATTTTGCTGAAACAGTAAATGGGAGTGATTTCTGGATGTCTTCTTCTTCAGATTTAGTGTTTGCATAAAGAAATGCCACTGATTTTTGTACATTGATTTTGTAGCCTGATACCTTGCTATATTGCCTAACAACTTCCAGTAATTTTCTATTGGATTCTTTAGGTCTTTCTATGTATACTATCATATCATCTGCAAATAGTGAGAGCTTGACTTCTTCCCTTCCAATCTGTATCCCTTTGATTTCTTTCTCTTGCCTGATTGCTATGGCAAGAACTTCCAATACTATGTTGAAGAGTAACGGTGACAGTGGACAGCCCTGTCTAGTCCCCGATCTGAGGGGGAATGCTTTCAGCTTCTCTCCATTGAGTATGATGTTGGCTGTAGGTTTGCTATATATAGACTCCACTATCTTGAGGAATTTCCCATCTATTCCCATTTTCTGTAGAGTTTTGAGCATGAATGGGTGTTGGATTTTGTCAAAGGCTTTCTCTGCATCTATTGAGATAATCATGTGGTTTTTGGCTTTGCTTTTATTGATGTGATGAATGACATTGATTGATTTACGGATGTTGAACCATCCTTGCATTCCTGGGATGAATCCCACTTGGTCATGATGAACAATCTTTTTGATGTGTTGCTGTATCCAGTTGGCCAAGATCTTGTTTAATATTTTGGCATCTATGTTCATCAGAGATATTGGTCTGTAGTTTTCCTTTTTTGTTCTGTCCCTATCAGCTTTTGGTATCAGGGTGATGTTGGCTTCATAAAAGGTGGAAGGGAGTATTCCTGTTTCTTCAATCTTATGGAATAGCTTAAGAAGTATGGGTATTAACTGTTTCCTGAAAGTTGTGTAGAATTCATTTGTGAAGCCCTCTGGTCCAGGACTTTTGTTGTTGGGGAGATTCTTAATAACGGTTTCAATTTCTTTGTCTGTGATTGGTGCATTTAGATTTTGTAGTTCTTCTTTGTTCAGTTTTGGAAGTGCATAGGTTTCTAGGAATTGTTCCATTTCTTCCAGATTCTCTAGCTTGGTGGCATATAGTTCTTTATAGAAGTTTCGCAGAATTCTCTGGATTTCTGTGGTGTCAGTTGTGATATCTCCTGCATCGTTTACAATTCTATTAATTTGAGTCTTCTCTCTTGTTTGTTTGGTGAGTCTGGCTAGGGGTTTGTCAATTTTGTTTAATCTTTCCAAGAACCAACATTTGGCTTCATTGATCTTTTGTATGGTTCTTTTATTTTCGATGTTGTTTATTTCTGCTCTAACTTTAGTGATTTCTGTCCTTCTGGTTGCTTTAGGGTTCCTTTGTTCCTCTTCCTCTAAGTCCTTGAAGTGTGTAGTAAGGTCGTTCATTTGGGCTTCTTCTTGGTGTTTAATATGTGATTGTATGGCTATAAGTTTCCCTCTCAGTACTGCTTTCGCTGTGTCCCAAATATTTTGATAGGTTGTGTCTTCATTTTCATTACTTTCCAGGAACATTTGAATTTCCTGCTTGAGTGAGTCTCTGACCCAGTGGTTCTTAAGGAGCATGTTGTTTAGTTTCCAAATTCTATGTCTTTTAATAATTTTCCGTTTGTTGTTAAAAGTTAGTTTTACTCCACTGTGGTCTGAGAAGATACTTGGGATGATTTCAATGCTCTTGAATTTATTGATGCTGTCTTTGTGGCCTAACATGTGGTCTATCCTTGAGTATGTGTTGTGTGGATTTGAAAAGAAGGTGTATTCCAGTTTTTTGGGGTGGAGGAGTCTGAAAATGTCCAAGAGGTCTAGTCTGTCAATCTCTTCATTCAATTCTCTTGTATCCTTGTTGGTTCTCTGCTTTGTTGATCTGTCTAAGTGTGAGAGTGGGGTATTGAAGTCTCCCAATATATTACTATTGATGTATTTTTGAAATTCTTTCAATAGGTGTTTAATGTATTTAGATGGTCCCACGTTGGGTGCATAGATGTTAATAATTGTTAAGTCTTCTTGGCTGATTGATCCTCTAATCATTATGTAATGTCCTTGCCTATCTTTTATTACTTTATTTAATTTAAAATCTATCGTGTCTGAGATGAGAATGGCTGTTCCTGCCCTTTTTTGTGGACCATTAGCCTGTATGATAGTTTTCCATCCTTTCACTTTAAGTCTGTGTTTATCTTGTTGTGACAGATGGGATTCTTGCAAGCAGCATATGGTTGGGTTATGTTTTCTGATCCATCCCCCCACCCTGTGCCTTTTGATGGGTGAGTTTAAGCCATTGACATTTATTGATATTATGGATTTAATGTATTGTAGTGCCATTGTTCTAAAAAACAATTTGTTTACTCTGATATATTACAAGTATTATAGTGATGTTCTTGTTTATAAGAGGTCTTTTAGTAGCTCTTTCAGGGCCGGCTTGGTGATAGTTGCCTCCTTTAACTGTTGTTTGTCTAAGAAGGTTTTGATCCCTCCATCTAGCTTGAATGAAAGTCTAGCAGGATATATTATCCTTGGTTGAAACCCTTTTTCATTCAGGGCTCGATAGATATCTTGCCACTCCCTTCTGGCTTTTAGAGTTTGAGTTGAGAAATCTGCAGAAAGTCTTATGGGTTTTCCCCTGTATGTGACTTTTTGTTTCTCTCTTGCAGCCTTTAGGATCCTTTCTTTATCCTTACTTCTTCTCATTGTGACTATGATGTGTCTTGGTGTTTTCAGGTCTGGGTTGATTCTGTTTGGTACTCTCTGGGCCTCTTGCACCTTGATATCCTTTCTGTTATTCAGGTCTGGGAAATTTTCTTGTATTATTTCCTCTAGAATGTTTGCTTCCCCTTCCTCTCTTTCTTCCTCTGGCAGGCCAATTATACGAATGTTACTTCTTTTGAGATCATCCCATATGTCTCTGTTGTTGTTTTCAGTGTCTCTCAATCTCTTTTTAAGCTCTTTCACCTCTTTCTTAGTTTTCTCTAACTCATCCTCTGTCTGACTAATTCTGTTTTCTGCTTCTGTTAGTCTGCTTTCCCTTGCCTCAGCTTCTTTCTTCATTACAGCTATTTCAGCTTTCAGTTCTCTAATTGTCTCAAGATAATCAGTATTTTCCTTGGGTTTCTCAACTGTTGTTTCCCTAATACTGCCATTCCTTTCCTCCAATGTTGTTTTCATTTCTGTGATTAATAAGTTTATTATTGCTTGCATACTTTTCTTATCTAGGGTTACTTCTGACTGATTTGTGGTTTCTTCTGGGCTCTTGTCTTCATTCATTGGGGTAGCAGTTTTATTTGTTTTTAATCTACCCATTTTTTTTTTATTTATGTGTTTCTCTCTCTCTTTTTTTTTAATCCTCTGTTGTTCCTCAGTTGTTGTGTTTTGAGCACAAGTAACACTGTACTAAATACCTTTATGACAATTGCACTCACCAACCTCCGGAATAACAGTAGCAACTGAAGTAAGTATTGAAGGAGTTTAATCGTTACCAGTTAGCCAAAAAATTTCTCCAGTCCATGAAAAAATAGTAACCAAATCCCAGTGGAGAAAGAGAAAAGAAAGAGAGGATAGCAAGAATAGACAGTTATGCAAATCTACTATCCAGTGTATATTCTAGGGGTAACAAGAGTGTAAAGGGAACTAGAGCAGAGATACACACATAGAGAGTCCACTCTGGGTCAGATTTCTTCCCCAAAGTAATTCACAAATTCAGAAAGGCAAAGAAGAAAGAAGTGTATGACAAGATAAAAAAAAAAAAGAGATAGAGAGAGATAAGAGAGAGAAAAGGGAGAAGATAAGAAGAAGGGTTGTAATTAAAGAGCAGTGCGAGGAACTTCCCAAATGTGTATCAGTGAGTTTAAAAAAAAAAAAAAAAAACCCTGTTTGGTGGTATGGGGTATCCTGCTAGTAGCTGGTCCCAGGCACTTCTTATGGGGGGGGGGGCGGCGGGAAGGATGTATGCTTGAAAATTAAAAGGAAGAAAAAAGAATTTTTTTCCCCTATTCTAATTCTTAACCCAAATTAAGTTATAGACACCTCCTTGGTGTCACCGCTATGGCCCCTTATTGGCTGGCCTGCTAAAGGCAGAAAATCCTATTGTTTACACGAGATGTGTCCGGAGCTCCAAGGCTAGCCGCTTCTCAGTCCTCCATCTTCTGGGAAACCCCCCCCTCCAGACTTTTTTAAAGGATTTCTCAAAAATGAAAACTAGCTCCAAATCCTTTGATCCAATGAGAGCTATACTCAAGAAGTCTTTGGATCCGCTCTCAGGGTCGCGGTGGACCCTGGAGACTCCCAAGAGGAAGCCCCCGAGCTAAAGTGCTCTCTCCGGGTCCTCTGCCCGCCACGCTCTGCAACCGGCGGAGGAGCCGCCTTCCTGGGCAGGCGGAGGACAATGCCCGGCGCACTCGCCTTGCCCGGCGCCCTGGGAATTCTGGAACCCCGCTAGTCCGTGTCACCTTTACTCTAATTCTTAACCCAAATTAATTGTACTGACTTTTTGGTGTCACCCCTTATTAACTGGCCTGCTAAAGGCAGAAAATCCTACCGTTGCCGACAATGCGATCAGAGCGCTCGCTGTTAGCGACTTCTCAATCCGCCATCTTCCTCTCCCTCCAGAAAATAGAATTTTTATGGAAGGCCCGGCGAACCAGGTTAAGTGCACATAGTACAAAAATACAGTTTTTAGCCAATTATTTCTTTACTTTTTAAAGATTTTTCTTTTCAAAAAATTATTATTTACTATTTTCTGATTAGAGACAGATAGAAACTCAGAGAGCAGGGAGGAAGAGAATGAAAGAGAACGAGAGTCTTCTGCCGCACTGTTTCACCACTTGAAGCTTCCCCTTGCAGTGGGGACCAGGAGCTGTAACCTGGGTTCTTGTGTATTGCAAATAATGAACTCAGCCAAGTGTACCACAACCTGGCCCCGCTATTCCTTTACTTTTAATACTCATTTAAGTACATCTTAACCCATCCTAATGTCAACAGAACTTCATCAGTATTTTAACTAAAAAATAATAATAATAATAATAAAACCTATCACATATTCTACAGTTCAACAGTTAAATGAGTCATGGTGATTATGTAGGCATAATTGGTACGTTAGTGGGTACTTATGAACTTTTCTTTCTCCTATCAATCTAGTTAACTCACACTGAAAATAATAGTCAGATGCACTACAAATAACACCAAAACAGTAGAAACAGTTAAGACTAAATGTTCAAAGAACAGTGCAATCTTAGAAGAAAAACAAACATATCCTGAATTTTGATTATGCTAGAAAAAGTATTGACATTTGTAATAATAGAGTAAAAAGATATCTGTAAAATTTATTGTTTACATTTTTGTTATTATTTTATTACTGAGTTAACAGAAAACTATTCTTATTTCATATGTGACAGAAAATTTAAAGAGAAAGAGAAAGTCCGAGAATCATGAGCCTCAAGACTATGGGCCCTGCACTTTACTAAATGAGCAATCTCCCCACCCAAATTTTTTTCTAAGAAATCTTTAAATTGTATTTTAT
Organism: Erinaceus europaeus; assembly: GCF_950295315.1. Taxonomy (NCBI): domain Eukaryota; kingdom Metazoa; phylum Chordata; class Mammalia; order Eulipotyphla; family Erinaceidae; genus Erinaceus; species Erinaceus europaeus. Next base: position 29,734,449 of record NC_080167.1, read on the forward strand.
ATAAAGACTTTTCAGGGGCTAAGTAGTGGCACAATTGGTTAAGTACGTGTATTACCACGCACAATATCCTATGTTCAAGTCTCCTGTCCCCACTTACAGAGGGAAAGCTTCAGAGTGGTGAAGCATTACTGCAGTGTCTCTCTTTATCCCTATCTCCTCCTCTCAATTTCTATCTGATCTATCAAATAAAATAAAGTTTAAAAAATAAACTCATTTAAAAAATATTTTTTAAATTATATAATCTTTGAAAGGAAATAATTGAGTTGGATATATTTCACATGGCTTTAAAAGGATAAATTTGCATAATATCATTGTTGACTCTTAAGGATTGAAGATAAGTTGAAGTCATCTGATTTGATTACCATAATCTTACCAGGAAATTGAATCTTAATGAAATTAAAAGAAATTGAGAAAAATAAGTACAATTTTGGCATTCTTTTGTTTACTTATTTTGTCATACACTGATGCTTATAAATATGCTATTAAGTAAAAAAAAAAAAAAACAACTATTGAGTTTTCTCATAATGCCAAGACTGTGCATTTGTGAGATGGGATGATTACACATGGAAAGTTTTTGTCCTAGTAAACAAACCTGCAGTTCTATCCAGAATAGAAAACACGCACACACACACACACACACACACACACACACACACACACACACACACACACCCACATACACACACACACACACAGCAAACCTCTGTTCAACCATACAGGAACTACAAAGTAGAAGGCCTATAATTTAACTTAGGATCTAGTGATGAATTATGTCAGAATAAACTAAAGGTAAAAAGAGGAATACTGGATGATCTCACTTATTGGTGGAATTTAAGAAATAAGAAACAAAAGACAAAACAAGGTTAAACTTAGATTAGGAAGGAGAAAGGGACAGAGGAGGGTGGTTGAGTGGGCATTGGGAAGTGGAGTTAGATTTAAATTTGTGGATATATTTGACATGGAGAGATGATTAATTGTATCCATGTGATGGCAACTACCTTGTCAAACATTATTTCCCTAGTACAACAACAAGAAATTATGTTTAATTTAGTTTTTCTAACTGGTTCTATAGACATACAAGATGAAACAAAAACATGGATCATTTGATTTACTATTGAATTAATGTCATCATAAAAGATATTCATTATTGTTTGAATAAGCAAATGATTAATGCTATATGAAGACACTGAGGGAAAAGTTACTTGTCAGTTGACATGAACTGAAATAACTTTTTGAGATGAAGCCTAGTTTGAAAGATTCAAATATGCATGGGTGTAGTCAGATTACTGAAATGTGACTCATACCTCTATACAAAAAGTTTGTTGAAAATATCAGCTATAATTTTAGATGCATTAAGGTAAATGATTAAAGGACTATAGAAATTATAAGAGGTTTTGATTGAAAATATCATTTAAATTGTGACTTAAAATTCACTATTAGCATAATGATTATTTAATACTACAATAGCTTATTAGGATGTAAACATTTTCCTAAGGCAGTGTTCCATTGTGTTTAAACTTCAGTTGTTAGTTTTTGTTATTTTCTTGTCACTACCTTGATATGTGGTACATATAACATACCTTTATGTGTGACAGATTTTTTTTTTCTTGAAGGAAGTAGGAAATATAGTGCCTTGGCCTAGAGGATGGCTTCTGGATCAAGGCTGGGTTTTCTCAAATCATGCTTCTGTCATGTGTTACAATTGCTTAATCCTAGTAATTCAATTTTGTTATTTATCCTTAGAGGACTGTACAGCAAAGCTTTGCTGGAGGATGAAGTTATTCAAGATAATAATGTAGAGCACATAGTAGCTATAACATATACAATAAGTGTATCCCCCCACAACTTCTTCCAGTATTCTGAACATCAATCATTTTACTACTTATATTGTGTCTTTTTTATGTATTGTGTGAGTTGTTGGCATTGTTTTACAATTTGAATGTACAAATACAAGCAGTTTTGAAATTCATGGCAACAGAAAGGCAAGAATTAATGGAAGTACATTTAATTACCAGCTTCATAGGCTATATAAAAAAGCTCTATTTATTTTTCAGTTTTTTCTGCTACCCCAAGGATAAAAAAAAACAAAAAACTGATAGGAGTAGAACAGGGGCCAGGCTGTAGCGCAATGGGTTAAGCTCACATGGCGAGAAACTCAAATCCAGCATAAGGATCCCAATGGAGGTGGGGTCGCTTCACAAGCTGTGAAGCAGGTGTCTTTCTCTCTCCCTCTCTGTCTTCCCCTCCTCTCTTGATTTATTTATGTCTTATCCAACAACAAAAAGAATATCAATAACAACAATATCAACAATAAGGGCAACAAAAATGGAAAAAATGGCCTCCAGGAGCAGTGGATTTGTAGTACAGGCACTGAGCCCCAGCAATAACCCATCTCTTACAGGGAATGGTAGACAAATATCTTCTGTCCAGAGTTATAGGAAACTGAAGGTTGTTTTCCATATTGTTTTTCTCTTCAAGTCAGCCTATATTAGTAAAATGTACAGATAGATTGAAAATAGAACCCCCTATCTTTTCTCCTATAGAGAAAGCCCACTTACTTTGCCTGTCTCCCTTTTTTTTTTTTTATTTAGGGGGATTAATTGTTTACAGTCAACATTAAATTTAGTTTCTGGTACATGTGTAAAATTTCTCAGCTACTTGCAAAACATCTAACCCTCTGCCTTGGTCACCTCCACCATTATGTACCAGGACCTGAAAGCCACCTCTCCCTACCCCCACCAAGTACTTCATTTGGTGCAATACACAAAAATCCAGTCCAAATTCTGCTTTGTGCTTCCTATCTTTTCTTATTACTAAACTTACTCTATGAGTGAGATCACCCCATATTTATTTTTTCTGGTGTATCTTATCTAACATGGTTCCTTCAAACTTTATCCAAGATGAGGTGAAGAAAATGAATTTATTATTCTTAATAGCTAAGACATATTCCATTGTGTATATATACCACTACTTTCTCAGCCACTCATCTTTTTTTTTATTTCCATATCTTTTTTTTCCTTTTCTTTTAATTTATTTATAGAAAGGAAACACTCAAAAATACCATAGGATAAAAGGGGTACAACTCCACACATTTTCCACCACCAGAACTCCACATCCCCTCCCCTCCCCCATAGCTTTCCAATTCTTTAACCCTCTGGGAGTATGGACCCAAGGTCATTGTGGGATGCAGAAGGTTGAAGGTCTGACTTCTGTAATTGCTTCCCCACTGAACATGGGCGTTGACAGGTCAATACATAATCCCAGCCTGCTTCTCCCTTTCCCTAGTGGGTTGGAGTTCTGGTGAATCGGAGCTCCAGAACATATTGTTAGGGTTGTCTGTCCAAGGAAATCTCCTCGTCATCATGCTAGCATCTGGAACCTAGTGGCTGAAAAAAGAATTGACATATAAATACAAACAAGTTGATGATCAATCATGAACCTAACGGTTGGAATAGTGCAGATGAAGAGTTGAGGGGGTCTCCATTTTTGTTATTGTTTAATACCTAGTTTGCTTCCAGGTTTGGGCTATTATAAATTGTGCTGCATACGTAGGTATACACACATCTTTTTTTTTTTTATTTAAGAAAGGAGACATTAACAAAACCATAGTATAGGAAGGGTACAAGTCCACACAATTACCACCACCCAATCTCCATATCCCATCCCATCCCCAATAGTTTTCCCATTCTCTATCCCTCTAGGAGCATGGACCCAGGGTCATTGTGGTTTACAGAAGGTGGAAGGTCTGGCTTCTGTAATTGCTTCCCTGCTGATCATGGACGTTGACTGGTCGGTCCATACTCCCAGTCTGCCTCTTTCTTTCCCTATTAGGGTGGATCTCTGGGGAAGCAGAGCTCCAGGACACATTGGTGGGGTCTTCAGTCCAGGGAAGCCTGGCCGGCATCCTGATGGCATCTGGAACCTCGTGGCTGAAAAGAGAGTTAACATACAAAGCCAAACAAATTGTAGAGCAATCATGGACCTAAAGGTTGAAATAGTGGAGAGGAAGTGTTGGGGGGGGGGGGTACTCACTGCAAACTCTAGTATACTTCTGCTTTCAGGTATATATTTTGAACTAGTTTATGGATACATGTGAATATATGCTCTATCTCACGGAACCTGAGTCTATATCTAGGTTTAGTGACTTTATTGGGGAATAGAACAACTAGGATGGAATTAGAGAATACTATGAAAGGAAAGGTCTCACACAAGTAATGAAGCTGAAAGGTTGTCGTTCCACACCTGAAGTCTCTGGACACAGTCTGAGCTGAAGCATGTTGAGGTGGCAGTCACTGCATTGATTAGGTTGCGATCAGCAGATGCTATATTATTTGATATGGATTGGGAGAGGCATGCTGGAAAGTGGACCCCACCCTAAGGTTCCAGGACTGGGGGAAAATATAGGCTCTATAGTGGAAATGTGAGGTTCCTGCTGTCGTAGGGTTCAAGAAGACAATGGATAGTTACTGTTATCATCACATTATTTGGTAATTGGGTTAACTTTGAAAAGTTCCTTTGTTAGGGTTTGCTGTATAACACCCAGTATCTTGTATATAGCTGTGCCACCGGTGGCTTCTGATCTTCCTGGTCTAGGCTTTTGAGAGAGTCCACATATCAAAGTCTCAGCCTATGTATTAAAAAGACTCAGTCTGTGTGTTAAAAAGTTCTAGACATACAATCAGTTTTTCCCCCTCATATTAATTAACTAGTGATTTATGACTACACTTTAATAGGAGTGTACATAAACACCATTCCCATCCCACACACCTACCTCCACTTCCCTGCCACCCCGGGAAGCTGAATGTCCACCTCACCACAGAGTTTTCACTTTGGTGTCCTACTTTCAATTTAGTCAGATCCTGCTTTTAATTTCCCTTTCTGATCTTCTTTCTCAACTTCTGTTGATGAGTGGGATCATTCCATACTCATCTTTATCTTTCTGACTTAGGTCACTTCCTTCTAGCTCTGTCCAAGATGGGTCAGAGAAGGTAGGTTCATTGTTCTTAATAGCTGTATAGTATTCCATTGTGTATATATACCACAGCTTTCTCAGCCACTCATCCGTTGTTGGGCACCAGGGTTGCTTCCAGGTTTTAGCTATTATGAATTGTGCTGCTATGAACATAGGAGTACACACCTCTTTTTTGGTTGGGTGTTATGGAGTCCTTGGGGTATAACCCCAGGAGAGGAATTACTGGATCATATGGAAGATCCATGTCTAGCCTTGTGAGAGTTCTCCAGACTACTGTCCACAGAGGCTGGACCAATTTACATTCCCACCAGCAATGCAGAAGCGTTCCTCTGTCCCCACAGCCTCTCCAGCATTTGTTGCTGCTGTCCTTTTTGATGTGTGCCATTCTCACAGGAATGAGGTGGTATCTCAATGTTGTCTTAATTTGCATTTCTCTGACAATCAGCGACCTGGAACAGTTTTTCGTATGTTTGTTAGCCTTTTGGATCTCCTCTGAAGTGAATGTCTTGTTCATATCTTCTGCCCATTTTTGGATGGAGTCGTTTGCTTTTTTGTTGCTAAGTCTGCTGAGCTCTTTGTATATTTTGATGATTAGTTTCTTGTTTGATGTATGGAATGTGAAGATCTTTTCCCATTCTGTGAGGGGTCTCCTTGTTTGTGTGATAGTTTCTTTTGCTGTGTAGAAGCTTTTCTTTTTTATATATATATTTTATTTTTATTTTATTTGTTTATTTCCTTTTGTTGCCCTTGTTGTTTTATTGTTGTAGTTATTATTGATGTCATTGTTGTTGGATAGGACAGAGAGAAATGGAGAGAGGAGGGGAAGACAGAGAGGGGGAAAGAAAGACAGACACCTGCAGACCTGCTTCACCGCCTGTGAAGTGACTCCCCTGCAGGTGGGGACCCGGGGGCTCGAACTGGGATCCTGATGCCGGTCCTTCAGCTTAGCGCCACCTGCGCTTAACCCGTTGTGCTACAGCCTGACTCCCTAGAAGCTTTTCAATATGATGTAGTCCCATTGGTTTATTTCTGCTTTAGTCTTCCTTGCAATTGGTTTTGTTTCATCAAAGATGCCCTTGAGGTATAGGTTGGAAAGTGTTCCACCAATGTTTTCCTCCAGGTATTTGATAGTTTCCAGTCTAACATCCAGGTCTTTAATCCATTTGGAGTTGATTTTTGTTTCTGGTGAGATAAGGTGGTTCAATTTCATTCTTCTGCATGTTTTAACCCAATTTTCCCAGCACCATTTATTGAAAAGAGCTTCCTTCTTTCATTTAATACTTTGGCTCCCCTTATCAAAGATTAGATGTCCATAGGTGCTGGGGTTTAGTTCTGGGCTTTCAATTCTGTTCCACTAGTCTGTGTGCCTATTTTTGTTCCAGTACCATGCTGTTTTGATTATGATGGCCTTATAATATAGTTTGAGATCTGGGAGTGTGGTGCCTCCATTTCTGTTTCTTTTCCTCAAGATGGTTTCGGCAATTCTAGGTGTTTTCTGATTCCAGATAAATGATTGTAGTTTTTGTTCTATTCTCTTAAAGAAGCTTGCTGGAGCTTTTATGGGTATCTCATTAAATTTGTATATTGCTCTGGGGAGAATATTCATTTTGATAATATTTTCTTCCTATCCATGAGCATGGGATGTCTTTCCATTTCGTGTTATCAGTTTCTATTTCCTTGAATAGTGACTCATAGTTTTCAGTATACAAGTCTTCCACTTTTTGGTCAGCTTTACTCCTAGGTATTTTATTGATTTTGCTGCAACAAGTGAATGGGAGTGATTTCTGGATGTCTTCGTCTTCAGATTTAGTGTTTGCATAAAGAAATGCCACTGATTTTTGTACATTGATTTTGTAGCCTGACACCTTGCTATATTGCCTAATAACTTCCAGTAATTTTCTGCTTAATTCTTTAGGTTTTCCTAAGTATACTATCATATCATCTACAAATAGTGAGAGCATTACATCTTCCCTTCCGATATATATTCCTTTGATTTCTTTCTCTTGCCTGATTGCTATGGCAAGAACTTCCAATACTATGTTGAAGAGTAATGGTGATAGTGGACAGCCTTGTCTAGTCCCTGATCTGAGGGAGAATGCTTTCAGCTTCTGTATATTGAGTATGATGTTTGCTATATATGGATTTCACTATCTTGAGGAATTTCCCATCTATTCCCATTTTTTGTAAATTTTTGAATATGAATGGGTGTTGGATTTTGTCAAAGGCTTTCTCTGCATCTATTGAGATAATCATGTGATTTTTGGCTTTGCTTTGATTGATGTGGTGAATGACGTAGATTGACTTATGTATGTTGAACCAGCCTTGTATTCCTGGGATAAATCCCACTTGGTCATGATGAATAATCTTTTTGATATACTGCTGTGTCTGGTTGGCTAGGATATTGTTCAACATTTTAGCATCCATGTTCATCAGATATATTTGTCTTTAGCTTTACTTTTTTTGTGTGTCTCTATCTGCTTTTAGTATCACGGTAATGTTGGCTTCATAGAAGGTGGAAGGGAATGTTCCCGTGTCTTTGATCTTGTGGAAAAGCTTTAGATATATGGGTATTAACTGTTTCCTGAAGGTTTTGTAGAATTCATTTGTGAAGCCATCTCTTTCCATGACTTTTGTTGTTGGGAGATTCTTAATAACGATTTCGATTTCTTTGTGATTGGTATATTTGGTTTTTTAGTTTTTCTTGGTTCAGTTTTGGAATGGCATATGATTCTAGGAATTCTTCCATTTTCCATATTCTTTAGCTTGGTGGCGTATAGTTCCTCATAGAAGTTTTGCATGATTTTCTGGATTTCTGTGTTGTCATTTGTGACATCCCCTCTATTGTTTACAATTCTATGAATTTGAGTCATCTCCCTTTTTTGTTTAGTGAGTCTGGCTAAGGGTTTGTCAGTCTTGTTTATTTTTTCAAAGAACCAACATTTGGTTTCATTGATCTTTTGTATGGGTCTCTTATTTATGATGTTGTTTATTTCTGCTCTAATTTTAGTGATTTCTGTCCTTCTGGTTGCTTTAGCATTCCTTTGTTCCTCTTCCTCTAAGTCCTTAAGGTGTGCAGTAAGGTCATTTATTTCAGCTTTTTCCTTTTCTTTAATATGTGATTGTATGGCTATGAGTTTCCCTCTCAATACTGCTTTAGCTGTGTCCCAAATATTTTTATAGGTGTGTCTTCATTTTCATTTGTTTCCAGGAACATTTGAATTTCTTGTTTGATTGTCTCTCTGACCCAGTGGTTCTTACGCAGTATGTTGTTTAGTTTCCAAATTCTGTGTCTTTTAATAATTTTCTGTTTGTTGTTAAATGTTAGTTTTACTCCACTGTGGTCTGAGAAGATACTTAGGACGATTTCAGTGCACTTTAGTTTGTTGATGCTGTCTTTGTGGCCTAACACGTGGTCTATCCTTGAGTCTGTGTTGTGTGGATTTGAAAAGAATGTGTATTCCAGTTTTTTGAGGTGAAAAAATCTGAAAATATCCAGGAGGTCTAGTCTGTCCATCTCTTTATTTAATTCTTTTATTTCTTTGTTGATTCTCTACTTTGTTGATCAGTCTAAGTGTGAAAGTGGGGTGTTAAAGTCTCCCATTATCATTCTATTACTATTGATGTACTTTTGAAGTTCTTTCAGTAGGTTCTTGATGTATTTAGATGGTCCCTCATTGGGTGCATAGATGTTAATAATTGTTTAGTCTTCTTGGATGTTTGTCCTCTAATTATTATGTAATACCCTTGCCTATCTTTTATTACTTTATTTAATTTAAAATCTATTTTGTCAGTGATGAGAATGGCTGTTCCTGCCTTTTTTTGTGGTCTATTAGCCTGTGTGATAGTTTTCCATCCTTTCACTTTAAGTCTGTGTTTATCTTGTTGTGTCAGATGGTATTCTTGCAAGCAGCATATGGTTGGGTTATGTTTTCTGATCCAGCCTCCCACTCTGTGCCTTTTGATGGGTGATTTCAAGCCATTGACATTTAATGATATTATGTATTTAATGTATTGCAGTGTCATTATTCAACAATTTTTTATTTGCTCTGATATATTGCAAGTATTATAGTGATGTTCTTGTTTATAAAAGGTCTTTTAGAACCTCTTTCAAGGCAGTCTTGGGGATGGTTGCCTCCTTGTCTGTCTATGAAGGTTTTAATCCCTCCATCTAGTTTGAATGAAAGTCTAGCAGGATATATTATCGTTGGTTGAGACCCTTTTTCATTCAGGGCTCGATAGAGATCTTGCCATTCTCTTCTGGCTTTTGGAGTTTGAGTGGAGAAGTCTGCTGATACTCTTATGGGTTTTCCCCTGTATGAGACTTTCTCTTTTTCTCTTACAGCCTTTAGGATCCTTTCTTTATCATTACTTATTTTCATTGTAACTATTATGTCTTTGTGACTTCAGGTCTGGATTGATTCTGTTTGGGACTCTGGGCCTCTTGAATCTTAATGTCTTTTCTGTTGTTTTGTTCAGGGAAGTTTTCTTCTATATTTTTCTCTACTTCCCGTTTTCTTCTATAATTTCCTGTACTTCCCCTTGCTCTATTTCTTCCTCTGGCAGGCCAATTATACGAATGTTACTTCTTGTGAGATCATCCATATGTCTCTGTTGTCATTTTCAGTGTCTCTCAATCTCTTTTTGAGCTCTTTTACCTCTTTCTTAGTTTTCTCTAGCTCATCCTCTGTCTGGCTAATCTGTTTTCTGCTTCTGTTAGTCTGATTTCCCTTCCCTCAGTTTCTTCAGTGCAGCTATTTCAGCTTTCAGTTCTCTAATTACCTCGAGGTAGCTATTATTTTCCTTAAGGGTCTCATCTGTTGTTTCCCTAATTCTGCTAGCCCTTTCCTCCAAAGCTGTTTTTGTTTCTGTGATTAATAAGTTTATTATTGATTGCATACTGTTTTATATGTTTACTTCTGACTGATTTGTAGTTTCTTCTGGGCTCTTGTCTTCATTCATTGTAGTAGCAGATTGTTTGCTTTTGCTTTAACCATTTTTTTTAATTGATGTGTTTTTTATTTTTATGTTCTGTTGCTCCTCAGTTGTTGTGTTTTGAGTACACACCATGCTATACTAAATACCTTTGTGACAAATGCAATCACCAACCTCAGAAATTACAATAGTAATTAAAACAAGGATTGAAGCAGTTTAACCAATACCAATTAGCCAAACAATGTCTCAAGTCCAAGAAAAAAAATAGCAGCCAAATCCAGATGAAAAAGAAAGGAAAAAAGGAATAGCAAGAATAAACAATTATACAAATCTACTATCCACTGTAAATTCTAGGTGTAGCAAGAAGAGAAAGGGAAGTAGAGCAGAGACACATACAAAGAGAGTCCACTCTGAGTCAGATTTCTTCCCCAAAATAATTCACAAACGAGTATCAGTGAATTTAGAAAGCAGAAGGAGGAAGTTAGAAATGAAGACAAGAATGAGAAAAAAGAGAAAAGAAAAAAGAAAAGTAAAAAACCAGTAAAAAAAGAGCAGTGAAAGGAACGAGTTTTTTATTTTTATTTATTTATTAATTTTTTTAATTAGCTAGGAGGGAGAAGGGGGAGAGTGGATAGAGGAGGTGGGAAGTGTGAAACAAGTTTCTCTCACAATGGATTTGACAGCCAGTCACCTAGCAATGGAAAATACACTGAGTTAATTTTGGTCAACCTGAAGGAGTGGGGGAAAGGGACACACTATATATAATAGTAATAATAAAATAGAACAGAGTAAAAAAAACTCTAACAGTCGGTCTGCAGCTTGGAAGGCTCATGCACCCTGAGCAGAGGCAGGGATTGAGAAAACAAAAACAAAAAACCTCCAGTCAGTCTTTCCCAGGAGGGGCGAGGCTCTGCTTGGTCAGATATTTGTAGCTCCAATTGGGCCTAAGCCACTTATACAGAAAAAAAAAAAAAAAGAGCAAAGGGATTCAGAAAGGAACAGGGTTGGAATGACACCCCTGGTGAGCCAGGAATCTTGGTATGAAAAAAGCTCAGCAGGGAGCCTGCTAGTAGCAGGTCTCCAGCCCCCAGGTCTCTCCCCAGGGGGTCGGGGGAGAGAGTAGTGCACTTCAGAAATAATAAAAAATAAAATAATAAAAAAAATTCCTTTTGTTTTTCTCTATTTTCTAACCCAAAGTGAACCATAGTCACCTCCTTGGTGTCACGCTTAGCATCCCATCCTGCTGAAGGTCAGGTGTCCTACCGTTTCCAGCAATTGTTGTTGGAGCTCACACCAGCAGCTGCTTCCAAGTCGTCATCTTGGCTCCACCCCCATTCATGTATTTATTAAGGCTATTTGTGTGTCCCAACACATGGTCAATCCTTGAGAATGTTCCATGTGATTTGAAAAGAATGTATATTCTTTTTTTGGGGGGGGAGGGGTGGAAGATTCTAAATATATCTGTTTCGTTCATCTCATCTATGACTGAATTTAAAGTCTCTATGTCCTTGTTGACTTTGTGTCCTGATGATCTATCTCTTGCTGTGGGTTGATGTCTCCAAATGTGCTGTGTCAATGTTCCCCTTAAGGTCAGTAAATATATATATATATATTTTAGTGCACACATATTGGGAGCACATATATTGATGATGGTTACATCTTCCTGTTGGACTGATGGAGCCCCTGTTTGCCTTTCTTTTGGATGTGTGTTTTCTGGAGATACAAACTAGATGGATCTTGCTTTTTAATCCATACTGTCACTCTGGATCTTTTGACTGCTGAATTTAAGCCATACACATATAGACTGATTATTGTTAAATGTTGTTTGCCTATAGCTATTCTGAATTTTGTTTCAAGATTGCTTTATGTTCTTATTGACTCTTCTCCTGTTTCTGTTTGTTATCTTATAGGAATGGTTAACTATAGTGGTCTTGCGTACTGTATATGTGTTTCCTATTTGTCTTACAATATTTGCAAGAGTCTTTTTCAAGTTGGCCTTGTTTTTACCAACAATGGACTATATCACTCTATTTTGCTCTCTCCTTTCCTGTGTCTGGTCTTCCTTGTTGTTGTGTTCCAGCTTCTATTCTAATACTGATCATTACAATAAAAGTTGGGATTCCTTTGCCTCTTCTATTCATTTTGGACTCCTCTCAGAATTTCTTGCTAGGCAGGGTTGGTAGTGGCAAATTCCTTCAGTTTCTGAATGCTTGAAAAGATCTTTATTTCTTTTTCATATCTGAAGGATAATTTAGGAGGATGCAGAATTTGTAGCTGGAAATTCTTATATTTTATTACTTTGAATATCCCATACCTCTCCCTCCTGGCTTCCTGGAATATTTTTTTCTTGTCCCTGATTTTGGATAGTTTTACAATAATGTATTTTGGTGTGTGTCATTTTGGATTCACAAATTTAGGTGTGCATTCACATTTTTTTACTTCTATATTTTGAGCATTACTCAGGTTTGGACAATTCTCTTTTAAAATTTCTTTGAATGGGCCCCTTGGAATATACCTAAAATATATTTCCTAGATAATTCCAATATTAAGACCCCAAATATCATCTGCTATACTCTGACCTTTAGGTTCCTGATTATTAAACACATTTTTCTGCTTTATATCTTAATGCTTTTCAACCACTATGTTGCAGATGCTACTATAAAGTATTAACACCTTCCCCAATAAAGTGGTAAAAATATATAACACCAAAGTTCTTCACCCCCCACATGTGTGACGGGGACTGGTTTAGAACATGCATGGCAAAGCAGATAGCCTCCCAGGTGAGATATCTTTTGATCCTATCCTTTAAGTAACTATAGAGCTCTTAGCTTCAGGGTGATCTTATTTGTTTCTAATATTTTTAAATTTTTTATTTTGAAGGGAAACAGTGCGTAATTGAGATGGAAGGGGGAATCAGAATGGGGAAGAAGCAGAGAGAGACACCTGCAGCACAGTTTCATTACTCATGAAACTTTCCTCCCTCCCACAAGTGGGGACCCTGGGTCCTTGTACACTATAATGTTTTCACTCAGCCAGGTACATCACTGCCTAGCTCAGTGATTTGTTTTACATTTAAATATGATTACTTTTCTTCAATTCTTTATACTTATTTTAGAACTGAAGCCTATTTCTAGAGAAAAAAAAATGTAACACTACATATTGGTGCTAAGGATTTTACAGTCTGAGACTTGTCCCAGAAAGAAAGATGAGAATGAGAAATGCAGATGGAAAAAATCAATTATGTATAAAAGGGAATGTTTACAACCTAGGTGTGGTAATTCCACCCCATGAATTCTCCTTACCTTAGACCCTGAGGGCAATCATTTTAAAGATACTGTACTCCTACTGAAATGCTTAGAAGAATGCCTTGTCACTCTAAAGCAGGAAGTCTTACTGTCTTGAAGTTTAAATCATTATTTATTATTTGAATTGGTAGATAGTGTTGCCTTCCTAGAAAAGATAAAGAAAAAACACCTTGATTAACTTTTAATTATTAAGAGAGACTTATTTTAATAATGTATGCAATCTAAATAAAACACAACCTGAAAAGCCTTTGAGATTATTTAAAGCATTCAGCTGTAGAAGTCATATATAAGCTTGGAAATGGCATAGTTAGTTTGCATTATTTTTCTCCAGGGCCTAATATTCCAGAGAAAAGAAAGACAATAATGCTAAAATATTACCTTGTTCTGGTCTCTTTGCATATATGAGATGCTATATAAAATCTACTATAAAATGTCATTACAAAGATCTCTTTTTTAATTTGTCTTCATATGAATATTAACACTGCATATTTTAGTAACATATTTAACCTATTCTTATTACATTCATTTTTTACTTTTTGTTACCTTTTCATTGGCATTTTATAAGAAAGAATGTAAATTTAAACTTTTTAAGCTTCAGTTTATTATATTTATACTTTTATTTTAACTCCTACATTTTGAATATTTTTCCTACTCTTTTCCTAGTATAAACATGTTCTGTTTACATGTATGACTTCTGTTTACATGTTAAATGTTGTATAAAATCTAGAATTATAGTATCTTATTGAAATAGATTACTTATCTCAGTACATATTCTAGAGATATGTAAATTTTAGATATGTAAACTTAACAGAACTTCAAGTCAAATTTTACAATCAGAAACTCTGTAATATTCTATTGTATCACTCTTAAGTATTTGTTTGCCTGTTTAATTTTTCATATGTCTATTGGCCATTTGGATCTCTTTGAAGAAGATTCATTATCACCTCCCATTTTTCAATGGGCTTATTTGTCTGTTTATTTTTGAGTTTGGTGAGTCCATTGTATGTTTTGCTTATCAGTCCTGTGTTAGATGTTTATAACACATAAATATTTTATCCCACTCTGTGGGGCGTCTTTTTGTTATAATGGTAATTTCTTTGTTGTGCAGAAGCATTTCAGTTTGATGCAGTCCTATTTTTGCTTTTGTTTTCCTTGCAATTGGGATTTGAACCAGTGAGCTTATATGGAAGAATGTTCCACCTATTTTCATCTAAGCATTTGGTAGTTTCTAGCCTAACTTCTAAATCTTTGACCTATTTGTATATAATGAAATGTGGTGATCTATTCTCATACTACTGCATGCTTCAACCCATTTTTCTCAACACTATTTGTTGCTCACCTTTCTCTGTTTGATGTATTAAGTTCCATTGTAAAAAACTAGTTGACAATAGACATGGGTGCTGATTTCTGGGCTCTAGTTCTATTCCACTAGTCTACATGTTTATTTTGATTCCAGTACAAGACTGTTTTGATTAGGGTATTTCTATAGTATGTTTTCAGGTCAGGAAATATAATTCCACCATTTTTGTTCTTTTCTCTCAGAATTGCTTTGGTTATCCTGGGTACTTTCTGTCTCTGCATAATCTTTTGTATTTTTGTTCTGCTATCATGAAATTTGGTGGGACCTTCATGGTATTGCATTAAATCTGGATAGGGCTCTGTGTGAATAGTCATTTTGACAATGTTAATTCTTTCAGTCCATGAGCATGGAATGTCTTTCTATTTTTAATAGAAATATTTTAATCCATCTGTTCCCTTGAGAAGTATCTCATAGTTTCTTGTATAAACTTCTTTCACTTTCTTTGTTAGGTTTATCCCTAGATATTTTATTGATTTTTCTGCTGTGGTAAGTGGACTTGATCTTTGGATTTCTTCTTCTTTTGGTTTACCGTTTCTATAGAGTAGTGCCACTGATTTTTGTATGTTGGTTTTGTAGCCTGCCACCTCAGTATATTGCTTGATAATTTTTCAGGAGTTTCCTACTACATTCTTTTGAATTTTCCATGAATTTCTCTCTTCCAATCTGTGTTCCTTTAAATTTCTTTCTCTTGTCTGATTGTTATGGCTAAAACTTCCAAGATTATGTTGAATAGTAGTGGAAACAGTAAGCAGCCCTGTCTTGTACCTGACCATAGAGGGAAAGGTTTCAGTTTCTCTCCCCTGAGTATGATGTTGGCTATTGGATTCCTGTATATTGATTCGACTAGTTTGAGGAATTTTCCATCTATCCCCACTATTATTAATATTTTGATTGTGAAGGGATTTGGATCTTGTCCAAAACTTTCTCTGCATATGTTGAGATAATCATGTGAGTTTTTAATTTTCTTTGGTTGATGTGAATATTATATACTGAATTACATATATTTACCTAGCTTTGTATCCTGGGATCAATCCCACTAATGTAAGGTAATGGTAATGGTGCATAACTTTTTTGTACTTCTGTAGTCAGGTTGCTAGGATTGTGTTCAGGATCTTAGCATCTGTATTCATCAGGGATATTAGTCTGCCATTTTCTTTTTCAGTTAAATCTCTACTTTTTTTTTTATCAGGGTAATGTTGGCTTCATAGAAGGTATAAGGAAGAGTTCCTTTGTAAAGTCATCCAGGCCTGGGCAATTGTTGGGAAAGCTTTTGATGAGTGCTTCAATGTCTTTGCTTATAACTGTTTTCTAAATCTTCTTGGTTCAGTCTTAGGAGGTTGTTTGCTTCAAGGAATTTGTCTTTTTTAAAAATTTTTTTTCTTCAGGTTCTCTAGTTGGGTGGCATTTAGTTGTCTGTAAAATACTTTATGTGATGTCCTGGATTTTTGTGTTATCTGTTGTGATCTCTCCCCTTTCATTTCATTTGTTATTCAATTAGTAAGAATCTTCCCCCTATCCCCCCAGCCACCTCCCTACTTTTTTTGCTAGTCTGGTAAAGGCTTTATTTATTTCAAATAATCAATGATTATATTCATTAATCTTGTATATTATTTTTCTTTGTTTATTTGTTTTCAGTATCATTTATCTCTGCTCTGATTTTTATTGCTTCAGTCCTTCTGTTGACTTTGAGTTTCTGTTACTCTTGTATTTCTAATTCCTTTTTAAAAAATTGTTTTTTATTTATTATTGGATAGAGACAAAGAGGGAAGAAAGAGATAGAGAGGCAGAAAGAGACAGAGACACACCTACAGACTTGCTTCACCACTCATAAAGTCCCCCCCCCAGGTGAGGACCAAGGACTTGAACCTGCATCCTTGTGCACTATAACATGTGTACTTAACTAGGTATACCACTACCTGGCCACTCTTTGTAATAGTTTAATACATTCAGTTAGATTATTTATTTGAGCTTTTTCCTGTTTCCTAATATGTGCATGTATAGCTATAAATTTCCCTCTTAGTACTGTTTTAGCTGTGTCCAAAATATTCTGGTAGTCTTTAACCCAGTAGATATTATGCAGAGCATCATTAAGTGTCCACATTTTAGGACTTCTCTAGTTTTCTGTTTAGCATTGTATGTTAGTTTGACGCTGCTGTGGTCAAAGAGGATACTTGGAATTATGTCAACATTTTTAAGTTTATTAATGTTTTCTTTATAGCCTGATATGTGTGTAATGTGTGAGCATATTCCATGTGGACTTGAGAAGGATATGTATTCAATTCAACAAAAAGAAAAGTAGAAGTACAGGTCCTGGAAAAGGATGACAGAGGACCTAGTTGGGCTTGTGTTGTTATGTGGAAAACTGAGTAAATACAAACTATTGTAGTTATTGCCAACTTTAAAGCATTAATCCCCCAAAAATATTTTTTTAAAAAAGAAAGAGTAGGTGGAGTACATATGACAGTTTTCCATCATTTCCCTTAAAGCCTACTTCTGTCATGATGAGTCAAATGGGTTTCTTGCAGACAGGATATGGTTGGGTTGTGTTTTCTGGTCTATGCTTCTACTCTACGTTCATTCATAGGTTAATCTGACATAGTCGTTAAATGAAATTGTAGATATGAAATAGTTCAAAGCTATGTTTTAGGTCTAATTGTTGATTTTTTTTATAGCTATGAGAGTCCCATTAGAATTTTTTGTAGTGTAAGCTTGGTAATGATAGTTTCTTTCAGCTATTTCTTATCTGAAAAAAAAATCTCTATGATTCTATCCATTTCTGCATGAGAGTGTGGCAGGATAAAGAAATCTAGATTGAAAGCTGTTGGGCTGTGCTGCTTAGAAGAGAGAGAGGAGATCTGGAGTGAAGAGGGAACACAAAACTTTATTCACATGGGCACCTCAGAGTTGGGTGAGAGTGCAGTGGTTCAGGCCACGAGGAGGTAGCAAAAATGGCCGCCTCCCGGACCACCCTCCCTTGCGTCTAATCACCAGTGTGAAAAACGGGCCAGAGAGATGAGGGGCAGAAGAAGAAAGGCTTTATAAGGCAACAACCAGGAGTGATGTGTTGGGACAGGATTGGTTGAAAAAGGCACTGTGAGAATATCGTGGGAAGTGGCAAAGCCTGAGAGGACAGCTTGGCAGATGTGACTGCATCTGCATAATTCCCCAGCATCTCCCCCTTTTCCTTTATATCTAATGGACACAGTATAGGAAATATAGAGTGGAGCAGGCTTAAATGTTTTTAAGGAATGCCGTGCTCAGGTGGGAAGATGTAGGACATTTTTGTGGGGGAGGGAAGACTTATATGGCTGCCAACCATGTGAAATTTATGTGTCCCCCCCCCCGTGCTCAACCCCTCTTTAGAGAGAGAGACTTATCTGGAGGGACTCATCTCATAGATTAAGCTCTGCCAGGCTCTACCATCCCCTCACATTTTTTTTACATCTTTTTCTATCTTTTTATCTAGTGGTTGCATTAAGATGGCTCAATGTCTGTGAAAGACTCTATCTGTGACAGAGGAATAGTAGTGTAGGGGTGAGCAGAAACCTTTTGGGCATAAACCTGAATGCTATAACAAAGCAGGAAGGAACAAGTAGGGGAGCAGTAAGAGCCAGTGTGATGCCAAGGGGAGGCTTCGTGCACAAAGGGGCATTTCCTGTCTCTGGGGGTGTCCCCTGCCGCTGGGGAAGGGCTTAGTAATAAGGTGGGGTGTTCTGCCTCTGGGGGCATCTCCTGCCCCTGGGGGAGTAAGGCTTCATAATGAGGGGGTGTTTCCTGCCTCAAAGGGCAGGACCTGTAGGCAGGAGGGCATGGCCTGCCAAGTGGAGGGGCTATTTGGCATTGTATAGCTCTCAAGACAACAGGTTGCAAAGTTCATGAACTTCTGTGGGTCAGTCTTTGAAAAATCAGCAGTGTGAAGGGAAGGAAGCTGCTGTAAAATTGTGTAAAGTGTCCAAAGGGTGTACCAGCAAGTACGATAGAAGTCTCAGTCCAATGCAGATGACCAGGAGAAATGCCACGGGATGAAACGCTGCATGTCTGTCTCCATGGGGAAGGTCAGCCACCGGAATTTTGCATTACTGTAGAGAGTGGGCTGGAGCTGCCAGAACGTGACAGACAAAGCAGAAGCAGGAAGGGCAGACAGGCAGTAAGAAAGTTCTGTGCTTGGAATCTGTGAATCAGGTTCTTCAGATTGCATTAGGTGACATCTTGGGTTTTGGGGGGTGTGCCACTGTAATCGTGCCATTTAGTGGGCAATGTCAGAGTATGCAGGGATCCAGATGGTTTTTCCCGGGATTCCTGTGAAAGAAACACAAACAATCTGCTTCCTGTGGCTAGCAGGGCATCTGATTTGAATTTTTTATAGAAAAAGAGGTTTGGTGTCTTAGCCAACTGAATATTGGGGGATGTATCTTTCTTTACTTAATTGGGCCTAGGTGTTTGGTGGGCCTTCTCAACAACCATTTGTCTTTGGGAGTATTAAGGGATGTCTATGGCATGGGTGACGTTATAAAGGGAACCATCTTTAAGTTGTTGGCTGACAAAGGCAGGCCTATAGTGGCAAGACGAGATACACCAGTTAAATGTAGAAGAATATGTGAATGTTGTTAATTCACATAGATTGTGTATCTGTCATCCTTAACTGCCTGTCTGAGCTCCCTAAGTTCTTTGGAGGAGTATGGATGCCACACCTGAGGGTTTTGTCTATGGGGGGCCACATTTACTGAGAAGGTGTGGACTTGCTTTGATAACAAGGTAGCAACGGGGGGGAGGAGTCACTGAAGTGGAAGCCACTTGAGGCATGGCAGCGAAACCGAACGCATGTCTGCCAAAACAGAACTCTTGGGGCAAATTGCAGAGGGCTTAGGGTGGGTAAGTGCCAAGACATATCCCTTAACTCTTCTATCTCAGCCTCAAGGTCTCTTAACTTTTTTGGCAGGGTGCCTTATATATACCCCGAAAGCTGCAAACATAGCCAAGAGGATCCATGGTGTGGCCCCATGTAAAATGTCTCCGAGACAGAAAGCCTGTCCCATGAGAAAAGAGTAGAGGGTTTGGGAAGCCTCTTCGTAAAATGGAAGGAATCCCATGGCAGAGAGGAACACGGGGCAGCAGAGAGTCAAGCGGCTGTATAATTACCTGCGTCTGGGTGGGTCGAGCCCCACCCTGGGCGCCAGGTGTTGTGCTGCACCGTGGAGAAGAGAGAGAGGATATCCGGAGTGAAGAGGGAACACAAATCTTTATTCGCACGGGCACCTCAGAGTTGGGTGAGAGCGCAGTGGTTCAGGCCACGAGGAGGTAGCAAAAATGGCCGCCTCCCGGACCACCCTCCCTTGCGTCTAATCACCAGTGTGAAAAGTGGGCAAGAGAGACGAGGGGCAGAAGAAGAAGGGCTTTATAGGGCAACAACCAGGAGTGATGTGTTGGGACAGGATTGGTTGAAAAAGGCACTGTGAGAATATCGCGGGAAGTGGCAAAGCCTGATGGGACAGCTTGGCAGATGTGACTACATCTGCATAATTCCCCAGCAGAAAGCCTTTCTCATTTAGAGCTCTATAAATGTCTTGTAATTTCCTTTTGGATTTTGTACTTAATGTCAAGAAGTCTGCAGACAGACTTATATGAAATTTTGTTTTTCCCTTGCTGCTTTCAGGCTCCTTTTTTTCTAATTATCTTCTTTCTTTTTTATATTTTTATATTACAGAATTACATGTTGATGGGGGTTTAAATCCACACCATTCCCACCACCACAGTTCTGAATCTTCACTCTCCCCAGTGAAATTCACTACTTTTCCCCTGATCCTTTCTTTTATCTTTTTCTTTTTTTTCCTTTATAGGGGAATTAATGTTTTACTATCTAGTAAATATAATAGCTTATGAATACATAACATTTCTCAGTTTTCCACATAACAGTACAATCCTGGATCCTATCTTTGTCTTTGGTCTTAATCATAATTACGATATGTGTTGGTGTGCATAAGTCTAAATCAATTCTATTTGAGATTCTCTTTGTTTTGGAGTGTATATATGCTTTTTGATTTGGTTATGGAACAAATTAAAGGAACTCACTGAATTATTCTGGGGGTTATAAATCAGTATAATAGCTATGGAAAATCTTTTAATGGTAGCTTCTAAAGCTTCATATGTTCACACTTAATAATCTAACAATCACACACCTAGACTACTCCACAGAGTTGTATATGCATTGCCTAACAGACATGTCAAGAATCTCTATAGCAGCATCACTCCCTTTTTTAGATTTATTTATTTATACATTTATTTATGAAGGAATCAGAGCATCACTCTGGTACATGTGATGCCTGATATTGAACTCTGGACTTCCACTGTGCCACCTCTTGGACAATAATCAGCAATATTCATAATATATTTAAACAAGAAATTCACCAAATACCTATGAACATTTCTTTGGAAAAATAAATTGTATATTTAAATAGTATACAGAAGTGAGAATCATTAAAGTACAATTACATACAAAAAGTGATTAATTTCACAATCATTTCTGAGCAAATGATACAAAAGAATAGGCAAAACTTGAGAATAGTTATCAGTATTGTGTTGATGATTACTTTGTGGTACAGTGTTTCTAAGAAAGCCTGAGAGGCCTTTCAAAATGTCTTTTTCCTTCTTTCTTTCTTCCTTTATTACTCTGTTTCTTTCTTTCTTTCTTTCTCTCTTTCCTTTTTATCATTAGGATTTCACTCTGGGCTGACTTTTTCAGATAGGAAGAAAAATACAAAGGCAGAAGGAAAGCCAATACTGTACCAAAGCTTCTTCCAGTGTTTTGTGGGCTGGCTTGAACCTGAGTTTTGAACATGACAAAATAAGTACACTATACATATGAGCTATTTTCATCAGTCCTGAGAACATTTCTTAATCAAGGTGTTAGAAGAACACCTCTGTCTGTATGACTTGTGCAATATTTTTTGTGTATAAACAGGTTAAATGAAATGATATTCTAAAATTCAGCATTAATTTTTGTAGATATAATATAAATAGGAATCTGGTGAAAGATGATTCCAGTGAATTATAAAACAGAGATCATAGATAATGTGGATGCTATGTTAAGGTATTTAGATGTATGGACACACAGAGGTAAATGTTGAAGGTTATGAGCAATGGAAACTACATATTCATTAGAAACAGACTTTCATTGGCAACATGACATATAGCATAATTAAATCTTTACCTTCAAGTAGTTTAAAAATAGTGATAATGGTTGGAAAAGAAGTCATTTCTGTCCTCCTAAGTCTTGGTATGGAATTTAGATTTTGATTATCTATATGTTAGTGGGTACAGCTAGGCTTAATAGCATATACTTACAAATATTAGTGGCTTTACAAAATAAAGGCATATTTTTTCTTATATAATTGATGAATTTTTTTATTTCTATTTTAGGGGATTAATGTTTTAGAGTATACAGTAAATACAATAGTTTGTAAATGCATATTATATCTCAATTTTCCGCACAACAATAAAACCCTCACTAGGTACTCTGCCATCCTATTCCAGGACCTGAACTCTCCCCACCCCACCTACCGCAGAGTCTTTTTACTTTGCTGCAATACACAAACTCCAGTCCGAGTTCTGCTTAGTATTTTCTCTTCTGATCTTGTTTTTCAAAATTCTGCCTGTAAGTAACATCATTCCATATTCATATTTCTGTTTCTAACTTATTTCACTTAATATGATTTCTTCAAACTCTGTCCAAGCTGGGCTGAAAATGGTGAAATCACCATTTTTAATACTGGAGTAGTATTCCATTGTGTATATATAACACAACTGGGCCAGCCACTCTATCTGTTGTTGGACACATAGGCTGCTTCCAGATTTTGGCTATTACAAATCATGTTGCTATGACCATAGATATACACAAATCTTTTTGGATGGGTGTGTTTGGTTCCTTAGGATAAGTCCCCAGGAAAGGAATTTCAAGATCATAGGGTAGTTCCATTTCTAGCCCTTCTGAGGGTTCTCCAGACTGCTCTCTACAAGGGTTGGACCAATTTACATTCCCACCAGGGTGCAGGAGGGTTTTTTTTTTTTAATCCCCACAACCTCTCCAGAATTTGTTGATGCTATCTTTTCTGGGGTATGACATCCTCACAGGAGTGAAGTGGTATCTCATTGTTGTCTTTATTTGCATTTCTCTGACAGTCAGTGACTTGGAGCATTTTTTTTTTCATATGTTTCTTGGCCTTTCAGATCTCTTCTGTGGTGAATATTCTTTCCATGCCCTTTGCCTGTTTTTGGATGGGGTCATTTGTTTTCTTGTTGTTGAGTTGGGCAAGCTCTTTATATATTTTGGTTAGTAGCATTTTTTCTGATATATGGCATGTAAAGTATCTGATAGTTTCTGGTGTAATATCCAAATCCTTGATCCACTTGGAATTTACTTTTGTTTTTGGTGAAATATAGTGGTTCAGTTTCATTCTTCTGCATGTTTCAACCCAATCTTTCCAACACCATTTGTTGTAGAGACTCTCCATTCCCATTAATAGTCTAGGCACATTTGTCCATAGTTGTGGGGTCTTGTGTTGTTAAAATTCGCTGGCTCCAGCTGGCCGGGCTAGCTTCACGGGCGGGTAACAGAGACGACCAGAGACATACGGCTGGGCAGGGAAGCTATATTTCTTTATTCAGGAACAATGATTCATAAACTAAACCAAACTAATCACCAAACAGAACTCTGCTGCCTCTTTCCCCCGCAACGGCGCCAAGCACTCTTGAACTCTGGAACTCTGGAACTCTGGAACCCTCTCGGGGTTCCTAGGGGCGGGGCCAAGCGGGCCCGCAAAACTAGCAGGACTGATCCAATTTTCTTGGCGGGGGAGAGCTAGAACAACCCAATATAAAGCATACAACAGTCTTGCTTCTGGACTCTCAATTTTATTCCACTGGTCAATGTATTTATTCTTGTTCTAGTACCAAACAGTTTTGATTACAATGGCCAGATAACACAGTTTGAGATCTGAGAATGTGATGCCTCCAGTTCTCTTCTTCTCAAGATTGTTTTGGCAATTCTAGATCTTTTATGGTTCCAGATAAACATTTGTAGCATTTGTTCTACAAAAAATGTGTTTAGGATCTTGACGGGGATTGCATTAAATCTCTATATGGCTCTGAGTTGTATATTCATTTTAATGATGTTAATTCTTCCAACCTATGAACATGGAATATCTTTCCACTTCTTTGTATCTTTTTTTTATTATTATTTCCTTGAAGAGTGACTCATAATTTTCAGTATACAAGTCTTTCACTTCTTTGGTTAGGTCTAGTCCTAGATATTTTATTGGTTTTTTTTTGTTTTTTTTTTTTTTTTACTATAGTAAAAGGAATTGATTTCTGGATTTCAACTTCTTCTAACTTAGTGTTTGCATAGAGGAATACCACTGACTTTTTGAATGTTAATTTTGTAGCCTGACACCTTACTGTATTGCCTGATGGTTTCCAAATGCTTCTTGCTGGATTCCTTAGGTTTTTCTATGTATACTATCATGTCATCTGCAAATAGGGAGAGTTTGATTTCTTCTCTTCCAATCTGTATGCCTTTAATTCCTTGCTCCTGCCTGATTGATATGGCAAGAATTTCCAACACTATGTTGAATATTAATGGTGATAGTGGGCAGCCCTGTCTAGTACCTGATCTGAGGGGAAATGCTTCCAGTTTTTCACCATTGAGTATGATATTGGCTGCAGGTTTGCTTTATATGAACTCCACTATCTTGAGGGATTTTCCATCTATTACCATTTGTAGTGTTTTGATCATAAAGGATGTTGTATTTTGTCAAAGGCTTTCTCTGCATCTATTGATATAACTATTTGCTTTTTGCTGTTGCTTTTATTGATGTGGTGAATCACGTTGCTTGATTTACATATACTAAACCAATCTTGCATTCTTCAGACAAACCCTACTTGGTCATGATGAACAGTCTTTTTAATATACTGCTATATCTGGTTGGCTAGGATCTTTTTCAATATTTTAGCATCTATGTTCATCAGAGATATTGGTCTGTAGTTTTATTTTTTTGTTGTTGTATTCCTGGCTGCTTTTGGTATCAGAGTGATGTTGGCTTCATAGAAGCTGGAAAGCAATATTCCTGTGCCTCAATATTTTGGAGGAATTTTTTTTAAGTAGAGGTATTAATGCTGTAACTTGAAACTTAAACAGGTCTTTAGCTGCAGCATGTAAAAGATTGACTGAAGAGCACTGGGAACGGTTTTAAACAAATAGAAGTTTATTAGGGTAGTAAAAAAGTATGGGACATATATTTTAGGTACTGCAAAATAAGCAATTATCATCAGGGATTAAGAATATGCTAGGTTCATAAAGTCTATGAATAGTTGTCAAATGTTTAGTCCTATGAGATAAGTAATTACCTGCTGAGATATAGGTTGCTCATGGCTATAGAGAAGTCTTAGAGTTTACTGGCTAGCTAAGTCACATGTTCAGTTCCCAGAAGAAGTACCCATGGTGGATACCTGGAACAACCTCTTCCAAGATGTGTCTGACCAGGAGAAGAAGCATCATCCAAAGTGAGCGGACTTCTAGCTAGCTGTACTTTTACATCTATTCAATCCACTCACAATGCTTTATATACCAGCACAGACTGTATCCATCCACAATCCATCATGTTCAGATCACTGCATGACCTTTCACCAAGGCTGACATAAGCACTGTGCCTGGACTTCCCTAGTCACCGTTATGCTGTATCACCACAGATTAACTCTTCCTTGAAGGTTTTGTATAATTCATTTGTAAAACCATCTGGTCCAGGACTTTAATTCTTGGGAAAGTTTTTGATAACTGTTTTTCTTTGGCTGTGATTGGCCTGTTTATATTTCCTAGTTCCTCTTTGTTTAAGTTTGGAAGTTTGTAGGTGTCTAGGAACTCATCCATTTCTTCCAGATTCTCTAACTTGTTGGAATACAGGTGTTCATAGAAGCCTGGCATGGTCCTTGAATTTCTGTGGTGTCTGTTGTGATATCTCCTCTTTCATTTACAATCAATTTATTTGTTTTGTGAGTCTGACTAAAGGTTTTTCAATTTTATTTACTCTTTTGAAGAGCCAACATTTAGCTTCATTCATCTTTTATATGGATTTATTGTTTTTTATGTTATTTATTACTGTTCTACTTTTATTTATTTTAGTCCTTATGATTGCTTTAGTGATCCTTTGTTCTTATTCTTCTAAGTCTTTAAGGTTTATTTAAGGTTTTTCTTTTTTCTCAATGTGTGCTTATATGGCTATGAACTTCCCTCTCAGTATTGCATTAGCTATATCTCAAATATTTTAACAGCTCTTGTTTTCATTTTCATTGGACTCTTAAATTTTGATTTCTCCTTAATTTTCACTTTGACTTAGTAGTTGTTAAGTAGTGTACTGTTGAGCTTCCACATTTTGGGACTATAACTAATCTTTTGTTTATTGTTAAATGTTAGTTTAATTCCACTGTGGTCTGAAAAGAATTTTGGGATGATTTCAGTGCTCTTGAATTTGCTGACACTGTCTCTGAGGTCTAACATATGATCTATCCTTGAGAATGACCAATGTGGACTTGAATAGAGTGTATATTTCAGGTTCTTATGGTGTATGGCTCTGAAAATGTAAAATAGTTCAAATATTTCTATCTCTTCATCTAGCTCCCTTGTTTCCTTATTGATTTTCTGCCTGGATAATCTGTTAAATTGAGAGAATGGGGTGTTGAATTCCCCTACTATTACTGTGTTGCTGTTAATATATTGTAGATCTTTTAGTAGACATTTGATGTATTTAGATGGCCTCTCATAGGGTGCATAGATGTTGATAATCGTTAAGTCCTTTTTATTGACTGATCCTCTGAGCACTAAGTAATGTCCATCCTCTTTTTTATTTTATTTATTTTAAAGTCTATTGTATTAGGTATGAGAATAGCTGTATCTGATTTTTTTTTTTTATGAGTCATTGACTTGAATGATAGTTTTCCATCCTTTCAATTTGAGTCTGTGTTTGTCTTGTTGAGTTATGTGGGATTCCTGTAGACAACATATGGTTGGGTTGTGCTTTCTGATCCATCCTACTCTGTGCCTTTTAGTAGGTGAATTCAGGCCATTGACATTTACTGATATCATAGATTGAAGATATTTTAATGCCAGTGTTGTAAATTTTAGAGTGTTCTGATATATGGCATGTTTATGGTGATCTGACTGTTTATAGGAGACCTTTCAGAACTTCTTTCAGGGTAGACTTGGTGATAGTTGATTTCCTTCAACTGTTGCCTATCTGAGGTTTTTATGCCTCCATTTAGTCTGAATGACAGTCTAGCAGGATACAGTAGTCTTGATCAAAAGTCTTTCTTACTGAGAGATCAAAATATATCTTGCCATATATATTCTCTTCTGGCCATTAGTGTTTTTTTTTTTTTTTTTGGATAAGTCTGCCACTAATCTTATGGTTTTCTTCTGCAGGTAACTCTTTGTTTTTCTCTTGCAGCCTTCCTAATCTTTTCTTTATCTTTATTGCTTTTCATTCTAAATATATTATGTCTTGGTGTCTTTAAGTCTGGGTTCTGTTTCAGACCCTCTGGGCTTCTTGAAGCTTTATGTCTTTTATGTTGTCTAGACTAGGGAAGTTCTCATCTTTTATGTATAATACTGTTTCTCCTTCCTCTCTTTCTGCCTCTGATAGGCATATAATGCATATATTAATCCTTTTGAAGTCATACCATATGTATCTATTGTTGTTTTCAGTATTTCTTAATCTCTTTTTTGAGATCTCTATTCTCTCTCTCTTCTGTTGTTTTCTGTAGCTCGGTTATGTTGTTACCCTGTACTGATATTATACTAGCTTGTTCAGCTAGTTGTGTTCTTAGCTCAGCTATTTCAGCTTTCCACTGTCTAATTGCCTGGAGATAGTGTTTTCTTTTAGAGTCTCACTTGTTATGTGCCCATTTCTGATGACATTTCTCTCAAACTTTTTCCTCACTCCTGTGACTATTCTCTCAATTAGTGATTGGATGTTGTCCTCATTCTTATGTGCTTCTACCTTTGGGGGGGCTTTTAACTGGACTTTTTTCCTAGCTCATTTCTCCAATGTTTCTTCTTGGTTTAACCATTGTATATAGTATGTTATGAGGTTCCTATCTCTGTACTTTTCCATCCACTGATAATTCTAGCCTGGATTGACTTGTGTCTAAGTAAGGTACTTAAGGAGTTCACAGTTGTGGAAATTAACAGTTGTTTAAATGTTATATTAATCCCTGAGTTTAAGCACAGTGGCTATTAAAATCTCTTTAGTTCTTTTTTTTTTTTTTCCTGTAGGCTATGGTAGTCTGAGGGCTTTTTACATATAAGTAAGTATTTATTTATTTTTTAGCTGAATAACTCACTACTGACCAAGAGATAAAGTAAGGTGGGGGAGAGAAAGCACAGTAGTTATGCAAATAGTCTCCCAACCCAAGAATTCAAAGCCTCCTGGGCTCAATTCAGTTTCTCTGATGGCAGCCAGAGTCAATCCGGACAGCACTACTTGGTCCTGTGCTCTTCTAAATGAGTCTTGCACCTACTTTGTGGGTTCTGAGACAATTATTCACTGTGTTCTCATCAGGAGAACAATGGTAGAGGCTCCCACTATACAGCCCCACCTCCAAACCACTGGGGTATAGATCTTCTTTTGAGTTTCCCAGTCAGTTCTCTGCCCCAGATATCAGCACTGGGCCTCCTCACTGCTGTTCCAACCTCTGAGGGGCTGTAGCAATGAAGACTCAAGTTGCATTTGGTGAGTCTTAGGGGAGTCCTCTCATCCCTCCATGTCTTTTTGTTGGCAAAACAGACTGAAGATGGCTCCTCAACTGGCAAACTGCCACACTGTACCAGCCGCTGGGGTGTAGATTCAGTCTTTAGTCCCAGTAATCTCTCCTTAGTACCCTCTCATTCCATGAGCCACACTTATTTTCACTCACCAGTGACTTGGTGAGTTACTAAAGCAGTTCTAGTCTCATCTTATTGCAGTCTTTAGTGATTTTTGATATTCCTAGTTGACCAGGGAGAGGACCAGAGAGAAACGGAGTTGCTGCTACTCTGTAGCCCCACCTCTGGAAGTCTCTCAACTGATTAATTTTTTAAAATATTTTATTTATTTATTTATTTATTTATTTAGTGACTTAACAGTGATTGACAAGATTGTGGGATAAGTGGGATGCAATTCCATATAATTCCTACCACCAGAGTTCTACATCCCATCCCCTCCACTGGATGTTTCCCCATTCTCTATCCCTCTGGGAGTAGGAACCAAAGATCTTTATGGGGTGCAGAAGGTGGAAGGCCTGCCTTCCATGATTGTTTCTTTTCCAGACACAGGCATTGACAGGTTGAGTCATACTCCCAGCCTGTTTTTCTCTTTCCCTGGTTGGTTAGGGCTCTTGAGATGTGGGGCTCCAGGACACATTGGTGAGGTTGTCTGCCTAGGGAAATCAAATTGGCATGACTGAACAGCATTAAGATATAAAGAAAAACAATTTATTTAATAATCGGGAACCTAAAGGTTAAGAATATAGCAGATGAAATTTGAGGTCTTCATGTTGGAACATAGGAAGTCTATTTTAGTCATATTCCAAGGGACCAATGATTATACTAATTTTTGCCTGAGCCTGACAGCTAACGTGCAGGTAAACTTAAAGTATTGTTTGAGAAGAGGGTGTCAGAGTTGAGAACAGGACTAAAAGGCTAGATCAGGAAAGAGAGTATCTCCCAAACCTAGGAAAAGTATATAAATAACATTAATTGTAAACTACATCAGTCTGACTTAGGACCATGTCTACTCATATTTAGCACAGGAGCCTGTATAACCTTTGCATCTGTGTTGGCGTATCTAAGAACATTCTGGGCTGTGCTTATTTCAGAACCAGTCCTTCTCAGGTAGCAGAGTATGTTGACCCAGCCACCCTTCAAATAGTGGGGGCAGTTTCTACCTTTATTTTTCACATTGAGTAAAGGCATATTTTTGTTAATAAAAAGATCATTGGTGATTTGGCTAAGTTTTTCCTAGTCACTGTCTTGAACAATGGAGGGTCATGGTCACATGAAAACCTTGCTTTTTCCTTCATGTCAATTTATGATATTGTTATTTTAAAGTCACTCTTGAATGCCAACATTCTTGAGTCAGGAAATGGAAGAGCAAAGCATGGAGCATCATGTCCTTGGTATTTAACAATTTTTACTAGAAACTATACACATAATTTCTGCTCTCATGAACTTGGCAATAATGAGTTATCTAGAATATGTGAAAAGAATATCCAGTAAGTATAATCCCTAATTGGGCAACCACTTGCCAATATCAGCTCTATATAAAAAAGAGTGATGATCTCTGGAAATCTGTTAATAAAATTCATTTGTCACAAGTTTTATAATTAGGATGGAAATTCATTGAATACCCTGACATGTAGAAAAAATGAACCACAACACTATGCACCAAAAATTAGCTCAGGATGAATCAAAGACCTGGGTATGAGACCTGAAACTAAAATACATAAAAGAAAACATTAGTGAAATACATTAGAACATTACAATCGGGAGTCGGGCTGTAGCGCAGAGGGTTAAGCGCAGGTGACGCAAAGCACAAGGGCCAGCATAAGGATCCTGGTTCGAACCCCGGCTCCCCACCTGCAGGGGAGTCGCTTCACAGGCAGTGAAGCAGGTCTGCAGGTGTCTATCTTTCTCTTCTCCTCTCTGTCTTCCCCTCCTCTCTCCATTTCTCTCTGTCCTATCCAACAATGACAACAACAATAATAACTACAACAATAAAACAACAAGGGCAACAAAAGGGAATAAATAAATAAAATAAATATTTTTTAAAAAGAACATTACAATCAAAGGTATATATGTAAACTCAAACACCTAGGCAAATGAAACTAAAGAAAGATTAAATAAATGAACTACATCAAATCTAATAAGCTGCAATACATCAAAAGCAAACAGCATAAGCATAAACAGGTAGCCCAGTTATTGAGAGAAGATATTTATACATCACCCATCTGATAAGAAATTTACATATATCAAATGTCTATAAAGAAATGTGAATGTGGGGAGAGGTTGGTGGCACTCCTGGTAGAGTGCACACATTACCTTAAGCTACTACCCAGACTCAATTCCAGGTACCATGTGGGAGCACTGTAGGGATCATGGTAGGAGGTCTATGAGTGGTAGAGTTTATCATCATTCAGTAGTGTCTCAGTGGTTTCCCTCACCTCTCT
Source organism: Erinaceus europaeus (assembly GCF_950295315.1). Taxonomy (NCBI): domain Eukaryota; kingdom Metazoa; phylum Chordata; class Mammalia; order Eulipotyphla; family Erinaceidae; genus Erinaceus; species Erinaceus europaeus. Next base: position 29,765,266 of record NC_080167.1, read on the forward strand.
GTGTGTCTCTCCCACCTCTCTCTCCTCTTTCTAAAATAAATAATGAAAAATGAAAGAAAATGAGAGGGTCTGGATGGCAAAGTAGAGTGCACACTTTAATTGTGTTATAACTCAGTCTGAGCCCCTGCACCCATGTGGATATGCCTTCAGTGGGGAAGCTTCCCTAGTGTTGAAACAGTGCTATCAATATCTCTCTTTATCTCTGTATCTCACCCTCTATCAAAAAGAAAAGTGTGTGTGTGGTGGAAAGGGGAGGGGATAGAATGTGGCCACTGGTATCAGTGGAGTTGTGAAGCTATTGAGCCCCAGTGATAGTACTGGTAGCAGAAAAAAGGAGGAAGGAAGGGAGGGAGAAAGGGAAAACATAGAGACCCATTAGAAATCAACTGACCGGGAGTCGGGCGTAGCTCAGTGGGTTAAGCGCAGGTGGCGCAAAGCACAAAGATCGGCATAAGGATCCAGGTTAGAGTCCCCGGCTCCCCACCTGCAGGGGAGTCACTTCACAGGTGGTGAAGCAGGTCTGCAGGTGTCTGTCTTTCTCTCCCCCTCTCTGTCTTCCCCTCCTCTCTCCATTTCTCTCTGTCCTATCCAACAACTATGACAGCAATAACAACAATGATAAACAACAAGGGCAACAAAAGGGAAAATAAATAAATAAATAAATGTAAAAAAAAAAAAAAGAAATCAACTGACCAATTGTAGAGGAAGAGGAACCAGCAAAGGAAATGGAGAGAGTTGTGTGGGTTATTTGAACTTAAGCAGGAGTTATCAAACTGAAGAATCTAAGGATAAGAGTTTTTAAAAAGAAGAAACAATGAAATTTTATGTTTTGAGTTCAGTAGAGTGAGAAGTTTCAGTTCCTTTTCATTTGGGAAATCACAAGTGGCCTTTGCATGCACGTGTCTGGGTAAAAATTGCTGAAAATCCTCAGGAGAAAGTTGGAGACAAAGACCTGGATCTATCAGGCATTGATAATCTTTACAATAAACTTGGCTTTAAGTTTAAGCTCATTCTCCACTCCACTAATGAACTTTTGTGTATGCTATCATTCACTCTGTCTTTATCTTTTATACGTTATCCTGGAGCAGTGAAGGTCCAGTGCCCAAAAAACAAACACAGTACTAAGAGAAGTTTTCAATTTGTCAAAAACCGAAAGTTTTCCTCTTATTGGAAGAGAGCTATTAGTCTGTCAGGGAGTGACTACTGAACCAAGGAGTCAGGAAGAATGAGAGTATTTTAGGGTGTTAAGGCTCTGGAAAAGCAAGTTGAATGTGAATATAGGGAAGTTTTTAGTTGAAAGGATAGGAAGGATAGGAGTGCCTACTACTCTCAATTTTCTCTAGAAAATCTGGATTGAAAGTGTTTGTAGGCAATGGGAAACAATCACGAAGTCTGTTTTTTCTTAATTTTTGTATACTTTCACAAAAGTGAGAAACCCTTCTAATCTGTATATAATATATAATATACCTAGGTTACCCTGTTCAGACATGCAAAACTTCATTCTTTAGGAAGTAACCCACTTAAAGCCTATTTAAATTGAGACTCTTTATGAAGATAATCTGGCTTCTGACACATCTGGCTTGTCTGTCCAGGTATGTGAGGGCAAATTAAGAACTACTTGAGCCTCACAATTACTAGATGTGTAGGGGTGTGTGCCTGGGAATCAGATGGGCCTGTGGTGCTGATCCTGATGCTGATGTGTTCTCTTCATAGATACTAGAAACAGAGGAGAGTACTGGCTGTTGTTTTGTACCCTTGAGGCAGAGAAGTAACATTTTCCCACCCCTTCTGGTGGCCTAAGGGAGTTTGTGCTCTGGTCAAACTGGTAAAATATAAAAAAAGAAGCTCTACAAGTATGCATTCTATGTTGTTCCAGTATAGGAAGGAGAGCATGAGGAAAGAGAGATAATCTGCTTTCCAGTAATAGAGTCAAATGGAGGGGTAGCTGGAGCACATAAACTGAGCCTCAGAAGGCTGTAGACAGTAGTTCATAATCAGTACAAGAAGCCGGTAGAGTCTGAATATACATCTAGATTTTTCTGACTTAACTGTTCAGCCCAAATGGAAATCAAGCTCACTCTGGTGTTTCCCTTGTTGTGAAGACTCACAAGAATGAATACATTCATAATGATAAGATGGTGGTTGCTTTTCTTTTACTTGTATGTATTGCACAGATATTTTTTATTTAAAGTACTATAAAGAAAGAAAGGGGCCTGGGGAGACAGCATAATGGTTATGCAAAAAGACTTTCATGCCTAAGACACCAAAAGTCCCATGTTGAACCCTCAGCACCACCATAAACCAGAGCTTAGCAGTGCTCTAGTCTCTCTCTATATAGCTTTCTCTCTGTTACCTCTCTAATTAAAAAGTAAATGAAAATGTTAAAAATTATAAGTAAAAATGTAAAAAATGAGGCATCAGCCTCCAATCTGGAGCCTAAGGGATTTTCTTCATCCTTCACTGTCTACTCTAACATACTCTAAGATGTCTGGATGTGACATGACCCTTCATTTTGTTAGTAACAGTAATAATTGTATAAGAAAAAAAAATGACTTGACAAAATTGGGGCATTTAGCTATCTTAGTAAATGCTATTATTTATGAAATCTGTAAAACAAACCTAAAAGTTTATGCTCATAAAGAAAATGTCCAGTCTCTGGAGTTCTGAAGCAGTAGCATTTAAATTAAAGGGGAAATATTATTATTACTACTATTACATGCACTTAAAAATAGTTTGAACAGTGGCTATTCTAAGTGGTTTCTGTGTTTCTTGCAGGTGTTGCCCATTTAATGTGGTTTGAAAGACTCTATGTTTGGCTTCAGTGCTTTGAAAAATATATCTTGTACCCAGCAATAATTTTGAATGCCCTTACTATTGATGCATTCTCAATAAGCAATTACCGGAGACTTGGTACCCAGTAAGTATAAAATGGTTTACTCCCATAATTATTTGGTTGATGATGTTTTAAAATTCTAATGAATTTTCTCTACACACAGTTCAGCGAAAGATAATTTCCATCTACTAATTATTGGCCATATAGAAGAAAGCTGTAATGTTCTTTTACTCAAATGCTCTAAAGCTCAATAGTTATTGTAGAGTGTCTGGGGTGCCAGTGAAGTTAGACCTGCTGGGAGTGATGTTGGGAATAAATGTCACTAGATTTAAAAATCATCTTGCAAAGGCTTAGTCAGTGAGGCTTAATAAGATGACAGAGCACAGTGTGGTTCCAGAGGGCCTGGAGTTTGTATCATCAATGCTTACAATTTTATGAACTGCCTCATGCCATTTCATTTAGCAAATACTCTATCATTTTGTGCTTGAGCATGGGGGAATTAATCACTATCATTGCTGTCTTTAAATTTATCAGGAGAAGCCTCATAATTTAAAAGAAATAAAGCAAAGAGACTCCATACAGTCAAGATGCTTGTGTTTTCACAAAAGCAATAACAGTGTGTGCAGTTGAGTTTATTATTTTCATAAATTAAAATTAACTCTAAACTTAAAAATGAAACTCTACTTCATAATCTACGGGTTTGTTGTACCTTGTACTGACAAAAGTTTGAGGTTTCTTATCAGATAAGTTGTTAAGAGTAGGAGGTCGTAAAGGAGATTCTTCCCCATATCTGCTATTTAGCTACTTTGCTTAAACTGTTTGTACCCAGATCAACCCTAGCATAATCCCAAGCATAATAATTCCAACTTGTTTCTCCTAGCAAGATGTGATGAGCACATATTAATTAATATTTACCGAAGACTGAGCTAGCATAGATAAAAGGCATTTGAATATTTGGGTAGATCTGAGTAGATTTATAGTCATGTAAAATAAAAGACTAAATGAAATGACCTTGTAACTTTCTTGCCTATATCAGACTTTGCCTTTTTTTTTTCTAGTGTCAGGACAGAGAAAGAAATCCTCAAACTATTTTTAAAATATATACTTTTATTAGACACTTTTATTAGACACTGATTTTTATAAGATTATACAATAGTAGGGGGGAAATTCCATACCACTCCCATCACCAAAGTTCTGTGTTCCCACCCCACTTTGACAGTAATGACTACATACTACTTCTGTAGATTGGGTACAAACCCTAAAGATGATATGGTATATTAGGGTATTGAATGCTTCTCTTATTGGCAGATGCTTACAGTGTGATACAGTCCTGGCTGACTCATTGATGACTTTCTGAAACAAGAGAATTCTCAGTGTTCTAGAATAAGGTTGTGCAGCTAGAACCAAAGAAGGTACTCGTGCTGCACTAGGATGCTGATCAAAAGGACCTAGTTCTTCCAACCCAACATCAGGACTGGGGCCTTGAACTAAGCCTGTAGGTAGTGTGAAAAGCAATTCTGACTATTATCAGATGTCACATTTAAGAACCAGAAATCATGCAGAGTCAAATAAGTAGTCTGGAGAAAATAATATGATTCCTTATTCTCTATAATTTTTCTTCCAGATACTAAAGTAATATTTATTCTATCTGATATTCTATTTGGATACTATAGATGTTGGAGAGAGACTCTGATATCTGTCATAAAATAAATCATGAGTATGGGAGGAAAAAATAATAGCACCATTTTCTGTGCACCCTCGATTATTTTCAACTCCTAATGATACAAAAATAATTATTTTTACAAGTCCAAAGCTGATTGTTCCTTTATACTAAAAAATTCATCTCCTTGTATCTATCTTTATGATCTCTCTCTCTCTTTCTCTAAAATAGAAGGATAAGAAAAGTGATCTCAGGAGAAAACTAAGTCTAATACTCCTTATTCATTGCACTTCAAAGGAGAAAAAAAACAATTTTGCGGCTTATAAGTGAAAAGACTTTGAGATGCTTTTTAAATGTCCTCATCTTGGACATTTAAAATATTATATATTAGGGAGTCGGGCTGTAGTACAGCAGGCTAAGCGCTGGTGGCGCAAAGCACAAAGACCGGCAAAAGGATCCCGGTTCGAACCCCAGCTCCCCACCTGCAGGGGAGTCGCTTCACAGGCGGTGAAGCAGGTCTGCAGGTGTCTTTTTCTCCTCCTCTCTGTCTTCCCCTCCCTCTCTCCATTTCTCTCTGTCCTATCCAACAACAACAATAATAACTACAACAATAAAACAACAAGGGCAACAAAAGGGAAAAAATAAATAAAATAAATATTAAAAAAATTTTAATTATATATTAAAATAAATTGGAACACTAGTAATACTGATAAAAGTCTAGAAGCCAGGATCTCTCTAGGCTTAGGAATATTGAGGTATAATCCCAGAATTATATACTTGGCCAGAAAAAGAAAACCTCTCTTTCAAATGCAACCATTCTTTGTAAATTACATCCATTTTTGTCTTCCTTTTGAATTATCAAAAATGATATTATAATTGGTGCAAAATCTGTTTGGAATGTTCAAAGTGTTTCTTCAGAAAGAAGTCATCTCAGGGAAAAGATGGTTTGCTCTGTCAGGCTGCTCAACTTCTTAATCTCAAGGTTGGGATATTGATTATTGTTGACCTCATCATATGATGGAATTGTACACATAACCTGAGTGCTTAGACAAGAACATTCAGGAGTTCATCCCTTCAAGCAAAGCCATGATTTCACCTTGTATTGCAGTAGTTGATGTCCTTAGCTAAAAAGTCTATGTAGGGGGTCATGATAAAATGTTCAGTATAAAAAAAAAGGAGACTAGGAGACATTGGGGATGAGAAATATTCTGGGAAAAAAATGGAAAATCTCTATGTAAAAATGAAATGACTTCATTAAGATACTGGGTTTTCCCCCTTTTCAGAATTTAATTACTATAATTACATTATATCTTCAGTAATATTCTTTTATAATAAAAAGTACATTAAGCTGATACTAGCAGGGATAGCACTCTGTCTTATTTACCATCAAACTTTTTAAAAAAATTAACTTAATTTTATTTGACATAACAAAGAGAAATTGAGAATGGGGAGACAGAGAGGGGTAGAGAAACAAAGACAGCTGCAGAACTACTTCACCACTTGTAAAGCTTTCCCCCTGTAGGTATGGACCAAGGACTTGAACATGGGTCCTTGTGTATAGTAACACATGCACTTAACCAGGTGAGCCACCACCCACACCCCGCCATCAAATTCTATGTGGAAACTGTCACTGTAGCAATTCCTCAAATAAGTCTCCAGGGAACTCTGGGGACTAAATCTCAATTCTGTCTCTACCCCATGAAACTGTAGACAAGTTATTCAAACTGTGATACTCAGTTTACCTCTGTGAAATGAGAAGAACAGAAGCCAGCATTTTGTCTTTTTTTTTTTTTGTCTGTACAGTGCATAATGCAGTCATTTGTTCAAGAAAGTCTAGCTTTTGCAGCCATCTATTATTTTGTCTGCCATTATTGATTATTTCTTTTCTTTCCTTTTCCACAGCTGGGATATATTTCTGATGATCATTGCTGGCATGAAGCTGTTGAGAACCTCTTTCTGTAACCCTACTCAGCAGTTTATTCACCTGACCTTCACTGTAATGTTTTTTCACTTTGACTTCAAAGATATTTCAGAGAGTTTCTTACTGGATTTCTTCGTGGTATCCATTTTATTTAGTAAGGCAAGTTAATTAGCCATTTTCTTCATTTTAGAATTATAAAGTTCATTCTTCCTAAAGATTTACAAAAGCTTTTTAGTTTTATTTATTTATTTATTTTAATGAAAGTAGGACTTTGTACTTGATGCCACTGAGTGACATTTCTGAGCCCACTATTTTTAACATTAGGGAGAAAGTGAAAGAGTAGAAAGAATGAGAGTGATATAAAGAGAGGAGAGACAAGTCAGCATTGCTTCACCATCCATGGTGCTCCTAAATGGCACTGAGGCTTAAATCCAGGTCCTCAACAACAAGAAGTGGCCTCTGCTTAGTGAGGCCACACCGTGAACATTTTCTTTATTGCTGAAGTACAGCATGAATTTAAACTGATTTATACATTATACTCTTGTTGCCAATCTAGGCACACTCCCATAGAACATAAAAGATAACATTTGTTTTCCAAAAATAATAAGTTGAAAATGAAATAGTTATTGATATAGTTTATGATCTTAAGATCTTAGCTCTCTTAACAACCATATAGTTGGGTTTCCTGAGATCTCAAAATGATTAGTGACTAGACTAAGTTTTGTTTTGAATCTAGCATATTGCCTTTGAGGTAAAATTTTAGTGTGTGATCAGAGAGCCAAGTTCCTAGGGATATATTTTCCCCTTATTTTGTCTAAAGTCAAGATTTTTTGTTGTTGTAAACTTATACACGAGTAATGAAAAACCACAATCACAGTTCAGGCAAATGTTGAAGATAATATCTAATGTTTAAAAATAAAAGAGGCAAAAATCCTCTAGAATATATCCAGAGCTTGGTAAAAAGATTTAAGTTTGTAAATAGAATTGCAAAGACATTTGAGACAAGTATTGGTAAATAAACACAGTAATCCCAGAAATTCATTCATATCAAACTTCTTCCTGTTCTAAGATTAATGCAGTTGTCCTGAGGTTGACTTAACCAACAGCTTCCCTTTTGGGGTTAATAGATTTAAATTTTTTAAATTTAAATTTTTTTTCTCTGAACGTTACTTTTATTTAAAAATTTTTTATTTAAGAAAGGATTAATGAACAAAAACATAAGGTAGGAGGGGTACAACTCCACACAATTCCCACCACCCAATCTCCATAACATACCCCCTCCCATGATAGCTTTCCCATTCTCTAGCCCTCTGGGAGCATGGACCCAGGGTCGTTGAGGGTTGCAGAAGGTAGAAGGTCTGGCTTCTGTAATTGCTTCCCCACTGAACATGGGTGTTGACTGGTCGGTCCATACTCCCAGTCTGCCTCTCTCTTTCCCTAGTAAGGTGTGTCTCTGGGGAAGCTGAGCTCCAGGACACATTGGTGGGGTCTTCAATCCAGGGAAGCCTGGCCAGCATCCTGGTGGCATCTGGAACCTGGTGATTGAAAAGAGAGTTAACATACAAAGCCAAACAATTTGTTGAGCAATCATGGATCCCAAGCTTGGAATAGTGGAGAGGAAGTGTTAGGGAGGTACTCACTGCAAACTCTAGTGTACTTCTGCTTTCAGGTATATATTTTGCAGTAGTTTATGGATACGTGTGAACATAAGCTCTCTCTCACAGAAACTGGTGTATATCTAGGTTATGGGACTTTGTTAGAAAGTGAACCACCTGAGATGAAATTAGAGTGTACTATAAAAGGAAAGGTCTCACCCGAGTAATGAAGCTGAAGGGTTATCACAACCTAACTGAACGTTACTTTTTAAACCTCTTTAGAAAATAATAAGATAAACCTCTTTTTTAATAGATTTGTTAATTTTTCTTTTTCTCCTTCTACTAACTTTGCTTGTTTTAGGTTAAAAAACTCAAAACTATCATTTTATTTTGAAGAAGCCCATAAGCAAACTTTATCATCCCATCACTGAGCATATATTTCCATTTTTGTCATTCTTAGTTGTATTCTTGGATTTACTCAGATCTTCCATATCTAAAATGTTCTGTTTTGCTATAATTATTCTGATTTTAAACTTTTTTGGAATTTTAATTTTGATGGAAATTGCATTTCTTCAAATTCCATTTATTTGCTTTTAATATTATGTTATTATTTTATTATTGTTCTTTTTATGCCATTTGTTTATCTAGATTTTTTTATTCCTGTACTACTTTAAATCTGGAGAAACTATGATTTGCATATGATTTTTTACCATCTGTTCATTTCCTAGTGTAGGTTGCAATTTTGATCATGGATGAATCTTCAGTGGGAAGTTGTTTCAACTCTGAGAGACTTTATAAATTTTATTTATTTATTTATTTTTTGCCACTAGGGTTCTGTGCTGGCACTTCAAATTCACTGCTCCTGTTGGCCATTTTTATAGGAAAGAAAGAGAGGTAGAGATAGAGATAAGGAAAGAGAGATACAGATTTGCCTTGTTGCAAACTCAAACCCAGATAGTAGCCTTTCTGCAGTGCTTATCCCTAAATCTATAAATATTTTTGTATTTTCCCCATAAGGTTCTCAATACATATTCTTTATATAACTAGAATCTGTCTTCTGAACTTCTGTAATTCAGTTTTGTATTAAGTTATAATCATTGTCTGAATGTTTATTTAGATTTTAAAATTCTAAATTATATTGTGAATTCACATTTGAGAATACTTGTATTTTATTATTTTAATTGTTAATTTTTTAGTAGTGGTTTAACACTAATAAACTTAAAATTATAAGCCAGTGGTGGTATAGATCCACACCACTCCCACCACCAAAGTTCTGTGCTCTCACCACCCAGCAATAACCATTATCTTCTAAGGTCTTCAGTTGGGTTGACTATTTTTTTTTCACATTCATGGGTTTCAATTTTTTATATTCTACATATGAAGGAAATAATTTCATAGTTGTTCTTCACTTCTTTATTACTTCACTAAGCAAAATCACCTCTGATTCCATCCATTTTGAACCAAAGGACACAATATTATCTTTTAACTACTCCACTGAATATATATTCCATAACATTTTAAATTTTTTAAAAAATTTTATTTATAAAAAGGAAACACTGACAAAACCATAGGATAAGAGGCGTACAACTACACACAGTTCTTAGGACCAGAACTCTGTATCCCATCCCCTCCCCTGATAGATTTCCTATTCTTTAACCCTCTAGGAGTATGGACCCAAGGTAATTATGGGGTGCAGAAAGTATAAGGTCTGACTTCTGAAATTGCTTCCCCACTGAACATGGGCATTGACAGGTCGATCTATACTCCCAGCCTGTCTCCCTAGTGGGGTGGAGCTCTGGAGAATCGGGGCTCCAGGACACATCAGTGGTACTGTCTGTCCAGGGAAGTCTGGTTGGCATCATGCATCTGGAACCTGGTGGCTGAAAAGAGAGTTAACATATAAAGCCAAACAAGTTGTTGACTAATCATGAACCTAAATGCTGGAGTAGTGCAGATGAAGAATTGGGGGGGTCTCTGTTTTGTATATAGCTAGTATGTCTATTTTAGTTATATTCCAAAGGGCTTGTGACTTATACTAGTTTTTGTTTGGTTGGTTGGTTTTTTGTTTGTTTTTGGTTTTTTCCCCTGAGCCTGAAACCTTATATGTAGGTGGATCCAAGTTATTGTCTGGGGAGATGATGTCATGGCTGGAAAAAGACCAAAAAGCTGAATCAGGGAATAGAGTATCTCCCAAATATAGGAAAGGTGTATAAATATTGTTGACTGTAAACCTCATCTATTTGATGTGATCTGGGGCTAGGAACCTATGTGACCTCTTCATCCCTGTAGATCTGAGCTCACATTATGTGGTCATGAGTAGGAACATTCCAAGCTGCCCCAAATTTAGTACTTATCTTCCTCTGGTGGAGCATAGAGTATGTTGTCCATCCTGCCTTTGGAGGATGGAACATTCTCTACTGTTGTTGATCCACATTGAGGGCAAGGTTCTATGTGGGCCCACCAAGGGGCCTATTGTGTTAATTCTGACAGAGATAACTGGTAACATTGGGAAGAGGGATTTAGACTAGGTCTAGGCCCATCATGTCTGTTTGGGAATTTCAGGACTCCCCCAACTAAGGCCCCAGCTAATGGGGTGGCCTGATAGTGACTAAAGAATCATCATTAAAGTATGCCAGTCTCTTGCCCTTATTCAGCTTTTGCAGTCTTTACTTTGATAAGATTAGCTTTGGAGTGAATGAGGGCAGTATAATAGGAAGTAGGTGAGGAGGGCATTTAAGTAGACACTATTTCATTATGAACTTTATACTTACTGAAGACTGTTGTGTACTTTTGCTTGCAGGTATATATTTTGCCCTTTATTATGGATACATGTGAACATATGCCCTATCTCATGGGACCTGGTCTATATCTAGGTTTTATGACTTTGTTAGGAAGTGAACCACCTAAAATGGAATTAGAGAATCCTATGAAAGGAAAGGTCTCACCTGAGTAATGAGGCTGAGGGGTTGAAATTCCATTTCTGTTTGTTGTTGAATGTTACCTTTACTCCACTGTGGTCTGAGAAGATGCTTTGGATGATCTCAATGCTCTTGGATTTGTTGATACTGTCTTTTTAGCCTAACATGTGTTCTCTTTTCAATATTTATGTATTTATTCTCTTTTGTTGCCCTTGTTTTATTGTTGTCATCATTGTTGGATAGGGCAGAGATAAATGGAGAGAGGAGGGGAAGACAGAGAGTGGGAGAGAAAGATAGACAACTGCAGACCTGCTTCACTGCTTGTGAAGCGACTCCCCTGCAGGTGGGGAGCTGGAGGCCTAAACCAGGATCTTTAGGCAGATTCTTGAGCTTTGTGCCACCTGCGCTTAACCTGCCACACAAACACCAGACTACCCTAATGTGTTCTGTCCTTGAGAATGTGTTGTGCGGATTTGAAAAGACCGTGTATTCCAGTTTCTTAGGGTAAAGAATGCTGAAAATATCCAGGAGGTCTAGTCTATCCTTCTCTTAGATTAAGTCTCTTGTTTCTTTGTTGATTCTCTGCTTCATTGATCTAAGTGTGAGAGTGAGGTGTTGAAGTCTTCTACTATTACTGTATTATTATTGATGTACTTTTGTAGTTCTTTCAGTAAGTGTTTGATGTATTTAGATGGGCCGTCATTGAATGCATTGATCTTAATAATTGTTAAATCTTGATCATTATGCAATAACCTTCCCCATCTTTTATTACTTTATTTATCTTAATGTCTATTGTGTCAGAAATGAGAATGGCTGTTCTTTTTTTTTTCTTTTCTTTCTTTTTTGTGTGATCCATTAGCCTGTATGAGTTTTCTATCCTTTCATTTCTTCTGGCTTTTAGGGTTTGAGTAGAGAAGTCTGCTGATAGTCTTATGAGTTTTCCCCTGTATGTGACTTTTTGTTTCTCTCTTGCAGCCTTTAGGATCCTTTCTTTATCCTTACTTCTTTCCATTGTAACTATGATGTGTCTTGGTGTCTTCAGGTCTTGGTTGATTCTGTTTGGGACTCTGGGCCTTTTGAATCTTGATGTCCTTTGTATTATTTAGGGCTGAGATGTTTTCCTCCATTATTTCCTCTAGGATGTTTACTTCCCCTTCCTCTCTTTCTTCCTCTGATAGGAATTATGGGAATGTTACTTCTTTTGAGATCATCCCATATGTCTCTGTTGTTGTTTTCAGTGTTTCTCAATATCTGTTTTAGCTCTTTTACTTCCTTCTTAGTTTTCTGTAGCTTATCTTCTGTCTGACTAATTCTGTTTTCTGCTTCTGTTAATATGCTTTCCATTCTATCAGCTTCCTTCTTCAGTTCAGTTAATTTTTAAGCTTTTTATGCTAGTTGCCCTTTTATCTCAACTATATCAGATTTCAATTCTATAATTACCTTGAGGTAGATATTATTTTCCTTGTGGGTCTCATGTGTTGTTTCCCCATTTCTGATAATCTTTTTCTCAATGACTGTCTTCATTTCTGTGATTAATAGGTTAATTATTGTTTGGTTATCTTCCTTATTTATAGTTACTTCTGCCTTAAATGGAATTTTTTTAGGCTTCTGTCCTGATTCATTGCCATAGTTGATTTAGTTGCTTTTGATTTGACCATATACTTTATTGGTGCGTTTTGTATTTTTGTGCCTTGGCCATTTATGTTCAGTTGCTGTGTTGAGTGAGGAAAAGCCCCAGTAAACCAATGGCCTCTTACAGCTGAGGCTGCCAACCTCAACAAATACAACAATAAGACCAAAAGCAATGATTGATGCAGTTCACCAAATTCTGTTACCTACAGAAACTCTCCTCAAAAAAAAAAAAATAGTAAACCAGTGGCAAAAACGAAACAGCACTAATAGCTGAAAAAATATATATAAAGCAAGAACTGAGAATTAAAAAACCACTACTGAGCATAAATTCAAGAAATTGTGGGGAGAGAAAGAAAATAAAGGAAGGGATACATAGTTAAAGACAGAAAAGCCTTTCTATGTCAGACTTCTTACATAATATAGGTCACAGAAAAGCACAAGTGAATACACCAAATACAGGAGCAAAATCTAAGATTTTTCAAAACAGAGATAAGGAAAGAAAGAGGAAAAACAAAGAAACAAACAAATGCAAAAGAAAATATACAAACAAACAAAACAAATCAAACATTAAAATAAAAAAACCTTACTACTACCACAAAAGAGAGGACAACCAATCACTAGTAAATCCAATGCACCACCAACAAAGGCTAGTTTTGGTCAAACTAATAAGAAGGAGAAATAAACTAAGAGCAGTGCCAAAGCAAACAAACTTGCAAAAAAAAAAAAAACAAAAAAAACCCCTAAAGACCCAGTCTGCTGTTTATGCTATTCCAGCACCTGTCCCCTTTCCTAAACAATTATAACAACTGAAAAGGAAACTTGCAGAGGTGTGGTTATGGAGCAGCAGCAGCTGTGTTTCTCTCCTCTCCTCTCCTGGGTCAACTAGGAATACCAAAGGAGACCACCTGAGACTGCAACAAGGCATGACTTTAGGAACCCACCAAACCGAGGAGCCTAAGGAGAGATTTTGCAGCTGGCAAAGTCTGGCAGTTTACCAGCTGAGGCACTGCTTCTAGTCTGTTTTACTGACAAAAATACTGCTTAAGGGAGGAGAGGACTCCTCTAAGACTCACCAAGTACAACTGTGAGTCTCCATTGCTACTGCCCTCAGAGGCTGGAGCAGCAGGGGGAAGCCCTGTGCTGACATCTGGGAACAGAGAACTGACCAGGTAACTCAGGAGAAGAGTTACACCTAGCAATGGGGCTGTATAGTGGGAGCCTTTCCACATTGTTCTCCAGATGAGAACATGGTGAATAATTGCCTCAGAACCTCCAGACTATAAAAGGGACTTGTTTGTAAACTCATAGGGCCCAGCAGCACTGTCCAGCTTGGCAGAGAAGCAAAATTGAACCTGGAGCTTTGGATCCTTGGGGTGTGAGAGTCTCTTTGAATAACTTCTGTGCTATCTCTCCCCCACCCTGTTTTATCTCTTGGTCAGGAGTGAGTGATTAGGCTAAGAAGTCACAGGAGTGAGTAAAGAGTTTGAAAGAATTGTCACCAGAAATGCAGAAACAACAAATGAGACCCTGGAAGTAAACACTAATTATGTCAAGATTATTAGAGAGCTGTAAGCTGAAATAGCTAAGCTAAGAATACAACTCACTGGGAGTCGGGCAGTAGCGCAGCAGGTTAAGGGCACATGGTGCAAAGTGCAAGGACCAGCATAAGAATCCCAGTGAGCCCCCGGCTCCCCACCTGCAGGGGAGTCGCTTCACAGGTGGTGAAGCAGGGCTGCAGGTGTCTGTCTCTCCCTTTCTCTGTCTTCCCCCTCCCCTCTCCTTTGCTCTCTGTCCTATCTAACAACAACAACATCAATAACTGCAACAAGGGCAACAAAGGGAAAATAAATAAAAATTTTTAAAAATCTTTAAAGAACACAACTCACTGAACAAGCTAAAACAGTATCAGAACAAGGTAACAAAATAGATGAACTCCAGAAAACAGTACAGAGGAGAGAGAAAATAGAATAAATGAGGCTGAAGACTGAATTACCAAGATCAAGGAAGAATTAGAGACAACTAAAAAAGAAGTAATAGATCTGAATAAGAGATACTGAAAACAACAACAGAGACCTATGGGATGACTTCAAAAGAAAAAATATACACATGATTGGCTTACCAGAGGAAGAAAGAGAGGGAGGGAAATAAAACATTTTTCAAGACATAAGAGCTGAGAACTTCTCTAGTCTAGACAACATCAAAGACATAAAAGTTTAAGAAGCCCACAGGGTCCCAGACAGAATTAACCCAGATTTAAAGACACCAAGACACATCATATTTAGAATGGAAAGGAAGAAGGATAAAGAAAAGATCCTGAAGGCTGCAAGAGAAAAACAAAGTGTCACCTACAGAAGAAAACCGATAACATTAGCAGTAGACTTCTCCACACAAACACTACAGGCCAGAAGCAAATCACAAGATAATAATGGAGTACTCAATAAGAAAGGCTTTCAGCCAAAACTACTGTATTCTGCTAGACTGTTATTCAGATTAGATGGAGGCATAAAAACCTCAGACAAGCAACAGTTGAAAGAATCAACTGGGTGGGTGGGGCGGTAGCACAGTGGGTTAAGCGCATGTGGCCCAAAGCACAAGAACCGCATAAGGATCCCTGTTTGAGCCCCTGGTTCCCCACCTACAGGGGAGTCACTTCACAGGCAGTGAAGCAGGTCTGTAGGTGTCTTTCTCTCCCCCTCTCTGTCTTCCCCTCCTCTCTCCATTTCTCTTTGTCCTATCCAACAACAAGTGACATCAACAGCAACAATAATAACCACAACAAGGCTACAACAACAAGGACAACAAAAGGGGGGAAAAAGACAAAAAAAAAAAAAAAAGGGTCTACTATCACCAAGCCTGCCCTGAAAGAAGTTCTGAAATGTCTGTAAACAGTCAGACCAGCATAAATATGCCATATATCAGAACACTCTAAAAATCTACAAGAATGACTTTAAAATATCTTCAATCTATGATATCAATAAATGTCGATGGCCTGAATTCACAGAGTAGGAAGATGGATGAGAAAACACAGCCCAAAAATATGCTGTCTACAGGAAACCCACCTAACTCAACAAGACAAACACAGACTCACAGTGAAAGGATGGAAACCTATCATACAAGCCAATGGCCCACAAAAAAAGGGCATGAACAGCTATTCTCATATCTGACATGGTAGTCTTTAAAATCAATAAAATTAAAAAAGATAGGGATGGACACTACTTAATGCTCAGAGGATCAGTCAGTCAAGAGAACTTAACAATTATTAACATCTATGCACCCAGTGAGAAGTCATATAAATACATCAAACATCTACTGAAAGAGCTACAGCCAATATATTAACAGCAACACAGTCATAGTAGGGGACTTCAACACCCCACTCTCTCAACTTGACAGATCATCCAGGGAGAAAATCAATAAAGACATGAGGGAGCTAAATGAGGAGATAGATAAACCAGAACTATTGCACATTTTCAGAGTCGTTCATCTCAAGAAACTGGAATATACATTTTACTCAAGTCCACATGGGTCATTCTGAAGGATAGACCATGTGTTAGGCCACACAGCACCTGCAAATTCAAGAGCATTGAAATCCTCCCAAGCATCTTCTCAGACCACAGTGGAATTAAACTAACACTTAACAATCAACAAAATATTAATAATAGTCCCAAAATGGGGAAGCTCAACAGTACACTACTTAACAACTACTGGATCAAAGAGGAAATCAAGGAAGAAATCAAAATGTTTCAAGTGTTCAATGAAAATGAAGACACAAGCTATCAAAATATTTGGGACACAGCTAAGGGAGTCCTGAGAGGGAAGTTCATAGCCATACAAGCACACATTAGGAAACAAGAAAAAGCACAAATAAACAGCCTGATTGCACATCTTAAAAACCTAGAAGAAGAACAAAGGAACCTTAAAGCAACCAGAAGGGCAGAAATCACTAAACTTAGGGCAGAAATCAATAACATTGAAAATAAGGAAACCATACAAAAGATCAACAAAAGTAAATGTTTGTTCTTCAAAAGAGTGAACAAAATTTATAAACCTTTAGCCAGACTCACAAAACAAAAAAGGGAAAAGACCCAAATAAATTAGATCATAAATGAAAGAGGAGATATCACAACAGACACCGCTGAAATTCAACATATTATACGAGACTTCTATGAAGAACTGTATGCCACCAAGCTAGAGAACCTGGAAGTTATAAGCTCTCACAAGTGAAAGCTTTTGTTACATTGTTCAAAGTGTTCATAAGAAAAACAATTTACAGAAAAAAGTGAAGATTCCTGAGGCCTTGACAGCAATTAGAGCATGTGAATACTTGGGTCTGATTACTAGTTTTGCTAATATGTAAATACAGGTTGCTGTGCTAAGCAAAAAATAATTGTAATAGATTCATTTAATCATAATGCAGCAAAGTTGAACTTGTTAAAGTTTTAAACTTGCAGATGAGGCTTTCCCTGGGGCTGCTTGTCTGATTGTAGTTGTTCTGCCTGACCTACTTATCAGCTTTTTCAGAAGGTGGCTTAAAAGCCTCTTAGGATATAGTCATGTGCAGAAAACCCAGTAAAAGCAACTTTCAGTAACCCATGATTCATTTTTAAGACATTTGGTAATTTTCAAGGCAATTTGTTGATGCTTGCAACTTTCACCTAGACATGAGTCACAAGGTTAATTTTTTAAAAATAGACTAGGATTTTTTTTGTTTCTTTTTAAAATAATTTTTACTGTGTGTGGGGGTGGGGTTAATGGTTTACAGTGCATGCAGTCATTGACACATGGGTACACTTTGTCATCTCCCTGTGAAAGTTATGCATAACACCTTCACCCACAACCTAGGTCATTTATATCATCATGTCCCAGGACCCCAAAGTTTCAGCTCCTTCCTTCCCCACGGCCCTTTGATGCAATACACCATGCGCTGTCCAAGTTTTCCTTTGTGTTCTCCCTCCCTGTCCTTATTTATTAAGTCTTTCCTTTATATGAGATCATTCTGTATTTGTCTTCTCTTCTTGACTTATCTTACTTAATACGACCTCTTTAAGTTCCATTCAAGATAATGCAAAGGAATAACTAGTGGATTTCAAATTGAGAAATATTCTTATCTGAGGGTTTGGTGATACGTAAATGAGCAAGTCAGTGTTAGACTGCCCACCATCTCTTCTCAGTATTTTTGCTTTTGATGTGACATAGTCATGTGTTTGAATTTCTTCTATTTGTAATTAAAATGTTCCTCCTTAGGGGCCTGGTGGTGGCACACCAGGTTAAGCGAACATAGTATGAAGCGCAAGGACCTGTGCAGGGATCCTAGTTTGAGCCTCAGCTTTTCACCTGCGGGGGAGGGGGGGGTGTCACTTCACAAGTGGTGAATCAGGTCTGCAGGTGTCTTTCTTTCTCCTTCTCTGTCTTCCCCTCCTCTCTTAATTTCTCTCTGTTCTATCCAATAAGATGAAAAAAATGACCATAGGAGCAGTGGTTTCATAGTGCAGGCACTGAGCCCCAACAATAATCCTAGAGGAAAAAAAATCCTCCTTTGACTTAATGATGGAGTTGGAAGGAAATGGAATATTGCGATAAAAGTGAGTCAGATATTTGAATTTGTATTAGAACCATTAACATCCAGTTCTTATAAGGCACCTATTGACTGGTTAAAATACTGTCATGGGGATACAACTTTTCTGTGAACCTAAGAATCTAAAAGACATGATCTCTAATTGACATAGAAGGATAAAATAACTCTCTCTCTCTCTCTCTCTCTCTCTCTCTCTCACTGACAGTCTGGCTTCAGGTGGTACTGGGTTTAAACCTGAAATATTTGGTGCCACAGATATGAAGGTCTTTCTGTATAACCACTATAATAACTCCCCAGTCTTGGTGTATTCTCTATTTAATTAGAATCTCAAAGACACTAGGAGCTATAAAACCCATTTTTAATGGATTCAGGAAGCATAAATTAAACTCATGATTGAAACTAAAGTGCACTGGGGAGATAGCATACTGTTTATGGAAAAAAGTAAATGAGCATAAAAAAGTGAATATAAATTTAGTGAAAAACAAATAGTTGTTTTTTAGAATTTATATTCCTTTGCAATCAATATTTTTTCTTTTCTATTTCTCTCTTTGTTTTTCCAACTTTCTGTACTTTTTAAATACCTCTCTCATTTTCTCTGTCTCTATTTCCCTTTCACTCTCTCACATCATTCCCTTCCCTCATTCTTCATCCCTACATCTAACCGTAGAGTCACTAGTGGACACATATTTCAATTCATGCAATAAATACATAATTGGGTGCCATTAAATTCATAAGACTGAGAATCTGGTCACACAAAAATAGTAAGAGAGATTTGAAGAGGGATTTAATTATCCTCATCTTTCCTCATTATACTTTTCTGCAACTATTCAAAGCACTGTCATCTTTTGGTTCCAAAGTCATATAAGATTTCTTTCACTAAAAAGTTGAATTAGCCTGGTTCCTTAACTGTCCTTAATGGCTGTATGTTCCAGTCTTTTCATGGTGAGTGTTTCATGTAATTCCTTTAGAGCCTAATTAATTCCCTTTCGTCTTTTCAATTTATTCATGGACTTTGCAAATGCATTTTGTTGTTTCATATGTTAGCAAGTCTAGGAGCAAATGGCCATCTCCTTTATGCATAAACATATATGGAGTTTTGGAAAACATCTTAGTAGGATATATTTACTGACTACATGTGGAAGTGAGAGCAGTACAATGCCACATTTGTGATTCATCAATAGTCGTTTACTGAAAAGCTAATGTCTATAGCTAGGACCATTCTTCTCCAGACTTCTTGGTTGATTTATATTCAGAAT
Source organism: Erinaceus europaeus (assembly GCF_950295315.1). NCBI lineage: Eukaryota > Metazoa > Chordata > Mammalia > Eulipotyphla > Erinaceidae > Erinaceus > Erinaceus europaeus. Next base: position 29,784,653 of record NC_080167.1, read on the forward strand.
CTCCAGTAGAAACCACTGAGTGTGTTGTCCTTTTGTGTTTCATTTTGAGTCCACAAAAGGTCTCTCATTTCCATTCTATACTTTTCCTTAGAACTTGGTCCCCCCCCACCCCCCGTACTAACTTGTCTAGCTAATGTAACATCATCTGTATCTTATTTTGGTTTTGCAAAGTATTTATGTTGTAATTCAGTGGTACAGAACTGTTTTCACAAGAAGATAAACAGAAGAATGTAAAATGAATTAAACGCAAGAAAACCTTGAATAGTGACTGTGATGATAGATGGAAAACTAAGCACCAGTGTCCCTCTAAGAAAGGTAGTAGAATAAAGCGTACTTATAAGTAGGTTAACCTGGAGAGATTAACATAGAAGGCTTTTCCAATTACCTTATTGCTATTTAAAAATATTCTTAAATGGCTGCCTTGCTTATTATAAAGGAGGGTAAGCTAGAAACAATCATTTTACTACTCCTTTCTAACTATAACACATGTATTTTGAATGCCCTTGACACAGCTACCATTATGTTTGTCTTCTCTGATGAACCTTTTTCTACTTTTGTTTTCAGATCGGGGACCTGCTTCACAAGTTACAGTTCGTCATGACATATGTGGCTCCTTGGCAGATGGCTTGGGGTTCTTCTTTTCACGTGTTTGCTCAGCTTTTTGCAATCCCTCGTATCCTTTCTGCTTCTATTTTTGCCCAAGAGCTGAGATCCACATTTTACAGAGGCAAGCTTTTCATTGAACCCTAGCAATAAAAAGATTTTAAAGTCGTTAAGATTACATTTTAATGGAGACACGGAGAAGCACTTTGGAATCCCTTTAGGGCACTTAACCTTAAAAGATGTTTCTTAATTTTGAGCTCTTCCTGCTTCTTAATGCATATTCGGGAGTTAGTTTATGTTTTTTTTTCCAATCCTTTCATTTCTCATGCTCATATCTACATTGAGTTACCCTGTTAGGTAATAGAAAGGTGCTACTTAAATGATTCAATTAACTTGTACAAAGTAGTGCAAATTATTTTGCTGTTATTAAACACTATGGACAAGACTGATGCTTTTAATAATGTGTGTATTCATATTATATTGGGATGTAATTATATACTTAGGTGATATTTAGAAAACCAGAATCAAACACAAACAATATCACTCTAAATATTTTTAAAAACTGAAAAAAAAAATAGTCTACAGTTTCATTTTATGGTTTCTGTTGGCTAAGGAACCTAGTGTTATCATTTATAATCTCATTTGGTCTGTTATGTATGTTTTAATTATTTTTTTCATAATTATAATTTACTTAGAAACAAATCTGCATGGATCCTTTTAAATATCACTTTGACATGGACTGCTTATTTGTGTTTGTATGTGTGGAACAGGAAAGAGATTAATAAAAGTAATTCTTTTAAACAAAGGTTAAACAAAAATATTCTTGACTCAGGCCTAAATTTTGCTTCAGAGGCTTTCCTTCCCACTGAATTTCCTTTCCCAGTTTCTAAAGTTATTCCTCCAAAAAGTGTTGCAGGGACTACCTACATCAGAATCCCTGGAAGAACTTGTTAAATACTTGAATTCCTAAGTCCAAAACATACTTTTAGGGTTACATTTCAAGGGCCAGATCCTAAATTCTACATCTTCACAAGGATTTCTAGTGATTCTTACACCGTTGAGGAGTGTGAACCACAACTCTGGAATCTGACATTACATTGAACCCAATGTCAGCTGGTTTTAGTGACAACAGAGAACTGCAGAGAATCCATAAGGAATCTCTGGGCCCTGAGTTTTCTGTACAGGGATGAAATCACACTTGAGGTAATGATGAACTGGTAATACATTACACATTTTTAAAGTGCTTGGTCTCTGGGTTCACTATTTTAAGCATATGAAAAGCCAGTCTCATAGCGTGCATTATTTTGTGTTCCTATTCTTAGTCCTGCATTGGTAATTCTAAAATGTTTCAGGGTTATTTGGCAGAGAAGACTAAAGGGAAATGTATGAAAGTGAGCTTATATACTACTTTCCCCCTTTAACTAAAGTCATTTCCCACAAAACCAGTAATTTTAATTTTTCTAAAACAGAGTTATTTAAAATAAAGATGATGAGTATCATATTTAGAATTTGATGCCTGGTTATTAAATGAAAGTTCTTTGATACAAATTTGTATTAAGGAATTGGACTAAACATTTAGAACTTAAACTTATGACTCTCAATTTTATCCTAAATATGGTCTCCCATAAATTTGTGGCTATTTATATCTTGTTGTGTGAGCATAATAGGGATCATAATTATTCCTTGTATGTCACATCTGAATTAAGACTATTTTGGGAACTGTAACATCCAGTTGTCTTACCTGTATGTAGGTTGAGGATCCATGTATAAGAGCATCATAATAGTAGACATCGAAATGGCACCAAAGTAAAGGGCTCCATAAGAGGGGAGTAAGGGCTCTCAGGTCCTGAGGCATGATGGTGGAGGAGGGTCTAGGCTGGAGGTGTGTGTTTTACAGATTAACAATAGTATTTACTGTAAATCATTAATCCCCTCAGTTAAAAAAAAGTAAAAGTAAAAAAGTAAAATAAGAAATATCTGTCTCGGATTGTACAGAGTGTGTGTTAAATTTAAGTACCTTCATAATGGGTGGACTTACTTGCTTAAGAAATTGCAACATATTTAAGTTATAAATTAAGGGCCAAGCGGTATTACCTGGTTGAGCACAGGTTACTATATACCCCCCCCCCCCATTTCCTACCTGTAAGGGAAAAGTTTCGTGAGTGGTGAAGCAGTGCTGTAAGTGTCTCTGTGTTACCCTTTCTCTCTGATTTCTCTCTGTCCAATAAAATAAAAATAAAAAATTTAAAATGTTTCTCTGAAAAGAAAAAGATGTAAATTTATGGAGCATTTTATGTACTGTTTTAGTGTTTTATTTATTTTATTTTAATGAAAGCAAGATACAGAAAGATGATAGAAAATAAATAGATAAAGAGGCACCAGAACGTTGTTCATAAGTGACTTACAGTGGTGCTGGGGATTGAACCTAGGGCTTTGGGGCCTCAGGCATGAAAGTCTTTTGCATAACCATTGTATTACCTCCCCAGCCATGGTAATATTGCTTTAGAAAACTCAACAGACTCCCATGTTTAGGAACATTGACTTCTTTCTATGTCACTATGGAGCTGATAACTCCATCATGGCAGCACAAGAACACAAGGACACTTCCCATCTTTGATCAACTGTAAAAGTAAATACTGAGTCTAGAATCAGACTATTCCAAGTATAATAAAACAAATAGTTTAAAAAGTGGATATGTGTACCATCAAGACAAAGCTCTCATTTTTTTAATGCCAATCCTGACTCTTGCCTAATTTTGAAATGTTAATTATTTTATCACTCTATTAAGAAACTATGTGTCCCATTCTGGATAGAGAAGGGACTAATTTGTTCCACTTTAGAATTGAATTAGCTTTTAGGCCAGCAGGGCACTGCTTAGTAAATTGCTTTTTCCAGTGTTGGCATGTTTTCTCCCTTGATGGCCTTAGTTAGTTTTTAAGCTCATAACCTCCAGGGAGAGATGAGAATGCTCACCCTTTTAATTTGTGTAGAGACCATGCAAAACCATTGTCTTCTAATAATTAGATAAACTTAGCCAGATTATCTCTGTTAAATGTATATATTATGAAGACTGCTTTCTACTTGAGTTCCTTTTAGACTTCTACTGATTTTTTTTAAATTTTAAATATTGACATTGATCATATCATTTTAAGTACACTGAAAATATACAAAGCTTTTAAATGTGTCACTTTCTATCTCTTGGATTACACTTTTGGCTCATTTGGAAAGATATAAAGATAGTTATAAGTGCCTACTCTATTGGGAGTGTTCTTTGTATTTCATTAGCAATAATAACCTAAGTTCTATATATATACCCCACATGCTGTATTGATTTTTACTAAATAAAACAACTTCTGAGGCCTCTGTTCACTCTAGCCCAACCTCTAACCTGTTAAATTTCGCATTTCCCTATCACACTGAACTTTAGTGACTAACACTATTTTCTTTACTGCTCGACTTCTAGGAAATTGTAGCATGTAAATAATGGATAGCATTTATCTTTGGGGATAAATGTTTAGAACTGAAAAGAAGGGGAGTGTCAACCCCACTAACGTCCTGTCCAGTTCTGGCTTCATTTTACTTTGTTCTGTTCTTTGCTTACTCTAGAGGGTCCTCTATCACCTAATAATATCAACAATCTCCTCTAAACACCTTTAAGAAAATCCCATGATCCTACTCTATATTCTTACATTTTATTCCCTTATTTTTATTCAATATCTCTCATGTAGTCCTCTCTTCTTCCAGAGACAAGGGGAATTGTTAATTTAGTGTATTTTTGTGACAGGTGCATTCAGATGTTTCCAGATTTTAGACCAAGAAGAAAGCGATGAATGATAATAGATATCACAGTATTTCAGCCTTTATAGTTTGAACCTAGGTCAAGATTAAAGAAATTAAATTTAAATCGTGGCAAAATGAAAATAATTTTAATATCCAAATAAACAAATGCCAGAATGTATTGTTATTATTATTGTTAGAGAATGTATCATTTTATTGTTGAACATCTTTGAAAGTAAATAGCAAGTTGAAAATAGAGTAAGTCACTCCAAATTGAAAACTGTGAGCTTATTAAATTTATAAAAAGTCCTTGTAAATGCCTCTGGGCAATGCCAGACTCTGTATTTCCATGTACATGAAACTTCTGGAATTCTCACTTTCCTTTATCACCTATTATATACCTAAAACCATGCTCAGATAATATGTGAAAGTAGTTAGAAGCCCAAGTTCTCTATTCTGATGGCAATGAGACATTAGACTCTTACCATCAGTGCCAGACATTTCTGTTTTACTTTCTGCCAGATCAGTTGAGCATGGGTTAGAGAAATAAGAATTCCATTTATGTAGCAGTGAGAAGAGGCATATGCCCCTTCCAAATAGGAAAATATGATAATGGTACAAGGCATAGAACTCAAAAGTGCCTCCCCTAGTGTGGATAGATTATATTCATGGCATAAGCCAAGTATGTATAGCCTTAATATCAACTTGTTAGGGATAAATCTCCATTGCATCATAAACATACATTTCAATATGCTGTACAGGGAGAAGAGCTACAAATTACTTAGTAAAGATTGAGAGGTCCCTGAATGAGTACTGATTTAGATCTGGGGAGTTCCAGGTAGCAGTCAGTTCTAGAAAAGAAAGCCACTTTTCAGGATGGAAACATCTGTTGGCTGCACCAAAACCTGTGGAAATTTTCAGTATCTTGGGCTAGTGTTGAGAATTTTTCAAATCAGCTTAATTTAGGAAATATATTTGTATTGTATTTCTGAGGTATACTATCAAGGCACCTGTTAATTTTTATTTAGGTTGGGTCATTAGGCATGGTCAAATTTTATCTGTCCTTGCCTTTCACATGTCTATTAATCATTGTTTTTGCAAACAAATGACAACTTTTTAAATTTATGGTACTCTATATTAGTTTTACTTACCTTAATCAGACAAATTTACTATGATCACAAACATTTAACAAAGGTTTAGGTATCAGACCAGACCTTTAGTAGAACTCCCCAACTCCTCCACTCTAAGCAATAAAAAACATAATGCACATGTAATACCTGGATGGTCTGATTGTTCACTGGCCTCTGTGATCCTCATGGAATTTTACCATCACTTTTCTGTTTTTCTTTTAATTTCCATCGCCCTTGTGCAACACAACATTGGTGATTGTCAGCAGGTAGTTCTCAAATGATGGAGTAAGACTGAAGAGTACTAGGATGGTTTAAGACAATTACTCTGACACCTCTCCTTGATATCCAGAGATCAGTAAGACTTGAGTGGAAAGTTACAATGATATTGATTATAGCTTTGGGGAATGACTTTTCTGAATAATCGAGGTGCAAATGACTGAAGTACATCAGTGAGAGAAAAAAATACAGAGTAGTAGAGATGTGTCTTGGTCACAAGCTGCCATGAATTCACATGTATGTTTTTAACTTATAAACCACACATGACGTGAGCTACCAATACTTAATGAATGATAAAAATATATATATATATATATTTAATAAAAAGACAAGGTTTTTTGGTAAAAAAAAGATTCTACCTTTCCAGTTAATATTATTTATGGATTTAAATGTTCTTTTCTAGGTTAAAAAATGTCTTTAGTGCTGCTTTTTAAAAAGTAATTTGAATAATTCTAATTCGCTTCATTCAGTGATTCAAGAATGAGGCAGCATCACATGCAGCAAATAGAAAACTATGGAAAACACTGTATAAATGTAAAGATTTTATAATTACTACAAGAGGGGCACAAGGTAATTAGCCAAAGAAAATAAAATACTTCAAGCAACATCACTTTACTTAAGATAACTTAGGTAGATTATCTCACAAAGAATGAATGGGAAATTCCAACTAGATTTTCTTAAATATCAATTTTGGGAAGAGGCTATAACAATAAGACCAGGTATTAAGTTTGTATTGGACTTGACAAGAAAGTCTCCATTTTGGGATTTATTTATTTATTTTTTCTTTGACAACATCAGTAGTCAAAGTATGAAATAATACTCAAGAGAATAGTAACAAAATATTTGTTTTCCTTAACTCAAAATTCTCAGATTCTGCCATGCTTTTCTTTCAGACGATTGCCACATCAATCTTTTCTACCCCATTGAGCCCTTTTCTTGGGAGTGTCATTTTCATCACATCATATGTCAGGCCAGTGAAATTCTGGGAGAAAAATTACAAGTAAGATCCTAAAGTTGATAATAACTTGCTTCACTTAGATTTGTACTTCACAAGCTCCCTGGCCATGTTGTATATAAGCATGCAGGTGTACTGACTTTCTATGATGTGGAGGGATCAGAATGTGTTCCCCTTCAATAATGGACTCAACCTAGGGACACCTGGCTTTGGACAAAAGCATGCCCTATCTCAGATTTGCAATCAGGTTTCACCAATTATGAAGTAAAGAGGAGTTATCACTGTCACATATTAACTGTTGCTGAGTAGGAAAGGCTGTTTAAAAAGTTATCATTTGATATACCAGAATTACTCTTGAGTGGCATCTGCATTCTAAATACATGTCTTATACAAGTGTATGTATATGCATCATGTCTCAACACAAAAGAGAACAGCCATTTCTTTGAGCACTATCAACCTTGTAGAAGATAATTTATGTGAATTTTTGATGATATGGATGATGGATCAGCCATAAATTTCTTCAAACAATGATGCAGTGGGAACAGTTATTTTTAAAGGGGAGACTATAAGTGAAAAGTGATGGTTCACTAAATAATTTTCATGAACTCTTAGTGATTTTTGAGGGAGAGGTGAAAAAAATTCTTAGAACAGCTGGAAGAAGAAAGAAACTATGAGTCTGCTTGTCTCCAGTGTGATCAGGATGTGAGGGCGATCTGGCTGCTACATCTGTCACCCCATTGATCACCAGGTTTGAGTCATCTGATCTGGCTGGCTAGGTGGGCGTCCCTTTCCTCCCTCATCACTCCATGTATGTCCCTCCCAAAGCTGCATGCTTGGTCAAAGAGGACAGCCTTCCCCGAATAGAGACAGACCAGTCTTAGGTCGAGGGTATAAGAGTAGCTTTGCTCCACTGCTAGAACCTCCAAATAAGCTCCAATGGGATCAGAGGAATATTCTGTGCTAACAGCAGAACTTCTACTTCAGATCTCTTTTGCTTAATTTACTCCTTACACCTTTTTGGGAAATTGTAAGGGTGTGGTAGAGCCTAGCAGACTTTGACCTGAGGAGCGCATCTATCCTGTCAGTCTCTCTCTCTACTGAGAGGTTGAGCAAGGAGGGACAGGAGGAACCCCAAAGGTGTGCCCTGTCTTATCAGACTACCTGCCTCACAAAGCACCCTGCGATCCTGATACAATGGCCATTAGATAAAAAGAAAGGGTGAGATGTTGGGAAATTGTGAGGAGCCTCACAAAGCACCCTGCATTTTTCTGCCTCCAGGAGCCTGGCATTCCTTAAAACATTAAACCAGCTGCTCCTGCTACACCCTGCATTCCTGATATGATGGCCTATCTACATAATCATTGTTTTGCCTGAAAGATCCCCACACATTCCATTCCTTTGATCTATCTTCTTTCTACTCTCAAGGCCCTCCCTGCCTGCATGGTATTATTAATCCTACCAGTTAAAACCCTCACAACAGTTGCTAAGGAAGTTCCTACCTTTCCAGCCCCTTTTGCCTTTCTCTGCCCCTTTCCTAGCCATTTCTATTTTCAACTTGCCACTTCTGGGTCTGCCCTTTAAAAGCCTTGGCTCTCTGATCAATAAATATATTGCATTGCCTCACTGCCTTACTGCCGCCATGAGCTTGGTTCATGAGTCATCTCCCTCATGTTGCTGAGTGAGTAGCAGCCCAGGCTGACTCTAGTCGCATTCTCTCTAACCCAGAGAGTACTCGCCCAGAAAGAGGCACCCCCATGCTAGCCCAGCAACACCTGTGCTGTCCCATATAAACTCTAAACCACCTCCTATAAAGTATTTAAATTTTGCACAATTTTTGTACTTTACATTCTATCCTTTATGTCTCACAGAGTCCAGAATTAAGTTAGGAAATCCGTGTTTTTTGTTTGTTTTCCTATAAGGGAGATTATGTGAACATAAAATTAGCATTTCTCTGGGGCAGAAACAATGAGCAAAACACAGCCTGGATCACTAACTGCATGGAGTTTCATCTCCCTTCACCTAAAACAATGACACTGGCATCTTCTCTTCTGAAAAATGTGGACAAAATGATAAGATCAACTTCACTGACTTGTTATGATATATGCAAAATAGCTAGAGCAGGTTCTGACACAAGACTTGTGCCATGCGAACCTGCACTAATGAAGTTCTTCTGACTGAATTGCTAAGAAGTCCCTGTTCCCACTTGACTCAGGTGTTTACTTCAATGGAGTATATTACATCTTAACAAGCTTACATTTAGGGATGCCCTGGAGAAAACCAGCCAAACCGTGGGTGACAACACAGTGAATCCAGTGTTAGGAGACCACAGAGATATAGAGGAGACCCCTCAAGTTTTTGGCAGATTCTCATAGTGTAAGATAGGTGAACTTTCTGCCAATGCAAGTAAAGTTATCTCAAATTTTACACATGTGTAAGAGTCCTCCTGCGTATTTATGTAAAGTGCTATCATTTACAGAGTTATAGAAAAAAAAACTGGTGGTTTTTAAACTTTTTGAGGAAAAAAAACAGTTTTAGGTATCTTTTCAAAGTTCTGTGATCCTATTCAGGAAAGTATAAATGCTTGCTAAGAAAGGAAGTGACTATCTCCTATGTAGTAGGGAAAAACTACCTAATATTTTAAATTTTATCTTAATACAAAAGATTTCTTTCTTTGTCTTATACTACTGGGTGAGTTAGAAACCAGTCCTCCTGTTATATGAGAGTTTGATATAAGAACAAAACTTTGTTGAGCTGAAAGCATTTTAAAAGCATTCACCAGTGGAAAGGTGACTGGAAAAATCTTTGTGGGGTGATTGTATTGCAAGGAAGTATTCTAACACCTGTGTTATGTGATTTATCTAGCCACTTCTCAAAGTCTGTCTCCGTCCATTCTGAATTTTTGGCTTATTTGGCTGACTTAAAATTGTAAGTCTCTATTGTTAGATTTAAGTATCCTGTTGTAGATAGTTCTCATCCTCAGTTTGGTACTGTTATATAAGAGATGTGTCTGCCTTGATCACTTGTCCTTGAATGGAAAGAGGAGTGTTTAAGGACATCCAGCCCTTACTAGGTCTCTCTGAAAGAGTAAAGTTATAAAAAACATTCCATTCCACAGGATTTGATATAACTTTCTGATGCAAAGTCCAGTCAGTGGAATTTTCTTGTTACCTGCTTTAAAGGATAAGAATACAGAGTCCCTTGGCATTTCTGCTTAAAAGATCAATGATATAATTCAGGACTGTAAGGGTGGTGGGCACCAGGCTAGGACAATTCTCACTTGAATCTCTGCAAATGTTCTGGAAAGCTCATTCTATTTATGCTAAACTGTGGGTTTTCAAACATACTTATTTTATAGTGTTTTAAAGCAGTTCCCATCACCTTCTAAGTCTGATACAAAGACAAAGAAGCACTTTACTCATTATAATTGACTCAATTTCATTGTTTATTAGCTCTCATTCCCTAGAAATGTTCTGCTAAAACCAGTTTCTGGAACCTAAATTAGTACATTCACCACCCCCAATCTAGGACTATGGTAAAGGGTATTCAAAGACCCCTTCCCCTGGACGTCTTCTTTCTAACCCATGTTCCCTGGCTTTCCAGTCCTCTTGTCTCTCTTTCAGGATCTCTGCAATCAACTTTTTTTGCAGGTCTCCAGAGACCCCTATTTTGTAATAAAATAATTTTAATACTCTGAAGAACTAATAAGTGCATCACAAATTATCTAGTCTCTATGTTTAATCTGTCTTCTCCAGAATGGTCTGTGTATAAATCTGCAGACTTCCTATGCCCTCATGCTACTCCTCCTTAGGCCCAAATGACAAGTGAGCCTTCTATTTACCCTCTCTCCAGCTTTCCCTACATATAAAACTTGGATATGTCCTATACCAAATGTTTGTGATGATTCTTTTTTTTTAATTTCTCTACTGGGGGACTAATACTTTACAGTCAACAGTAAAATACAATAGTTTGTACATGCATAACATTTCCATATAACAATAAAACCCCCACTAGGTCCTCCCCTGCCATCATGTTTCAGGATGAATGCCCCCCCCAACCCTAGGGTCTTTTACTTTGGTGCGGTACACCAACTCCAGTCCAAGTTATGCCCAGAGTTTTCCCTTTTGATCATCCTACATCCATCTTTCTTTTTCTGACCTATACCACTTAACATTACATCCTTGAGCTCCATCCAAGATGGGGTAGAGAAGATGAATTCACCATGAACCTGAGACTTAGGAGCCTCAGGAATAAGAGTCTCTTTGCATAAGTTGTTCCTGGTGGAAATGACCAGTAATAATAGAGAGAAGGATCTATTCAAGGTCTAGGCTTATCATGTTTGTGTGGGAATCCCAGGACTCCCTGACTAGGGCCTCAGTGATGCAGTGGCTTGATAGTGACTAACGAGTCATCATTAAAGTATGCCAGTCTCTTGCCTTTATTCAGCTTTTGTAGTCCTTATTTGATAAGGTTAGCTTTGGCATGACTGAGGAAAGTATAATAGTAAGTAGGTGAGGAGAGTATCTAGATCTAAGTAGAAACTATTTCATTAGGAATTATATGGTGTCTTTTTAGGTCTTTCTATGAGTGAAATTAAAATACTCATATGACTAAAAGTTACTGACTTGGAAAACACAAATGGGGGTCCTCCTTCATCTCACTTCTTAGTCTATCTCTCACAATACCTCTCAATATATCACACAACATAAATATTTCACTAAAATGCTTTTCCTTGGGCTATACTCTTTACATAGGATAATTTGCCCTCTTTTCATCACTCCATCTCTCTTCCACACCCACTAGATCCAAAAAGTAGAATTATATCCCATCTAGTGATAATGTCATCATGTTAAAATAATAATAATAATAATAAAAGTAATAATAATAATATTGTCATCATGTTAAAAAAAAGTGCTTATAGGTAGTAATACACCACAATGATAGTACATACTACTTGGTATGTAGGAGGCTTCGGATTTTTATTACCAGCACCACCAATATCCAGAATTTGTGCTCTGGTCTAAAATAAAACAAAATAAGAACAACAAAAATAATTTATAAGAGGAAATATTTTGTAGTAGTTATCTTTAGAAAATGCCTCTGTGATCTACAGTAAATTATATCTACTCTTGATATAAATCATTTATCTTTAAATGTGTTTATTTTTCATTTTTATGACCCTATGGAGCCATACTCAATGTAAATTTGTGCTTAAATTAATGAAGTTCAATAATCCTATTGAAAAAGAAAGGGATGTCTCAATTGGAGTTTTATGTGCAAGTATTTAAAGGTCTCTGCTAAACTGATGTGATCATGACTAGCAAGATCTTTAAAAGCTATCTTGGTGAACTCTGGTGTCTTTGTTTAAATTACAGACAGTGATAGAAAAATGTACCATAATAGTAATAGTGCCTTGTGATTAAAAATACACTTATTATGTCATAATGGTTTTAAAAGGCTTTAGAAGAAATACATTCTGATATTGTGATTTATTACCCTTCTCTTTATATATACACAATCACTAAATAAGCAAACTTTGTGATTAATATGAAGCCGATGTTTGGGCTAAAAGACTTAATTCAGGCCCCTGGTTTTCTCAGAGTCGAATATCTTCATCCCAGAAAGGATGAAAAGTCCCATTAACAATGATGTTGTTATCTTCCACCTCATATAAAATATATAATGTATATATAGCTACCTGAAAAGCTAATATAGCTTTTATAGCTATTCCATTTCTACCACATTATTCAGATATTTTATGAAAACTTATTCTGTGATTTATCTTTATTCACAAATTCACGTGAGGATTTATGTGAAAAAATCATGCTAGACTCTGAGTGGTAAGAATCACTGGCCAGCGATTTCTTGAGAGGGTGCCTGCCTTGTCATGAACACAGCCCAGATTCAAAGCTCCAGATAGCATATAACAGTACTATAGGAGAAGCTTCAGTGCTGTGGGGTTTCTTCCTCTGCGTCTGGAAAAAAAATTATCCCAGGGTATTAAATCATACGTATGCAAGCTTTTGACACACTAAAAAATTTTTTAAATGTAATAAGAATAACCTTATATGCCTACTCTGAAAAACAAAATTAATACTGATTTTTCTGTCCTTGTTCCTACTTCAAACAAGAAAAAACTCACTGCTACTTCATTCTCAGCTCATCTTGATGTAGTGATGGTAGACAAAATAGTAAAAACTATGTGGTCATTCAGACCTCAGTTGAAATACCAATTCTTGTGTTTGTTCAGATATTTGACTTTAGTAAAAGTATTCAACCTCTGAGCCTCAGGTCATATCTGTAAAATAGGTTAGCTGTCTCTATGTGCCTCCAGAATTTGTAAACACCTAGTAGAACATCACTTACTGTGGCCAACATGCAGTTCATTTCTATGTTTGGCACTTTTGTCCTTATTCTGACCCTTCATTTTGTTCTCCACTCCTTAATATGTCTCTTACTCAGCTTGTAATTCATTAATGTCTAGATACATTTGATCTTTGCAGTCTACCTGAAAACCTTTTTGATATGGCAGAAGTTGACCATATCAACCAGTGAAAAGCACATATACAGACATGGCAGCATCACATTCAAAGTAAAAAAAAAAAACATGCTGTGAGATGACCCATAAATTTTAGTCCTTGTTCCAGGTTTATTTTTATGCTCCAACCAGTTACAGAGCCTGTGTTACGTTCTTTGAACATTACAGCTGCCTTAGTAGAATTCAAAAAAGAAAAAAATCTCTAAATTGCCACTGTACTATGATTTATCAAATAGTGATGGTTATGAAGCCATAACTGATCTTTAACTGATCTCAACAGTACCACATAAATATTACAGCAGTTTTTCAAGTCCCTTCTTCTGTTTGTAATATAAAAGTGAGGATAACATGAACTATGGGATTATAAAACTCCTTCAGCACTACCCATGGAATTACTGAGTTCCTTCTAAACTATCCATGGAAATAAAAACTCCCCTTGCACTATCTTTAGACTGAAGTCCTCTGGGCAGTTTCTGTTCCAGGTGAAGCATATCATATGTCTCACTAGTTATCTTTTAGGGGTTTTACCTACCACAGTTCAGTTGTGGGCTCTTCAATGTACTACATCTTGTCACTGAGGTCTTGCTTACTTCAATGCCATAGTCACATAGAATACCTGCTGCTGGAGTAGCCAGCATTCTTAGACCTCTTACACATTCTTATACCTCTTACACATTCACAGATTGAGTCAGGAGAAGGGAGGCAGAGGCAAAGAGTGAGAAAGGGGGAATTACAAAGCAAGAACACTATCCAAGTAAGCTATCTTGCTGGCTCTCTACCAGTTCTTAAGTTATTATCTTTAAATTAACTCAACATTCTTATTTATAGAGGCCTATTTCCATCCTTCCAGCCTATTAACCTGTGCTATATTCGGATTGGATTACCTGTCACTATTTAGGCCTTTTTAAGAAATAATTTTTAAATGGATTTTTATGAGTGAGATAGTGTGACAGTCCAAAACACTGCTTCAGTGACATTCACAATCTGTTAGTGATTAAGTGTAGAGCCAGGGATGCCTGATTTGGTGAAGTAGCCCAGGAGAAAACTTCTCAGTGTCACACTTTATTTTATACCCATTTTTCTAATCAGAGAGCACTTGCCAAATGTTCTTTTCCCACTGAACTGTTCCAAACATGTGTAAGATATTCATGCAAGCATTTAGCTTCTCAAAGACGATTGTTTTAAGTAAAAAGCAGGAAGCTTATGTAGCTTATGGGTTAATTATAAACTGCTTAATGATAGAATTTTCAATTTTCTAGGGGAGGAATTTTATATTTTAATTTGCTATTAAACTACCTCATAATTTATTTGAGTTTACTTAAAAAGTGCCTGGGTTTGTTTATTTGCGATTGAAATTAAAATGATCAGATGTTGTGGGGCTATTGAAATTAAAATGATCAGGTGTTGTGGGGCTATATGTTCTCAGACATATACCTGGTTATATCTGGACCTGAGATAGCCCAGATATGTTATTACTATTGGTAATAATAAATATAGTAGGGACAAAACAGAAGTGGTAGTAGTACAAGTATAATGCTCATCTTTTAATAATTTGAATACCTGTTCACCTTCTTAAAGATATTAGTTTAGCCCACTGAACAGATTTAAATTCCTTTCTTTTTTCATTTCACAGACAAGAATAATGGAAACATAAAATAGTTACAGTACTTGCCCAAAATCACAGAACAACTCAGATCAAGTCTTATTCTAAACCCTGAACACTTTCTATTGTTTCCTTCTCAAATACTTTCCACATTGAAAAATAGTGAAATAATTTGATGGTTACTAAAAAGTGAGATGCCTGGATAAGAGTCCTATTCACTAGTGGAGACTTTTCAGTAGAGCAAGTCTGTTTTGAAGAGCAGGATTCCCAAAGTCACTCTCTAAGTTTGTCCTATTGTAGGAAAGATTTCCAAAAGCCCTTGAGAGAAGCATTTATAGCCTCCTCCCGGCAGCAGTAAAGCACCAGATGCTGCTGAGGCAGACCTTGTTCCTTGTCACCTTTAAATTGCTCCCAAAAAGCAGACTGGCTATAATACCTTACCTCTTTTGCCAGGTCAGAACTAAAGTGAGTCATGTGACTCTCAACCTCAGCCAGACCCTTAAAATCACTAGACTAAACATCTACACTGTGATGCTGGATCACATAAGGCTTGAAACTAGAAACCATGGCATCGCCTCTACAGTCCCCTTACCCCCCAACCCCCACCACCTATTCAGGTTGTAAGAAAGTGTATGGGACCACTTACTAGGTTTGGTCAAGGTCCAAACCTTCTACAAACTAATCTTTCCCTATGTCATCAAGCAAGGACTCCAGAGGATCATGGGAGCCTCGTGATCACATGTGTGCACCCTGGCCTGGTTCTTACAACTCCAGATCCTGAGCAGGGAGAGACATAATGACATACCTAATTCATGGCTGCTGTTTCCAGCACTACCAAAGTCTGTGATCACCAATAATATGAGATACATGTATCCTAGAACTTCCCCAATCTGTGGTCATCAGAGCAGGAATGAAGATTCTGTAACTTTCATGGGCAATGAGTGGCAACATGAAGTCTTGAATAAAATCTCAGGTCCAGAAAGGAAGTCAAACTAATTAATTCAGAGAATATTTTTCTTTTTGTGTAAGTGATTTGAGAAATTCTCACTTTAGTGTTCACTTGCCTTTGGTTTTCTGTGTTGTTAAATAGCTGCATACATTTGTGAAAGAGATCAGAAAATATTCTCATGTCTAGCAAAACAGCTCACCTGCAAAGTGAGCTTGCTTTATGATGTACATCACCCGAGTTTGAGCCAGGCCCCCACCATATTGGAAGAAATTTTGTTGATGTGGTGTCTTTTCCTCTCTGTATCTGTCTTTCTGAAAAAGCCCAGAGTGATGTGAAGCCCTTGCAAGTGAAATAAATAAAAAGAAAAAATAAACCTTTCATTTTCTAGGAAGTATTAGCAAATCTTTGAGAATCCTCCCTCCATTCCCAGAAGAAACTCAGAATTATCTGGATGAACATACATATGAGTTTTGAGAAAATTTAAGACTAGGAAGTTACTTTGAGATTGCATATATGTGTCTATCTGCTAGTGAAAGAGATGTGCTTAGGGATCAACATAACTCTGTCGCTTCATATTTGGAAGTCTGTGTGTCCTGGTACTTACTAGTTTACCTGCAGTAATCTGGACCAAGTCTAGGATGTTTAAAAAGAAACTTAAGTAGTGAGATACCAGCAGGAAGCATTCTTAGTTATATATGATGAAATGGAAGTGTCAAGACAGACTAAGGAGTCAAATTCAAGACTTTAGCATCAGAAAACTTGAACCAGGTGGCTGGAGATGTGGGTTGGTTCCGTGGAATTAGAGCTGTCTGGTGCCTGCCTCATGTTTTATTTCACTCCAGTAACATTTTGCTCTCCATAAAATGCTTCTCCCAGATATTGGGCCACAAATTTGGAAAAGAGAGGCACATGAGAATGCAACTCAAGCACCAAAGGTAATAGAAACATGACGTATGAAACCCAGAGACCAAATTTGATTGTTTCTGCCTAGCCTGAGAATGTATTGGAATTTGGGGGGTATGCAGGGAAGGCGATCCTTTCTTTATTTCCAGACTTGGTGATGTGGAGTGGAAGCCTGTTACTGCTGGTAGCTTTCTTATATGTCACAATGCAGGAACCAACCTGAGAATGCATCAAACACAGAGGAAGGCAGGGCCAAGGGATGGTTCCCTATGATTATACTCTAGTCCTTGAGTCCAGCCCAACCCAATCAAGCTTTTACCAATGTGAGTTGATATATTCCATATTTTGCACAAGCCATGTCCATTTGGGTTTTCTGTCACTTGACCTATTGCAGGTCTAAAGAATTTAGGTTCAGAAAAGGTGCTTGATATCCCTCCTGCACCTCTTCCACCCCCAGCATATCCAGGGGTGAGTTGAGCTCTCCTGGCTCTTGCCCTGGTGCTCAGATCAGTCCTTCTGTGTCTTTTTATGCCTTACATTTTCTCAACTGGAACCCCAGTTCTGTTTCTGAATGCTGTTATGACTGAGTAACTAAGTAATGAATTTGTCCTTATCCTGCTGTTTTGTTGATGAATGAGAAAGTGCTGACATACATACCCAGGGGTAAGATTTGACACTTCAGGTGCAGTGATGAGTTATTATGCAAATATATTCTGGAAAGATGATGCTTTTGAGGAACTACAGCATACTGAATTTCTCAAGCAGCTGTTTTGAGCTTACTATGCATTATGCTGTAATGTAGTTTTATTCAGGGCACTGTTCTATTCTGCTGAGCAATTAAATAATTTCAATAATGCAGAGTTGTGAAGCTGACCATGTGCCTACAGGAAGAAGTCCAACCTGCCAGCTGCTACTGGAATGTCTGGTGCTGCTGACTCTATACTTCAAAGTCAAGGAACAGTGAGCCTTTATGACTGAGATAGGTTGCTAGGTGATTGCATGAAGTGTAACTCTATACAGCATGATGACTTAAGAAACTGTCTTAGTACTCGCAGCAACTAAAAGGACATGGGTCTAAAGTAATTCCAACTTTTAGGGAAGTATTGAAGATGACATTAATTTGTTCTAAGCAACAGAAAGCAAAAATGAAACAAACAAAATCACAGGGTTTAAATCTGCATTGTCTCTAATCATTTTACTACAAAACTGGGATGCATATAGTGCAGGAGACATATTAGGGCAGACCTGTGGTAGATGAGCAGTGAGAGTTCACAGCTAGACACCAATGTGGGCATTGCATTTTAAAGGATCTTTCTTCTTATTGGTCAACATTCAAAGTGCATGTCACCAGCAACACTGAATGTATCCTTTTCCCTTTTCTCAACCTTTTCTCAAAGGAGGTTCACTTTATCCTGGGGAACTTCTGTATTTGAGGATCTATCCACTCCTTGGTGTTCTAGTGATCAGAAGATGCATCTTTAATCATATTATCCTAAACATATTCTCAAGACTGACATAAATACTACTTTCCTACTTAAAGATCTTGCCCAAATTTACATATGACTGCTACGTCTTTGTTGGTATGCACTAGTACAGACAGGTTATTGGCATATTCTTTTTATTTGGTCATATTGGGACCATCCATTCATCATCAACACTCCAAGGCTTTATAATGTTCTTTATTTTTTCTCAAATTACTTTGATGAAAGGCTAATGGCTTACAGTTGTTGACACACAGGTATAGCTATTCAATCTCCCCATGGTAGATGTCTTATGGTTTTCTTTTATCTACAGATTGTTGTGTTTGCCTCTTATTAAGTTCGGTTAAGTTTATTTATTTTGTGATTCTGGTAGCAAAGAGTAAGGAAAATAATTTATATTTAAGAAACATAAAATATTTTGGGGACCAGGCAGTAGCACACTCAATTGAGTGCACATGAGCAAGGACCCAAGTTCAAGCTATGTGCAAGGATGGAAGTTCAAGCCCTTGCTCCCAACCTGCAGGGAGGATGCTTCACTAGTCGTGAAGTATGTCTACAGGTGTCTGTTTCTCTGTCTATCACCCTTAGCTCTCAGTTTCTCTCTGTACCACCCAAAATAAAGAAGGAAAGAGAAAAAAGAAAGAAAGGAAGGTAAACAGGAAGGAAGAAAGAAAAGAAGGAAAGAAGGAAGGAAGGGAGGGAGGGAGGAAGGAAGGAAGGAAGGATGGAAGGAAGGAAGGAAGAAGGAAAAGGCTGAGGGGAGCAGTGGATTTTTTGGCAGGTGCTTAGCCCCAGTGATAATCCTGGTAGCAATACAAATTAAAAAAAAAGGAAATAGAAAGTACATATTACCTGACAAAAACTAACGTATTATATTCCTTTTTTCATTTCTGTGCTGTCTTGCTATGTTACATCATATATACATGATATAATACTGCTCGTGTGTTAAGAATGATGAAGTCTGGGAGTTTGGTGGTAGTGCAGCGGGTTAAGCGCATGGTGGGGCAAAGGGCAAGGACTGGGGTAAGGATCACGGTTTGAGCCCCCAGCTCCCAACCTGCAGGGGAGTCTCTTCACAAGCAGTGAAGCAGATCTGCAGATGTCTGTCCTTCTCTCCCCCTCTCTGTCTTTCCTTCCTCTCTCCGTTTCTCTCTGTCCTATCAAACAACAATGAAATCAATAACAACAACAAGAAAAAACAAGGGCAACAAAAAGGGAATAAATAAATATTAATTAAAAAATGATGAAGTCTTTCCTTTGCATCATCTTGGATGGAGCCAGATGACATCATGTTAAGTGAGATAAGGTAAAAGGAGAAGGACAAAAACAGAGTGACCTCAATTATAAGCAGGGCCTAATAAATAGGGACAGGGAGGGAGACAACAAAGTGAAACTCTGAACTGGGCATGATGTATCAAAGTAAGGAACTCTGGGGAAGGAGTGGGGGAGGAAGGAGTGGAAGAGAAATTTGGTGGCTTAATGCATAATGAAATTATATTCATGTGACAATGATTGCACTGTAAAGTATTAATGCCTCAATAAAAAAATAAAAATAAATAATTTCTTTACAGGTTGTTCAGTTGAGGTTATTTTAGAGTCAGGAAAAACTTTGGAAGGAGATATGTTTTGAGGTTTGGGAAGAAGGAAAGAGGGAATTTTTAGTTGATTTAAAAAATATATTTATAAAAAGGAAACATTGACAAAACCACAAGATAAGAAGGGCACAGCCTCGCACAGTTCCCACCACCAGACCTCCACATACCATCCCCTCCCATGATAGCTTTCCTATTCTTTACCCCTCTGGGAGTATGGACCCAAGATCAGTGTGGGATGCAGAAGGCTGAAGGTCTGGCCTTTGCAACCGCATCCTCGCTGAATATGAGTGTGGACAGATGGATCCATACTCCCAGCACGTCTCTCTCTTTCCCCAGAGGGGAAGGGACCCAGGGAGGCAGAGCTCCAAGGCACACTGGTGGGGTTGTCTGTCCAGGGAAGTCTGGTCGGCAACATGCTAGCATCTGGAACCTGGTGGTTGACAAGAGACTTAACATACAAAAGCCAAACAAATTGTTGAATAACCATCAACCTAAAGGCTGGAATAGTGCAGATAAAGTGTTGGGGGGTCCTCCATTTTGTAGACAGCTAGTAGGCATATTTTAGTTATATTTCAAAGGGTCTGTAGCTATACTAGTGTTTTTTTGTTTGTTTGTTTTTTTGCCTGAGCCTGAAATCTGATATGCAAGTGGATCCTAATTATTTTCTGGGGAGATGATATCATGGCTGGGAAAACGACCAGAACGCTGAATCAGGGAAGAGAGCAGCTCCCTAATATGGGGAAGGGGTATAAATATTGTTGACTGAAAACCCCATTGATTTGATGTGATCCAGGGCCCATAATTAGCTTAAGACCCTGTGTGACCTCTGCATCCCTCTAGATCTGAGCTCACATTCTGTGGTCATGAGTAGGAACATTCCATGCTGCCCCAGTATCGACCCATCTTCCTCAGGTGTAACATAGAGTATGTTGATTTTAAAGAAAATTTTACAGAAAAAAAACGAAGTTTTTAAAAAGTGTGTCTTTAGGAGCAATTCAGTCTGATAGAATACTATCACAAAAGAAACAACTAATTTCCTAATTTCCTTTTCTTTCCTCACCTCCTTTTTTTTTTCCCTCAGACCACTGCTCAGCTCTGGCTTTTGGTGGTGGTGCTAGGAATTAAACCTGGAAGATTGGAATCTTAGAAAAGAAAGACTTTTGCACAAACATTATGGTGTCATCCCAATATAGAATATTAGTGTTTTGTTTCAATTTATCATAGAGAAAAGAGAGCCACTAGAAAGCCTTCTAAGGAGATTTTTGCATCATCACTGAAGAAAGTGTTTCAAGAAAATTGGGTGGGGGTCAGGTGGTGGTACACCTGATTAAGCACGCACATTACAGTGTGCGAAGACTGAGGTTCAAGCACCTGATCCCCAGCTGCAAGGGAAAATCTTCGTGAGTGGTGAAGCAGGGCTGCAGGTGTCTCTCTCTTTCCCTTTCTACCTCACGCTCCCCTCTCAATTTCTTTCTTCCTCTATCCAATACTAAATAAATAAATAAATATTTAAAAAAAGAAAATTGGAACCAGAAGAAGGACAAATAGATCAATGTATTGATTTTTCTGATAACTGCTGTCCCTCTTCTTCCAGAGGAAAAAAATTGATATTACCTATATTAATAATTGACAAATTAAATTTTCTAAGCTTTGTCTAGATAAAAATATTATTTCTTACATATAGCACTGCTGTCAACATTGCTATCTGTTTACTCACTTCACTAATTTCCGCTTTGGGTACAAGACTAGAGTGATTCTTTGCTTAGTTTTGAACTACATAGTCATAACAGGGCTCTATATTCTAATTTCCCACTAAAAGAGCTATGTGTAGTTAACATTTTATGCTTTCAAAAGAATGAATTGTCTATTTTATACTCATAATAATCTAATATAGCATAAATTTATTTAGGAATAGAAGTGAGTTTATTGATTTAGAATTTCTGTCTTATTCTTGAGTGTCCCCCTGTTGTATCACTACTGTAATGTTTCCAGGATAGGTCATTTTGCATAGAGCATACCATCATAAAAATAATAATAATTTCAAGCATGAAGTATCAAATTAGCATGTAGTAAACATATTTATAATCTGATGATGTTATTAGGAGCATTACTTAAACTCAAGTAGATTGTGTAGTATATTTTAAGATTGAATAGGAACAAACAACCATATTATCTTTGGGAAAAGGGTACAGTTGCAAAGCAAAAATGAAATCCACCACAGTGGGAAATTTTGCTGATCTGATTTTATTGAACCCATCCTTCAACAATAAAATAGCACCATGAATTAATGAGCTTTGTATCTGATAATGTGTCTTCTCAAGTTGATGCTACTCCCGAGACAAATAGCCAATAAAACTAAAAGACCTGAATTAACTCATCACAGTTATGTTGTCACTATACAGATAGTTTCAGTTCCATTGCCAAGGGTTACCTTTTGTCTTTTTTACTGTGAGGGCTTACTCATCTTAAACCCATTCAAATGTATATCACTGGTAATGAATTAAAAAAATTGAAACTAGGAGATAACCCACCAGATTACAATTTACTATGAATTTGGAGCTTGGGCTCAAGCTCTAACACCAATTGGAAACACTATGAATGGAACTGGGAAACAAGAAATTGCACTTATCTGGCAACTGTCTTGCAAAGCATTATTTCCCTAATAACAAAGAAATCAAAGACAAAGGAAAACTTACAAATAATTAAAATATAGCAGTAACAGTGAAGCAATTATTGCAGTCATATAATTTAACAATAACAATAGAATAAGAACTTAATAACAAGGTCATTTACAAAATTGTCAAGGGTTTATAAAATAAACAATCATTGGATTAAGAAAGATTTGCCAAGAAAGAGAAAATAAAATTATTTTGTGGTGAATAAAAATAAGAGTATAAAGTAGTAAAACTTTGGGGATGTAGTAAAACATCACTCAGAGAGAAATTAACTGCTGTTACTACTATATTTAAAGTGGTCCAAGAGGTGGCACAGTGGATAAAGCACTGGGCTCTCAAATGTGAGGTCCTGAGTTCAGTCTCTGGCAGCACATGTACCAGAGTGATGTCTGATTCTTTCTCTTTCCTATATTTGTTAGGAATAAATAAATACATTCTTTTAAAACAAAATACTATAACTAAAAAGTAAATTTTTCCTCAATAGTCTAATTTTCTGCCTTAATTAAACTAGAAAAAAGGAGTAAGCTAAACCCAAAGCATAGAGACAAAAGTAAATAACAGGTATTAAATGAAATAGAGATAGAATCAGTAATACACACACATACACACACACACACACACGTAATACACACACATACACACACACACACACACACATTTTTAAAAGGGGAGGTTGGGTAGAGCAAGTATGAGGCTGAGTCCTCAGCCCATACTCCTCAGTCACAGGAGGGGAAGTTGACTCTCTTTTCTTCTTTCCCCATCTCTCTGTTTCATACCCTCTTTCAAAGAAAGAAGAAAGAAAAAAAGAAAAAAAGGCCACAAGTAGTGGCTAGTACTAGCCTTACATAGTTTTTAAAAAGTGTTACAGAATTCTATGAACCATTCTGTATACCAATGTCAACAAATTAGAGAACATAGATAAAGTGGAGAAAAGTATAGAAACACACATATAAGCCAAAAAAAATGATTTCAAAAATAGAAAATCTGGACACACCTGTGGCCAGTTAAAGAGAATGAATAAATACAAAGATAATCGTAGGGTCTATTTATTAAACTGGTAAATTGTAAAATGCTTGAAGAAGAACTAATAACAGTTCTTCCATGGAGTAGTTTGGAGGGTCATAAATCAATCTGTGCAACTGGCCTTTTTTTATTCTTATCACTAACATCAGACAAAGATATCTAAAAAAAAGTAATCTTTAGAGCAATATATCTTTTGGTGCAAGATCTTGAAAAAAATTAGATCAAATTCAACAACCTACTATAAATATTATATACTGTAATAAAGTGGTAGTTATCCCAGAAATGCAAGAGTGGTTCAATGTATAAGCATGATATATTTATATAATGAAAAAAATATGCAGATATCAGTTTATGCAGAAAAAATTGACAAAATAAAGAACATTTTCATGGTAAGGACACTTAAACTAGCAATAAAAGGAATGTTTTCAATCTCATAAAGAATATCTGGGACTGGGGAGATAGCATAATGGTTATGCAAACAAACTCTCATGCCTGGGACTCTTCTAAGTCCGAGATTCAATCCCCTGCACCACCATAAGCCAGAGATGAGCAGTGCTCTGGTGTTTCTCTCTGTGTGTCTCTCTCTGCCTCTCTCTCAACACTAAATAAAACATTAAAAAAGATAATTAAAAAAAGAATATCTGTGACAGCAGCAGATAGCATATTGGTTATGCAGAAAAGTCTCATTACTGAGACTCCAAGGTCACAGGTTCAGTCTCTGTGCCACCATTAGCAAGAGCTGAGCAATTATCTGGTATAAAAATAAAATAAAATAAAATAAAATAAAAACGAATTCCTATATAACTGGCTGAATTTTTGTGGCCCAGTGGTAGCACACTTGCTTAAGTGCACATGTTGCAATGTGCAAACCCAAGCCTTCATCTTCAGTAGGGAAATCGTCACAAGCAGTAAAACAGTGCTACAGGTATCTTTCTGTCTGAACCATTAGATAGTCTGAACATAGTGCCACTCCTGAATATGTTGAGCAATTTTTACACAGGATTATACTAAATCATAAATGATTTGAAGAAATTAAAAAGATTTCTTCAAAATCAGTTATCATAGAATCTTTCTACAAAAGTGGCATATAAGTAAAGCTTAGTAAGATCTATATGCATAAAATGAAGAAAGTAGAATCAAATTAATTTTGATTAATAAATTTGTTACTTAAAATTGAAGTATCTTTCTCTCCCTATTATAATCTGGTTTAGAAATTTTGGGTTTATAGGTATAAGAGATTAGAGTTTAAAATTTTACTTCTGCTACAAATACCAAGGAATGATAAATTGTAAAATTTCTCCTCAGTGAATATTTGAACACAACATGAAATCAGAAAATTCCAAGAACTTGAAATAACAAGGGAACAGAAGAGATCAAAACCACCACCACTGTGGAATTGTGAGAGTAGAGGTTGAGACAGGTCAGGTATAGTCACAGTAATCTAGAGGTCAAGATTAAAAAATCAATGGCAGAATATGTCTTATAGAAACAAAGAGTTTAAACTGAGACATTTATATAAAGCTGAAACTCTTTTTAAATTTTATTAGTGATTTATTATTAATTTGCAAAATTTTGTGACTCCATTCCCTCCATTGGAAACTACAGCAGTTCTCCCAAAGTTACAGATATAGGTTGACTATTATTTCTATAGCTATCTATCTCTAGTTATATGTATTTGGCAATTTTTCTATGGTCCTGCCTCTATTCCTTTTTTTTTAAATTTTTTATTTAAGAAAGGATTAGTGAACAAAAGCATAAGGTAGGAGGGGTACAACTCCACACAATTCCCATCACCCAATCCCCATAACCCACCCCCTCCCATGGTAGCTTTCCCATTCTCTATCCCTCTGGGAGCATGGACCCAGGGTCGTTGAGGGTTGCAGAAGGTAGAAGGTCTGGCTTCTGTAATTGCTTCCCCGCTAAACATGGGCGTTAACTGGTCTGTCCGTACCCCCAGTCTGCCTCTCTCTTTCCCTAGTAGGGTGTGTCTCTGGGGAAGCTGAGCTCCAGGACACATTGGTGGGGTCTTCAATCCAGGGAAGCCTAGCCAGCATCCTGGTGGCATCTGGAACCTGGTGATTGAAAAGAGAGTTAACATATGAAGCCAAACAATTTGTTGAGCAATCATGGATCCCAAGCTTGGAATAGTGTATGACAAGAATAAAAAAAAAAAGAGAGATAGAGAGAGATAAGAGAGAGAAAAGGGAGAAGATAAGAAGAAGAGTTGTAATTAAAGAGCAGTGTGAGGAACTTCCCAAATGTGTATCAGTGAATTAAAAAAAAAAAAAAAAAACCCTGTTTGGTGGTATGGGGTATCCTGCTAGTAGCTGGTCCCAGGCACTGCTTATGGGGGGGAGGGGGCGGGAAGGATGTATGCTTGAAAATTAAAAGGAAGAAAAAAGAATTTTTTTCCCCTACTCTAATTCTTAACCCAAATTAAGTTATAGACACCTCCTTGTTGTCAGCGCTATGGCTCCTTATTTGCTGGCCTGCTAAAGGCACAAAATCCTATTGTTTACAAGAGATGTATCCGGAGCTCCAAGGCTAGCCACTTCTCAGTCTGCCATCTTCCGGGAAACCCCCCCCTCCAGACTTTTTTAAAGGATTTCTCAAAAATGAAAACTAGCTCCAAGTCCTTTGATCCAATGAGAGTTATACTCAAGAAGTCTTTGGATCCGCCCTCAGGGTCGTGGTGGACCCTGGAGACTCCCAAGAGGCAGCCCCCGAGCTAAAGTGCTCTCTCTGGGTCCTCTGCCCGCCACGCTCTGCAACCGGCGGAGGAGCCGCCTTCCCAGGCGGGCGGAGGACAATGCCCGGCGCACTCGCCTTGCCCGGTGCCGCCTGGGAATTCTGGCGCCCCGCTAGTCCGTGTCACCTTTACTCTAATTCTTAACCCAAATTAAATTGTAATCACTTCTTTGGTGTCTCCCCTTATTGACTGGCTTGCTAAAGGCAGAAAATCCTACCGTTGCCGGTAGGATTTGCGATCAGAGCACTGCGATCAGAGCACTCTGCGATCAGAGCACTCGCTGTTAGCGACTTCTCAGGCCGCCATCTTCCTTGTTCCTTCCTTTTTTTTCCTTTTTTAAAATTTAATGTATTTATAAAATAAAAAATAAAAACTATAGACAAAACCATATAATAAGAGGGGTGAAATTCCACACATGTCCCACCACCAGAGTTCCACATCCCATCCCCTCCACTGGAAGCTTTCCTATTCTTTATTTCTCTAGGAGCATGGACCAAGGGTCATTATGGGGTACAGAAGATGGGAGGTCTGGTTTCTGTAATCGCTTCTCCAATGGACATGGGCAATGACATGTTGATCCATACTCCCAGCCTGTCCCAGTCTTTCCTTACTGGCTCAGGGCTCTGAAGAAATGTGGTTCTAGGGTACATTGGTGAGGTTGTCTGTCTGGGTTAGTCAGGTTGATGTCATTGTAGCATCTGCAACTTGATTTTTGGAACATGTATTTATTTGCTTCCTCCTTACTTGTGGGACTTCAGTTAGTAGTTCTTGTAAGGTGGGGTCGATTGTGACAAATTCTTTTTGTTCTTGAATATTTGAGAAAACCTTTATTTCTCCCTCATATTTGAAGGATGATTTTGGAGGATACAATATTTATGGCTGGAATTCTCTCTTCTTTAGAACTTTGAATATGTCATTCCATTCTCTCCTTGACTCTAGAGATTGTGAAGATAAATCTGATGAAAGTCTTACAGCTCTGCCTCTGTATGTAACTTCTTTCCTTTCCCTAGCAGGCAGAAAAAAAATTCCATGTCATTGACTTTTGATAGTATTAGAATAATGTGCCTTAGTATTGGTATTTTTGTATTTATAAATCTGGGTGATCATTCTGCCTCTTGAATGAGAATATTCTGCTGGTTTCCTAAGTGAGAGAAGTTCTCAGCTAAAATTAATTTGAAAATAGTCTCTGAACCTTTGGCCTTGTCCTCCTCTTCATATATACCTATCACTCTTATATTTGAACTTTTGATGGAGTCTTCAATTTCACAGAGAGTTGCTTCAGTCTTTCTGAACCATTCCTCCTCCTCATCTTTGAACTGAAAGAGTGGGCTAGCCATATCTTCTAGATTGAAGATTACTTCTTGAATGTGTGGATCTACTTTCTTAGCCTTCTACCTGGGCATGGATTGCATTTAGAGTGTCTGTTATTCCCTGTATTTCAGACTGAAGTTCTTCTTTCAAGATCTGAATAGTTAGCTCTGTTATAAATTCCTCTTGTGTGTTTTAATTCCATAGTAACATGCTCTTTTAACTCTTGCTTAAATTCTTGGATAGTCTTCATAATGAGCTCTCTGTAGTCTGTCTCTGAGAGTCTCTCTAAATATGTAATTCCATGGATTTCCTCTGTTTCATTTCTGTCTGGCTGATATGGCATATGGCTGTTTAGTTCTGTTTCTCTGCTTGTACATTTTTTGTCCTGGTTATTGATGGCCAGCACGTGATCTTTTAGGTGATCTTTAGGTTTCTCTTGTTTGTATGATCTATGACGGGTGGGATGGGGTAGAGGGGTGGTTGATTTGGGCTGTCTTGTGGTCACAAATACCCTGTTTTATGTTGCTTTTTGCCTTAAGTTCAGAAGACTAACCCCCCCCACCCTGAGTTGAAGACTGAGAGGTTTTAAGCCCCTGTGTCTTTTCTCCCAGCACTAGGAACAATGTTGCTTGCTTCACTTAAAGTGAAATCACCAAAATGGTTCATCTCAGCACCCGCACCACCCAGAGCTCTGATTTGACTTTGTTGTTCTTCAACCAATGCCCGCAACCACACCTCTTTTCACTCCAACCACCTGCGAACACTCACCTGAGGCTGCAGAACTTTCAGCTGTAGATTATGACTTCAGTTGGATCTCTTGTATTTATTTGTTGTTTTGGTAGGAAAGGTGATTTGGTCTCAGTTATTCCATGCCCACGCTTCCTGGACGTCCTAAAGGTGAAATTCTTGAAGTGTTTTCTACCTCAGTAAAAGAATAGAACACTGGGCAGAGAATTTAAAAGGAAACACAATTATATCAGCTACTGATCAAAATAGAACATATAAATTGTGAACTGATAAGCTTGTGTCATATACCTGTGGATTTGAAGGTCAAGTTACACTGCATGTGTGTAGAAATTCTTAGGTTGCTAAAATAAAGTAGTACTTGCTTGGGATACTCTTAGAATAACAGATAGGACAAATGGAAAATTACCTTCCAGGGATATAGCTTACAACAGTTTGAACGTCCGCTATAAGTAAGTTCTCAGTATACTACAATGCAGGAGAAAAATATATTGTGTGACATGGGCCAATGAATAAAATAAGTAACAAATTTCTACTCTCTAAAACTATAGATATTTAAATAAATAAATTGTACTTTGACTTATAATAAAAATCCTAATAGTTGACCTAAAATCTTAAGTCCAAAATGCTTCAAAAATAACAAATGAGAAAGAAGAGAAAGTAATATAGATTCTTCCTAACTAAAATATGAATCTTTATATTTATAAATCATAACGAATTATGACCACAGTAAATATTCCTCCTATACTTATACCCCTAGTAGTGAATTTATAAAGCACTAACAAAATAAGATTTTTTAAATTTCATTTATTTATTTATTCCTTTTGTTGCCCTTTTTTATTGTTGTTGTTATTGATGTCATTGTTGTTGGATAGGACAGAGAGAAATGGAGAGAGGAGGGAAAGATAGAGAGAGGGAGAGATAATCACCTGCAGACCTGTTTCACCGCTTGTGAAGCAACTCCCCTGCAGATGGGGAATCAGGGGGCTCAAACTGGGATTATTATTTTTTAACTTATTTTTTATTTATTTAAGAAAGGAGACATTAACAAACCTGTAAGATAGGAGGGGTACAACTCCACACAGTTCCCACCACCTGATTTCCATATCCCACCCCATCCCCTGATAGCTTTCCCATTATCTATCTCTCTGGGAGTATGGACCCAGGGTCGTTGTGGGTTGCAGAAGGTGGAAGGTCTGGCTTTTGTAATTGCTTCCCCACTGAATATGGGCACTGACTGGTCGATCCATACTCCCAGTCTGCCTCTCTCTTTCCCTAGTAGGGTGGGGCTCTGGGGAAGCGGAGCTCCAGGACACACTGGTGGGGTCATCTGCCCAGGGAAGTCTGGTCAGCATCCTGCTGGCCTCTGGAACCTGGTGGCTGAAAAGAGAGTTAACATACAAAGCCAAACAAATTGTTGAACAATCATGGACCTAAAGGCTGGAATAGTGCAGATGAAGTATTGGGGGGCACTCACTGCAGACTCTTGTGTACTTCTGCTTTAGGTATATATTTTTCCTGGTTTATGGACACGTGTGAACATATGCTCTATCTCAGGGGACCTGGTCTATATCTAGGTGTGGGGACATTGTTGGGGAGTGGACCACCTGGAATGGAATTCGAGAATACTATAAAAGGTCTCACCTGAGTGATGAAGCTGAAGGGTTATCATTTCACACCTGAAGTCTCTGAACATAGTCTGAACTGAAGCATGCTGGAGTGGCACTCTTTGCCTTGATTAGGTTGCGATCGGCGGATGCAATATTATTTGATATGATGAGAGAAGCATGCAGGAAAGTGGGACCCACCCTAAAGTTCCAGGACTGGGGGAAATATAGGCTTTATAGTGGAAATCTGAGGTTCCTCCTGTGTTAGGGTTCAAGAAGACAATGGATAGTTATTGTTATCATCACATTATTTGGTAATTGGGTTAACTAGGGTTTGCTGTATAATACCCAGCATCTTGTATATAGAGGTGCCACTGGTTACTTCTGTTCTTCCTGGTCTAGGCTTTTGAGAGAGTCAACATATCAAAGACCCAGCCTATGTATTAAAAAGTGTCTGTGTTTAAAAAATTTCTATACATATGATCAATTTTCCCCTCTCATATTAATTGAATAATGGTTTATATGACTACACTTTAATAGAAGTGTGCATAAACACCATTCCCACCACCAAAAGAGTGTGTCTTATCCCACCCACCCACCCCCATCCCTCCATCCCACTGCCCCGGGAATTCGAATGTCCACCCTCCCCCTCACCACAGGGTTTTTACTTTGGTGCCCTACTCTCAATTTAATTAGATCCTGCTTTTAGTTTCTCTTTCTGTTTTTCTTTCTCAACTTCTGTTGATGAATGGGATAATACCATACTCCTGTTTGTCTTTCTGACTTAGCTCACTTACCATAATTCCTTCTAGCTCCTTCCAAGATGGGTCAGCTAAGGTGGGTTCATTGTTCTTAACAGCTGCATAGTATTCCATTGTGTATATATACCACAGTTTTCTCAGCCACTCATCTGTTGTTGGGCATTATGGAATCCTTGGGGTATATCCCCAGGAGAGGAATTACTGGGTCATATGGAAGGTCCATGTCTAGCCTTGTGAGAGTTCTCCAGTCTGCTCTCCACAGAGGCTGGACCAATTTACATTCCCACCAGCAGTGCAGAAGGGTTCCTCTGTCCCCACAGCCTCACCAACATTTGTTGCTGCTGTCCTTTTTGATGTATGCCATTCTTAAAGGAGTGAGGTGGTATCTCAATGTTGTCTTTATTTGCATTTCTCTGACAATCAGAGACCTGGAGCAGTTTTTCATATGTTTGTTAGCCTTTTGTATCTCCTCTGAAGTGAATGTCTTGTTCATATCCTCTGCCCATTTTTGGATGGGGTCATTGGCTTTTTTGGCGCTAAGTTTGATGAGCTCTTTGTATATTTTGATGATTAGCCTCTTGTCTGATGTATGGCATGTGAAGATCTTCTCCCATTGTGTGAGGGGTCTGTTTGTTTGTGTGATAGTTTCTTGACTGTGCAGAAGCTTTTCAATTTGATGTAGTCCCATTGGTTTGTTTCTTCTTTAGTCTTCCTTGAAACTGGGTTGGTTTCATCAAAGATGCCCTTGAGGTTTAGGTGGGAAAGTGTTTTGCCAATGTTTTATTCTAATTATTTGATAGTTTCTGGTCTACCATCCAAGCCCTTGATCCATTTGGAGTTGATTTTTTTTTCTGCTGAGATAAGGTGGTTCAATTTCATTCTTCTGCATGCTTTAACCCAATTTTCCCAGCACCATTTATTGAAGAGAGCCTCCTTCCTCCATTTAATACTTTGGGGACCCTTATCAAAGACTAGATGTCCATGGGTGTGGGGGTTTAGTTTTGGGCTTTCAATTCTGTTTCACTGGTCTCTGTGTCTCTTTTTTTCCAGTACCAGGCTGTTTTGATGATGATGGCCTTATAATATACTTAGAGATCTGGGAGTGTGGTGCCTCATTTCTATTTTTTTTTTCCCCTCAAGATTGTTTTGGCAATTCTAGGTGTTTTCTGGTTCCAGATAAATGATTGTAGTTTTTGTTCTATCTCTTAAAGAAGCTTGGTGGAGCTTTGATGGGTATCACATTTAAATTTGTATATGCCTCTGGGGAGAATATTCATTTTGATGATATTTATTCTTCCAATCCATGAGCATGGGATGTATTTCCACTTCTTGGTATCAGTTTCTATTTCCTTGTATAGTGACTTATAGTTTTCAGTATACAAGTCTTCCACTTTTTGGTCAGCTTTACTCCTTGGTATTTTATTGATTTTGCTGCAACAGAGAATGGGAGTGATTTCTGGATGTCTTCTTCTTCAGTTTTAGTGTTTGCATAAAGAAATGCCACTGATTTTTGTACATTGAATGTGTAGCCTGACACGGTGCTATATTGCCTAATAACTTCCAGTAGTTTTATGCTGGATTCTTAGGTTTTTCTATGAATACTATCATATCACCTGCAGATAATGAGAGCTTGATGTCTCCCTTTCTGATCTGTATTCCTTTGATTTCTTTCTCTTGCCTGATTACTATGGCAAGAACTTCCAATACTATGTTGAAGAGTAATGGTGACAGTGGACAGACTTGTCTAGTTCCCGATCTGAGGGGAAATACTACTGTCCATTGAGTATGATGTTGGCTGTAGGTTTGCTATATATAGATTTCACTGTCTTGAGGAATTTCCTATCTATTACAATTTTTTGTAGACTTTTGAGCATGAATGGTTGTTGGATTTTGTCAAAGGTTTTCTCTGCATCTATTGAGATAATCATGTGGTTTTTGGCTTTGCTTTTATTGATGTGGTGAATGACATTGATTGACTTACATATGTTGAACCAGCCTTGCATTCCTGGGATAAATTCCACTTGGTCGTGATGAACAATCTTTTTGATATACTGTTGTATCAGATTGGCCAAGATAGTGTTTAATATTTTGGCATCTATATTCATCAGAGATATTGGTCTGTAGTTTTCCTTTTTTGTTGTGTCTCTCTCTGCTTTTGGTATCAGGATGATGTTGTCTTTATAGAAGGTGGAAGGGAGTGTTCCTGTTTCTTCAATCTTATGGAAAAGCCTAGAAGTATAGGTATTAACTGTTTCCTGAAAGTTTTGTAGAATTCTTTTGTGAATCCATCTGGTCCAGGAATTTTGTTGGTTTTTTTAGTTTTTCTTGGTTCAGTTTTGGAAGAGCATATGTTTCTAAGAATCCTTCCAAATTTTCTATCTTGGTGGTGTATAGTTCTTCATAGAAGTTTTGCATGATTTTCTGGATTTGTGTGGTGTCAGTTGTGATATCTCCTCTATTGTTTACAATTCTATTAATTTGAGTTCTCTCCCTTTTTTGTTTAGTGAGTCTGGCTAGGGGTTTGTCAATCTTGTTTAATTTTTTCAAAGAACCAACATTTGGCTTCATTGATCTTTTATATGGTTCTTTTATTTTTGATGTTGTTTATTTCTGCTCTAATTTTAGTGATTTCTGTCCTTCTGGTTGCTTTAGGGTTCCTTTGTTCCTCTTCCTCTAAGTCCTTATGTTGAGCATTAAGGTTGTTTATTTGAGCTTTTTCTTGTTGTTTGATATGTGATTGTATGGCTATGAGTTTCCCTCTCAGTACTGCTTTAGCTGTGTCCCAGATATTTTGGTAGCTTGTGTCTTTATTTTCATTTTTTTCTAGGAACATTTGAATTTCTTGCTTGAGTGTTGCTCTGACCCAGTGGTTCTTAAGGAGCATATTCTTTAGTTTCCAAATTCTGTGTCTTTTAATAATTTTCTGTTTGTTGTTAAATGTTAGCTTTACTCCACTGTGGTCTGAGAAGATACTTGGGATGATTTCAATGCTCTTGAATTTGTTGATGCTGTCTCTGTGGCCTAACATGTGGTCTATCCTTGAGTATGTGTTGTGTGGATTTGAAAAGAATGTGTATTCCAGTTTTGGGGGTGAAGAACTCTGAAAATGTCCAAGAGGTCTAATCTGTCCATCTCTTCATTTGATTCTCTTGTTTCTTTGTTGATTCTCTGCTTTGTTGATCTGTCTAGGTGTGAGTGTGGGGTGTTAAAAGTCTCCCACTATTATTGTATTACTATTGATGTATTTTTGAAGTTCTTTGAGAAGGTCCTTGATGTATTTAGATGGTCCCTCATTGGGTGCATAGATGTTAATAATTGTTTTTTTTTTAATTTTTATTTTATTTTATTTTTTAAAATTTTTATTTAAGAAAGGATTAATGAACAAAAACATAAGGTAGGTGGGGTACAACTCCACACAATTCCCACCACCCAATCCCCATAACACACCCCCTCCCATGGTAGCTTTCCCATTCTCTAGCCCTCTGGGAGCATGGACCCAGGGTCGTTGAGGGTTGCAGAAGGTAGAAGGTCTGGCTTCTGTAATTGCTTCCCCGCTGAACATGGGCGTTGACTGGTCAGTCCATACTCCCAGTCTGCCTCTCTCTTTCCCTAGTAAGGTGTGTCTCTGGGGAAGCTGAGCTCCAGGACACATTGGTGGGGTCTTCAATCCAGGGAAGCCTGGCCAGCATCCTGGTGGCATCTGGAACCTGGTGATTGAAAAGAGAGTTGACATATGAAGCCAAACAATTTGTTGAGCAATCATGGATCCCAAGCTTGGAATAGTGGAGAGGAAGTGTTAGGGAGGTACTCACTGCAAACTCGAGTGTACTTCTGCTTTCAGGCATATATTTTTTAGTAGTTTATGGATACGTGTGCACATAAGCTCTCTCTCACAGTAACTGGTGTATATCTAGATTATGGGACTTTGTTAGAAAGTGAACTACCTGAGATGAAATTAGAGTGTACTATTAAAGGAAAGGTCTCACCCGAGTAATCAAGTTGAAGGGGTGTCATTCCACACGTGAAGTCTCTGGACACAGTCTGAGGTGAAGCATGTTGAGGTGGCAATCGTTGCTTTGGTTAGGTTGTGATCGGTGGATGCAATATTATTTGGTTTGGATTGGGAGATGCATACGGGAAAGTGGGCCCTATCCAAGGGTTCCAGGACTGAGGGAAGTAGGGGCTCTATAGTAAAGATGTGAGGTTCCTGCTGTCTTAGGGTTCAAAAAGACAATCGATAGTTAATATTATCATCACATTATTTGTTAATTGGGTTAACTTTGAAAAGTCCCTTTGTTATGGTTTGCTGTACAGTACCCAGTATCTTGTATATAGCTGTGCTATTGGATGCTTCTAATCTACTTGGTCTAGGCTTTTGAGAGAGTCCGCATATCAAATACATAGCCTATATATTAAAAAGATTCAGTTTGTCTTTTGAGAAACTTTGAGACATACAATTGATTTCCCCCTCTCATATTAATTAACTAATGATTTATATGTCTACATTTTGCTAGGAGTGTACATAAACACCATTCCCACCACCAAAGGACTGTGTTAATTCTTCTTCGCTGATTGATCCTCTAATCATTATGTAATGACTTTACCTATCTTTTACTTAATTTAAAATCTATTGTGTCCGAGATGAGAATGGCTGTTCCTGCCCTTTTTTGTGGTCCATTAGCCTGTATGATAGTTTTCCATCCTTTCACTTTACGTTGTGTCAATCTTTTTGAGCCAGATTGGATTCTTGCAAGCAGCATATGATTGGGTTATATTTTCTGATCCATCCTCCCACTCTGTGCCTTTTGATGGGTTAGGTTAAACCATTGACATTTACTGATATTATAAATTTAATGTATTGCATTGCCATTATTCAACCTCTTTCTTAGTTTTCTCTAGCTCATCCTCTGTCTGGCTAATTCTGTTTTCTGCTTCTATTAGTCTGCTTTCCCTTCCCTCAGCTTCTTTCTTCAGTTCAGCTATTTCAGCTTTCTGTTCTCTAATTGCCTCAAGGTAGTTAGTATTTTCCTTGAGGGTCTCATCTATTATTTCCCTAATACTGCTTCCTTTCTTCCAAAGTTGTTTTCATTTCTGTTATTAATAAGTTTATTATTGCTTGCATACTTTTCTTATCTATGGTTACTTCTGGCAGATTTGTAGTTTCTTCTGGACTCTTGTCTTCATTCATTGGAGTAGCAGTTTTATTTGCTCTTGATCTACCCATTTTTTATTAATATGTTTTTTATTTTTATGTTCTTTTGTTCCTCAGTTGTTGTGTTTTGAGTACAAGCCATGCTATACCAAATACCTTTATGACAAATGCAATCACCACCCTCAGAAATTACTATAGTAACTGAAGCAAGAATTGAAGCAGCTTAACCAATACAACCCCACAATGTCTCCAGTTCAAGAAAAAATAGCAACCAAATCCAAATGAAAAAGAAAGAGAAAGAAAAAAGGGAATACAGGAATAGACAATTATGCAAATCTACTGTCCACTGTAAATTCTAAGGGCAGCAAGAGGAGAAAGGGAAGTAGAGCAGAGACACACACACAAAGAGAGTCCACTCTGAGTCAGATTTCTTCCCTGAAATAATTCACAAATGAGTATCAGTGACTCAGGAAGCAGAGGAAGAAGGAAAGAAGAAAGGAAGACAGGGTATAAAGAGAAAAGAAAAATAAACAGTAAAAAAAAGAGTAGTGAAAGAAGAGTTGTGTGTGTGTGTGTGTGTGTGTGTGTTTAATTAGCTAGGAGGACAGAGTAGGGGGAGAGTGAATAGAGGAGGTATGAAGAGTGAGACAAGTTCCTCTCATAATGGATAAGACACTCAGTCACCTATCAATGGAAAATATACTAAGAATTAATTTTGGTTTGATTGAAAAAGAAAGAAACAAACAAACAAACTTCCAGGCAGTCCTTCCCAGGCAGGGTGAGGCTTTGCCACTCCAATTGGGCCTAAATCCCTTACTCAATGAAAAAATAAATAGCCAAGGTATTCTGAAAGGAACAGGATTGGAATGGCACCCCTGATGAGCCAGGAATCTTGGTAAACAAAAAAGGTCAGTGGGGAGCCTGCTAGCAGCAGCTCCCTACCCCCAGGGTCTAGTTATGGGGGTGAGGGGGATAGAAATAGTCAAAAAATTTCCTTTCTTTTTGCTCTATTTTCTAACCCAAATTGAGCTATAGTCACCTTCTTGGTGTCATGCTTAGAATGTCTTGTTCGTTGTCCTACTGAAGGCCAGGATCCAATGCTTTCCAGCAGTTGTCAGAGCTTAAGCCAGCAGCTGCTTCAGAGTCCTCATTTTGGCTCTGCCCCCCAAACTGGGATTTTTAGTGCTGCACCTTGAGCTTTACACCACCTGTGCTTAACCTGCTGCACTACCGCCCAACTCCCACAAAATAGAATTTTAAAATGGCTCAAACAAGAAAGAATATCTAATTAATTATAACAATACAACTGACAGAATATTTTTTAATTTTTATTTGGTGAGTTAACGAATTATAGTACATTTTCTACCATGTGTATGGTTTCCAAGTTCTGCATAATTGCTGTCTAATACATACTCTTACCCCTCTCCATCATGGACCCCAGATCCCTCTACTTTCAGACTTTCTATTTCCATTCCCTCTCCAGAGTCACCCAGTCCATATTTCATCCAGTTTTCTCCTTTATGTCTCTAAAGTTCCACCTACATGTGGAGTCATCCAGTATTCATCCCTCTCTGTCTGATCTACCCCAATCAACACTTTTCTTGTTTCCAGTGAAGGTGAGGCAAGGATTGAGATTTTTAGACTTTCTTTTCTGTTCTCTAGGTCTTTGATAGTTGACTTTGGTTCAGCAACATTGGTAATTTATATTCTACCTCATATTACCTCATTTGGAGTTACAGTTCCTTTACTTCTTTTCCTGTAGAACTCCCTTCAGTAATTCTTGCCAATGTTAGTGATGGTGAATTCCTTTAGTTGCTATGTCTGGGTAGCTTTTGAACTCTCCTTAATACTTGAAGTATAGTTTGGCAGGATAGAGTACTCATGACTGATAAATCTTTTTTTAAAAGATTTTTTAATATTTATTTATTCCATTTTGTTGCCCTTGTTGTTTTATTATTGTAATTATTATTGTTGTTGATACTGATGTCATTGTTGTTGAATAAGACAGAGAGAAATGGAGAGAGGAGGGGAAGACAGAGAGGAGGAGAGAATGGCAGTTTAATACACAATACCATCTTTTGCTAGAACTGAGCAAGCATCTGGTCCAGTCTCTTTTTAGCTTCCATCTCTGTCATTCTTTCTCTATGTTGTAGAAAATAATTCCGTTTTAAAAACAAAAAAATTAATAAAGCGAAACAATGGTACATATCATGTAAAAAGAAAATTTTATATTACCTAAAACCTATAGTAAAGATATAAACTACAGCTATGAATACATTAAATCACAGCAATATGCATAAAGAAAAGCAAAAGGATATTTAGTACGAAATGCAAACATTGTAGTGGTAGGAAATGTAATTCATTTTTCTTTAGTTCATGACTAGTCAGGTGATCAAAAATTATGCAACAGGGTGAATGACTTAACAATATTGACCTGACTTGTATTATAGAACACAATATACATAAATGTACAAAGAAAATTCATATTTAAATACTCACACAATATTGAGGAAAATGGTTACATGTATATAGGACAATTAAGTATACTCCCCCTTCCATCCCCTTCCATATAATCTCACCAAACTATAATAGCAGTCAGTTTTTAGTAATGGTGTGCTGGGTAATCAAAACCACCTTCCATACTGGGGTAACTAAAAAAAAATAAATGAATGAAGCATAAAGAAAAAATCCAATAGCTTTCTTGAAACTTTTAAG
This sequence comes from Erinaceus europaeus, assembly GCF_950295315.1. Lineage (NCBI taxonomy): Eukaryota > Metazoa > Chordata > Mammalia > Eulipotyphla > Erinaceidae > Erinaceus > Erinaceus europaeus. The sequence continues at coordinate 29,823,197 of NC_080167.1, forward strand.
ACACTTAGACATTCAGGTCAAAATTTTGGAGAAGAAAAATACTTAGTACTCGTATTCATTTTTATCTCAAGAATAACTGCTGACCTGAAAGAAAGAAATCTAAACTGAGCAGAAGTTGTGGTCCTAAAAGTTAAGTAGGAAGAAATTCAAAATTCTGGCTGTCCTAGTGACTTTGTTGACCACAACTACCTAGCATTAATTTGGGGTACCAAGTGTTGTGCACTAATAACCTTAGACCCAAAACTTAACCAGCTGTCCATTGTGCAAGAAATTTTTCTCACTTCAAATCATTCTGAGGCACATAGTGATACAGCACTCAGAAGAATGCCAGTGGCTTAGAAAGAACCAGTATAGTCACTAGAGGCAGCAGAAGATGTAAAACAAACCCAATGAACCTATGTATATATCCATCAGAAAAGATGAGAATGTCCTTTTATTTAAGCTCTAGCTGCCTTCTTTGTATTCAGATTTCTCTGAGGTTTTCCATGAATAGAAACATAGTACATCCATAACTCTATCTTGGGTTTGCCTTATTAATAGATGCCCATTAAATTTTTCATTCCAATCATACTTTGCTATTAGAAAATGGTAATACTTATACCATGGTCTGTGTGTATTGATAAGTAAAAATCTCAACAATATAAAGAAAGTCATTAAATTATTTAAGTTCCTCAGAATAAATCATATAAGGGAAAAATGATTTGACTTAGGGAGACGTATCATAATGGGAGAAGACAAAGTTTCAAGTGAGAAAACCAGCTTTATGCCAACTTATCCAGAAAGACCAATTACTAGGCTTTTAAATGTGACCCTCAGAGTAACATTGCCCAACAATAAAGTGTGACAGACTGTTGCTTGAAGAGTATGAATGTACCAGTACACTTCACACATACCAGTATTCTGTAGTCCCTCTGAGACCGGAAAGTGAGATATGCCCGTTTTCTCGTTGAATAATAAAATTGATATTTATGCAGTAGTACCGGTTAAGGCAGAAATCTAATTACTGAACTAATTAATACATTTGAGTGGTACACACCAAATATACAGGAGGAAAACAGTGGAGAGTTGCTCAATTGCCCTTTGTGAATGACATTTCACCTCCTTTGAAACCTGGTGAGTTCTAGGGACCCTAGGGTATACAAGCAGCTTTGTTTTGGTTACTGATGATTAGGATTTAGCAGCCTGAATTCTTTTTTAATTTTTTTTTAGTTTAAAAAGGAAACATTGACAAAACCATAGGATAAGAGGGGTATAGCTTCACACAATTCCCACCACCAGAACTCTGTATCCCATCTCCTCCCCTGATAGCTTTCCTATTCTTTATCCCTCTGGGAGTATGGATCCAAGGTCATTGTGGGAGGCAGAAGGTGGAAGGTCTGACTTCTGTAATTGCTTCCCCGTTGAACATGGGCATTGACAGGTCGATCCATACTCCCAGCCTGTCTCTCTCTTTCCCTAGTGGGTAAGGGATCTGGGGAAGTGGAGCTCCAGGTCACATTGGTGGGGTTGTCTGTCTAGGGAAGTCTGGTCGGCATCATGCTAGCATCTGGAGCCTGGTGGTTGACAAGAGCCTTAACATACAAAGCCAAACAAATTGTTGAAAATCATGGACCTATGGGCTGGAATAGTGCAGTTGAAGAGTTGAGGGGAGAAATCGTCCATTTTGTAGATAGCTAGTGGGCATATTTTAGTTATATTCCAAAGGGCCTGTGGCTATACTAGGTTTTTTTTTTTCCTTTTTCTTTTTGCCCCTGAGCCTGAAATCTGATATGCCAGTGAATCCAAGTTATTGTCTGGGAAGATGATGTCATGACTGGGAAAAGGACCAGAAAGCTTGATCAGGGAAGAGAGTAGCCTCTAATATAGGAAAGAGGTATAAATATTGTTGACTGTAAACCTCATCGATTTGATGTGATCAGCCTGCATTCTATATATCTTAAAAATATAGCTTTCTCAGAGAGCCAGGCTGGGAGTATGGCTCAACCTGTCAACGTCTATGTTCATCGGGGAAGCAATTACGGAAGCAGGACCTTCCACCTTCTGCATCCCACAATGACCTTGGGTCCATACTCCCAGAGGGTTAAAAAATAGGAAAGCTTTCAAAGGAGGGGATGGGATACAGAGTTATGGTGGTGGGAATTGTGTGGAGTTGTACCCCTCTTATCCTATGGTTTTGTCAGTGTTTCCTTTTTTTTTTTTTTAGATTTGTCTTTTTATCCACTTTTTTAATTGGGGAATTAATGTTTTATATTCATCAGTAAGTACAATAGTTTGTTCATGCATAACATTCCACAGTTTCCCATATAACAATACAACCCCCACTAGGTCCTCTGATTCCTTCTTGGACCTGTATTCTCCCCACCCACCCTGCCAGAGTCTTTTACTTTGGTGCGATACACCAATTCCGTTTCAGGTTCTACTTGTGTTTTCTTTTCTGATCTTGTTTTTCAACTTCTGCCTGAGAGTGAGATCATCCCATATTCATCCTTCTGTTTCTGACTTATTTCACTCAACATGATTTTGTCAAGGTCCATCCAAAATTGGCTGAAAATGGTGAAGTCACCATTTTTTACAGCTGAGTAGTATTCCATTGTGTATATATACCACAACTTGCTCAGCCACTCATCTGTTGTTGGACACCTGGGTTGCTTCCAGGTTTTGGCTATTACAAATTGTGCTGCCAAGAACATATGTGTACACAGATCTTTTTGGATGGATATGTTGGGTTCCTTAGGATATATCCCCAGGAGAGGAATTGTAGGATCATAGGGTAAGTCCATTTCTAGCCTTCTGAGAGTTCTCCAGACTGTTCTCCACAGAGGCTGGACCAATTGACATTCCCACCAGCAGTGTAGGAGGGTTCCTTTGACCCCACACCCTCTCCAGCATTTTCTGCTGTTACCTTTTCTGATGTATGACATTCTCACAGGAGTGAACTGGTATCTCATTGTTGTCTTTATTTGCATTTCTCTAACAATCAGAGACTTGGAGCATTTTTTCATGTGTTTCTCGGCCTTTTTGATCCCTTCTGTGGTGAATATTCATTCCATGTCCTCCCCCCATTTTTGGATGGTGTTATTTGTTTTCTTGTTGTTGAGTTTGGCAAGCTCTTTATATATGTTGGTTATTAAACTCTTGTCTGATGTATGGCATGTAAAGATATTCTCCCATTCTGTGAGGGGTCTCTTGGTTTGGGTAGTGGTTTCTTTTGCTGTACAGAAGCTTTTTAATATGATGTAGTCCCATAGGTTTATACTTGCCTTAGTCTTCTTTGTAATTGGATTCCTTTCATTGAAGATGTCTTTAAAATTTATGTGGAAAAGAGTTATGCCAATATTTTCTTCTAAGTATCTGATAGTTTGTGGTCTAACATCCAAGTCCTTGATCCACTTGGAATTTACTTTTGTATTTGTTGAAACACAGTGGTTCAGTTTCATTCTTCTGCATGTTTCAACCCATTGTTTCCAACACCATTTGTTGAAGAGACTCTGGTTTCCCCATTTAATAGTCTGAGCCCCTTTGTCAAAGATTAGATGTCCATAGGTGTGGGGGCTCACTTCTGGGCCCTCAATTCTATTCCACTGGTCAGTGTGTCTATTCGTGTTCCGGTACCAAGCAGTTTTGATGACAATGGCCCTATAATACAATTTGAGATCTGGGAGTGTGATGCCTCCGGTTCTGTTCTTTTTTCTCAAGATTGTTTTGGCAATTCTAGGTCTTTTCTGGTTCCAGATAAACATTTTGTAGCATTTGTTCTATTCTCCTAAAAAATATACTTGGGATCTTGATGGGGATAGCATTAAATTTGTATATGGCTCTGGGTAGTATATTCATTTTGATGATGTTAAGTCTTCCAACCCATGAACATGGAATATCTTCCCACTTCTTTGTGTCTTTTTCAATTTCCTTGAGTAGTGACTCATAATTTTCAGTATACAAGTCTTTCACTTCTTTGATTAGGTTTACTCCTAGATATTTTATTGTTTTTGTTGCTATAGTAAAAGGAATTGATTTCTGGATTTCAATTTCTTCTAGCTTAGTGTTTGCATAGAGGAATGCCACTGACTTTTGAATGTTAATTTTGTAGTCTGACACCTTACTGTATTTCCAGATGATTTCCAAAAGCTTCTTGCTGGATTCCTTAGGTTTTTCTGTGTATACTATCATGTCATCTGCAAATAAGGAGAGTTTGACTTCTTCTCTTCCCATCTGTATCCCTTTAATTCCTTGCTCCTGCCTGATTGCTATGGCAAGAACTTCCAACATTATGTTGAATAGTAATGGTGATAGTGGGCAGCCCTGTCTAGTACCTGATCTGAGTGGAAATGCTTCCAGTTTTTCACCATTGAGTATGATGTTGGCTGTAGGTTTGCTATATAGAGACTCCACTATCTTCAGAAATTTTCCATTTTTCCCATTTTTTGTAGTGTTTTGATCATAAAGGGATGTATTTTGTCAAAGGCTTTCTCTGCATCTATTGATATGACCATGTGGTTTTTGGTCTTGCTTTTGTTGATGTGGTGGATCACATTGACTGATTTACATATATTAAACCAACCTTGCATGCCTGGGATAAACCCCACTTGGTCATGATGAACAATCTTTTTAATATACTTCTGTATCCAGTTGGGTAGAATTTTGTTCAGTATTGTAGCATCTATGTTCATCAGAGATATTGGTCTGTAGTTTTCTTTTTTGGTTGTGTCCCTGTCTGCTTTTAGTATCAGAGTGATGTTAGCTTCATAAAAGCTGGCAGGGAGTATTCTAGTGTCTTCAATCTTCTGGAAGACTTTTAAAAGCAGAGGTATTAGTTCTTTTTTGAAGGTTTTGTGGAATTCATTTGTAAAACCATCTGGTCCAGGACGTTTATTTTTGGGGAGATTTTTGATAACTGTTTCAATTTCATTGGCTGTGATGGGCCTGTTCATGTTATCTACTTCCTCTTTACTTAGTTTTGGAAGTTGGTAGGTATCTAGGAAATCATCCATTTCTTCCAGGTTCTCTAGCTTGGTGGCATATAGTTGTTCATAGAAGCCTCACATGATATGTTGAATTTCTGCGGTGTCTGTTGTTATATCTCCTCTTTCATTTACTATCCGATTTATTTGGGTCTTCTCCCTTTTTTGTTTTGTGAGTCTGGCTAAAGGTTTGTCGATTTTTTTCACTCTTTCGAAGAACCAACATTTACTTTCATTGATCTTTTGTATGGTTTTCTTATTCTCAATGTTATTTATTTCTTCCCTAACTTTAGTGATTTCTGTCCTTCTGGTTGCTTTAGGGTTCCTTTGTTCTTCTTCTAGGTCTTTAAGATATGCAATTAGACTGTTTATTTGTACTTTTTCTTGTTTCCTAATGTGTGCTTATATAGCTATGAACTTCCCTCTCAGTACTGCCTTAGCTGTGTCCCAAATATTTTGATAACTTGTGTCTTCATTTTCATTGAACACTTGAAACATTTTGATTTCTTCCTTGATTTCCTCTTTGACCCAGAAGTTGTTAAGAAGTATACTATTGAGCTTCCACATTTTGGGACTCAGTGTTTCCTTTTTATATAAAAAAAAAAAGATAGCTTTCTAGTTAACACAGTTTTAGAAGGTGTTTTAATTCCACATGGAGCTTAGTAACTGACTTTCTCTTGGTTCAGACCCACTTTAAAGACTTTATTTTGATTCTGAAATTCCATTTCCCCTTGGTCTTAAGGGTAAATTAACATTCCATTTAGGAAATAACTTTACTGGTGTAGGATTTCAGTCTTGGCTAGAAAGACTTTATTGTTTGCTTTATTTTCTACCAAGCTGGCCTCATTTATTTTTTTAATCTGAGGGCATTTGGTAGGAAAATTAAAAAAATAACATAAAACTTTGCTGGGGTTAATCACTTTTTAAAGATATAACAATATATCCCTACTCTGTAGAATGAATCTGTAGAGACTATTCTGCAAAGATCAAACCTAGGTGGTTGTTAAATAGCTAAAACATGCAAGTAGAATATGTTTTTCTATAAGTAGACCTTTTATTTCATTTGAATGATACTTTCACCTAAGTAACTTTCTATTTGTTTTATTTCTTCTGATTCCAAATAATAAAGTACAAAAGACAGTTAGAATTCAGATATTTCTTCTTATGTGTTATAAAATTGGGTGTGAGAGACTGATATCATTAGATAGCTTCACAAAGAAGTGTATGGCATCATCTAATGTAGAGGCACCAGAAATAGCCTGAGTTCAGAATCTGCTACTTATTATACATTTGGTGTTGTGAAAAGAGAATCAACACAGGGCTCTGGTTCATCCTTTATGAGAATAGGTATAACTATACTACCTGCTTTAGAAAATACTAATAATTGTGATAATATAATGAATTACTGTATGCAAAGTACTCAATATTGATAAATGTCAAATAAATGTTAGTTGGAATCATTATCTACTAGTGATTAATAATAGTTATATTAATCATGACATGCTGCAAATGAGAAGATGTGTGAAAGGCAACTGGAGTGAGCATCATGGAAGGAAAGTAGAGTTAATGAAAATATGGCAATGAGAAGGAGTACTACAAGTGAATAATTCAAGAATTGCAAAGGATGTAGGTGATGGAAAGGTTGCAGTATAGGACAAGGGGAAAGGCTGAAGAAAATCTATCACCACTCAGCCCTTCAATTCAACTTCTTTCATTCACTTTGTGAATATAGTGATAAAAACTGATAAGGCACAAGGTCATTTTTCCAAATCATAAGACTTAGTCATTTCTTGCCTTCACTTGTACCTTTTCTTTCTTATTTATCATGAAATTCCTCTCTCTTTCTGCATAATTGTCAAACTGGAGCAGCCATTCTAATATTTTATTTCTATATCTCCTTGCATTTACCACTCACACAGCTGATTGTATTTTTAAAAATTGTCTTATCTGTAGAGCTCTAACCATGAACTTTCACCTTTCTATGACTCTTTCTAGTACAAGGCGTGTGGATAATTCCAACACCAGGCTGGTGGTCCAAATTGAAAAAGATCCAGGTAAGAAAATATCTTTTCTCCTTTTAAACATTTATTTTATTTTTCGCCACCATGGTTATTAATGGGGCTGAGTGTTTGCACAACTCCACTGTTCTCAGTGGACCTCTTTTTAAAAACAGAAGGTGAGAGACATAGAATGATAGAACCATAGTAATACTTTACTGCTCCTGCAGATACTTCTATGTGGTGACTTGGGACTTGAAACTGGGTCCTAGTGTGTGCTCTATCAGGTAAGTCACCTGCTGCCCCCCAACTTTCTATTTTATTATGTAGACATATAGGTGGATTACATCAATCTATAAAGGAGAATTTAGTACTCATTCTTTCTTATCACCATTGATTGTAAAATTCAACTAAAAATAAACAGATCAAGTCTGATTTCATTTGGAAACGTGTTCCTACATTATCTAGTATTGATACCCTGTTCAGTACTGAATAAAAGCACTTTGGTTTGTATATGTAAATGTCAGTTCAAGACAATAAAGCTTACTCAGTATGGATCTCTTTTTGAAGTCATTTACTAGTTGGGAATAGTTGTTTATAGTATAGTTGTTGCCACATGGGTATAATTATCTCCTTTCTATGTTGAATGTCTGCAAAGCACTCCTACATCAAACTTAGGTACTTTTTTTTTTAACAGTATTGGTCTTTAAGCAAAAGATTGTTTGGAAAAAATATTAGCAGTATGAAGTACTAAAATGCAAACCATACTAGGATCAGGGGTCCAGAACCACAAGTTTTCAGAAACTTACATTAACATTAGACTATAGAGGGATTTACCTACTAGACCATTATTTTAAGTTTTACTTACATAAACTGTCTCATTTAAAAACATTCTACTGGGGGTCGGGTGCACTGGGTTAAGTGCACATAATATGAAGCACAAGGACCTGCGCAAGGATCCAGATTCAAGCCCTGGCTTCCCACCTGCTGGAGGGTTCCTTCACAAATTGTGAAGCAGGTCTGCAGGTGTCTCTCTGCTTCTTTTCCTCTCTATATCCCCCTCCCCTCTCAATTTATATCTGTCATATCCAATAAAAAATGAAAAGTGGCTGCCAGGAGCAAAGGATTCATAGTGCCCTTACCAAGCCCCAGCAGTAACCCTGGAGGCAAAAAAACAAAAACATTCTACCTCGGGACTGGGTGGTAGTGCATCTGGTTGAGCACACACATTACAGTGCACAAGGACCCTGGTTCAAGCTCCTGGCCCCTGTCTGCAGGAGGCAGCTTCTCTAGTGCTGAAGCAGGTCTGCAAGTGTCTGTCTTTATCTCCCTTTCCCTCTCAGTTTCTCTCCATCTTTAGCAAAAATAAATAAAAACATTCCACCTAGTTTTTAATATAAGAAAGTAAAATTTACCTAATTTCTATTTACTTTTATTTTTCTTTGCTTTGATTTGCTTTGCTTTCTTTCTTTTTCTTTTTTTTTTTTAGTTGCCCCCAGGGTTATTGTTGAGGCTTGGTAGCTGCATCATGAATTCACTGATCCTAGTGTTCCTTTTATTCCTTTTTCTTTTCTTTTTGTTTGATATGACAGAGAGAAATTGACAGGGGAAGGGGGGATAGGGAGAGAGAAAAAAGACAGCTTTAGTACTGCTTCACCATTTGTGAAGATTCCCTGCTGCAGGTGTGGCTAGGGACTCAAACCTGGGTTCTTGCACATAGTATGTGCACTCAGTTGAGTGTCCACAGCTCAGCTCTTGCTTTATATTTTTACTCAACCTTCTGTCTTCCTATTACAAATTTTTCTCTGAAAAAAAATTGTTTTGTGTTCATTACTTATATTTAAATTGCATATACATTATTAACTTGAAATTTGAAAAAAGCCTGAAAATCAGGTTTGTATAGTTGTTAACTTTATGTCAGTACAATAAGTATCTGGACAAAATTGTTTTATCTTCATCTAATTATACTGACAAATAGTGTATTCTAAAATCTCCATTCTTTTTAATCAGCTCCAGATAAATCTAATATATATATATATATATATGCTTTATTAACACAGAGAATTATAACTTTTCACTATAAACGTGGATACAGTTTCATTTACATATTATAGTTCAACTCCAGTTATCATAACATTTTATTTTGAATTGTTGAGGAAGTGTTTAGTCTTTAATACCTGATTATATTGTAACTCCTTTAAGAGTATGTGTATCGTGGTTTGGGAGGTGGCGCAGTGGATAAAGCACTGGATTCTCAAGCATGAGGTCCCGAGTTCTGTCCCTGGCAGCACATGTATTGGAGTGGTATCTAGTTCTTTCTCTCTCTCCTCTTACCTTTCTCATTAATAATAAATAAAATCTTTTTTAAAAAGTATATGTATCATTTTGAGCAAGGTGAGGAAAATAAGTGAAAATGTAAAAAAATTAATATTGTTTACATTTTCTTGATTATATTGGAGTTATTTGTATTCCATGTGCAGACAAATTGGACATCCTAAATCACTTATTTTCAAATAATATTTTTACTTATTTAAATTTACTCTTACTTTGTTTTTACTATTATTATTACTGGGGGATTAACAATTTATAGTAAATACAGTTGGTACATGTGTAAAATTTCTCAGTTTTCTACAAAATGTTCTCACCCCCAGCCTAGGTCTTCCTCCACCGTCTTTCACTAACACCTGAAAAAACCCACCTCTCCCTATGGTCCTTTACTTTGGTGCATTACACCAAATCCAGTCTAAGTTCTGCTTGTGTTTCCCTTTCTGTTCTTATTTCTCAACTTCTATCTGTGAGTAATACCATTTCATATTCATCCTTCTCTTTTTGGCCTATCTCCTTTAACATGATTCCTTCAAGCTCCATCCAAGAAAAGGTGAAAAAGATGAACTCCTCATTTTTAATAGCTGAGCAGTATTCCATTGTGACCACAGCCTTTTTGGCTACTCATCTGTTGTTGGACACCTAGGTTGCTTCCAGGTTTTGGCTATTACAAATTGTGCTACTGTAGGTATACTCAGATCTTTTGGGATGGGTGTGTTTGGCTCTAGGAGAGGAATTGCCGGTCCTTTCCTAGTCTTCTGAGAGTTTTCCAAACTGTATTCCACAGGGGTTGAACCAATTTACATTCCCACCAGCAATGCAGGACGGTTCATTTGCCCCCACTACTTCTCCAGCATTAGTAGTTACTATATTTTCTGATGTATGACATTCTCACAGGGGTGAAGTGGTTTCTCATTATCTTTATTTGCATTTCTCTGACAATCAATGACTTGGGGCAATATTTTTTTTTCATGTCTGTTGGCCTTTTGGATCTCTTCTTTGGAGAATATTCTGTTTATATCCTCTTCCCACTTTTGAATAGAGTCATTTGGCTTTTTTGCTGCTCTTTTTTTAATTTGGTTAATAGCCTTTTGTATGATGTATAAAGGTCTCCAGTTCTGTAAGGGGTTTTCATTTTATGTTTTGCGGGGTGGGGTTCTTTGGCTATGCAGAAGCTTTGCAACTTGATTTACACTCATTGGTTTATTTTTATTTTTTTATTTATTGCAATAAAATTTTTTTTGTTTTAAATTTTTATTTATAAAAAGGAAACACTGACAAAACCATAGGATAAAAGGGGTACAACTCCACACAGTTCCCACCACCAGAACACCACATCTCATTCCCTCCCCTGATAGTTTTCCTATTTCATTTTTTTTTCTTTTTTATTTAAGAAAGGATTAATTAACAAAACCATAGGGTAGGAGGGGTACAACTCCATACAATTCCCACCACCCAATCTCCATATCCCACCCCCTTCCCTGATAGCTTTCCCATTCTCTATGCCTCCGGGAGCATGGACCCAGGGTCATTGTGGGTTGCAGAAGGTAGAAGGTCTGGCTTCTGTAATTGCTTCCCCGCTGAACATGGGCGTTGACTGGTCGGTCCATACTCCCAGTCTGCCTCTCTCTTTCCCTAGTAGGGTGGGTCTCTGGGGAAGCGGAGCTCCAGGACACACTGGTGGGGTCTTCAGTCTAGGGAAGCATGGCCGGCATCCTGATGACATCGGGAACCTGCTGACTGAAAAGAGTTAACATACGAAGCCAAACAAGTTGTTGAGCAATCATGGACCCAAAGCTTGAAATAGTGGAGAGGAAGTGTTAGGGGGGTACTCACTGCAAACTCTAGTGTACTTCTGCTTTCAGGTATATATTTTGCAGTAGTTTACGGATACGTGTGAACATATGCTCTCTCTCACAGAAACTGGTGTATATCTAGGTTTTGGGACTTTGTTAGAAAGTGAACCACCTGAGATGGAATTAGAGTATACTATGAAAGGTAAGGTCTCACCCGAGTAATAAAGCTGAAGGGTTGTCATTCCACACGTGAAGTCTCTGGACACAGTCTGAGGTGAAGCATGTTGAGGTGGCAATCGTTGTGTTGGTTAGGTTGTGATCGGCAGATGCAATATTATTTGATATGTGTTGGGAGAGGCATACGGGAAAAGTGGGTCCTATCCAATGGTTCCAGGACTGGGGGAAGTAGAGGCTCTAGAGTGGAGATGTGAGGTTCCTGCTGTAATTTGGTCAGGCCCTGCTTTTAGTTTCCCTTTCAGATCTTCTTACTCAACTTCTGTTGATGAGTGGGATCATCCCATACTCATCTTTATCTTTCTGACTTAGCTCACTTAACATAATTCCTTCTAGCTCTGTCCAAGATGGGTCAGAGAAGGTGGGTTCATTATTCTTGATAGCTGCATAGTATTCCATTGTGTATATCTACCACAGATTTCTCAGCCACTCATCTGTTGTTGGGCACCTGGGTTGCTTCCAGGTTTTAGCTATTATGAATTGTGCTGCTATGAACATAGGAGTACACACCTCTTTTTAGTTGGGTGTTATGGATTCCTTGGGGTATAACCCCAGGAGAGGAATTACTGGATCATATGGAAGGTCCATGTCTAGTCTTCTGAGAGTTTTCTAGACTGCTCTCCACAGAGGCTGGACCAATTTACATTCCCACCAGCAATGTAAAAGGGTTCCTCTGTCCCCACAACCTCTCCAGCATTTGTTGCTGCTGTCCTTTTTGATGTATGCCATTCTTACAGGAGTGAGGTGATATCTTAGTGTTGTCTTAATTTGCATTTCTTTGACAATCAGTGACCTAGAGCAGTTTTTCATATGTTTGTTAGCTTTTTGGGTCTCCTCTGTAGTGAATATTTTGTTCATATCCTCTGCCCATTTTGGGATGTGGTCATTTGCTTTTTTGTTGCTAAGTTTGCTGAGCTCTTTATATATTTTGGTGATTAGTTTCTTGTCTGATGTATGGCATGTGAAGATCTTCTCCCATTCTGTGAGGGGTCTCTTTCTTTGCTTAATGGTTTCTTTGGATGTGCAGAAGCTTTTCAATTTGATGTAGTCCCATTGGTTTGTTTCTGCTTTAGTCTTCCTTGCAATTGGGTTTGATTGGTTAACTTTGAAAAGTCCTTTTGTTAGGGTTTGCTGTATAGTACCCAGTATCTTGTATATAACTCAAAGGAGATCCAAAAGGATCCTGGGGTTATACCCCAAGGACTCCATAACACCCAACCAAAAAGAGGTGTGTACTCCTATGTTCATAGCAGCACAATTCATAATAGTTTTCCTATTTCTTAACCCTCTGGGAGTTTAGATTTCTATAAGCTCTCCACTTTTTAATGGTCTTTATTATTTTGTTTCATTTAAAGATCAGTTTGAACAACTAAGCAGAAGATAATACTCTCAGTCCTATAAGAGTGCCAGAGACAGCTATTATCTCATTAATGTCAGGATTTATCTGCGATTTATTTATAAATGTATCAGAAAATTAGTATAATGGTAGGTCATACAGGCTTAACGTACATAGAATGCTTTTTGTACATAGCATGTTAAGCGCACTGATCCTTCATTTAACTACATGGCATGACTCAGCCCACAGAATAGTTTGTTTTTACCTGTTAATCACAATCAGGTTAAAAATGCACCAATTTCAATTCAGTTTTTAGCTGTCACTAATGCTAAGCAAGGATATTTATAACTTAATAGTGTTATCTTATAGATTTCATAGAGATAAATCCATGTGGGTATATTTGGAGGCAGTCTTCATTGTCATGTACCCAAACCCATGATCTGTCTCCATGAGTACAGAGTACATGAATTCTATTCAGATCTTAAGTCTGGGTCTCCCTAAATCACTGTTTCTACTATTGTAGTTACTTTCAAGGGTAGCCTTGAGGCTTGCATTAGATTTTACTTTTTTAATTTTTTGAGTAAATTTATACTTCTTCGGCCAGGCAGAAGTACACCTGGTTGAGGGCACACATTACAGTGTACAAGGACCAGGGTTCAGGCCCCTGGTCTCCATCTACAGGGGAAAAGTTTCATGATTGGTGAAGCAGGGCTGCAGGTGTCTCTCTGTCTCTTTTCCTATGTATCTCCCTCTCCCCTCTCAACTTTTCTCTGACTCTATCCAATAAATGAATACATAAATAGAATATTTTCTCTCTCTCTTTTATTTATTTATTTATTTTAAAAAGGAGACATTAACAAAACCATAGGATAGGAGGGGTACAACTCCACACAACTCCCACCACCAGATCTCTATATACCATCCCCTCCCCTGATAGCTTTCCTATTCTTTATCCCTCTGGAAGTATGGACCCAAGGTCATTGTGGGTTGCAGAAGGTGGAAGGTCTGGCTTCTGTAATTGCTTCCCCGCTGAACATGGGCATTGACTGGTAGATCCATACTCCCAGTCTGCCTCTCTCTTTCCCTAGTAGGGTGGGGCTCTGGACAAGTGGAGCTCCAGGACACACTGTTGGGGTCGTCTGTCCAGGGAAGTCTGGTCTGCATCATGCTGGCATCCGGGACCTGGTGGCTGAAAAGAGAGTTAACATACAAAGCCCAACAAATTGTTGAACAATCATGGACCTAAAGGCTGGAATAGTGCAGATGAAGTGTTGGGGGGTACTCACTGCAGACTATTCTGTACTTTTGCTTTCAGGTATATATTTTGCCCTAGTTTGTGGATGCGTGTGAACATATGCTCTATCTCAGGGGACCTGGTCTATATCAGGGACCTGGTTTTGAGACTTTGTTAGGAAGTGAACCACCTAGAATGGAATTAGAGAATACTATGAAAGGAAAGTTCTCACCCAAGTGATGAAGCTGAAGGTTTTTCATTCCACACCTGAAGTCTCTGGACACAGTCTGAAGTGAAGCATGCTGAGGTGGCACTCCTTGCGTTGATTAGGTTGTGATCGGCGGATGCAATATTATTTGATATGAACTGAGAGAAGCATGCAGGAAAGTGTGCCCCACCCTAAAGTTTCAGGACTGGGGGAAAAATAGAATATTTAAAAAAAATATTATACTTCTCTGATCTGTCAAAGCCATAATTTTTCCATAATAGAGACATTCCCAGAATGAACACAATGGAAAAATTTTCTCCCAAATTTTCTTAACATATTCTCTACCAGTTGGACCCAGACAAAGAGGACTTCCCAGTTCATCTAAATTGTCCCTTATATGTTTTCATCCTTCATCATGAAAGATTCATAAATGGGTATCTACTGAATTGGATTGGCTAAAATCATACCAGAAAATAAAAGTTGACAATACCAAGTTCTGGGAAAGATGTACTAGAGCTCTTAAACACCACTAAGGAAATGCAAAATGATACAGTCACTTTGGAAAACAATAACCCACTCTTAGGTATTTGCTTAAGAACGATGACAACTTACATTCTCATAAATGTTTGCTCACAAATACTTCTTTTTTAAAAGTTTTATTTTATTTATTCATGAAAAATAATAAGAGAGAGAAAAAGAACCAGACATCACTCTGGTACATGTGCTGCCGGGGACTGAACTTGGGACCTCATGCTTGAGAGCCCAAAGCCTTATCCACTGCGCCACCTCCCGGACCACTCTCATAATTTTTTTCCCTTTTGTTGTCCTTGTTGTTTATTGTTGTTGTTATTGTTGTTGTTGTTTATGTCATCATTGTTGGATAAGACAGAGAAAAATGGAGAGAGGAGGGGAAGACAGAGAGGGGGAGAGAAAGGTAGACACCTGCAGACCTGCTTCACTGCCTGTGATGGGAGTCCCTTGCAGGTGGGGAGCCAGGGGCTGGAACCGGGATCTTTAAGCCGGTCCTTGTGCTTCATGCCAAGTGCTCCCATAAATATTTCTAATAGATGTATTCATAATCACAAGATCAGAAAAAAAAATCCCAAATGGCCTTCAACTGATGAATGAAAACAAACTACTGTGGTTACATATGAAAGAATACTACTGAATTATGAACCAGAATAAACCATTACTATGTACAAGAATGGATAGATATCAAGTGTGCTAAGTGGTGGTTACATGGATATATACATTTTTAATAGAATTATACACCAAAAGTGGTAAATTTCACTGTACATAAATTACATATAAATGTAAATTAAAAGCAATAAATGAAACCTTTATGTAAGGGTTTTTTTAAGTGGTCTTTGCACTGAAATTTCAAGAAAAGTAGTGTTATTATGCCAGAAAGGGAAGAGTGAACAAAGCAGGAAGATCAATGCCTAAAACTTTCATGTGAAACAAGGCATAGAAGCCACTTAGCTGAAAGAAAGTCAGTGCCACTGAGTATAAGAATTGAGTACAGATGAACAAGAAAATAGCTCAATTTGTAGAGCATTGGACTTGCATGCCTAAAGTTCCTGTTTCAGTCCTTATATCTGCAGTTTCTAGAATGGTGCTATGGTTTGCTCTCTCTGTCTCTGCTCTTCTGTATCCCAAGTGAAGCTCTATCTCTCTAATATGCCATAAATATATAAATGTAAAGAAAAATAGTGAGATGAGAGTTAATGCAATATGATGATAAAGACTGAAGTTGGGAGAAATTATATAATGCCTATCACGTGACCTTATATACTTAGTATATGACTTTTCTCAGAACCTAACAGTTTATACATGTGAATAATAACTTATCTGAGCTCCTTACATGTTTAGAATCCTTCCCTATGTTTTTTTTTCCTCTTTCTTTCCTATGTTTTGAAAGCACTGAGAAACTGATAAGTCATTGAAGTGGGACCTTAAAGGGATTAGCACATCCACCATATCTCAGGATCTTTGAGAAACATTCAGAGAAGAGATGGCTTTTGCTTAGGGAGAGAAAGCTAGGCAGTGTACAAGCTGAGAAACGAGAGGCTACCAAGTAGTTGTAAGACCTTGAGAAAGTCATTTAATGTTTCTGGGCCTCAGGCTTTTTTACCTGTAAAATAAAAGGACGGGAAAAAAGAAGAGCTGAGACCAGATGATCTCTAAGTTTCCTTCTTTGTCAGATTCCTTGAAATTCATTTTAGCTTTATAAAATTGTTTTATCACTTCCCCATTCTTGCCCCCCCCCCCCCCGTTTTATCACTGGGGCTTGGTGTCTGCACTTGAATCCACTGCTCCTGGTAGCTATCTTTTCTATTTTTACTAGTTAAGACAAAGAGAAATTGACAGCGGAGGGGGAGATAAGAGGGAGAAAGACACTTGCAGACCTGTTTCACTGCTTATGAAGCGAAGCCCCCTGCAGGTGGGGATCCCGGATCTTGAACCTGAATCCTTGCGCAGGTCCTTGTGCTTCCTATATGTGCGATTAACCCTGTGCAACACCGCCCACCCCCATCCCGTTCCATGTTTCTTTTAAAAATTTATTGTGATTAATGATTCACAAAGTTATAAGATAATAGAGGTAAAATTCCATACCAAACCCACCACCAGAGTTCTGAGTCCCCCAACCCTCTTCTGTGGAAACTGCTGTAATTCTCCCAAGGTCATAGATTGAGTTTTCCATTTTTTATTTTATGGCTCTGCATTCACTTTCTTTCTTTTTTTTTCTTTCTCTTTTTAATTTTTATTTATAAAAAGGAGACACTGACAAACATCATAGGATAAGAGGAGTACAACTCCACACAATTCCACTACCAGAACTCCATATCCCATCCCCTCCTCCCCGATAGTTTTCTTATTCTTTAACCCTCTGTGAGTATGGGCCCAAGGTCATTATGGGGTTCAGAAGGTGGGAGGTCTGGCTTCTGTAATTGCTTCTCTGGGGAAGCAGAGCTCTAGGACACATTGGTGGGATCATCTGCCCAAAGAAGTCGTTTGGCATCATGGTAGCATCTGGAACCTGGTGGCTGAAAAACAGTTAACATATAAAGCCATACAAATTGTTGATTAATCATTAACCTAAAGGCTGGAATATTGCAGATGAAGATTTGCGGTCTCCATTTTGGAAATAGTGGGTCTATTTTAGGTATATTCCAAAGGGCCCATGACTTTATTAGTTTTTGCCTGAGCCTGACATCTGATATGGACCCAAGTTGTTGTCTGGGGAGATGATGTCATGGCTGGAAAAAGAGCTAGAAAGCTAGAGCAGGGAAGAGAGTAGCTCCCAAATATGGAAAAGGTGTATACATATTGTTGACTGTAAACCCCATCAATTTTATCTGGGGCTCCTATTCAGCATAGGAGCCTATGTAACCTCTACATACCTGTAGGTCCGAACTTGTGGTCATCAGTAGGAACATTCTGAGTTGCACCAATTTCAGGACCTACCTTCTTCAGGTGGTAGGTAGAGTATATTATCCAACCCCTCTTTGGAGGATGGAACATTCTTTACTATTGTTGATCCAGACTGAGGGCAAGGTCCTATGGGAGCCCCCAAAGGGGTCCTTTATGTTGTTCCTGATGGAGATGACCAGTGATAATGGAGAGAGGGATCTATTCAAGGTCTAGGCTCATTCTGTCTGTGTGGGAATACCAGGACGCCCTGACTAGGACCCCAGTGATGGGGTGGCCTGATAGTGACTAAAGAGTCATCATTAAAGTATGGCAGTTTCTTGCCCTTATTCAGCTTTTGTAGTCCCTACTTTGATATGGTTAGCTTTGGTGTGACTGAGGGAAGTGTAATAGGAAGTTGGTGAGGGGGGTATCTAGGTCAAAGTAGAAACTATTTCATTAGATACTTTAAGGTGTCTTTTTAGGTCTTTATACTTGCTTGCTTCATTTATTGACTCACTGCAAACTAATGTGCACTCTTGCCTTAATGGATATATTTTGCCCTAATTTATGGATACATGTGTACATCTGCTCTATCTCACGAGACCTGGTCTATATCTAGGTTTTGAGGCTTTGTTAGGAAGTGGACCACCTGACATGTAATTAAGGAAAGGTCTCACCTGAGTGATGAGGCTAAAAGGTTGACACTCCATTCTCTGGATGTCTTTTCTTGCTAAGAGAGAGAGAGATAAAGAGAAAAAAATAAAGAGAAAAAAAAAGGAAGAGGGAAACTGATGAAAGTTTTAAATAGTGGCACTGAATGTTAATGTTGGTGAGACATTCATCTTTTCAGTTTGAAATTTTCATCCTGTTTTCCATGAAAGGTGGCATTTGGAACAAAATGATATCCACAGAGAAACCACCAAAGTCCTAATACCTTCCTAGTTTTTTTAATGATTTGGCACTGTTCAGAGACCTCAAAAATTTGTTGCGTCAGAGAGGGAACTGAGTCCATGCAGGGCATTATCAGAAAATGTTTCAAGCAGAATAATGACTGATCAGAGAGTAGGTAGGAATTTATTGCAATGGAAGTAGGTAAGAGATAATTGGGGATTTGAAATGGCAACAATGGATGCTAGGTATATTTAGGAAGTGGACTTAATGAGTCTTCACAATTTATCAGACTTCTGCCAGCTTGATGAGATGTGGACACTTGTAGGAAGACTAGGATAGTGGGGGAATCTCCAGTTACATAGTCACACTAAAAAGAAAAGTGCTGGTATGAAAATTGGATCTCCTTTGCTCTCTGTCAAGTGCTATGGAAATCTATGTGACACTGGAGAAGTCACTTTACATTAAAATGTGGCGGTTGGCCTAGATTGCTTGCACTTGATCATCCAAAGTAAAGCCTCATGGTTTTAGAACAGGAATTTTAAATGGGTGGCTGGGGGTGGGAGAACTAGATTTGGGTGACAGGTGTGCCTTATTTGCCCCACAAGGTTTCATCATTGGTAAATCCTCAACACATAATCCAGTTTACTGGAGGGAAGGGAGGAAAGAAGGAAGGGAGGAAGGCAAAAAGGAAGGAAGGAAGGAAGGAAGGAAGGAAGGAAGGAAGGAAGGAAGGAAGGAAGGAAGGGAAGAAGGAAGGAAGGAAGGGAGGAAGAAAAGGAGGGAGGGAAATATGTCTAAGAAAGGAAGGAAGGAAAGGAGGGAGGGAAATATGTCTAAATAGCTTAGATGATATGGCAACTCTCCCATGCAGGGCCACTTCCTGGCCCTGTTGAGAGAATCACATTTTTTTCTATGTATTGATAAAAGGGATACTCAAATCATCAGTTATTTCCCAAGCTTATTCAACCTAAAATTATTTGCTAATAATTCCTTTTGTGAACAACAACAACAAAAACAGTTAAAAATGGAAAAAATAACACTATAAAAGCTTCCTCTGATTCCATTACCCGGAAAAATTACCATTAAGTTTGTATGTGCTTCTATTGAAAATGCAGATAATGATATTAAAAAAAAACAAAGAAAAGACATTTTCATCCTGGCTGTGATGTAGTTAGTGAGTAATTTACATAGCATGTTCCAAGGACAATGCATAGGTGAGTTGTATGACAGCCCTCACCTAATTGAAAAACATTGTAGCCTGGAATAGGGCAAAGATAATGAAATTGGAACAAAATGTGGAAAGGTACAAAATTATTTGAAGTGAGTAAAATTGACAGTTTTGGGTATGAAGGAATGAGAACAAAGATAGCTAAGTTATGACAAACTTGCTGGTGGTGCTATAGCAGATCTGATTTGAACTTATTGAAAAAAACTGCAGCTAATATTCAAAATTTCTTGGTCATTTACATTTAAACAAAAATCCAATCAATTAATGTATGTGAGTATTAAGTACAAAGAATATAGAGGAAAAAGATTTACCCTCCCTATAGGTAAAATATCTGGAAAGTCTTATTTGTCCTTAATCAAATGAAACTCACTGTTTCATAAATCAGAACATGGAAAATAAGCATTCATATTTCTTGCTCTCTCTTTAGGAAATGATGACAACAATCTCAATTCCATCTTTTATGAACACCTGACAAGGGCCCTACAAGAGTCTCTTTGTGGAGATTTGATTCTTGGTCGATGGGGTAACTACAGCTCTGGCGATTGCTTTATTTTGGCTTCAGATTACCTCAATGCTTTTGTTCATCTAATTGAAATTGGCAATGGCCTTGTCACATTTCAACTTCGAGGATTAGAATTTCGAGGTAATAATTCTTTTATTGTATAAGCTGTTGGGATTTTTAAACTTATTTATTAAAATTTTAATAAGACATTATTAAAAAGAAATTCTTCTATATCTATCGTATAGAATGAGAATTAGAGAACTTGCTGGCAGCACACCTGGTTAAGTGTACATGTTACAATGCCCCAGTTTCCACCTGTAGGAAGAAAGCTTCATGAGTGGTAAAGCATTGTTGCAGGTGTCTCTCTGTCTCTCTCCCTCTCTATCACCCCTACCCTCTCAATTTCTGGCTGTCTCTATCAAATAAACAAAGATAATACCAAAAAGAAAAAGAATAGAAACATAAACAAATTTTAAAAAGTGAACTTGCTATATATGAATGCCTTTATTCATATATAAATTAACCTCAGTTATCAAAGTGAAATGAAGTGAAATAATTATAATAATGGTGGAAAGTATTGTAATACCAGGTCTAAACTAAACTTTCAGGGAAAAGCCTAATCAGCAGGTGGCTGTGGAAAATGTGTGGGCTCCATGTGAAATTGGCCAGATCTAAAACACAGCCTGGTACTGCCAGTCTAGGTGCTGTAATCTATGGACAATCAGTATCTCTGAGTTTTTTCTTTTTAATATATATGTATTTGTTTACCTATTTATAGGCCACCAGGGTTATCACTAAAACTTAGTGCTTATACAACTAATGGAAGCCAGCATTGCTTCACCACTCATGAAGCTTCCCCCCTGCAGTTGGGGAGCAGCACGTTGAACCTTGCACATGATGGCATGTGTGCTCAACAAGTGTGCTATCATTTGGCCCCTCTGATGTTTTCCTTTTATTTATAAAGTGATAAGAATGGATGCCTTGTAAAACTGTGCTCATGAATTTGAAGGTACTACATGAATGCTCACTAATTTATCGTAAATAAGTGGGCCTGAATCTTGAAGTTGTGATCTTGTTCTTTCATAGATCAGAAAGAGATTCGCACAATGGATGTACTCACCTTCCATTCATTTGTATTGTCATTTTGTCCCTTCACTAATTATGTTTGTTCTAATAATTCCTCCATATGTGGCAGAGTTTTGATACTACAGATGCAGTGAACATGTAATCACAACAAGTCTTATATTAATGGTTGCCTTCAGTGGGAGCTGCAGAAAATAAGCAAATAAACTAAATACAGGTTGGGAAAATCACTGTAAAGGAAGTAAATCAAGTTATATACCTAATTACTACAGAGGGTATGGAGGTGTGACATTTGGTGTCATTATCAGAGAAAGCTTTTAGAGGAGGAGAAAAAGAAAAATGTTCTAGTCCAGGACTGGTAAAGTCTAAATGTCTGGGATATAAACAACTCTGGAGAATTTATTTCAGTATCCTGAAATACTAATAAGACTAAAGTTAACTCTGCCAGACCATATGTGAGGTGGGGGTCACATGGGGTGAAGGGGTTGGCTTCTATTCTGAGCATAATGGGAAACCAAATGTGGATTTTGAATAAAGGAATAACTGACCTAATTTATACTTTGAGAGATTGTTCTACTATCTATGTGGAGAATGTCCTAGAAGTGAACAAAAGCAGAAACAGACCATCTAAAAATGCCTTGTAGCCTCTAAGCATGAGACAATGATGCAGGAGACCTGAATACTGGGGCATGTAAAGAGCACCTGTGAGTGTTAGGAGTCAACAAAGGAGGATGTTCTACATGAACCAGGCTTTCTAAGTTGAAGGCCCCAAGTACACAGAGGTGCATTTACTAAAACTGGGAAGTCTAAATAAAAAGAAAATACAATTGAGAGTTTCATTTTGGGTAAACTTAAATGCCCTTTTAAGTTTAAAATTTCAATTTAAAATGTCCTTGTTTCATTCAATTAATATATGCAGTAGCTAATAGGGCATATTAGTCATAATATTTAGTGTGTGGGAGGGGCTTTATTCAGTACTAGTTACATGTCAAGTTTTTGACTCACTGCTAGGAGTACAGAAATGAAGGTATTTACTTTAAGAAGAACCTCATTGAGCAGACAAGCCACAAGGAGCAATGACTACCCAGCAATATTGCACATCAGGTGCCATGTGGCCCCAGAGTAAGAGCACTGGAATTATATCATAGTCTGCATCAGCTTTGGCAGACGGGAGGTCACAGATAGAAATGACAAGGGCTGGGGTCGGGCGGTGGCACAGTGGGTTAAGCACATGTGGTGCAGAGCGCAAGGACCGGCCTAAGGATCCCGGTTGGAGCCCCTGGCTCCCCACCTGCACAGGAGTCGCTTCACAGGCGGTGAAGCAGGTTTGCAGGTGTCTATCTTTCTCTCCCCCTCTCTGTCTTCCCCTCCTCTCTCCATTTCTCTCTGTCCTATCCAACAACGAACAACATCAACAATGGCAATAATAATAACCACAACGAGGCTACAACAACAAGGACAACAAAAAGGGGGGGGGGTGGCCTCCAGGAGCGGTGGATTCATGGTGCAGGCACGGAGTCCAGCAATAACCCTGGAGGAAAAAAAAGAAAGAAATGACAAGGGCACAGCTCTTGTGATAATAAGCAAGCAAAAATTAACCAGATGTGACTTTTAGGTAGATTGGGAGGAAGGGATCACTGTCCGTGCCAAAAAGGTCTGTGGGAGCTAGACTCCCTGTGGTTTTATTCTTTTGATGTTTTCTTCTATATGTTTTCTATATATTTTAAGTTATTTTTTGGTGTCTGTGTTAAGTAGTGTTTATTTTATTTATTTATTTATTTTACATTCAACTGTCCAGCTCATATAAAACTGTGGTGACAAAAGGATACTGTTGAATCAAGAGCAAAATTTCATTATTTCACACTTATTATCATTGTAATCTTAATTTGCATTTCTCTAATGCAAATTAATGATAAGTGAAGTGGGACTTTTTTCATATTATCTGTAGGACATAAGCATATTTTCTTTAGAAAACAGTCTATTTAGATCTTTTGTCTGTCTAAGGTGTTACTTTCATTGTTGTTAATATGATTTACTTATAGATGTTTGATATTAATCCTTTGTCAAGTATGTGATGTGTAAATATCGTCTCCCAGTTGCTGCCTGTTTATCTTTGTGGAATTTTTTTTCAGTGTGTAGTAGGTTTTTAATTTGATGTAGTTCCATATATCTAATTGTGTTTTGCTTTCACAAAACCCATGAGATTGAATCTCCAAATACATCTTTGATATTCAGGCCCCAAAATGGGTTTTATTCTTTTTTTTGTAGTGTTTTTTATTCTTTCTTTTTTAAAACTTTATTTATTTTTTATATTTATTTATTCCCTTTTGTTACCCTTGTTTTTTTCTGTTTGTTTGTTTGTGTTTTTTTTTTAGTTACTATTGTTATCATCATTGTTGGATAGGACAGAGAGAAATGGAGAGAGTTATTTTTAACTTAAAATTTATTAAAAATAACTTAAAAGTTATTTTTTGGTGTCTGTGTTAAGTAGTGTTTTATTTATTTATTTATTTTACATTCAACTGTTCAGTTTCCACCACCATGTATTGAAGAGGCCTTCTGGGCCTTCTTTTCCCCATTAATGGCTCTGGTAACTTTATCATATATTGGGTATCAATATGTGTAAGGGATTACTTCTGGGTTCTCTATCCTGTTCAGTTGGTCTGAGTGTCAATTTTTGTTCCAGTATCACACTGCTTTAAATAATATTGCTTTGTAACATAAGCTAAAGTTGAGAAGTTTGATATTTCCATTCTCCCTCTTTCTCTTAAGAATGTTGAGCTATTTTTGGGGGATTTTGTGGTTCCACATACATTTTTTTGTTAAGCTGTTCAATTTCTTTAAAATATTACTCATATTTTGATAAATATTAATTTGAATTCATAGACTGCTTTTGATAAGATGATCAATTTAGTGGCCAGGCATTCAAACCCTCCTCCCCAAAAAGGGAAGCTTCACAAATGATGAAGCAGTTCTGCAGGTGTCTATCTTTCTCTCTCCCTCCTCTCAATCTCCCTCCCCCTCTCAATTTCATTCTATCCTGTAGAATTATAAAAACATAAAAGAAAAATAGAAGGTCACAGGGAGCTGTGGATTCATAGTGCAGGCACCAAGCCCCAGTAATAACCCTAGTGACAAAAAAGATCAATTTAATAATATTTATTCTTCCAATCTATGAGAAAGTTGTATTATTTCATTTCTTTGTGTCTTCTATTTCCTTTATCACTGTCTTTTAGTTTTCATTGTGAAGGCTGTTCACCTCTTTTCTCAGGCTCGCTATTTAAATAATAATGGTAAAACTGGGTATACTTGTCTAATTCGTATTTTTTACAGGGAAATCTTTTAGTGTTTCCCTGTTAATGGTGATGATAATTGTGGAAATGCCATGTAGGGTCTGTATGATGGTTATCATGATAGTATAAAGCTAGAAATCCACTACAAAAAAAAGACAAAAAGAAATATCCCTAAAAGTTGGATACTAAATAACACACTTCTGATAGCACCTGGGTTATTGAAGAAGTAAAAAGAGACATTAAAAATGATCTATAGAAAAATGAAAATGAGACTAGCTACCAGACCCTAGAGATGCAGCGAAAGCAGCTCACATTAATGAAAAGGAAAGACCTAAATTAAACTATGTAACACTACACCTGAAGCAACTAGAAAAAGAACAATGAAATGACCCAAATATCAACATATGAGATGTAATCAAAATAAGAATAGAAGTTGATGGATAAAAAGCAAAGGAATGATTTAAAAGATCAGTGAAACCAAGAACTAGTTCTTTGAATGGATAAATAAGTCCAGAGAGCAGGGTGGGGAGGGGGAGGGGAGAGAGAGAGGAGAGAAAAACCTATGACAAGAGAGGTGAAATTTCAACTAATGATACAGAGTTACGAAGGATTATGTGAAAATATTATGAACTTTTCTATGCAAACAAACTAGACAGTATAGATGAAATGGATGTTTTCTTGGAGTTGTACCACTTGCTAAACCCTGACCCAAAAGGAAATAGAACAGGCCAATTATTAGTCCAGAAGAATAAAACAGTAATCAAAGGTTTTCCCCAGGAAAATAATTCCAAGCCCAGACAGCTGAATTCTATAGGATATTCAATGGAGAACTAATATTCATCCTGCTCAAACTCTTCACAATTCATTTCACAAGGGTAATATCATCATGATCCCTAAGGCAGGAAAAAACTATACTAATAAAGAGAACAATAGACCTATACCCTTGATTAATACTGACGCAAAGATAATCAACAAATTTTTGGCAAATTTTAATACAACAACATGTAAAGAGAGAATGCTGTTTTTATACATTTTCATTGTTCTGCTTGGAAAAGCAGGAATTATTCTTTCATTGCAATAAGTAACCAGCTGACCTAAAATGAATGTTCTGTCTTATATTTCTGTGTAGTATCTCCAGGGAATATCCTTCCTTGGATATTTTTCTAAACAATGTCTTTCACATTAACCCTCCCCCATTCCTTATTTCCCCACATATCAGAATTTATTTTGGTCAAATTTAATAAAATTTAGCACAGCCCGGGGCCATAAATATTGGTATGATGGTTTTCCCTGCTGAAGCTTACAGAAATCATCACTGGAAACACAGTTGTTTCCAACATATACTGAATCTTTCTCAAGAAATATATATTCTAGAAAAAGGCAAATTCCTCCAAGCCAGATAATAAGAATATCTATATATCTCTTTCTCTCTAGCTGAAAGCAATGCATTTGTTAATAGAAAGTCTTAGTTACAAGCAATAGAAATCAGCCAACTAACTTAACTGAGAGATGGGTTTACTGGAAGATAAAATCACACAGGGTACAAACTT
Source organism: Erinaceus europaeus (assembly GCF_950295315.1). Lineage (NCBI taxonomy): Eukaryota > Metazoa > Chordata > Mammalia > Eulipotyphla > Erinaceidae > Erinaceus > Erinaceus europaeus. The sequence goes on from NC_080167.1 coordinate 29,849,246, forward strand.
TCTGAGGAGACTGAAGAAGCCATATTTCGAGTCTATAAGGCAAGTACCTTGTCTAAAATTACAGTGGCCATATCTCAGTTGAAAGACGATAGCATTGTCCTCATATCCCTGATACGTGGGCCCATATGTTGTACCCACTGGCACCTTCAGAAACTGCATAACAACTAACCTGCACCACCTCCTTCAAAAATGCATTCCACATAAATTCTGTTTCTTTGGGTCACCAGCTCATTAATCAATAGCTGGTGTGGATGGATTTGATGAGTAAAGCTGAGACCATATATGTGTGCTGTAGTTGCAAAGTGGAGTAGAATAGAAAGCATTTTTCTTTTCAGTTTCTATAGTGAGAGATGATCCCCACCTTTCTTCAATATTCATAAATCAGATACTCAAATTACAGTCATGCCAGTTGACATAGTATTTTAATTCCAGGTATTAGTAACTGACAGTTGATGTTTATTTTGTACACAAGTAGACCCAATTGGTTCTTGGATAATGGAAGATCACTCTATTCCCTAGTACTTGCATCTGCCTAAACTAATGTTTTGCTTAGTTTCTTGCATCTCCCTAAGCTGATGGGTTGCTTAGTTTCTAACATGAGAAATATGAATGAAGAGTCATAGTACCAACAGTAAATGAATAGAAGCAACTTGAAAATATTGCTTGAGGTCTGGGAGGTCATGCACTTGATTAAGTGCATAAGTTGCTATGTGCAAGGATCAGGATTCAATCCCCTGGTCCATATCTGCATGTGAAAGACTTCATGAGCAGTTAAACAGTGCTACAGGTGTCTTCTTTTTAAAATTATTATTATTATCTTCATCTACTGGATAGAGACAGCCAGAAATTAAGAGGGGAAGGGGGAGTAGAGAGGAAGAAATACAGAGAGACACCTGCGGTACTGCGTCACCACTTGTGAAGCTTTCCCCCTGCAGATGGGGACCAGAGACTCTGACCTGGGTCCTTGCGCTTTGTAACGTGTGTGCTCAACCAGGTGTGCCACCACCCGGCCCCTCAGGTGTTTTTCTTCTTATCTCCCCCTGATCTCTATCCTATCAAATAAAAGAAAGCTAAAATAATTTAAATTTAAAAATAAAATATTGTTTGAAAATATCAAAAGATACATATGAGTTCTGAGCTAGGAAGAGAGGGTAGAGGGTGATATCTATGCTTAGGATAGACACAATCAAATTGTCTCTCCACATTTAGTAATGGAGGAAGAGTTCACTCATGTAAATGAGTACTTTTCCTAAGGCTTGTGATTAATGAGTGCCCAAGCAAAGAAAGCTGACAAGATTGTCACTTAACCAGAAAATCCTTTCCCACCTGATCTATTTCATTCCTTCTTTTGGGACATAGTGTGAACTTTGTTCCATAATATTTGTTTAGCTTATTAAAATGCAGTAACTGGAATATAATGCCCTTGAGTACTTCAGAATTTTTTTAAAGTTCCATATCATTTTTTATTTCTGAAAAATAAATTTAAAAAACCACTTTTTTGTCAGGATAGTTAGCAGAAAGACACAGGTGACTTGGTCTATCAGAGCTTCTATTTCTTTTGCAAAGTATCCATGATATTTCTAAGTTTCCTTCCAGCTCTGACAGTGTATCAGTTCAGGAGATCTTATCTACTTCTACCATATGATTTACTTTGAGGAAGGCTGCATTTCTTTCTGCTGAAATTTGAATATAATTTCTTCCCAAGGAGTACATATATCCCATGTTTGCTATTGGGTTTCAAAATCAAGCTTGTATGAAGTAAATTATTGTATGGAAGGTTTATATGTATGTCAAGCCAGTGTCAAGGTGGTACTTTGAGCAACTGCTAGACTCCTGCCAATACATTGCCACTATGTGGAAGATTGACATGCTTAAGCATTTGACTGTCATTTGGTTATAGGATTGTATGTCAGAAGCACTATCACAATAAAAAACAAAAAGTATGTGAGTGTGGAGCTTATAGACAAAGGAAAAAAAATAATTAGCTCTGATAGCAACTGATGGAATCCGAAAAGCTGGTAGGATGGAATTTGTGGTAATTCATAGGAAATAATAAGAGACAAAGGAGAGCTTATTGCAGATTCTGGTAGTAGATGGGTTTGAGAATGAATAAATGAATGAAGTGGGGAAATATACTTGGGCAACATGAAGAGCTGAGCAATCACACTTGTATAGGAAGGTCTACTATATTTCTCATGTTTTCTCTAAATCACACTCTGTTTCATGGATGAAAGGGAAGACCTGCATCTAATCAGAGGTGGAATTGAGCCAAATGAGTATGATGAAGACAAGGACAAAAGAATAGACAATGTTTGCAATGGTGGGATAATTATTATAATGTTAGGTTATGAAATTTAGGGTGAGGCAGGAAGCAAGTAAAACTGAAAGAAATGGAAAACGGGGGTAGAACTTCCTGGATATTGAAAGGGTATGACTTTTGATTAGAAATATTGAAGAAAAATGAGTTAGAAAGGAAGAAGATGGTTAGCAAAGGTTATGGTATTGGAAAGTGAAATTTATAGCAAGAAAACAGGTTTTTCAGATAAGAATTTAGAGTTGTGGTCATGAAAATGAGCTTTTGAGGTTAAGTGGAGGATGAACTCGTCTGGGTTGGGGTGAAAGTTTAGAAAGAAACACTCCTCTGGATGCTGAATTCCAAGATGAAATGGTGGGAAGTATGTTATTTTTTTTTCTTTTTATTTAAGAAAGAATTAATTAACAAAACCATAGGGTAGGAGGGGTACAACTCCATACAATTCCCACCACCCAATCTCCATATCCCACCCCCTCCCCTGATAGCTTTCCATTCTCTATCCCTCTGGGAGCATGGACCCAGGGTCGTTGTGGGTTGAAGAAGGTAGAAAGTCTGACTTCTGTAATTGCTTCCCCGCTGAACATGGTCGTTGACTGGTCAGTCCATACTCCCAGTCTGCCTCTCTCTTTCCCTAGTAGGGTGGATCTCTGGGGAAGCTGAGCTCTAGGACACATTGGTGGGGTCTTCAGTCCAGGGAAGCATGGCTGGCATCCTGATGACATCTGGAACCTGGTGACTAAAAAGAGAGTTAACATACGAAGCCAAACAAATTGTTGAGCAATCATGGACCCAAAGCTTATAATAGTGGAGAGGAAGTGTTAGGGGGGTACTCACTGCAAACTCTAGTGTACTTCTGCTTTCAGGTATATATTTGCAGTAGTTAACGGATACGTGTGAACATATGCTCTCTCTCACAGAAACGGGTGTATATCTAGGTTTTGGGACTTTGTTAGAAAGTGAACCACCTGAGATGGAATTAGAGTATACTATGAAAGGAAAGGTCACATCTGAGTAATGAAGCTGAAGGGTTGTCATTCCACATGTGAAGTCTCTGGACACAGTCTGAAGTGAAGCATGCTGAGGTGGCCATTGTTGCGTTGGTTAGGTTCTGATCGGCAGATGCAATATTATTTGATATGGATTGGGAGAGGCATACGGGAAAGTGGGTCCTATCCAAGGGTTCCAGGACTGGAGTAAGTAGAGGCTCTATAGTGGAGATGTGAGGTTCCTGCTGTCTTAGGGTTCAAAAAGACAATCGATAGTTAATGTTATCATCACATTATTTGGTAATTGGGTTAACTTTGAAAAGTCCTTTTGTTAGGGTTTGCTGTACAGTACCCAGTATCTTGCTTCTGATCTACTTGGTCTAGGCTTTTGAGAGAGTCTGCATATCAATTACACAGCCTATATATTAAAAATATTCAGTTTGTGTTTTGAAAAATTTTGAGACATACAATTAATTTTCCCCCCTCTCATATTAATTAACTAGTGATTTATATGACTACATTTTACTAGGAGTATACATAAACACCATTCCCACCACCAAAAGACTGTGACCCCTCCCTCCCACCCACTCCCACCCCCTATTGACCCAGGAAGCTGCATGTCTACGACTCACCACAGGGTTTTTACTTTGGTGCCCTACTTACAATTTGGTCAGGTCCTGCTTTTAGTTTCCCTTTCAGATCTTCTTCCTCAACTTAAGTTGATGAGTGGGATCATCCCATACTCATCTTTATCTTTCTGACTTAACTCACTTAACATAATTCCTTCTAGCTCTGTCCAAGATGGGTCAGAGAAGGTGGGTTCATTGTTCTTGATAGCTGCATAGTATTCCATTGTGTATATATACCACAGCTTTCTCAGCCACTCATCTGTTGTTGGGCACCTGGGTTGCTTCCAGGTTTTAGCTATTATGAATTGTGCTGCTATGAACATAGGAGTACACACCTCTTTTTGGTTGGGTGTTATGGATTCCTTGGGGTATAACCACAGGAGAGGAATTACTGGATCATATGGAAGGTCCATGTCTAGCCTTCTGAGAGTTTCCCAGACTGCTCTCCACAGAGGCTGTACCAATTTACATTCCCACCAGCAATGTAAAAGGGTTCCTCTGTCCCCACAACCTCTCCAGCATTTGTCGCTGCTGTCCTTTTTGATGTATGCCATTCTTACAGGAGTGAGGTGGTATCTTAGTGTTGTCTTAATTTGCATTTCTCTGACAATCAGTGACCTAGAGCAGTTTTTCATATGTTTGTTAGCCTTTTGGATCTCCTCTGTAGTGAATATTTTGTTCATGTCCTCTGCCCATTTTTGGATGGGGTCATTTGCTTTTTTGGTGCTATGTTTGCTAAGCTCTTTATATATATTTGGTGATTAGTTTCTTGTCTGATGTCTGGCATGTGAAGATCTTCTCCCATTCTGTGAGGGGTCTCTTTGTTTGTTTAATAGTTTCTTTGGCTGTGCAGAAGCTTTTCAATTTGATATAGTCCCATTGGTTTCCTTCTGCTTTAGTCTTCCTTGCAATTGGGTTTGATTCATCAAAGATGTCCTTGAGGTGTAGGTGGGAAACTGTTTTACCAATGTTTTCCTCTAGGTGTTTGATTGTTTCTGGTCTGACATCTAGGTCTTTGATCCATTTGGAGTTGATTTTTGTTTCTGGTGAGATAAAGTGGTTCAATTTCTTTCTTCTGCATGTTTCAACCCAGTTTTCCCAGCACCATTTATTAAAGAGAGCCTCCTTTTTCCATTTAATCCTTTGGGCCCCCTTATCAAAGATTAGATGTCCATAGGTGTGGGGATTTATTTCTGGGCTTTCAGTTCTGTTCCACTGGTCTGTGTGCCTATTTTTGTTCCACTACCATGCTGTTTTGATGATGATGGCTTTATAATATAGTTTAAGGTCTGTGAGTGTGATGCCTCCATTTCTGTTTCTTTTACTTAAGATGGTTTTGGCAATTCTAGGTGTTTTCAGGTTCCAGATAAATATTTGTAGTTTTTGTTCTATTCTCTTAAAGAAGCTTGGTGGAACTTTGATGGGTATTGCATTAAATTTGTATTGGCTCTGGGGAGAATATTCATTTTGATGATATTTATTCTTCCAATCCATGAGCATGGGATATCTTTCCATTTCTTGGTATCAGTTTCTATTTCCTTGAGTAGGGACTCATAGTTTTCGGTATACAAGTCTTTCACTTCTTTGGTCAACTTTATTCCTAGGTATTTGATCGATTTTGCTGAAACAGAAACGGTGAGTGATTTCTGGATGTCTTCTTCTTCAGATTTAGTGTTTGCATAAAGCAATGCCACTGATTTTTGTACATTGATTTTGTTGCCTGACACCTTACTATATTGCCTAATAACTTCCTGTAGTTTTCTGCTGGATTCTTTAGGTTTTTCTATGTATACTATCATATCATCTGCAAATAGTGAGAGCTTGACTTCTTCCCTTCCAATCAGTATTCCTTTGATTTCTTTCTCTTGCCTGATTGCTATGGCAAGAACTTCCAATACTATGTTGAAGAGTAACAGTGACAATGGACAGCCCTGTCTAGTCCCCGATCTGAGGGGGAATGCTTTTAGCTTCTGTCCATTGAGTATGATGTTGGCTGTAGGTTTGCTATATATAGACTCCAATATCTTGAGGAATTTCCCATCTATTCCCATTTTTTGTAGAGTTTTGAGCATGAATGGGTGTTGCATTTTGTCAAAGGCTTTCTCTGCATCTATTGAGATAATCATGTGGTTTTTGGCTTTGCTTTTGTTGATGTGGGGAATGACATTGATTGACTTATAGATGTTGAACCAGCCTTGCATTCCTGGGATGAAACCCATTTGGTCATGATGAACAATCTTTTTGATATGTTGCTGTATCCGGTTGGCCAAGATCTTGTTTAATATTTTGGCATCTATGTTCATCAGAGATACTGGTCTGTAGTTTTCCTTTTTTGTTCTGTCCCTATCAGCTTTTGGTATCAGGGTGATGTTGGCTTCATAAAAGGTGGAAGGGAGTATTCCTGTTTCTTCAATCTTATGGAATAGCTTAAAAAGTATGGGTATTAACTGTTTCCTGAAAGTTTTGTAGAATTCGTTTGTGAAGCCATCTGGTCCAGGACTTTCGTTGTTGGGGAGATTCTTAATAACGGTTTCAATTTCTTTGTCTGTGATTGGTGCCTTTAGATGTTGTAGTTCTTTTTGGTTCAGTTTTGGAAGGGCATATGCTTCTAGGAATTGTTCCATTTCTTCCAGATTCTCTAGCTTGGTGGCATATAGTTCTTCATAGAATTTTCACAGGATTCTCTGGATTTCTGTGGTGTCAGTTGTGATATCTCCTGCATCGTTTACAATTCTATTAATTTGAGTCTTCTCTCTTGTTTGTTTGGTGAGTCTGGCTAGGGGTGTCCATTTTGTTTAATTTTTCAAAGAACCAAGATTTGGCTTCATTGATCTTTTGTATGGTTCTTTTATTTTCGATGTTGTTTATTTCTGCTCTAACTTTAGTGATTTCTGTCCTTCTGGTTGCTTTAGGGTTCCTTTGTTCCTCTTCCTCTAAGTCCTTGAGGTGTGTAGTAAGGTCGTTCATTTGGGCTTCTTCTTGGTGTTTAATATGTGATTGTATGGCTATAAGTTTCCCTCTCAGTACTGCTTTAGCTGTGTCCCAAATATTTTGATAGGTTGTGTCTTCATTTTCATTTGTTTCCAGGAACATTTGAATTTCCTGCTTGAGTGAATCTCTGACCCAGCAGTTCTTAAGGAGTATGTTGTTTAGTTTCCAAATTCTGTGACTTTTAATAATTTTCTGTTTGTTGTTAAATGTTAGTTTTACTCCACTGTGGTCTGAGAGGATACTTGGGATGATTTCGATGTTCTTGAATTTATTGATGCTGTCTTTGTGGCCTAACACGTGGTCTATCCTTGAGTATGTGTTATGTGGATTTGAAAAGAAGGTGTATTCCACTTTTTTGAGGTGAAGGACTCTGAAAATGTCCAAGAGGTCTAGTCTGTCAAGCTCTTCATTCAATTCTCTTGTATCTTTGTTGGTTCTCTGCTTTGTTGACCTGTCTAAGTGTGAGAGTGGGGTATTGAAGTCTCCCACTATTATTGTATTACTATTGATGTATTTTTGAAATTCTTTCAGTAAGTGCTTTATGTATTTAGTTGCTCCCTCATTGGGTGCATAGATGTTAATAATTTTCACGTCTTCTTGGCTGATTGATCCTCTAATCATTATGTAATGTCCTTGCCTATCTTTTCTTACTTTATTTAATTAAAAATCTATCATGTCTGAGATGAGAATGTTGTTGGGGAGATTCCGTTCCTGGCTTTTTTGTGGTCCATTAGCCTGTATGATAGTTTTCCATCCTTTCACTTTAAGTCTGTGTTTATCTTGTTGTGACAGATGGGATTCTTGCAAGCAGCATATGGTTGGGTTATGTTTTCTGATCCATCCCCCAACTCTGTGCCTTTTGGTGGGTGAGTTTAAGCCATTGAAATTTATTGATATTATGGATTTAATGTATTGTAGTGCCATTGTTCAAAATTTTTTTTTGTTTGCTCTGATATATTGTAAGTATTATAGTGATGTTCTTGTTTATTAGAGGTCTTTTAGAACCTCTTTCAGGGCCGGTTTGGTGATGGTCGCCTCCTTTAACTGTTGTTTGTCTAAAAAGGTTTTGATCCCTCCATCTAGTTTGAATGAAAGTCTAGCAGGATATATTATCCATGGTTGAAACCCTTTTTCATTAAGGGCTCAATAGATATCTTGCCATTCTCTTCTGTCTTTTAGAGTTTGAGTAGAGAAGTCTGCAGATAATCTTATGGGTTTTTCTTTGTATGTGACTTTTTGTTTCTCTCTTGTAGCCTTTAGGATCCTTTCTTTATCCTTACTTCTTCTCATTGTGACTATGATGTGTCTTGGTGTCTTCAGGTCTGGGTTGATTCTGTTTGGAACTCTGGGCCTCTTGAATCTTGATGTCCTTTCTGTTATTCAGGTCTGGGAAGTTTTCTTCTATTATTTCCTCTAGAATGTTGCTTCCCCTTCCTCTCTTTCTTCCTCTGGCAGGCCACTTATACGAATGTTACTTCTTTTGAGATCATCCCATATGTCTCTGTTGTTATTTTCAGTGTCTCTCAATCTCTTTTTAAGCTCTTTCACCTCTTTATTAGTCTTCTCTAACTCATCCTCTGTCTGACTCATTCTGTTTTCTGCTTCTGTTAGTCTGCTTTCCCTTGCCTCAGCTTCTTTCTTCATTACAGCTATTTCAGCTCTCAGTTCTCTAATTGCCTCAAGATAATCAGTATTTTCCTTGGGGGTCTCAACTGTTGTTTCCCTAACACTGCCATTCCTTTCCTCCAATGTTGTTTTCATTTGTGTGATTAATAAGTTTATTATTGCTTGCATACTTTTCTTATCTATGGTTACTTCTGGCTGATTTGTAGTTTCTTCTGGGCTCTTGTCTTCATTCATTGGAGTAGCAGTTTTATTTGTTTTTGATCTACCCATTTTTTTTATTTATGTGTTTCTTTTTTTATGCTCTGTTGTTCCTCAGTTGTTGTGTCTTGAGTACAAGCAACATTGTACTAAATACCTTTATGACAATTGCACTCACCAACCTCAGGAATTACAGTAGCAACTGAAGCAAGTATTGAAGCAGTTTGATCACTACCAGTTAGCCAAACAATTTCTCCAGTCCGTGAAAAAATAGTAACCAAATCCCAGTGAAGAAGAAAGAGAAAAGAAAGAAGGGATGGCAAGAATAGACAGTTATGCAAATCTACTATCCACTGTATATTATAGGGGTAACAAGAGGCGAAAGGGAAGTAGAGCAGAGATACACACATAGAGAGTCCACTCTGAGTCAGATTTCTTCCCCAAAATAATTCACAAATTCAGAAAGGCAAAGAAGAAGGAAGAAGTGTATGACAAGATAAAAAAAAAAAAGAAAAAAGAGACAAGAGAGAGAAAAGAGAAAAGACAAGAAAAAGAGGTGTAATTAAAGAGCAGTGAAAGGAAAGTTTTTTTTTTGATTACTTTATTTTTAATTTAATTTAACTTAATTTTTTAACTAGCTAGGAGGAGGAGGGAGGGGAGAGTCTGTAGAGGAGGTAGGAGTAACAAGACAAGTTCCTCCCACAATAGATAAGATGCCCACTACCCTAGCAATGAAAGATACCCTAAGAGTTAATTCTGATCAACCTAAAGGGGGGGGGGAATATATGCCTTTATATAATATTAATAATAAAATAGAGCAGGGTAAAAAAAAACCCTGTCCCAGATTACCTCAAACCTCGTGATCAGAGGCAGCTGATTGTTAAGAAAGAGAAAAACAACCTCAGGACTAGACAAGGATAGCTGAAATAGACAGTTATGCAAATCTACTATCCACTGTATATTCTAGGGGTAGCCAAAGGAGGAAGGGAAGTTGAGCAGAGATACTCGCAGTGAGAGTCCACTCTGAGTCAGAATTCTTCCCCAAAATAATTCCCAAATGTGTATCAGTGAATTCAAAAAAGCACACTGTTTGGTGGTGTGGGGGATGGGGCCTGTGGCTTTGGAAGCTGTAGGATTAAGGAAGAAAGGATGACAAGAATGAGAAAAAGAGAAAAAAATAAAGAGAGAGAGTTAAAAGAAAAAGAACAATCATAAAAGAGCGGTGAAAGGAAAGAGTTTATTTATTTTTAATTATTTAATTAGCTATGTGGGGTGAGGTGGGGGGGTTGGCTACTTAGAAAGAAAAAAAGGCCAGAGGTTTCAGAAGGTATAGACTTAGAATGAATGATACTCTCTGGTGGGACAGGAATCATGGTAAAGAAAGAAGCTCAGTAGGGGAGCCTGCTAGGAGCTGGTCCCCAGGGACTGGTTATGGTGGGGGAAGGGGAAGGAGGTGTGCTTAATAATTTAAAAGAAAAAAATTTTTTCCCTTTTTTTCTACTCTATTTTTTAACCCAAATTAAGTTATAGTCACCTCCTTGGTGTCACCACTAGGAACCCTTATTGACTGGCCTACTAAAGGCAGAAAATCCTACCGTTTCCAGAAGATGTGGTCAGAGCTCAAGCCACTAGCAGCTTCTCAGTCTGCCATCTTCCGGGAACCCCCAGAAGTATGTTATAAATGAGAGTGAGTTAGAACCAAAAATCTTCATGTCAACTGTGTGAGTGAGCCAGAGGATCTATAGAACATGTTAGCAAGAGAAGATGGTGTAGGTTATAGTTAAAGAAAGATATGAAAACATCAATGAGAGAATTGTGTGAAAATAATTAGTTCCATCTGAGAGAACCTCTGAGGGAACAGGGAGTTTTCCAATATAACATCAATGAGAAGAGAACATTCAAAGAGTGAGGAAAACATCAGAGTTCCAGAAGTGCAATAAAAGAATTTCAAGTGTTCTTGACCTGGGTGGTGGTTAAAATGGAGTGAGAAAGTGTGATTTATGGAACAGCATGGAAATTAGATTGCGGGAAGTCTGAGTTTCCTGCACATGACTTAAAATTCATTCAAGCAATATTCTCTCGTGGGATAACAAAGAAGACCTGACCATCTACGACTAAATCATATGAATAGAATTTTTTGAAGTTGCTGCTCTAAAATGTTCTTATAGATGCAGCTATGTATGCATCTTTCATTCTCCACATTAAGGTAGGATTATTGTTTTTTTATCACAGAAATATCTATTTTCCAGAAATATTCCTAAGAAATAAAAGTAATTTGAGAGGCCAGGTGGTGGCACACCTGGTTAAGTACACATGTTATAATGCACGAGGACCCAGACTCAACCCACCCCCCCACTACTAAAAGCTTCACAAGAGGTGAAGTAGGTTTTATCTGTAGGTGTCTCTCTGACTCCCTTTTTATCTCCCCTTCCATCTCAGTATTTGGCTGTCTCTATCAAATAAATAAAGATAATAATTTTAAAATAAGTAATTTGATATAGTGAGTTTTTAGAAAGTTTAAGAAAAACTATCCCAGAGGGTTAAAGAATAGGAAAACTATCAGGGTAGGGCATGGGATACGGAGGTCTGGTGGTGGGAACTGTGTGGAGTTGTACCCCTCTTATCCTAAGGTTTTATCAATGTTTCCTTTTTATAAATAAAAAACTTTAAAAATAGAAAATAAAATAGGCAATTAAGAGCAATTTTTTAAAAAGAGAAACTATCACAGAAATGTGGTCATTTACCTTTTCATTTGTTTATGTAATAGCATTTTGCTGTTAACATTAATTTCTCAATGTTTCTCTGCAATTAATAATAGTGCTTTTGTGTGCATTTTTTATATTCCTCCATGACTAAATATTTATAGTTTTCATTCTTATAGTAATGCAAACAAAAACACAAATGACTAGATCCTTTTCCTTTTATTTGAAGTGAAGTTCTAATGAAAAGCATTTGATTTTCAGGTATTAGTATATGTAGTAGATGAGTCCTTGAGATTAGGACTTTATTGGATACCACATATGGTGGGGATCTATAAATGGTTCTTAACAGCCAAGTAATAAATCATAATGTTCATAATAAAAGCCCAATTATTTTCAGTCTTCTTGAAAAGTTTATATACATATTATTTATCTTACTTTATTTTTTAGTGAGAGAAAGAGAGAGAGAGAGACTAGAGCACTGTTAATCACTGTTTATGCTGGTGCTGGGGATTGAACTTGAGACCTTAGAGTCTCAAGCATGAAAGTCTTTTTGCTTAGTTGCTATACTATCTTCTCTCCTCTGCAATATTTATGTATTCAGTTATTTATTTATATGTTTTACTTATTTATTAATGAGAAAGATAGGAAGAGAAAGAGCCAGACATTAATCTGGTACATGTGCTGCTGGGGATTGAACTCAGAAACTCATGCTTGAAAGTCCAGTGTTTTCTCCACTGCACTACCTCCTGGACCATTATTTAGTTATTTTCTTATTCTTCCAGATTATGAAAAAGTCAGCTAAATTAGGTTTGACTTTTGAAAACTTTATCTTATTCATGTCTCTTTTGTAGCATATTGACTAGTTCATGGTAGGTTCTCCATGGTAGGCTGGCTGAGAAAGTAGGGATACTCTCAATTCAATATAATTAATAATATACAAAGTATCATGCAAAACACTTATGATAACAGAATATTCCTTACAGTGATCTTATAAAACATGTAAGCCGTACACTTCCTATTTCAGAGAAGACTGGGTAAATGATGTTCAGTAAGTTGCTCAGAACCTCACAGTCACCAGTGGTGGAAGAGGGGTAAACACCTAGATGTGACTGACTCCAAAGTCCTTTACCTTTGCTATAGACCCACTTGGGGTAGAGTGAGGGGTATGAAGGAAAAGTAAGACAGAGAGGAAAAGGGAGGGGGAGGAAAAAGAAATAAATAAAGAACATGTAACCACTTTTTAAATTTTTTCTTTGGCTATTTATAGGCATTTCAACTTTTAGCAACCACATTTCTTGAATAACTGGTTACTTTAAAAACCATGGAAATTGCATGATCTTTACAAAATGATTTAAACCCCCCCACAAAAAAAGACATAATTATCAGGAAACAGCTACACATCACCCTAGGGTCTTGAAAATAATGAGAAATGGGATTTATGTTCCTGTTTATGTGAAATATTATCAAATATCTAAAAGTGTGATTTTTAACATCAAATAATCACTGGTTTTTGAGGCATATTGAAATATTTTTGCAACATAAACTTATCTAAAGCTAGACCAGTCCAAACTTTTATTCTTGCTGGTTAATTTGTCTAAAGAAACAGATCTCGATAATCTTGGAACTATAGAGAATTCTCCTTGTTCTATAGATTATGTGATTAACAGTTGCTTTTTTCTTCTGTTTTCATTGCTTGGGTAATCTGCTAAATTACTTGCCTCCAAAATTTATTCAATAAAGTAATAAGTTCTCCATGCATAATTTCTAATTATTTTTCTTCATTTTAAGTTGTATAACAAGTTAGTGTTAGATACAAAGTCATATTTGTTTTGATAGCAAGTCTGGGAAGAAAAGGGATATTCTTATAGTACATTAATAGAATCTGCGTATTTTAGCATTCAATACTCAAAAATAAGTTTGTGGGTAAAATGATAACAAAACTTTGAATTAAATAATAATTTCAAAAGCTAGAAAGTAGTGGGCCTGATAGCACACATACTTATCATGCATGAAGATCTGGGTTCAAGTCCCTGCTACCCCCTTGCAAGAGAGAAGCTCTGTGAGTTGTAGAGAAATGCTGCAGGTGTCTCACCCCCACAGGCTATCTCCCATTCCCCATCTTCTCTCCTTATCTATTTCTCTCTATCTCTGCCAGAAAAGATATTTGAAAAAAAAGTGGCCAGAGAACAGTAGAGTCATTATGCGGGTACTGAGTCCCAACAATAACTCTGGTGGGAAATATATCGAAGTTCTCAGTTATTCTAAAAACAATGTAGTATATCCATAAATAGATAAGACTCATCATTTATAAAGATAATTATTATGCATTTCACTGTTTCTGGTATATTTTTTCAAATTCACCAAATATAATTTATCATGCCAAGCAAGTGATTTGATCCATTTCATCTTCCTCTGCCTTCAGGAAAGTACATCCAGGGATTTTTTAAAATATAATTTATCAACCCTCAATATACAATGCATAGTAAGTGGAAAATACTGAATTTAAATTCAAAAGAACCAGTATGTCTAGTGAACTATTTGCTTTCAAGACTCAATCACTTTACTATTTATAAAAGGGGAAACTATACCTGCATAAGTAGATTGTTGTATATGACAAAGCAGATACTATCTGAGAAATCTCTTTTTACATTGATAAATAATATATAAATTGATAATACTTTGAATTTAAAAAATTCAGGCAGATTCCAGCAGAGAATCCATTTCAGAATCCAGAACTCCCACCTTTTACTCCCCCAAAATAAATTTGGTTCATACTCCCAAAGGGGGAGAAATGATAGGAGAAGATGACCAGAGAGTTCTGAACTCTAACTCCATTAGGACCCAGAGAGAGAAGAAGAAAGGAAGGACATTTGGGAATAGTAATAGGTGTAGGTGTGACTTAGAAAGGAAAAAAAGACTAGGCCATATGGGGGAAATGGGTAAATATATATAAATATAGACAGTTATAGAAATAATAGTTATTCCATATCTGTGACATTGAGAAAATGGCTGTAGCTTCCAATGGAGGGAATGGAAATACAGAACTCTGGTGGTGGAAACAGTGCAGGATTATACCCCCCTTATATTATAATTTTGTAAATCAATATTAAGTTACTAATAAAATTTAAAAATTAAATAAAAATATTCAGGCAGAAAAACAGCATTTGAAAGTATTAGATCTCATTGAAAATCTAGCTTATTAAACAGTTCATAGGAAATAGTTTATCTTTATGGACAGATCTTTATGGAAAATTGAGTCTCCCAGGAATGTTTAATTCTTTTTTATTTTAAATTTATTTTTTATTTAAGAAAGGATAAATTAACAAAACCATAGGATAGGAGGGGTACAACTCCACACAATTCCCACCACCCAATCTCCATATCCCATGCCCTCCCCTGATAGCTTTCCCATTCTCTATCACTCTGGGAGCATGGAGCCAGGGTTGTTGTGGGTTGCAGAAGGTGGAAGGTCTGGCTTCTGTAATTGCTTCCCCGCTGAACATGGACGTTGACTGGTCAGTCAATACTCCCAGTCTGCCTCTCTCTTTCTTATGTTTAAAAAGTATATGTGGGGTCCAGACAATAATGCTGGCTTAAGCACACGTTACCATGTATAAGCACCTTGTTCATGCCCCTGCTTCCCACCTGCGTGGGGGATGCTTAATGAGTAGTGAAGTAAGTCTGCAGGTGTCTCTCTTTCTTTCTCCCTGTCTAGCTCCCTCTTAGCTCTCAATTTCTCTCTGTCCTAGCCAATAAAATGATTAAAAGGGGGGAAAGTGGGAAACAGTGGCCTTGGGGAGCAGTGGATTCATAGTACCAGCTCCTAGCTCAAGTGATAACCCTAGTAACAGAAAAAAAATGTGTGTGGAAGTATTCTAGATTCCTTCTCCTTCTCCTTCTCCTTCTCTTTCTCCTTCTACTTCTTCTCCTCCTCCTCCTCCTCTTCTTCCTGCTCCTCCTCTTCTTCCTCCTCCTTTTTTATTTTGACAATACACTCCTACATTTTTAGTGTGGTGTTTAAAATATTTACAAGTCAAATGCTACTGAAACATCAGAAGTAGTGGATAAGTTACTCAATGAAATAATAAAGAATTAAACTTACTCAGTGTCTCAACAGGACAGCTTTATCACTTGTTTTAATTCTTCTTTATAATTGAGGCAGTCTAGTTGTCATCACTAAAACTAGAGTAATTTAAAGCAGGTGTTTATCAAATGGTTGTCTAGTACCAGGAAACAGAAAGTGTAAATAGCTTAACAACAGTTATAATAGTGATTTTATTACTAAAATAATATCTACTGATGTCTAGCAGATAGACTTCCTCTCAGGATAGGCATTACTCTAAGCTCATCTTCTGGGATTCTACTCCAGAGCATTAGAGTTGTGGGCTGGAGACTGTGAGAGTCTCTCAGGAGATACTGAGAAAAGATCTTCATACAAATGCAGTTGTAAGAGCAGTCTACAGGGAAAATTCCCACTGTGATCTTCCTAAAAATAACAATATTTTTTTCAAAGTCTTCTTTGACATTATTTCACTTAGTCACAAAATGAGTCATGATATTAGCAGTTGACAAGAGGAAATAGATTTCTAGGCTTAAGAAAAATGTGTTTTAATACATTAGTATCTCTGCCATTATGTATGTAATGATACATTGTTAATAGGGATGATAAGAATGTTGTCTAACCACTAAGAGCTCACTGTGGCTGAACACTGTTTCATAATTCCTTCATTTCCTGCCTGTACACATGAACTCCTGGCTATATGAGGATCAAATGTGCATAGAAGTGAACCATTCTGAGCTCAACAGTAACCATGTATGATGGTTTCCTCCTGAGCTCTTTGGGAACAATCTTAACTGTGACTCCAGAACGAAATACATTTTAATATAATAATCCAATACATACATTCTAAAGTGTATTCACATATAACTTGAAAGGCACTGGTTAACCATATCCATGCCCAGTTATAGTCCACTCTGTGAGCAGAGACTGACTGTTTCTTAAGGGTAATTCAACCTCTGTCAATCTTCCTAGTAATCTTATTGTTCTACATACCAAAAATACCAATCAAGTGTGTACTATGCTGAATTGAAGGCAGTGATCATTTGAAAACTTAGCTTGAATAAATGTCAAATAAGATTTCAAATAAATTTGAAACACGGTTAGCAAGTAACGGATAATGGATAATCAAGCACTATGAGCTTGATGATGTTTCTGCTTTTCTGTGGAATCCCTGTAGTCAGATTCTTTGGGACAACTGAGTTGTTTCTCAAAGCACATATATCAAGTAAGGGAAAAAAGTTAGAGGGTCCAGTTTTTTAAATTTCTTATGCATTTAGCATTTAGTGGGTGTGTTCTTGATATAACACTGTAACATTTTCTTTTAATACTGACTTTCTGTTATGAGGATTATTTTTAATATATACATTTGAAGTCCTTGTTACATAATGGCAAAGTATCTCCATCATTTCCTCTGACTTTCTTATTAAAAGTTTATGCTGGGTGTTGTGTTGAGATGCACCCCTCTTATCCTATAGTCTTGTCAATATTTCCATTTTATAAATGAAAAAAAAATTTAAAGTCTATATTCTAGTTCCATTTCCCACCACTGTTCCCCATAAAGTATAGCTTGAGATTTTTCTCAAATATTATTTCCTCAGAATTTAAGAATTCCCTACTACCTTGTCTTCTTGTTACCTACAGAGTTAAATGCAAATATAGAGACTGTTGCTGTATGGTTTACCATTCAATAGAAATCCTAGGATTTATGTTTATTGATACTGATGGCTGATAAAGCTGATAAAATTTTGGTTTACCTTTGTGGGGTGGGACAACTCATTTCTTCTTTATTTTCTTCCTGATTTTTTTAAAGCATTTTCAATTCATCACTCTCAGAGATTGGAACAATTTTAAGAAGTTTTCCATAATGCTTACACCTGCAGAGTGATGGATGGTACAGATATTACAGAGTAAAGACTGCAATCCAAATGTGAAGAAACGTTTAAAAAATGGTCAGTGAGGGGGCCAGGTGGTGGCATACCGAGTTAAGTGCACATATTGCTGTGTGCAAGGACCCATGTTTGAGCCTCCACTCCCTACCTGCAGAGGGAACACTTCCTGAGCAATGAAGCAGATCTGTAGATGTCTCCCTTTCTATCTCCTTTTCCTTCTCTCAATTTCTCTCCCTTCTATTCAATAAAATATATAGAAAAAATACAAAAAGAAAGAAGTCGCCACTGGGAGCAGTGGATTCATAATGCATGCACCACGCCCCAGAATTAACTGGGTAGCAATAAAAAATAAATGGTCATTGAAATAGCTCACTTGGATAATGTTCTTCTTCTTTTTTTATTTAAGAAAGGATTAATTAACAAAACCATAAAGTAGGAGGGGTACAACTCCACACAATTCCCACCACCCAACCTCCATAACCCACCCCCTCCCCTGATAGCTTTCCCATTCTCTATCCCTCTGGGAGCATGGACCCAGGGTCATTGAGGGTTGCAGAAGGTAGAAGGTCTGGCTTCTGTAATTGCTTCCCCACTGAACATGGGCGTTGACTGGTGGGTCCATACTGCCAGTCTGCCTCTCTCTTTCCCTAGTAGGGTGTGTCTCTGGGAAAGCTGAGCTCCAGGACACATTGGTGGGGTCTTCAATCCAGGGAAGCCTGGCCAGCATCCTGGTGGCATCTGGAACCTGGTGATTGAAAAGAGAGTTAACATACGAAGCCAAACAAATTGTTGAGCAATCATGGGCCCAAAGCTTGGAATAGTGGAGAGGAAGTGTTAGGGAGGTACTCACTGCAAACTCTAGTGTACTTCTGCTTTCAGGTATATATTTTGCAGTAGTTTATGGATACGTGTGAACATAAGCTCTCTCTCACAGAAACCGGTGTTTGCCATATGAGTGACTCAGGTTTGAGTCCAGTCTCTCTCTCTCTCTCTCTCTCTCTCTCTCTCTCTCTCAATAGTAATAGCACCAATGGCAACAAAATTGGGGGAAATGGCTGCCAGGAGCAGTGGATTCATAGTGCAGGTACCTGAGCCCCAGTGATAACCCTGGAGGCAAAAAGGAAGGAAGAAAGGAAGGAAGGAAGGAAGGAAAGAAGGAAGGAAGGAAGGAAGGAAGGAAGGAAGGAAGGAAGGAAGGAAGGAAAGAAGGAAGGAAAGAAGGAAGGAAGGAAAAAAGGAAGGAAAGAAGGAAGGAAGATGAAGTGAAATCTGTGGCTTATTTTTATGTAATCATAAAATGCAGTTAGAGCCTTTAATATTATTACACATTATTCTATTTTCATACATATTAATGTCTTCATTTGCATCTAAATATTATTATTTTCTTTGGTATCATATGCGCTTTTGAGTTTTATTATTTTTAGAATTATGTATAAGTACATAAACCACATAGAGGTTGGGAGTGGTGTGGAGGTGGGGCATTGCTTGTTCTTTGTAGACAAGAAAAAGGAAGAAGGGTGCTAAGAAATACAAGCAGAGCTAGTGGTGAGTTCTTTCTCTGCCTGTACCTGGGCCATCCCCCAGGTAGGAGGTGGCATTCAGGCAGCCAGAGTTTAGGAGCCCCCCCAACCTTACCCTAGCCCATGGAACTGAATTCATGAAGCAAGATTTCAATACTGAGCTTTTTGTCAGAGCTCTGAGGGAAGCCACCAGGGCTCACTGTGTTTGGGTTTGGGGTGGGTAGAGTCTTTGGTTTGGTTTGAACAGCAATCTGCTTGGTGTTGAGTTTTGTTTTGTCTATTTGTTTATTTGTTTTTGTTTCTTTTTTTCCAATTCTCTCAGTTTGGCTTATGTTCTTGTTATTGTGTTGGCTAGGAATTTTTTGTGATTTCTTCTGTAGGAAGAGTATGCCGTCCTGTGACCTTGCTAGATACAGTCATAAATATCAGTTTAAGTTGGCTAGGGTAGGGCCTCTTTGGGCTGGCCTGACTTACAAACTGCTTGAACTTACATTTTGTTCCTAAATCATATGCCCTTCTGAAACTGAGCCAGGAAAAACTATAAAACCTGAATGGATCAATAAGATGAAAACAAAATAGTTATTAAGAACTTCTCCAGCAATAAAAGTCCAAGACTAGATGACTTTACAAATTAACTCTACAAAACCTTCAGGGGACAGTTGATACCACTATTTTTAAAGCTCTTCCAATAGATCAAATACACATAAATTCTCCCTTCCATCTTCTATGAAGCCAACATCATCCTGATACCAAAAGCAGATATGGAGGGACACAACAAAAAAGGGAAAACTATAGACCAATAGCCCTGATGAACATAGATGCTAAAATACTGGAACAAATCCTAGCAAACTGGATACAGCAGTATATTAAAAATTGTTCATCATGACCAAGTAGGATTTATCCCAGGAATGCAAGGCTGTTTCAATATACATAAGTTAATGAATGCCATTCACCACATCAATAAAAGAAAAACCAAAAACTGCATGATTATCTCAATAGATGCAGAGAAAAACTTTCATAAAATCCAATATTCATTCATGATCAGAACACTACAAAAGATGGGAATAGATGGAAAATTTCTTAAAATAGAGGAGTCCATATACAGCAGTCCTACAGTCAGCATCATACTCAATCACAGAAGCTGAAAGCTTTCCCCCCTCAGATCAGGGACTACACCAGGCTGTCCATTATCACCATTATTCTTCAACATAGTATTGGAAGTACTCACCATAGCAATGAGGCAACAGAAAGGAATAAAAGGAATACAGATTGGGAAGGAAGAAGTCAAATTCTAACTGTTTGCAGATGATATGATTGTATACATAGAGAAACATAAAGAATCCAGCAGAAAGCTTCTGGAAATTATTAACCAAGGTGTCAGGCTACAAAACTAATGTACAAAAAATCAGTGGCTTTCCTTTAGGCAAACACTAAGTAAGAAGAAGATATCCAGAAATTACTCTCATTTACCATAGCTACAAAATCAATAAAATATCCAGGGATAAACCTAACTAAAGAAAAGAAAGACCCGTATACAGAAAACTATGAGTCTCTATTCAAGGAAATAGAAAATGATGCAAAGGGGGGCGAAGCCAAGATGGTTATTTGGAAGCAGTGGCTGGCATTAGCTCCAACAAGCAGCAGCTTGTGACTGGGATTCTCTGGATAGGGTAGGACACTGGGCCATTAGCAGGAGGGTGAATAAGGGGTCCAAAGGGTGAAACCACTCTTAGGTTAGAAAAGGGAGGCCAGGGGGGAAAAGGAAGGAAATCTTTTGATTATTTCTGAAGCTCACCCCTCCCCTCCACTTCAGAGGGGCTGGACAGCTGCTCCTAGCAAGCTTCCTGCTGAGCTATTTTCTTTACCAAGATTCCTGGCTCACCAAGGGTGTCACTCCAAGACTTTTCCTTTTTGTTTTATTCCTCTCTCTCTTTTTTTTTTTTTAAGTGGCTGGAGATCTATTTGAGTGACAAAATACCTGACCAATCAGAGCCTCACCCCTGCCTGGGAGACTAGCTGGAGGTTTTTTATTTTACTTTATTTTATTTTTTGTTTTGTTTTTTGGATACTTCTTATAGTTGGCCATCTTTGCTCAGGATGCCTGCAGCCAATCCAGAGTGTTCCAAGCTGAAGACTGACTGTTAGGGTTTTTTTCTCTATTCTATTTTATTATTACTATTGTTAGATACATGTGTCCCTTTTTCTCCCTCTTTCTTCAGGTTGAACAAAATTAACTGTTGTTTTTTCCATTGCTATGTGACTAGGCATCCTATCCAGCATGAGAGAAACTTGTTTCTGTCTACCTCTTCCCCCCACTCTCCTTTTTCCATCTTACGGCTAATTCAAAAATAAATTCTTTCATTTCAATGTTTTTTTTTTCTTGTTCTTGTCTTATCTTCTTCCTTCCTCCTTCTTTTGCTTTTGAATTCACTGATACTCGTATGTAAATTATTTTGGGGAAGAAAGCTGACTCAGTGTGTGTGTCATCTCTACTTCCCTTTCTTCTCTTACTAAGAATTTTCAGTGGACAGTAGATTTGCATAATTGTATATTCTTGCTTTACCTTTTTTTCTGTCTGTTTTTCTTTTGGATTTGTTTGCTACTTTTTCTTGGACTGGAGGTATTGTTTGGCTAACTGGTATTGGCTGAATTGTACCAATCCTTGCTTCAGTTACTATTATTCTAATTTCTTAGGTTGTTGACTACATTTGTCATAAAGGTATCTAATATAGTGTGGCTTATACTCAAAACACAACAACTGAAGAACAACAGAACAGAAAAAATTTTAAAAATTAATTTAAAAAATGGTTAAATCGAGGGCAAATAAAACTGCTACCATAATGAATCAAGACAGGAGCCCAGAAGAAACTCCAAATCAGTCAGAAGTAACCATAGATAAGAAAAGTATGCAATCAATAATAAACCTATAATCACAGAAATGAAGAAAACTATGGCAGAAAAAGCTACCAGAATTAGGGTAACAACAGATGAGACCCCCAAGAAAAAAACACAAGCTACGTCAAGGTAATTAGAGAACTGAAAGATGAAATAGCTGAACTGTTGGGTTGCATCGTGGGAGAGAGAAGAGACCAGGAATTCATGGCAGCATGGTAATACAATTCTTTATTGATGTGGGAGCCACAGAGTTGGGTATGAACACAGTGGGTTTAGGCCACATGGAGCTAGCAAAAGAGCCACCTCCCGCTATGCATGCCAGCCCTTCTCCAGATCTTCTCCCAGTCAGGGACACACAGAAGAGAAAGAGAGAGCGGCAACAGGAGTCACTTTTATGGGAGAATTCTGGAAGTGGCAAGTCGGGAACAGGATTGGCTAGAAAAGGTGGTGGAGAAAACAAGGCACTCTGGGAAGGTAGAAAGCTTCCATAGCAATTTTTGCTAGGGTTTTAGCTCACACAGGAATGGGTGACACCCTGAGGGGGTAATGTGGTGGTGGAGGAATCATTTTTAAAACAAGGCAGAAGATTGATATATAAATAATAATATTTGCATGGAAATATAGTGGTTTGTGGATCCTGTCAATGTTCAACCACATGCACAACTTCTGAACATGAACTAAAAGGTCAAATAGAAGAACACGCTAATACTATAATTGAACTGAAGAAAGAAGCTGAAGGAAGGGAAAGCAGGCAAACAGAATTAGCCAGACAGAGGATAAGCTAGAGAAAACAAAAAAAAGAGGTAAAAGAGCTGAAAAAGAGATTGAGAGACACTGCAAACAACAACAGAGACATATGGGATGATGATCTCAAAAGAAGTAACATTCATATAATTGGCCTACCAGAGGAAGAAAGAGAGGAAAGAGAAGTAAAAAATTGCAGAGGAAATTATAGAAGAAAACTTCCCAGACCTAAACAACAGAAAAGACATTAAGATTCAAGAGGCCCAGAGAGTCCCTAACAGAATCAACCTAGACCTGAAGACAGCAAGACATATCATAGTTACAATGAAAGGAAGTAAGGATAAAGAAAGAATCCTAAAGGCTGCAGGAGAAAAATAAAAAGTCACATACAGGGGAAAACCCATAAGATTATCAGCAGACTTCTCCACTCAGATTCTAAAAGCCAGAAGAGAATGGCAAGATATCTACTGAACCCTGAATGAAAAAGGGTTTCAACCAAGGATAATATGTCCTGCTAGACTTTCATTCAAACTAGATGGAGGGATCAAAATCTTCTCAGACAAACAACAGTTAAAGGAGGCAACCATCACCAAGCCTGCCATGAAAGAGGTTCTAAAATACCTCTTATAAACAAGAACAGCACCATAATACTTGTCATATATCAGAACAAATTAAAAAATTGTTGAATAGTGGCACTGCAATACATTAAATCCATAATATCAATAAATGTCAATGGCTTAAACTCACCCATTAAAAGGTACAGAGTGGGAGGATGGATCAGAAAACACAACCCAACCATATGCTGCTTGCAAGAATCCCACTTGACCCAACAAGATAAACACAGACTTAAAGTGAAAGGATGGAAAACTATCATACAGGCTAATGGACCACAAAAAAAAGGCAGGAACAGCCATTCTCATCTCTGAAAAAATAGACTTTAAGTTAAATAAAGTAATAAAAGATAGCCAAGGACATTACATAATGATTAGAGGATCAATCAGCCAAGAAGACTTAACAATTATTAACATCTATGCACTCAATGAGGGACCATCTAAATACACCAAGGACCTACTGAAAAAACTTAAAAAATACATCAATAGTAATACAATAATAGTGGGAGATTTTAACACCCCACTCTCACACTTAGACAGATCAGCAAAGCAGAGAATCCACAAAGAAAGAAGAGAACTAAATGAAGAGATGGACAGACTAGACCTCCTGGACATTTTCAGAGTTCTTCACCCAAAAAAATTGGAATACACATTCTTTTCAAATCCACACAGTGCATCCTCAAAGACAGACCACATGTTAGGCTACAAGACAGTATCAACAAATTCAAGAGCATTGAAATCATCCCACGTATCTTCACAGACCAAAGTGGAGTAAAGCTAACATTTAACAACAAACAGAAAATTAATTAGCCACAGAATTGGGTAACTCAACAACATATTGCTTAAGAACTGCTGGGTCTGAGAGACACTCAAGCAAGAACTCAAATGTTCCTGGAAACAAATGAAAATGAAGACACAAGCTATCAAAATATTTGGGACACAGCTAAAGGAGTACTGAGAGGGAAACTCGTAGCCATACAATCACATATTAGAGAACAAGAAAAAGCTCAAGTAAATAATCTTACTGCATGCCTTAAGGGCTTAGATGAGGAGGAACAAAGGAACCCTAAAGCAACCAGAAGGACAGAAATCACTAAAATTAGAGCAGAAATAAACAACATCAAAAGTAAGAGAACCATACAATAGATCAGTGCAGCCAAATGTTGGGTCTTTGAAAAATTAAATAAGATTGACAAGCCCCTAGCCAAACTCACTGAAAAAAAAAAAAGACTCAAATAAATATAATTGTAAACTATAGAGGAGATATCACAACTGACACCACAGAAATACAGAGAATCCTGTGAAACTTCTATGAAGAACTATATGCCACCAAGCTAGAGAATATGGAAGAAATGGAAGGATTCTTAGAAACATATGCCCTTCCAAAACTGAACCAAGAAGAACCACAAAACCTAAATGCACCAACCACAGACAAAAAATCAAAACAGTTATTTTCCCAACAATAAAAGTCCTGGACCAGATGGCTTCACAAACGAATTATACAAAACCTTCAGGAAACAGTTAACACCCATACTTTTAAATCTTTTCCACAAGATCGAAGAAACAGGAATACTCCCTTCCACCTTCTATGAAGCCAACATCACCCTGATTCCAAAAGCAGATAGGGACACAACAAAAAAGGAAAACTACAGACCAATATCTCTGATGAACATAGATGCCAAAATATTGAACAAGATCCTGGCCAACCAGATACAGCAGTATATCAAGAAGATTGTTCATCATGAACATGTGGGTTTTATCCCAGGAATGCAAGGCTGGTTCAACATACATAAGTCAATCACTGTCATTCACCACATCAATAAAAGCAAAAGCAAAACCAAAAACCACATGATTATCTCAATAGATGCAGAGAAAGCCTTTGACAAAATCCAATACCTATTCATGCTCAAAATAGATGGGGAATTCCTCAAGATAGTGGAGTTCATGTTAGCAAACCTACAGCCAACATCATACTTAATGGACAGAAGCTGAAAGCATTCCCCCTCAGATCAGGGACTAGACAGGGCTGTCCACTATCACCTTTATTCTTCAACATAGTATTGGAAGTTCTTGCCATAGTAATCAGGCAAGAGAAAGAAATCAAAGGAATACAGATTGGAAGGGAAGAAGTCAAGCTCTCACTATTTGCAGATGATATGATAGTATACATAGAAAAACCTAAAGAATCCAGCAGAAAACTACAGGAAGTTATTAGGCAATATAGTAAGGTGTCAGGCTACAAAATCAATGTACAAAAATCAGTGGCATTTCTTTATGCAAACACCATATTACAATCTTTGATAGTTATAATGTAAGTCCAATAGCTCTTTAATCAAACTGCTTACTCAAATGTCTTTTTACCAATAGATTTGCATATTACTTGGCTTCTTGTTACATTTTTTTGGTATGCAGGAACATGTATATTACTGTGCTTTATGATATGTTATATGTAAGATATTATTACATTGGGGGTTGTCTGACTTAATCTTTGTGAGTTTCCAGAGTAGACTACTCTAATATCTCTACTTCTGAAGTATCAACTCAATTATTTTGGGTTGTAACTTGTTTTTTCTGAGGCCTCAGTTGAATTTTGGGATATTCAACAAGTTATCTCCACTGGCTGGTTGTAATGTGCCCATTTCACAAGAGAGTATGCAAATATTTTTTCTGTGTTTTTTTTTTCCTTTTTGATAGAGACAGAAAGAATTTGGGAAAGAAGTAAATAGATAGAGAAAGAAAAATACATGCGTCATTGCTTCATAGCTCATGAAGTTCCTAGTATCTACAGGTGAGGACCAGGGACTTGAACCAAGGTCCTCAAGCATGGCAATGTGTGTACTATATTGAGTGCATAACTCCTCTCCTTGCCAAAAAGTGATTTATAACTATGAAAATAAATAATAAATTTAAAGATATCAAAAACGTTAGAATTAATAGACAAAAAGTTTCAAATAGATATTAATGTGTTTAGGAATTCAAAAGAAAAATGAGCATAAAGAATGAACTGATGGAGGCTATCAATAATGAAGAAAAGAATACCAAAGAGTTGAAAGCATTGAAACAGTATCTGAAATTAAAAACTTACAGGATAGGGTTAGCATAAGAAGTGATTAATGAATTAGGAGGCCAGGCGTTGGGCACACTGGGTTAAGTGCACATAGTATAAAGCAGAAAGACAAGCTCAAGGATGCCGGTTTGGGCCCCCAGCTCCCCACCTGCATCAGGGGAGAGAGTCGCCTCACAAGTAGTGAAGCAGGTCTGCAGGTGTCATCCCCCCTCAATTTCTCTCTGTCCTATCCACAAAATTTTTTTTAAAAAAAATGGCCACAGTAGTAGTGGATTCATAGTGCAGGCACTGAGCCCCAGTGATAATCCTGGAGGCAAAAAAAAAGATTAATGAATTAAAGAATATAGAGAATTATTAGTATCTAGTCTTCTAACATATTTAATCAAAGTCTCAAAGGAATAATTGAGACTGGAGCAATGGATTACCAGAAAGGGCTCTTTACCACAGTGCCAGTCCAGATCTGAGCCCCTGATCTGAGTCCAGATCTGAGTATACCCTGCAAATTAGAGAGAGAAAGAAAAAAATACTACTACAAAATTAAATTTGCTGAAAAGCAACAATCTATATATTCCATAAGTGCTATATGTTCCAAAATGAATAAAAAAAATCAAATCAAATCTAAGAATATTAAATATCAGAGCCTGGTGGTAGGAATTGTATGGAATGGGCCCTTTTTATCCCACATTCTTGTCAGTCATCATTAAATCATTAAAAGAAAGAAAAAGAAAGAAACAAAGAAAGAAAGAGCGAAAAAAAGAAAGAAAGTGAATTTATTGCAAAATGCTCCTTTCCAATTTGACATCTAAAGAACAAAAGCTGAAAGAAAAACTATGTTTTTAATTTGATTCTTAAGAAACTATAAAACAAAATTTAAAATGATCACAAAGAAAACCATATGACGCACTGAATTCTCCTAAACATTTTTATTAGTGATTTAACATTGATCTGAAAGATTATGGGATCACAGGAGTATAATTCCACAACATTCTCACCACCAGAGTTCTGTGTTCCCATTCCCTCCATTGGAAACTGCGGTAGTTGTCCCAAGGTCACACATGTAGGCCAACTATTATTTCTATGATTCTCTGCCTATATTTATATATACTTGCCCATTTTCCAATTTTTCTTGAACTCTTGGAAAACAGAAAATACTTCCTACCTCAAATTATGACATCAACATAAACTGAACATATAAGAAAGGATAGACATCACATGCAAATAAATCTACAGACCAATATACTTTCTGAATATAAGCACAAACATTTGTAAAAATATATTGAACAATCAAATTTAGCAATATATAAATCAGTTTCTTCCAGTATTGAAAATGTATTATTTATTTATGTGTTTATCCATTTATTTTGTATTTACTTAAGATTTATTTATGAGAAACAGGCAGATCATCACTGTGACATATGTTCTTCTTCTTCTAGTGTTTGCCCTTCTTCCATAGCCAGTCAACAGCATCAGGTTGAGCCTGATGTAAAGTTTCAAGACCTCCTTTGAATCTGGAGAGGTGGCAGTCGTTGACTATGTGGGTCATAGTCTGTCTGTAGCCACAGGGGCAGTTCGGGTCGTCTCTGGCTCCCCAGCGATGGAACATAGCGGCGCACTGGCCATGGCCTGTTCGATAGCAATTGAGGAGGGCCCAATCATAACGTGCTAGGTCAAAGCCGGGTTGACGCTTGCAGGGGTCTGTGATGAGGTGTTTGTTCTTTACCTCAGCTGACTGCCAACTCTGTTTCCAGGAGACTGGAACAGAGAAGTTCAGTGTAGGCGTAGGGGACCAGATTGGGTGACGAGACGTCAAGCGTTGAACAGGGTGGGCGAAGATATCCGCGTATATCGGCAGGTCCGGTCGAGCGTAGACGTGGGAAATGAACTTAGATGATGCCGCATCCCGACGAATATCTGGCGGGGCGATGTTGCTAAGAACTGGCAGCCATGGAACCGGGGTGGAACGGATGGTTCCAGAAATTATCCTCATGGAGGAATATAATTTGGAATTGACCAAGTGGACATGGGGGCTACGGAACCATACTGGGGCACAGTATTCTGCAGTGGAATAGCATAATGCCAGAGATGATGATCGTAGTGTGGAAGCGCTCGCGCCCCATGAGGAGCTGGCCAGTCTTGCAATGATGTTATTCCTCGCGCCCACCTTTGCTGCAGTTTTTATGAGATGTTCGTGAAATGACAGAGTGCGATCGAGAGTAACGCCAAGATAGACTGGCTGGGCTTCATGCCGGATTCTCGTATCGCCAAGCTGCACATTAAGCTCACGTGAGGCCGAGGCATGGTGTAGATGGAAAACAGATGATACCGTTTTTGCAGTGCTAGGGATTAGTCGCCATTTTTTACAGTAATCAGATATCAGAGACATGTCTTTCGTGAGTGTTTCCTCGAAGATGTCGAACTTGGATGCCTGAGTTGCACAGCAGATGTCATCGGCGTAGATGAACTTCCTTGAAGAAGTTTCTGGGAGGTCATTGATGTAAATATTAAATAGCGTAGGAGCCAAAACAGAGCCCTGGGGGAGGCCACTTGAGACAAGCCTCCATCTGCTAGACTTGTCACCCAGATGCACCCGGAATCTTCTGTTTTGGAGAAGAAACGATATAGTGTTGGCCACCTATGGAGGCAGGCATCTTGAGATCTTGACCAGGAGACCACGGTGCCAGACCATGTCATAGGCTGCTGTGAGATCAACAAAGACAGCACCGTCTTTAAATTCTTCTGGAATCCATTTTCAATGTAAGTTGAGAGGGCCAGGGCTTGTTCGCAGGTAGATCTTCCTGGGCGGAAACCAGCCTGGGCGGGTGATAGGAATTTCTCTGTAAGATGAGAAATAAGAGACAGAAGCAGCCTCTCAAGGAGTTTGTAACACAGGGAGAGGAGAGAAATTGGTCTATAGCTGGCGGCCAGTGTTGGGTCTTTCTTTGGTTTCAAAACCGCTATAATCTTCGCAAGACGCCAAACTTTGGGCATAGACTCAGATTCCAAGATGTGGGACAGGAATGAAGTGAGCCACTTCTTTGCCACGGGACCCAGGTTAAGAATGAGTTCTGGGTGATGTTATCATAGCCAGCAGCTATTCCCGGTTTAACCCTCTTCAAAGTGTCTTCCATTTCAGACAGTGTAAAGGGAGAGAGTTTTGGAGATGGACAAGATAACCGGAAGTGGGATGACCACTCATGGGAAATTTCTCTTTTCCAGACTGGGTCGATCTTAGCACGTCCAACTTGAGTTAGGTGACTGGCCACTGAGTTTGGAGATAGGGGAGGATGGGAGACGGGAGGGGGTTGGCTACCAGCACCCAGTCTGTGAAGAAGCTTCCAGGCCTTCCTACTTGAGTGGGTGAAGTTCAGACTTTCCGTGAGTTGTTGCCAGCGGGCTTGGCGTGCTGCATCCAGGGAGGCAATGAGATGGTCAGCCACATCTGGGTCGCCCGACTCATCATATTGCTTTAGTAGTTGCTCGCATTCAGCATCAAGACAAGGCGTATAGTTAGCACGTCTCCCACGAGGAATGGCTTGGGAAGCTGCTTTGAAGATGGCTTGGTGGAAGCGCCTATAGGAATCTTCAGAGGGGATAGAGTTAATTGGAATTGCAGGAATAGATTTGTTGGTAAGATCACTGAACAGATGCCAGTTTGCTTTCCGAAAGTTCCATCTTAGTTTCTCCGAGCACAGAATCAATGGGAGCTGGAGACCAATGTGGATGATAGCTGGGTGGTGATGACTGTGCGGGAAGATCTTGAGAACTTGTCTCGTAGCGGGAAAGGCTTGGCCGTTGACTGTGCTAATCCAGCACAGGTCGGGTGATGAGTCTTTATTCCATCTAGCACTGTGAAAAGAGCCTGGCTTTTTGGGATCGTATAATAGGGAGGGGTCATTCGCTGAAGCCCAGTCAGCTAAGATAGAGCCATCAGCACGAGTGGAGGAATATCCCCAGTCTTGGTGATGACTATTAAAGTCTCCAACGTAAACAGCTGGGTGATTCAGGCTAGGCAGGACCTCGTTATCCCATGAGGCACTGGGAGGCTTATATACGTTGACGAGCTGAATAGTTCCAATAGTAATGGAGTCGTAGAAGGTCCAAGAGGCCGTATGGTAAACGTCCGCAAGACACGATTTGGCGTAGATGGCTCGGCCATGTTTAGGATGGAGATTATAGCATATTAAATCGAATCCACTGATGGTGAATCGAGCAGTTTCATCGACTGCTATATGTGTTTCTTGTAGGCAGATAACATCTGCCTGATGCTGAATCGCCAATTGACCAATAAGAACGCATTTGGCAAAGGACAGCCCCTCAACATTAAGTTGGAGGACTCGAAGAGCAGGACCAACAGCTTGAAAGCTGGCAGGAGCTGCTTGTTGCTGGCTTTGAAAGTGACTGGGATCCATGTGGATTCAGTCGGCTAGGAGGATCGTCAGTTTCCCCAATGAATGGGTACTCACGAGATGCACCATGGGAAGGTCGATCCTATGCATCCCTGTGACATATGTGATCCAGGGGATTACAAGTCTGGCGCTCTACTAGTTGTGTAACCTCCCAAGACACTGAAAGAATGATTTGATATATCAAAATTAGTCATTTATAGTATATAGTTAACTATGTTAGTATGACTAGGGGAGGAAAAAAATTGTCTCAACAATTGTAGTAAACATATTTATTAAAATTTAGTGACATTTTCTGATTTTAGTTACAAGTTCTTAGACAAGGAATAGAAGAGAAATGATTTAAAAACAAACAAACAAACAAACAAACAAAAAAACCCTACCATCAGTCTGAGTCCTTTCCCCCTAACTCAGGAATAAATAAACTCCCATCACTTTTTTTCAGTATTTTACAGAAGGTCCCAGTCTATGTAATGAAATATCAAAAGGAAAAAATAGTGATATAAAATTTAACTCCCAAAAGTGTTGTCTATATTACAGTCTCTGCTTTTTCTCCTTCAATTCTGGTTTCACTCCAATAGGTTTCCCATTCCCTATCAATCATTCTATGCAACTTCTCTTGCAAAGACTGCAATTCACTTGGATACTGCATAATCCAGTAAATTCCTCATGTGTTTTTGACTCATATTAGTTTTCATCTTCCACTCTATAAGATAAAATTGAGACACAACTCTGCATCCAAAATGGTACTGATTATCACATGTCATTAGCACACTACTATCTTCAAATGATTGATAAAGTTGTTGAAAAGATAGGATGTCTCATTTTCAAAGATTATTGACTCCCATTATATCATGTTTTTGAAATTAACTCATTTGGAAATGTAGTCAACTCATCCTACCCTGCTGTCAGTTGTGTGAGGAGAAGTGTGCCCTTGCAATTTGGCAACAGAGTTCTTCCAGGACACCCTGCTGGTAACACTTCACCATGTACCTAGATGCTTTCAGATGCCTCTGCCTGCCACCTGCCTTTAGCAAGCTATCTGTGCAGTCATGCTCTGCAGGTTTCTGGAAAAGGCATTGAGGAATCTAATTATCCTCCATTTCAAACATTAGTGTCTATGGCCTCCATGAAAATATACCTTCTAAAATATTATATATAGGAAGGATTAAGAATCAGAATTAAGATGAATGAATAAAGCTAAGAATTATAACATTCAGAGGGCACTGTTTGAACTAATAACTAAATTATATAACTAAATAAACCAAATTCTTGGGCTCCTTTCTGCATCTTCCCCTCTAGTGAAGGCACAGGGAAACTACATCCTAAACAATAGTTATCCTTTGACTTCTTATATAACTTCCCTTGTATTTGTACTCTTTCAGGAACCTATTGCCAGCAGAGAGAGGTGGAAGCCATTATGGAAGGTGATGAGGATGACAGGGGCTGCTGCTGCTGTAAACCAGGTCACTTGCCCCACCTGCTGTCCTGCAATGCAGCATTTAACCTCCGCTGGCTTACATGGGAGATCACACGGACACAGTACATTCTGGAGGGCTACAGCATCATAGACAACAATGCAGCTACTATGCTGCAGATTTTTGATCTCCGAAGAATTCTCATCCGATATTATATCAAGGTATTGCATGGATCCCAGACATTTGTCTGAGTGATGATGTTAAAATGACTCAAGAGACTCCTGAAAGCTTTGTAAAAAGCTAAATTTTGAAACTTTCTTTAGTTTATGAGTCAGAGATCTAGCTTGATTAGGAAAATACTCAAGAGTGATGCATATTCAAGTAAAGATGTATTCTAAGGAGAAAGGACAATCATGGCTTAAGCACTTCTTCCTTTTCTGATAAAGACAGAGAGAAATCAAGAGGGGGAGGATAGAGAAAAAAAAAGAGAGCAGCACTAGATCACCACACATGAAGCTTCATGCATGCAGGTGAAACTGGGGGCTTGAACCAATGTCCCTGCACATGGTAACATTTGCATTCTACTGGGTTAGTCATTGCCTAGACCCTACAGTTATAATTCTTAGTAAACTGAAAATTGGAAGATTAAATAACTTGTAAGTATCATATACTTAATATGAAACATATAATCATTAATTCTTTTAATTATTATCCCAAAGAGACTTCAATAAGAAATGTTTGTGAAACCCTTTCCCATGGCATAATTTTTAGAACATATTTAGAAGTGTACAGTCACCATTTTTGTGTATGCTATGGTAATTCAAAGCTTTGTATCCAAACCTCACACAACACTACAGCTGTTTTGTCCAACCATATGTAAACTAGGGAAGATTTGGGAAGCAAAATAGGGAGTTTTAACCTCTTCCCTTGTAATTATCTCCATGGTCTGATCCCATAATCATTATAAATGAAACTATATATCCATTGTTCTTAGAGTTGTTATTGGGTCATGAAGTAACAGCAGCACTTATATGTGAGAAATATATTTTTTCTCAAATGGAAATGAAGGCTAATATAGTAGTTTTGCTCCACAGAGTTTTCACATACTCAGATCCCTTTTGACCACAAGCTTCCCCATTCTAAATGTCTCCCTCTCAAGATCAGTTCTCTAGGTTTAAATGGATAAGAGAAAGGACATAGAAAATGAACACTGTTGGCATGCACTGACTGTCCCTTAAAATGTTTCCTGAAAATTGCAACACTCTGCTTCCTCCGTATCCCAGAAAGTTGTCATATGCTAACTCCTCATGGGTCTGACTTTCTCTATACACAGACCCACACAGGTGCTGTCTGGCTCTTCAGAATAGGCCAGAGTTCCTTTTGTTGAGGTTAGGTAAAGGAAATTACAGAATAAGGAATAACTATCAGAACATAAGAAAAAAATACTTAGGAGTAAAAACAAATATTTGCTTCTTGGCTATTTAAAATGTAGTTTCATTTTTTTATAACATTTTATTGAACAGACAAGTGAAAAGAAAAAAACTTAGAATAATATCTTTAAACAAAAGGATTTTTTTTTAAATCTCCCAATAAACTGGGTCAGTTTCTCCACTCTTTATGAATATATTTTAAATTATTTCCTTCCTGACAACTTGAGGTTTTCCCTGGCACCTCCTTCATCTCTTCTCTACTTATTAGTGTTTAAAACCCCCCACAGCAGTCAATAAATCAGCTTCCTGCAAGGGTTTCCCTGCAGCCATTGTTTCTGTCCAACTCTTTGAAAGATTTGCTTATCACTTGCTTTGCAGAATTAGGAGTGAAAAACCCAGACATGTTGGTCTGACTGCCAGAGTCCCCTTCCTAGAATGAGTTGTCAGATACGATATGCTGATGTACAATTAAAATGAGAAACCAAGAGGCTGCCTCCTGGAGGAGTCAGATATGGTGAATTAATTCAGAGAAGGTCCAGCTTACAACACAGATCAGGCTCTACAAAATCAGTTCAGTGTCATTGTCCTAACTGATAAGTTTTACTTTGTATTGTATCCGTGTCATCCTGACAGATTCTGAAGGGTTTCACACTGCTCATTGACAGTATCTCCCTGACAAAATTTTTGCTGTAACAGTGGAAATCAGGTTTGGTTTGAAACTAGTTGGGGGCAGTTCTGTTTTCTCTTCTTTCTTTTCTTTTTTGCCTCCAGGGTTATTGCTGGGGCTAAGTGCCAGCACTGTGAATCATGGCAGCCATGTGCTCATGGCAGCCAATTTTTTTTCCATTTTATTGGATATGACAGAGAGGAAATTGAGAGGAGAGGGAGCGATAGAGAGGGAGAGAGAAGAATAGACACTTATACCCCTACTTTGCCTCTTGCAAAGCATCGCCTCTGTAGGTGGGGAGCCAGGGGCTTGAATCCAGATCCTTCCATGGGTCATTGAACTTAGTACATTGTGCACTTAACTCGGTGCACCACTACTGCCCCCCCCCCCCAGGTAGTTCTGTTTTCTCTGATGCAAGGAGTTGGTTCCAATTTTCAAATTTTTAAAATTATTTTTACTTATATATTGGATAGAGACAGACAGAAATCAAGAAGGGAGGGGGGAGAAGAGAGACAGAGAGAAAGAGACATGCAGCCCTGCCTCACCAGTTGCAAAGCTTTTCCCCTACAGGTGGGGAGTGGAGGCTCAAACCCAGTCTTTGTGCACTGTAAAAATGTGCGCTCAACCAGGTATGCCCCGGTTCAGATTTTCATATGGGGGAAAACTAAGTATCAAACTGGAAACTTGCTCAGATGTCAATACTGCAAGCATCTGTGAAATATACAGAGCGAAGTTATTAGCCTCTGCTTTTCTGAGTCCTTGTTAACTATTCTGACATCATCTGTTAAGATGGGATTTTCATTCATTTTCTAGAAACAAATGAAAAAAGTAAGACAAGTGAAAAGAAATACATGAAAAAGTAAACTTTCATCTTTTGAAATGTGGTACAAGTGATTAGGACTTATTTTGGGAAATTATATCATATATGTGCTGAGCCAGCTATTTAGAGACCAACTTTTTTTTTCTTTTTGTTAACTATCTTGAGAACTAATACATTAGGCCAGAGCCATCTATCCTCTTTTATTTGTAACATTGGACCAACTTCTTTAACAGTCTACCTCACAGAAGTTTTAAATTGTTCTGCCAGTAAATAGCAATCATTTACACACATAATTTTTTTTCCTTTTTTTTTTTTTTTACCAGAGCACTGCTCAGCTCTGGCTTATGGTAGTGCAGGGGATTGAACCTGGGACTTTAGAGCCTCAGGCATGAGAGTCTCTTTGCATAACCATTATGCTATCTACCCCTACCCAAAAGTTTTTTTTATTTTTTTTCCTTTTTTTTTTATAATTTATATTTTTTAAAAGAGTAGATGTGTATGCTATTAGCCATCACAGGCTCAACTGTTCCATCCCCTAATACCACTCCATCCTCTCACTCACCCAGGGCTTCAACTCTTCCTTAAATTGCTGATGCTACTATTTACCAGCCTTAACTTCAAGTGAGCTGGATAAAGTTATAAATGCCAAAGATACATTGTATGCCACACTGTGTGCTGAGTGTTTCGAGTGCATTATCTCATTTCAAACCTTAAAGAAGATAGGTATCATTGCCTCTTCTGTTTTTTCCACCTCCTTTTGATTTTTTTGGTCTCTTCTTCCTCTTTCCCTCCTTTGCTTTCCCTCCACCTTTAGTTTGAAGGATTTTTTAAGGTCAACATTATCCTTCAGATAATGAATACCACAGAAACTAGGAAATCATAAAGTTGAACTACTTACTGTATTCTATTTATTGTTTTTGGACTTCCATTTCCATGTTCCTTATTTTGGGATCAGGTGCACTGTGCAACCTAATAGAGAATATATCTTAAATAAGAAAGGTTATGAGACACTGATTAGCCCTTACAACAGAGAAGAGGCTGGGTAGCTGTTCTCATTTAGCCTAACGTCAAAGATCATTTGTATTTGTCCTCTTGCCTGCTAAAACTACTGAAATAACTAAAGTCATATGCCTTCATGCTTGAAAAGAATGTGCTTTCCACCAGAGAAAGTCATCATTAAAATATCTGATTTTTTTGGGAGCATGGATCACTGCTTCTTGCCTCTGACACCACTCTGCCACTCCTCCACCCTCTACCCCAGCCCAACCCTACTTCCCAGATGAGATGTGAATTGTGTTCCTAGGAACACCTTGGTCTCAGTGGCACTGAGTTCTAGTCCCATTTTCTGCTATTATAAAAAGTAGTGAATGTTGGAGTCAATACCTAAGTAGTAGACCGAGATCCATTGCTGATCTAGCCATATCAGATAAGTTGTTTCATTTTCTTTGCCCTGTTATTTTTATTTCTTCAAGCTGAGTATCAATCTGTTTGAAGGGTCAGTTCATTAAAAAAAAATCACTATTAAGCACACGTAGCACAAAGTGCAAGGACCCGCGTAAGGATCCTGGTTCGAGCCCCTGGCTCCC
Source organism: Erinaceus europaeus (assembly GCF_950295315.1). Taxonomy (NCBI): domain Eukaryota; kingdom Metazoa; phylum Chordata; class Mammalia; order Eulipotyphla; family Erinaceidae; genus Erinaceus; species Erinaceus europaeus. The sequence goes on from NC_080167.1 coordinate 29,885,802, forward strand.
CACCTGCAGGGGAGTCGCTTCATAAGCGGTGAAGCAGGTCTGCAGGTGTCTATCTTTCTCTCCCTGTCTCTGTCATCCCCTCCTCTTTCCATTTCTCTCTGTCTTATTCTACAACAACAACAACAATAACTACAACAATAAAAACAAGGGCAACAAAAGGGAATACATAAATAAAAAAATAAAAAAGATAAAATAAGAATACAAAAACATTCAACACTCAAAAAAGGTAAAATTTGCAATGTCTGTCATGCAAACAAAAATTGTCAGGCATGCAAAAAAGTAAGAAAACACAGCCCATAGTAACAAAAAACACCAATCAACAGAAGCTAACTCCTAAATAACACAGATGATAAAATTAGTAGACCAGGGTGTTAAGATGGTCATTATAGCTATATTGTATGGATTTAAAAAACTGGGCTACTGCCTGACTCCCTTTTTTAAATGTTTTTACCTGTTCATTTCTTTATCATAAATGAAAGAGAAAAGGATGCCAGGGATTGAACTTGGGACCTCATGCTTGAGAGTCCAGTGCCATCCTCACTGCACCACCGCCTGTACCACTGAAATATTCTTGAGCATTCTTCTAGTACCTCTTTAAGGTCCTCAAAAACAATCTTACTATTTTCAGGCCTTGTTTTTTGTTTTTAAACTTTGGCTACTATGGCCAGAGCAATGTTAAATCAAGGGCTAACTTTTTCCCTGCTCCTGAGAGGAAACCCTCCTACATGTTCTCATATGATATTCCCTGAAATGAGGTTTTTCAGCCCAGGCTGATGGTAACAGGCATGGTTCCTAGCATTATGAGCTTCAGGGAATTGTTCTTTCTCCTGTCAGGCATTTCTTTTCCTGCCCGTGCATGCTTGTAATGATCAGTGCTTAGCTGTTTACTCAAGGGGAACTGGTGTTTATCTCCTGTTCTCTCTGAGTCTCTCTTATATATTTTCTTGCAAATTCTGACGGTCTTGAACTCTCTAGAACCTAAGTCCCTCTTCTCAGCTTTTATTTTTGGGGTCTAGTAGAGTTTCCCTTTCCTACACTGGAGAAAGAGGTCACCTTTATGTTTGGTTTTTGTTTGTTTGTTTTAGTTATATTGAACAGTATAATAAATCATCAATCTCTGTCAAGCCACCCTGGCAGATTAGAAAAAAAAATCACTATTTCAATAATTTTGTGTCTGTGAGTAGTAAAGACTGAAGGTAATGTTTCCAACAATTGTGACTAGTAAGTAGAGTGTCTGATGAAGGAAACAGATTATTTCTAAGCACATTCCATATATCCACTGCCTAAACACACGGAACTAGATATGTTATCAGAACTAGAGTGTTATAATAACTATAAGTATTTCTATACTCTTTGACTGGAACAAGAAGGTCTTCCCTAGTTCCAATATGCTGAACCAGCAAATCTAGCATTCATAGAAGTCTGCAGTAAGCTAAGAATTTACTATCTCAGAAAGCACAGAGCTGACTGTCACTCTTTCTTACCATGAAAATTCTGTTCTGGTACATCCTATCAGCATTATATTCTCTTCACTTTTATTTTTCCCTAAAATGAGGGAAATATGAAAATGTCTCAAAATTTATGCATTAAATCTAACAGCTAAAATAAATGATTACATGTAGGGATTTCAAATCCCTTTCCATGACAGCAATTTCATTTATGAGATATAGTAATAACTTTTTTTATTTTATTAAAACAAAGCCTGTAAAGTCTCAAACATTTTACTTTCTCTTTGCAGAGTATGATATACTATATGGTAGCATCCCCCAAACTCTACTCCTGGGTCAAAAATGAATCACTTCTGAAGTCCTTGCAGCCCTTTGCCAAGTGGCATTACATTGAACGTGACCTTACAATATTCAATATTAACATCGATGATGACTACGTTCCATGTCTTCAAGGAATAACACGAGCGAGTTACTGCAACGTTTATCTAGAATGGATTCAATACTGTGCACAGAAAAGACAAGAGGTGGGGAAGGGAGATGGGGAGAGTCACTGAAACTAAGTTGGAAAGACAAGAAACATTATTAACTCCATCTTTCTTTTACTTTATGGTAGATTGTAATAAAATAGATAAACATGTTAATATTTAGATAAATATTTACCTAACAAGTTAGTTGGGTTAATTGGAATTATTTACATGTTATGTCTATAGTAAAGGAGTATCTTAGTAGCTTTTCCTTTATTTTGTGCTCAGGATCAATGCAGTGTTAATAACTATCAAAGGTTTAAAAACTGTAAAAACTTCTTTTCTTGAAGTTTTTTTTTTTAAATTTCCACTCAAAGTATATCTATACTGAAATCCAGAGTGTTTACTGAATATAATGAATCATGGACATGCAAAGCCTGGTTAGCACTTGGATAGGCAAAGTTACTTCTGTTCTTATTTGTCTTGTGCCATTATTTGTATTTGAAGACCCTTCTGATGATGAATACATATGAAAATAAGGCTGATGGTAGTTTAGAAAATGAAGAGTCGGGGAAGGCAAGAAGGAGAAAGATAAGGAAAAGGCAAAAGAGGGAAATAAGTGGAAATAGTTGGTTTACTTTGATTCTCAGAATTTGAAAAACTAAATCAAGATGGTGTTAATGAAGATCATAGATTTAAGCTGAAACACCCTCTTTAGCTGCTAGTTTAGTATGTCAGGTGACCTATAGAGACTAAGCCAAGTTATGACATTGGCCCAGGTCCTGACTGTTTCATGAGTAATTAAAAACAGATGGTAGAGGGAGTAGATAGTTGAGTCTGCTTTTTCCAGATGCAGCAACCTAAAACTCTGCTGATTGCATTGGTTACTCCCAAGTTAGCCTTCTGTTTCCTGAGTTGGTTCATAAAACTATTTCATTTTTCTTGAAAAATATTTTTTCATTTTGGCTTTATTCTGCATCTCTCCATGACCACTGCTCCCACTTTTAAAGTTGACTTATTATTATTATTTTTTATTGCCAGCAGAGTTATCACTGGTGCTTGGTGCCTGCACTGTGATGCGCCGCTCTCAGTTGCCATTTTTTTTTTCTTTTTCTTTTTTGGATTAAACAGAGATTGGGAGAGAAAGAAGAGATAAAGAGGGAGAGAGAAAGAGATACCTGAAGCAGTGCTTCACTACTCACAAAGCTTTCCTCCTGCAGGTATGGACTGAGTGTTCAAACCTGGGTCCTTGCACATTGTAACATGTGTACTCAACCAGGTGCTCCACCACCCAGCCCCTATCCCATAACTTCTTTACTCAGCCATCTTTTAATGGGCATTTAGGCTACTTCCACAATTTGGCTATTGTGAATAATGCATATACCTGGGGTGCATATGTCCCTTCAAGTTAGTGTTCTCAGTGTCCTCTGGATAAATGCCTAAGAGTGGTACTGCTGGATCACAAGGTAATTCCATTTTTATTTGTTGAAGGACTCACCATATACATATATATATATATTTTTAAAAATTTGTATTTGTTTATTCCCTTTTGTTGTCCTCATTGTTTTATTATTGTAGTTATTATTTATGTCGTTGTTGTTGGATAGGACAGAGAGAAACGGAGAGAGGAGGGGAAGACAAAGAGGGGTAGAGAAAGATAGACACTTGCAGAACTGCTTCACCACCTGTGAAGCGACTCCACTGCAGGTGGGTAGCAGGGGGCTCCAACCAGGATCCTTATGCTGTCCTTGCGCTTAACCCCCTGCACTACTGCCTGACTCCCTTATCTTTTTTTTTTTTTTGCTTCCAGGGTTATCACTGGGGCTCGGTGACTGTACAATGAATTATCTGCAGACCTGCTTCATTGCTTGTGAAGCGACCCCCTTGCAGGTTGATAGGACAGAGAGATCAAGAGAGGAGGGGAAGACAGAGAAGGGGAGAGAGAGACAGATACCTGCAGACCTGCTTCACTGCTTGTGAAAAGAACCCCCCTACATGTGGGGAGCTGGGGGCTCAAACCTGGTTCCTTAATCAGGTCTTTGCTTGGTGCCATGTGCACTTAACCTGCTGCACCACTGACTGCACCCTCACTATATATTCTTTCAACAGCAGTGTAGCAGAGTTCCTTCTCTTCCCAAACCTCTCTAATATCAGTCATTTCCTGGATTGTTGATGTAATCCATTCTCTCAGGTGTGAGATGTTATCTTAATGTAATTTTAATTTTCATTTCTCTAATGATAAGTAAAGTGGAGCATTTCTTCATGTGTCGGTAGGGCTATGTGTATCTCTTCTTTAGAAAACTGGTTCTTTAGCACACTTTTTTAGTAGGTTATTTTTGCTTCTTCTGTAAGTCTGTACTAATTCTGTATATATGTTTGATATTAGTCACTTGTCAGTGTGTGATTTGCAAATACAGGACAGACATTTGATTGTAATCTTTGACTATATTCATGACCTGAAGTACCATATTTAAAATATCAGGGCATTAAATCAGCAAGACACATGTTAGCTCTATTTTATATCATAAAGTGGTTTCCCTGCTTTAATCTTTTTTCGATAGCCAATCTCAAGAGACCGTGCTTTACAGGAAAGACATTCCCATCCTGGGATTATTTTAGCGGAAAGTACACAAGCAAAAAAACTAAGTTTTAAAGCTCCTGTAACTCTACATACATTTATGATTCAGCATTGGTACATGTTGAAATTGTTATGTAAGTTGAATTAGAATTCTTACTCTTTCAGCCTGCAAAGAACCTGGACAGTGATGAGGACTCTATTTTGGTGACTTTGTCCTTTGCTCTGTGCATTCTGGGGAGGAGAGCGCTGGGAACTGCAGCTCACAATATGGCCATCAGGTATCTGGAGAAACAGTGGGTATAGGTACCAGTACTTCATAGTTTTTACTGAGTTTTGCTAATATTTTTATAGTTATACTGCTTATAACCCTTTCATATAGTTGTTTCTAAAATAAATCACATAGATCCAGCAGTTAAAATGGAGCAGGAAGGCTGTAGCTCAATTGTAGAATACTTGCAGATTTTTGAACTGATTCTAATATGAAACAGTCACAATCTTGGGATTCTGGGTTTAGGTATTTTACAAGGGTCCTTGCAGATTTTTTTGGGAGGGGAGATTAACTGAAGCCATACATATGAAGTGGTTAGGTAAGCTGGTATCTATCACACTAAATACTTTTTCTGTTTTTAGTTACAAATAAAAGTCATTTTGTCAGGTCCATGAAATACTTGGACAGTATACTCTGTTGCTGTGTACATACCCCAAGTTGAAGCCTGACCCCCACTGCACTGAAAAAGGGCTCCAATGCTATGGTTTCTTTTACTCTTTCTTGCCCCCTACTTCTCTGTTCCTGTCTCTATGTAAAGAATAAAATAAGTAAATAAATAAATAATCATTATGTTTTCACTTAACCTAGACCCCACTCTGACTTGTATTGGGAAGATTGATTGATTGGATGTTTCCTTTTCCTTTTTTTTTTTTACTCTTTCTGCTAGCTCTCCCCCATTTGATGTAAAACAACATAATTCCTGCTCTTCTTAAGAGATAAACACAAAATTAAACCTTTTCCTGACCTCTCAGCCTCTTTCATCCTCCTGACATTCATGTTTTATTATTTTTTTTTGCATTCATCAACAAGCTCTTCAACTTTCATTCACAAATGAAATGGTGCCTATGGTACCCAATGGGCCGATCTGCCAGTTTGCCAGTCTGCCAGTCTGCCTTCTGCTCCTGGCAGACACTCCAGTAAAAATGTTTATAGGAATTTCACCTTTTCATATCACCCAGATTCACAGCCATATCCTTTGGAAGGCAACTGTGTTCACCATTATACCATCAACTGACTCATATTCTTCTCCTTTGAATTTTAGCCCCAAAGAACAGAAGTTCTTAACTCTGCCTGCTTATTGGAGTTACCTAGATTTATAGACATTAAAATCTCCATAGGAGCTTTTTCACATCCTGGTGGCCAGGCTTTAACTCAGTCCAGATCAATGACATAAGAATAGTAGGTGAGCCATACTTCAGACTTGCATTTATGCTTCCTCCCCCTGCAGGTGAGGACCAGAGGCTTGAACCCAAGTTCTTGAGCACTGTAATATGTGTGTTCTACCAGATGGGCCACATCAGGCTTTCTAACAGCTCTCCAAAGGATTTCATTATGTGGCCAAAACTGAATCTCACAGAGAACTCAGAACAATGGGGGAGTCTATAAAAGAATGCCTCCATTTAACTTTCATTCACTGGTTTCTTATCTGCTTGATCTTTTTTCAATACTTTATTGGATTGTTGAGAGGCACTCTGCAAAAGGAATCCTGCTGATAACCAATTATCAATTGGTTTGAGTTGAGTTTTATACTATTAAGTTGGATCACAAATTACTCAAGGGCAAGGCCTACTTGTGAGATACATGCATATATGGGAGGAATAATTATTTACAGTAAATATAGTTGTTGGTACGTGTATAAAATTTCTTCATTTTCTTCAAAACACTCTCACCCTCCAGGTGAGGTCCTCCTCCACCATCATACAACAGGACCTGAAACCCCTCTCAACACCTCTTCTCTCCCACTCCCCCCAAAGTGCTTTATTTTGCTACTTGTGTGTTTTTTTCTGACAATCCTCACAACCAGTGTCCATTTTGTAGACTAGCCTAGGGAGACCTATGAACTGTGTTTTCACATGCCTTCCTATAGGGAACAGCAGAGAACCATTTCTGTTAGCAAGCTAGGCAAGTGAAACTTGTGAGTTGGTACAGAGTGAGGTATGGTGGTTGGCAGTCTCTTCATGTCTCTCTGCAGTAGCCTTGATCCACTAAGAGGACAACAAGATAATTAGAATTTGTGACTTAAGCTACTCTAGCTTACTCATCTCAGAATTGTATGATTTTCTTCATAGGTGAGAAATGCTGAGTTATAGGCTGTGTTAATATGCATTACCTGAATATACTCAGGAAAGAAACTGACTTTTTCCTCCTGCCTGATTCAGTCTTATACTAGATCTAAACAGTTCATTTGTGATCCTCTGGGGGCTAATTTGTGATAGTTTGAAGATCTAACAGAAGGCTCTTTCCTAGGATTTGTAAAATCTATATGATGTGGATACTGTATGGGGCAGGAGAGGGATCCTTATTAAATTGTAAATAGTGTTATTTCAGAAGGGCTTCTAAACACCTCAGACTCAAAATCACAAAATCAAAGATAACACTATCAATATAATAGACTTTCATGCACAAAATGCTGAATTTGAGCAGTGGTGCGCTATATATATATGTATATATGCACTGTGCACCTGTTTTGTCATGTGCAGGACCAATGATTGAGCATGGCCCTTATGCTTTAGAGGAAGCTTTGGAGCTTTGGTGTTGTGGTATCTTTCCTCTCTTCCTTTGCCTTTCCATCTATCCTTTGTTTCTGTCTTTATCTTTCTATATGAAAAATTTGTCGCAGAGAATTGTGTCCAGTGAGGGGAAAAAAAAAAAGAAAAAAAAGAAAATCACAGGAACCTGGCCCTCTCTTCACTGAAAGAATATTCAGCAGTGTTATGGTTTCTTTCTCTCTCTCTCTCTCTCTCTTACTCTCATTCTTGTTCTCACTCTCTCTCTCATTCAATCAAGAATGGTAAAGTTGCATTCTCTCCCCACCTCCCCCCAAAAAATCACAAAATTACTTTTCAGATAACTTGAAGTGTACAGACAGATGGTCTTTTGTTTGTTCAGTTTAAAAGTTTTTAAAACAAATTTCAAGTTTTATTGTAAATTACAGATAAAGTACTTCAAAGATTTTACTCTTTCATTTCCTAAGATCTTTCCAAAGATCTCTTCGATCTTATTCTTTGTGTAAATTGATAAAATATTCCAGACCCAGGTGTTTCTAGCTTGGTCTGCTTTATTTGTTTTTTCCTTGATTAAGCACCATGCTTACCAGCTGCTTTTTTAAACCTTGTTTTGATGGGATTTTCTTTGTTTCAAACAGTTTTTCATACTCAATGTCAGTTCTGCTTGTTCAAAACATAGTGATGAGATAAATCTAGGAATAATACTCTTGCTATTCTAGGGAAAGATCTGATTATCTGGGACTGGTTCACTTTACTTAGAGGTCTCACACTATAGTAAAATCATACAATATGCTTTCCTTTCAGTCTTCGGCTTACAAAAGGTAATTTATTTTACACGCTGCCTTAGGCCAGTGGTTCAGGGCCTGAAATCCATGAGGTTCTGATTTAATAGAATATTTTGTGGAGGAGCAAGGATATTGGAACCTGTTAGGGTTTCAACCTCTTCAACCAAACAGCTGCACTATAGATTTTCTATGCTATAATTTTAATAAATGATTATGTTAAAAATAACTTTTACAGTTCAAAAGAAAATTGAACTTTTTCCCCATTTTATTGGAGGGTTAATGGTTTACAGTATAGCTGTTGATACGTGGGCACAATATCTCATCTCCCCATGATAAGTGTCTACAGGACATCTTATGCCCAACTTGGGTCCTTTTCCACCATCATGTATCAAGGCCCCAATGCCCTCTTCACCCTTTCTCTTCCATTCCTTCCCTAGAGTCCTTTTCGTTGGTGCAGTAAACCACCCCCAGTCCGCATTTCACTTTGCTAAGCATAGTTTTACTGGCACAGTTTTGTCATACTTTCACTAATGCTAGATATTCAGTCTAATTTTTTCTAGTTTCATAGATGAAATATTTTATCTTGTTCCACTTTGTATTTGCATTATTCTAATGAGAGTTAATTTGCACTTTTTAAAAAATATTTCTTCCCCTGGGAATTGCCTGCCCATTATATACTTTACTCATTTTTGCCAAGAACTTACTAAACTTGAGGAGCTATTTTCATATTAGGATATCAGTATATGTTCAGCTATTTCTATCAAGACATATTTATTTTTTGTGCATGACACTTTAACTGTTTTTCCCTCTGTGTTACTGAGGGGGTAAATGATTTACAATAAACTTGTTGACACATAGGTACAATTTCTTACCTCCTTATGATAGTTTTCTGCAAGACATGCTCTCTCTTAACCTAGGTCCTTTTCCATCATCATGCACCAAGACCCCAAAACCCCTCCATTCCTCAACAGACTTATGAAAAAATCCTTTAAAATCACTGATAATCAGAGAAATGCAAATAAAAACAATAGTGATATGTCACTTTAACCTGTGAGGATGCCATAAATTAGAAAAGACAGAAGCATCATCTGTTGTAGTGGCTACAGGAAGAAAAAAGGAACTCTTCTACGTTGCTAGTGGGAATATAAATTGGTTTAACAGTGTAAAGACTCATTAAAATGCTAGAAATGGACGTACACTATGAAACAATGATTCATCTCCTGGTGATATATCCAAAGGAAACAAAGATATAAACAAGACCTATGCACACCTATGTTCACAGCAGCACAATTTATAATGGCGTAAAGTATGGAAGTATGGGTCGATCTACCAATGCCCATATTCAGTGGGGAAGCAATTACAGAATCCAAACCTTCCACCTTCTGCATCCCATAATGATTCAGGGTCCATACTCCTAGAAGGATAAAGAATAGGAAAGCTTTCAAGGGTGAGGGGATGGCATATGGAATTCTGGTAGTGGGAACTGTGTGGAATTGTATCCCTCTTATCCTGTGGTCTTGTCAATATTTCCATTTTATAAATAATTTTTAAAAATTTTCAATCCATTAAAAATATTAACATATGGGTTAAAAAAAAACAAACTCAGAAGCAACCCAGACGCCCAGTGATAGATGAGTGACTAAGAAAGCTGTACTACTGGATTATTATGCAGCTGTTAAAAGTGATGAAGTCATCTCCTTGGCCACATATTTATGACCTTTAAAAACTAATTTTCAATTTCTATATTTTGAGTTTTTAATTTTTAATTTATCTTTATTTATATATTGGATAGAGACAGCCAGAAATTGAGAGGGAAGAGAGTGATAGAGAGGAAGAGAGACAGAGAAACACATGCTGCTCTTTTTTTTTTTTGCTCCACTTGCAAAGCTTTCCCCCTCATGGGACCAGGAGCTTGAGTCTGGGTCCTTGTATATTGTTAACATATGTACTCAGCCATCTGTGCCACCACTCAGCCTCCGAATTTCTACATTTTGTGTATTTCTCTTTTTTAATATTTTATTCATTTGATAGAGACAGAAACATTAAAAGGTAGAGATAGAATGGGAGAGAGAAAGAGAGGCATTTGTATCACAACATCACCACTTGAGAAACTTGTCTTTTTGCAGGTAGTGGGGCAGAGGCTTGAACCTGGATCCTTGTGTATTATAATGTGTGCTCAAATGGGTGAGCCACCTCTAACCCTCATTTTGTGTCCTTCTTAGAAATATTTTTCAGCTCCAGGACATCAAAATAGTAGCCTTTATATTCTTCTGACACAGTTTTGTCTATATTTCTTATTTATTTACCTTACATAAGCATATGCATTTATTAATTTTTAAATTTACTTATCTGTACTTATGTCTTCCCATTAAATATTTTAATCTTGTTTTATCTGAATTTTTTTTTAGTTTAGTTCTCTTTTTACTGTTTCATGGATTCTGGAAGAGGACACAAATTTGGGTCAAAGACAAAGGACTTTATCTCTCACAGTACAACAGCATTATAAGCTGGATTGTGTGCCAGGCAAGGTACATACAATATCTGCTGATATCCAGCCTCTAGAATATACTATCATATACAATATGGTACATAAGGACCCAATTTTTTCCCAAAACACATAGCAGATAGTTTAATACCATAATGCATTGGTTAGTTAATTAGTTAAAACCACTACTAACTTGAAATAATACTTTTGCCACAGACTACATTCCCATACATAAATGGTATGCTTCTGGATATGTTTTTCTGTTAAAGTGATCATTTTCTCTCTTCTTATAACAAAAACATATCGTTTTGTTTACTAGAGAGATATACTGTTTTGTTTATACTGGGTAATTTAGCTTATCAGATATCAAGATAGTCAACATAGTCAACATAGTCAACGACTGCCACCTCTCCAGATTCAAAGGAGGTCTCGAAACTTTACATCAGGCTCAACCTGACGCTGTTGACTGGCTACGGAAGAAGGGCAAACGCTAGAAGAAGAAAAGTGTTAATGTCATTAAATGTTTCACCGATATATTCTTCTGTCTATTTTATACTTTAAGTTCTGATGTCCAGATCTTTGATCCATTTGGAGTTAATTTTGGTGTATGGTGTTAATTGGTGGTCTAGTTTCAGTTTTCTACATGTAACTGTCCAATTCTGCCAACACTATTTCTTACAGAGACTTTCTTTTCCCTATGGGCAGATTTGGCTCCTTTGTCATACATGAGGTGTCTGTACATGTATGGATTGTGTTCTGGGCTCTCTATCCTATTCCATTGGTCCATATGACCATTTTTTTCAGTAGGTTATACTACTGCTTTGTAGTATAACCTGAAGTTGGATATTGTGATGCCTCCATTTTTCTTCTTTTTCCTTAGGAGTGGTTTTGCTATTCCTGCTATTTTTAGAGTTCCACACAAATTTTTGAATAATCTTTTCAATTTCCTTGAAATATATCATTGGGATTTTAATAGAGATTGCATTGAATCTAGAGATTGCTTTTGCCAAAATTGCCATTCTAATGATATTTATTCTCTCAATCCATGAATAGGGGATGCTCTTCCATTTCTTTGTGTCATCCTCTATTTCTTTTAACAGTGTTTTATAGGTTTCCTTGAAAAGATCCTTTACATCCTTTGTTAGATTTATTCCTAGAGATTTAATCTTTTTGGGTTCAATTGTAAATGATATTGCTTCCTCCAGTTTCATTTATTCTGACCTATCTTTTGCATAAATGAATGTTATGGATTTATGGGTATTGATTTTGTAGCCTGCTACTTTACTGATTTTATTGATGATTTCCCGTAGTTTCTTGGCAGAGTTTCTAGGTTCTTCTAGGTATACCAACATATCATCTGCGAATAATGAGAATTTAACTTCATCCCTTCCAATTTGGATTCCTTTGATATCTTTTTTTTTTTTTTGTCTGATTGCTATGGCAAGGACTTCTAGGACTATGTTGAATAAAAATGGTGAGAGTGTAGCTAGTGGCTTATTTATTTTATTTAATCAAAAAAACAGATCTTGAAAAAAAAAACAGATCTTGGTTTCATTAATCTGCTAATGGTCTTCTTGTTTTTCATTGATTTCTGCTGTGATTTTGACTATTTCCTGTCTCCTACTGACTGTTGGTTCTTTTTTATTGCTTCAATACCTAGTTGATTAAGGTGGCTTGTTAGATGGTTTACTAGTGATTTCTCCTGTTTATTAATGTGGGCCTGTATTGCTCTGAAATTCCCTCTCGGCACTGCTTTTGCTGCATCCCATAGGGTCTGGTAGCTGGTTTCTTCATTTACATTGGTATTGAGATAATGCTTAATTTCTTTTTTGATCTCTCCAATGACCCACTTATTGTTCAGCAGTATATTGTTTAGTCTTCAGGATCTAGGGAAATTTATTTTCCTTTTTTGTGGTCTGAGAAGATTCATTTTATAATTTTATAATTTTAATGTCTACATATATGTTTAGACTGTCTTTGTGGCCCAGAATATGGTCAATCCTTGTAAATATTTCATGTGTACTTGAGAATAATGTGTATCCATTACTTTTGGGATGGAAAGTTCTGTATATATCTATTAGGGCCATTTAATTTATGGTTTCATTTAAGTTTGCTATTTCTCTATTGATCTTTTTGTCCAGATGTTCTGTCTCTTGCTGTGAGTGATGTGTTGAAATCTCCTACTATTATTGTGTTGCTATAAGTGTCTCCCCTGAATTCAGTAAGTGTTTGTTTTATGTATTTGGGTGCTCCTAAGTTGGGGGAATTTATATTAATGATGGTTATATCTTCTTGTTGGATTGATCCTTTAGCCATTATGTAATGTCCTCCTCTCTCTTTGATTACTTTCTTTGCCTGAAAGTCTATTTTATCAGAAAATAGAATAGCTGTCCCTGCCCCTTTTTGTGAGTTATTAGCTTGGAACATCTTGCTCCAACCTTTTATATTCAGTTTCTGTGTGTCTTTTCTTTGGATGTGTGTTTCCTGAAGACAAATAATGGATGGATCCTGTTCTTTAATCCATTTAGCTACTCTGAGTCTTTTGATAGGTGAATTTAGGCCATTCACATTTAAGGTGATTACTGATATATGTGGTTTACTTATGCCCATTCTGATTTTTACTTTGAGTTTATTTTAAATTGTTGAGTCTTTGCCCATTTGTTTCTATTTAATCTATTGTGTGGGTCAATTTCTGTAGTGAATTTCTCACTGATTTTTCTTGTGTTTTCTGTAAATCTCTGTTCCCTGTTTTGTTTTGTGGTTACCAGGTGTGTAACAACTAGCATTGGGTATCTAGAAAAGTCTTTTTTTAAGTTGCTCTTGTTAACAAACATTAGATAGGGCTTCTGTGTCTTTTAATTCCCTCCTCTATTTGCTTGTTGTTCTTTCCTATTTATTGTGTTCTTGTTTCTAGACTACTGCTGTTCACCTCACTGAGAATGTGTGTTCCTTTGCTTCCTCCTTTCCTGTAAGACTCCATTCAGTATTTCTTGTAAGGTGGGGTTGATTGTGGCACATTCCTTTAGCTTTTGAATATTTGGGAATACCTTTCTTTCACCTTTATACTTGAAGGATAATTTTGCAGGATACAAAATTTGTGGCTGAAATCCCCTCTCCTTTAGTGCCTTGAATATGCCATTCCACTCTCTCCCTGCCTCTATGGTTTGTGAAGAAAAATCTGATGAAAGTCTGATATTTCTCCCTTTGTATGTAACTTTTTTCCTTTCCCTAGTAGCCTGTAAAATTTTCTCCTTGCTGTTGAGTTTTGATAATTTTATAATAATATGCCTTGGTATTGGTCATTTTGGATTTGTGGTCAGTCTGCCTCCAAAATAGGTATGTTCTGAGGATTGCCTAGGTGAGGGAATTTTTCATCTAAAATTTCTCTGAAAATTACCTCTGGACCTTTGACCCAGTCTACTTCCTCAGGTATCCCTATAACTCCTATGTTAGACCTTTTTATGGAGTCTGCAATTTCACAGAGACTAGCTTCATTATTTCTAAACATTTCCTCTCCCTCATCTTTGAATTGAAAGAGTGGGCTAATTGTATCTTCTAGATTGGAAATTCTTTCTTTTGCATGTGTGAGTCTATTTCGTAAGCTTTCTGCCCAAGATTGAACTGCACTAATGATGTCTTTCAGTCCTTGCTGTTCTGTTTGAAATTTTTCCTCCATGCTGTTTAACTCTACTTTAAGTTCTTCTTTCATGTATTGCAGCTTCTTATCAAATTCCAAAGTAAAATTCTCTTTCAACTCTTGCTCATATTCTTCTAACATTCTCATAAGCTTTCTATAGTCTGTCTCTGATAGACTCTTTGCATCTACTTCTCTCTGTGTGAAGTGACATGCTCTTTAATTGTCTACTTTTTTTTTAATTGGGCTTTTACATGTTTTATTTATTTGAATTCTAGTGATACAGAGAAAAAGAAAGCTAGATGAGGGGGTTGGGTGCTGTTGTACGTGATTGAGTGCACATGTTATAATGTACATGGACCAAAGTTTAAGACCCTGGTCCCTACCTGCAGGAGGAAAGCTTTTTATTTATTTATTTATTTATTTTATTTAAGAAAGGATTAATTAACAAATCCATAGGGTAAGAGGGGTACAACTCCACATCCCACCCCCTCCCCTGATAGCTTTCCCATTCTCTATCCCTCTGGGAGCATGGACCCAGGGTCGTTGTGGGCTGCAGAAGGTGAAAGGTCTGGATTCTGTAATTGCTTCCCCGCTGAACATGGCTACTTCTTTGCTTTCATATGTGTGGTGTTGGTTATTGCTGGCCAGCAGGTGATGCTGTTGTGACCTTTGCTTTCCACTTGAATCAGAGGCTTTAGGTGGGGGGGAGGGGTGTTTTGGGCAAACCTTTGAGTCAGCATTCACATCCTCCTGGATGTACTTGATCCTAAGAATGAGAACAGAAAAAAGATAGATGGTAATAAGATAATAAGAGACTTGTCCAAGCAACAATCAGTATCAGAGGCAAAATTTAAACCAGGTTGGATCTTCTGGCTAACATCCCTTCAACTCTGTTGGACTTCATACACTGCTTCTCTGTCTAGTGCCTGAATACTAAAACCAAGTGAAGTACATTGGAATTACTCACAGGACACCACAGCCTTGCTTTCCAACTTCTCTTTACTAAGTAGGAAATATGTGCTATCAAAACAAAGATTTGGTTTGATTTTAGAGTCAGAGAAATTTCCTTGATGAAATAATTATCCAACTACGACACCATCCCCCCAGACAATAACTTAGGTCACCTGCATATTAGATGTCAGGCACAAGTAAAAACTAGTAAAGTCATGGGCCCCTAGGAATATATCTAAAATACACCTACTAGCTTTTTCCAAAATGGAGACCACAAATCATCATCTGCAATATTCCAGCTGGATCAGGGAAGAGAGTATCTCACAAATATGGGAAAAGCATATTTTTTAAAAAAGTATATTGTGTCCAGGACACAATCAGGTCAGGATTTCTGCTGAATATAGTCATTAGTGTATTTAAGTTATCACTAGGGCTTCCCAACTTAAGGTTGAATTTTTCAAATAGAAAGAAACAAAAAGATTAAGGGGGAGAGAGAAAGGTGCCACAACAGAAAAGGTGTCCCCAGTGCACTAGGGACCAGGTGTGAAACTCGGTTTCATGTATGACAAAGCTGGCACCCTCTCAGGTGAGCTATCTCACCAGCTTATATAACCATCAGTTTAAAATTAGGAAATTGGTAGTGAATGACCTCGCAAGGGTAAAGTAGAGGCAGACTCAAGAAGTAGGTTTTGGTTCTGTTTTTATTTTTTATTTATTTATTTTTTTATTTAAGAAAGGATAAATGGACAAAACCAATTGTGTGGAGGGGTACAACTCCACACAATTCCCACCACAAAATCTCCATAACCCACGCCCTCCCCTGATAGCTTTCCCACTCTCTATCCCTCTGGGAGCATGGACCCAGGGTCATTGTGGGTTGTAGAAGGTGGAAGGTCTGGCTTCTGTAATTGCTTCCCCGCTGAACATGGACGTTGACTGGTCAGTCCATACTCCCAGTCTGCCTCTCTCTTTCCCTAGTACGGTGGGTCTCTGGGGAAGCGGAGCTCCAGGACACATTGGTGGGGTCTTCAGTCTAGGGAAGAGTGGCCGGCATCCTGATGACATCTGGAACCTTGGTGACTGAAAAGAGAGTTAACATACGAAGCCAAACAAATTGTTGAGAAATCATGGACCCAAAGCTTATAATAGTGGAGAGGAAGTGTTAGGGGGGTACTCACTGCAAACTCTAGTGTACTTCTGCTTTCAGGTATATATTTTGCAGTAGTTTGCGGATACATGTGAACATAAGCTCTCTCTCACAGAACCTGGTGTATATCTAGGTTTTGGGACTTTGTTAGAAAGTGAACCACCTGAGATGGAATTAGAGTATACTATGAAAGGAAAGGTCACACCTGAGTAATGAAGCTGAAGGGTTGTCATTCCACACGTGAAGTCTCTGGACACAGTCTGAAGTGAAGCATGTTGAGGTGGCCATCATTGCGTTGGTTAGGTTCTGATTGGCAGATGCAATATTATTTGGTATGGATTGGGAGAGGCATATGGGGAAGTGGGCCCTATCCAAGGGTTCCAGGACTGGGGGAAGTAGAGGCTCTATAGTGGAGATAGTGAGGTTCCTGCTGTCTTAGGGTTCAAAAAGACAATCGATAGTTAATGTTATTATCACATTATTTGGTAATTGGGTTAACTTTGAAAAGTCCTTTTATTAGGGTTTGCTGTACAGTACCCAGTATCTTGTATATAGCTCAGAGGACATCCAAAAGGCTAACAAACATATGAAAAACTGCTCTAGGTCACTTATTGTCAGAGAAATGCAAATTAAGACAACACTAAGATACCACCTCACTCCTTTAAGAATGGCATACATCAAAAAGGGCAGCAGCAACAAATGCTGGAGAGGTTGTGGGGACAGAGGAACCCTTTTACATTGCTGGTGGGAATGTAAATTGGTCCAGCCTCTGTGGAGAGCAGTCTGGAAAACTCTCAGAAGGCTAGACATGGACCTTCCATATGATCCAGTAATTCCTCTCCTGGGGTTATACCCCAAGGACTCCATAACACCCAACCAAAAAGAGGTGTGTACTCCTATGTTCATAGCAGCACAATTCATAATAGCTAAAACCTGGAAGCAACCCAGGTACCCAACAATAGATGAGTGGCTGAGAAAGCTGTGGTATATATACGCAATGGAATAGTATGCAGCTATCAAGAATAATGAACCCACCTTCTCTGACCCATCTTGGACAGAGCTAGAAGGAATTATGTTAAGTGAGCTAAGTCAGAAAGATAAAGTTGAGTATGGGATGATCCCACTCATCAACAGAAGTTGAGTAAGAAGATCTGAAAGGGAAACTAAAAGCAGGACCTGACCAAATTACAGCAGGAGCCTCACATCTCCACTATAGAGCTTCTACTTCCCCCAGTCCTGGAACCCTTGGATAGGGCCCACTTTCCCGTATGCCTCTCCCAATCCATATCAAATAATATTGCATCTGCCGATCAGAACCTAACCAACACAACGATGGCCACCTCAACATGCTTCACTTCAGACTGTGTCCAGAGACTTCACGTGTGGAATGACAACCCTTCAGCTTCATTACTCAGGTGTGACCTTTCCTTTCATAGTATACTCTAATTCCATCTCAGGTGGTTCACTTTCTAACAAAGTCCCAAAACCTAGATATACACCAGGTTCTGTGAGAGAGAGCATATGTTCACACGTATCCGTAAACTACTGCAAAATATATACCTGAAAGCAGAAGTACACTAGTTTGCAGTGAGTACCCCCCTAACACTTCCTCTCCACTATTCCAAGCTTTGGGTCCGTAATTGCTCAACAATTTGTTTGGCTTCGTATGTTAACTCTCTTTTCAGTCACCAAGGTTCCAGATGTCATCAGGATGCCGGCCACTCTTCCCTGGACTGAAGACCCCACCAATGTGTCCTGGAGCTCCGCTTCCCCAGAGACCCACCCTACTAGGGAAAGAGAGAGGCAGACTGGGAGTATGGACCGACCAGTCAACGCACCTTTTCAGCAGGGAAGCAATTACAGAAGCCAGACCTTCCACCTTCTACAACCCACAACCCACAATACCCTTGGTCCATGCTCCCAGAGGGATAGAGAGTGGGAAAGCTATCAGGGGAGGGGTTGGGATATGGAGATTGGGTGGTGGGAATTGTATGGAGTTGTACCCCTCCTACCCTATGGTTTTGTTAATTAATCCTTTCTTAAATAAAAAAGAAAAAAAACAGACTGAATCTTTTTAATATATAGGCTGTGTATTTGATATGCGGACTCTCTCAAAAGTCTAGACCAAGTAGATCAGAAGCAACCAATAGCACAGCTATATACAAGATACTGGGTTCTGTTTTTATTTTTATATTTTATTATTTTATTTTTATTAGTGATTTGATTGATGATAGTTTGATTATAAGATTTCATGTTAAGTGAGATTAGACAGAAAGAGAAGTATGTATATGGAGTGATATCAATCTCAAACAGAAGTTTAAAAATAAGAACAGAAAGGAAAACACAAAGCAGAACTTGGACTGGGTTTGGTGTATTGTGCCAAGGTAAAGGACTCTGGGGGAAGAGGGTGTTTTCAGGTCATGGTGCTAGATGGTGGAGGAGGACCTCGGCTGGGGGTAAGGGTGTTTTGTAGTAAACAGAAATTTTACACATGCACCAACAAGTGTATTTACTGTAAGCTATTAATCCCCCCACCAATTAAAAATATATAAGATATCAGGAATATGGTTTCACATGACAATTATCACCAAAGTTCTGTGTCTCTGCCCCCAGTAACCAACATAGTTCTCAAAAAGTCTAAAAGACAGTTTGGTTCCCTTTTTCTTTCTCTTTTAATCTCTCATTTTCATAATCATAATATCTCTCATTATCTTCTTCCTTTCCTTTCTTCCTGCCATTCTTTTTCTGCAAGTTCATACACTTTATCTGTATCCTACATGGAAGCAAAATTATCTTGTAGTTCTCTTTCACCTCTGTACTTATTACACTTAGTATATTCATGAAAAGATTAGTTCAACCTCAGATCTTTTTTTTCTATTTCTTTTTTTAAATTGATTTAATAGTAATCGACAAGACCCTAGGATAAGAAGGGTACAGTTGGGGATTCGGTGGTAGCGCAGCGGGTTAAGTGCACATGGCAGCAAAGTGCAAGGACTGGCTAAGAATCCCAGTTCTAGCGCTGGCTCCTCACTTGTGGGGGGGGTTGCTTCATGGGCGGTGAAGCAAGTCTGCAGGTGTCTGTGTTACTCTCCCCTTCTGCCTCCCCTCCTCTCTTGATATCTCTCTTCCCTATCCAAGAACAACAGCAATGATAACAATAGTAATAATGACAACAACAAGGGCAACAAAAATGGGAAAAATGACCTCCATCAGTGGATTTCTAGTGCAAGTACCGAGCCCCAGCTGGAGGAGAGAGAGAGAGAGAGAAAGAGAGAGGAGAGAGAATGGGTAATATTACATACTATTCCCAAAACCAGAGTTCTATATCCCATGCCCTCCATTAGAAGCTTTCCTATTCTTTATCCCTCTGGGAGTATGGACTCAGGGTCTTTATGGGGTGCAAGAGGTGGAAGGTCTGGCTTCTGTAATTGCTTCTCCACTGGATAAGGGTACTGGCAGGTCAATCCATACTCCCAGCCTGTTTCTTTTTTTTTAATTTATAAAATGGAAATATTGATAAGACCATAGGGTAAGAGGGGCACTACTCTACACAGTTCCCACCACTAGAACTCTGTATCCAATCTTCTCCCTTGATAGCTTTCCCATTCTTTGTTGCTCTGGGAGTATGGACCCAGGATCATTGTGGAGTGCAGAAGATGGAAGGTCTGGCTTCTACAATTGCTTCCCCACTGAACATGGGCGTTGGCAGGTCAATCCATATGCCCAGCCTGTCTCTCTCTTTCCCTAGTGGGGTAGGGAACTGGGAAGGTGGGGTTCCAGGACAAATTTGTGGGGTCATCTGCCCAGGGAAGCCACATTGGCATCATGGTATCATCTGGAACCTGAGGGTTGAAAAAGAGTTAAGATATAAAGCAGAACAAGTTGTTGACTAATCATGAGCCTAAAGGCTGTAATATTGCAGATGATGATTTGGGGTCTCCGTTTTGGAAAAAGCTAGTAGGTCTATTTTAGGTATATTCCAAGGGGCCCATGACTTTACTAATTTTTGCCTGTGCCTGACATCTAATATGCAGATGACCTAAGTTATTGTCTGGGGGATGGTGTCATAGTTGTAAAAAGAACCAGAAAGCTGGATCAGGGAAGAAAGTATCTCACAAATATGGGGAAAGTATATAAATATTGTTAACTGTAAACCCCATCAATTTGATCTGGGGCCCATAGTCAGCACAGGAGCCTATGTAACCTCTGCATCCCTGTAGGTCTGAGTTCATATTCCATGGTCATGGCTAGGAACGTTCCAGGCTATGCCAATTTCAGGACCATCATCCTCGGATGATAGACAGACTATGCTATCCAACCTCCCTTTGGAGAATGGAACACTCCCGATGCTTGTTGATCCTCATTGGGGGTCAAGTCCTATAGAGGCCCACAGAGGGGTCCATTATGTAGTTCCTGCTGGAGATGACCAGTGACAGCGGTGAGTGGAATCTGTTAGAGGTCTAAGCCCACCATGTCTATGTCAGAATCCCAGGTCTCCCTGACTAGGGTCCCAAGTGATGGGGTGACCTGGTAGTGATTAAAGAATCATCATTAAAGTATGCCAGTTTCTTGCCCTTATTGAGCTTTTGTAATCCTTACTTTGTCTAACAAGGTTAGCTTTGGAGTAATTGGAGGGACATGCAATAGGAGGAAGGTGAGGAAGGTATCTAGGTCTAAATAGAGACTATTTGATTAGGTATTTTATAGTGTCTTTTTAGGTCTTTCTGCTTGCTTGCTACATTTATTGACTCACTGAAAACTACTTTGCACTTTTCTTTTAAGGTCTATGTTCCCCCCCAGCTTATGGATACATGTACATATGCCCTATCTCATGGACCCTGGTCAATATCTAGGTTTTGAGGTTTATTAAGAGGTGCACCACCTGAAGTGAAATTAAGGAGTCCTGTGAGCTAGGAACAGTCTCACAAGAATAATGAAGCTGGTGGGTTGACATTCCACACCTGATGTATCTGGATGCAGTCTGAAGTGGAACAAGCCAAGGTGGTACTGGTTGCACTGAACGGGTTGGGATCAGCAGGTGCTATATCAATTGGTATGAATTGGGAGAAGCATGCAGGAAAGTAAACCTCACCTTAGAGGTTTCAGGACTGGGAGAAATATGGTTTTATAGAAAAGGGGGAAGGTTCCTGCTGTCTTAGGGTTTAAGAAAGCAGTAGATAGTTACAACTATAACCAAATCATTTGGCAATTGGGTTAACTTTGAAAGTCCCATTGTTTGGATTTGCTGACGTATATAAGACCTCACCAAATTTATATATTTCTATCTTTGCCTAGTGGGGTTCTGGAGAGATGGGGTTTCAGAACACACGGGTGAGGTCGTCTATCCAGGGAAGTCAGGTTGGCATCATAGTAGCATCTGCAAATTGGTCACTGAAAAACATTAAGATATAAAGCAGCTTGCTGCACTTATTTGCACTGCAAACTATTGTGTATTTTTACTTTAAGGCATATATTTTTCTCTAACTTATAGATACATGTGCACATGTGTTCTATCTCATGGGCTCTGGTCTTATCTAGGTTCTATGGCTTTGTTAGGAAGTGTACCACCCAAAGTGGAATTAAAGAGTTCTATGAATTAGGTGAGGTCTCACCAGAGCACTAGAGCTGAAGGGTTGACATCCTATGCCTGTCATCTCTGGACAAAATTTGAAGTGAGACATTTCAGGGTGGTACTGGTTGCACTGATTTGGTTGAGATCAGCAGATGCAATTCAAATTGTAGGGATCTAGAAAAGTATGAGGGAAAACAAACGACACCCCAGATGTTCCAGGATGGGGAGAAATATGTGTCTTTTTTATTTTTTTTAAAGAATGGGGAAATTTCCTGCTGTCTTAGAGTTTAAGAAAGCAATATATAGTTATTGTTATAACCAAATTATTTGGGAATTTGTTTTACTTTGAAAATCCCATAGTTAGGAGTTGCTGAATCATACAAGGTTTCACCATGATTTATGTTATTTAATGCTATTTACAAATAACTGTATCTTATATACAGACAAGACCTGTTGCTTCTGGTCTCCCTGGTCTAAGATTATAGGTGATTTAATATTTCAAAGATAAGGTCATTATAAGAGATGTATTAACAATTTAAGCCCACTGTTAAAATTCAATCAGGTTACGAATTTGAAACCTCAATTGCTTAGATTGAAGGAATATATACTCAGAACTGGGGTCTATGCATCAGGAAGTTATAGCTGTTCAGTCTCTTTTTCCCTTCTCATATTGACTAAATAGTGGTTTATAAGACTATATGTTAATAATAGTATATATTAACACCATTCCTACTACCAGAGGTCTATGTCCCTATCTCCTATCCCCTATAGTGAAGCTGAAAATCTACCCATCACCATCCCCCAGAGTTTTCTACCTTGAGACAGTACTCCAAACTCAGTCAAATTCTGCTTTCTGTTCTTCTTTTTCAACTTTGCTTAAGAGTGGGATCATAAACTTTGTTTATGAGTGGGATCATCCTCTCTTCCTGGCTTATCTCACTTAACATAATTACTTCTAGCTCTATCCAAGATGAATTGAAGAAGGTGAGTTCATTGTTCTTAATAGCTGAGTAGTATTCCATTGTGTAGCCTGTTAAAATTTTAAATGCAGTACTGGAAAGTAATAACTCATTCAATAGGGAGAATGTCCTGCCATGTTTATGACCCAGGCTTTAGCCCCAGCACACAATATGGGAAGTGGTACCACAGCACTAGGGGGAAGTTCTGGTGCTACAATATCTCTCCCTCTCTATATGTCTGCGTATCTCTCTCTCTTTATATATGGATTTTAAAATGTTAATCAACAGAGTCTCACATGTGTGAATTCTAGCTGCCACTCACTCTAAAATTTATTTTTAAAAAAGCAACTTCATTTTCTAGAGAGGCAGTAGCCGGCATAGTCATGTATTGGCTTCTGTGTTTCTTCAGTATGGCTTGACATCTGTTCCCACTGATACATCTTCTTTCTAAACTTCTGGCCTGCTTTCTCTTATAGGAAAGCATTATAATAATGTATTATCTATTGGTATACACAAGAATGAAATGAGCTGATGGAAAAGGAAGCACTTAGTAATGCATGAACCACCAGAAAATACAAGATATTGTCTTTCTTTCTGCCTCACTTCTAATTGCTCAGAGGTGGTATTTGTTTGGAAAACTTAAGCAGAAAAATGTGGTCAGCAGTAGTGGAATGACCATGAAACCAGTGGATAGTTGCCGGAATCACAGATGTAAGAGAAGCATGCTGCCATACTGAAGTGGAGATGCTTTGAATCTGAAATACTGACTTAGGTAAACAAGCACATACTCTGTAAACATCTCCGTTACTAATCAGCCAGGATGGGGAAACCCAGGCTGCAAATCACACTTAATTGTTTGCATATGCTCTTTAAGCTCTCCATTTGTGGCAACATGCTGCAACAGAAGGTGCTTTGCAATGCTGTCTGTAAACACATATTACATGAACCTGTTTGGAAATTAACTAAAATGAACAAATCATCCATTGTTCTGGAGAGCCCATTGTTGAGTGCTATAGAAACCATCCCAGCATTCAAACTGTTTTCTTTGAAATCCTAAGATTCATTAAGATTGGATTTAATATAATGACCCCAATTGTCCAAAACTTGAAATTGGTGGCCTCCAACAGTATCCTCCTCCTCCCCCTCCCCCTTCCCCTCCCCCTCCTCCTCCTCCTCCTTTTTCTTTCCTAAAAGAGTAGGGTTTCTCAGCAACAACACTGTTGACATTTGGGATCATATATTTGTGGTCTAGGGACGACCATGGATACTATAGTAGTAGTACTCCTACTCACAAGAAGCCAATACACACTCTCCAGTTGTAAGATCCAGAAATAACAGCAACAACAACAAATGACATCCACAAAAGACAATGACAAGTGTCTCCTAGTAAGCAAGATGCTACCAACTGAGAACCAGCAAGAAAAGACTCCTGTGATAACTGCCCTGAGTTAGTGATTCTGAACAGAGGTAGACCTTATAGAGGTATATGCAGCCTCTGGCTAGGATGAGACAATTAGGAGTTCTCTGTGAGTAAATCTGAAACAGAGAGTGAAAACAATTTTTGTTTCAGCTGGTCATCCTCAAGTTGTCATTGCCATAAAAAGTAATGAGTGAGAAAGCTGGTATTGGCTTGGCCTGTGAAAGCATAAGCTTTAGTCAAGACATGAATGTAAGCAAGTATATCTGCAAGAATTGGCTCTGTAAACAATTCACAGAGGCTTAAACCAGAAAACATCTACTTTCAGTAAGGTTGTCATCCACCATGAGTAAGTGCTGATGGCCTCAATGTCTCACCTATATTCCTCACTATAGGTCATATTATCTCATGAAACAGAATCAGGATCCAGGGAGACAAGAGGAGAGCAGGAGTTAATTATAATCAGGGAGTCATTAAGACTCAGATTTATGGTTGTTGGTGTCTACTGGATGTGCAGAGTCACTCTAAGGCAATCTGGTATCTCCTTTCTTGCACACATATGTATGCAATATACCCATCCACACAGGTGCATATGCACAAATGTACTGGAACTACTGGGCAAGATCCTTATTCTGGTTCTAACTCTGGAACAAGGATTGAGCCCTGAAAAAAAAAGAGTGCTAATAATGAAGCTATGCACATGTGACCCGCTCTAATGTATTTAAGTAGAGATGCAGTATGATAGATTGCTCCTGAACTGAGCAGTGCAGTGCTGGACCCTCAGCAATGCAGACCAGCCTTTTCTGGTAAAAACAAAATGGTGGCCTGGAAAGTATTACAGCAGTGATGCACAAAACTTGCAGGTATGAGGTACTGTGTTTGGTCCCTCTGCACTGTATATGTCAGAATGATGTTCTGGTGTTCTCTCTTACTCACTCACTTGCTCACTCTCTCATTAGTAAATATCTTTAAAAGAAAATGTACTCAAATACCAATTACGTAGCATCATATTAAGGAGGAATATATTTGTAGTTATGATTTTATCAAAATCTTAGCATGCATGTGGTACCCTATAAGCTTTTATTAAACTGTATGCTACAGTCTTTTGTTCTGTCTGTGTGCAAATTCTTCTCAGACACATGGTTACATGTGTCAGGTTTCTTTTGAGGCCTGACTGGCTCTAATCCCACACACCTGCATATAGTTGTTATTGCTCTGCTGATTACAAAGACAACTGTGTGCTAGGGTGGTATGAGGCTTCACCTTATCCTCAGGTAGGGTGGGGAGGCAGACGATGTGAACATGGAGGATACTTTAATTTCAAAGAAGGCCAACCTTGATTGACTAAGATGTAATACTATATCCCCACCCCAGCTGATGGCCCTAGGAGTAGGAGCCTGTCATCTCTCAGTAAACTCTTTTCTTTCTCTTGACCTTTAAATTTAATAATTTCTTCTAATTCCTCAACTAGTCAACTTACTTCTTTTATTGCAATATTGATGTAAACAATTGCATACATAGAAGTTGAAGAAATCATTTAAAGTTGCACATCTGATCATACCATTCTTTTCTTCAAAATTCTCATCTCTCTCAGATTAAGGAAGAATTCTTTCAGTGTTCTCAATAGAACTAAAATATTAAACTGCTACGTTATGTCTCTACAACTGTCCCTCAGTAAAACCACTGATATGACACTGGCCCCTTGCTCTCAGTTAATCAAAAATTAATCCAGCAGCTTTGGAGTTTCTTTCCTGTACTGCTAATCTTGGTTTAATATGCCATTTTATACTAGTCTCTGGTTACATATCATCTCATTAGAGAGGAGTAATCATCTCACCCATCTCTCAGTAGACTTTAAAAAAATCCTATATAGCTCCAAGTCAGAAATGTGCTACAGGTATCCTAGAGACCTCTGCTTTTTATCCCCAATATCCTCCCCAGCCTGTCACATCTCTCTTCCTTTCTCCTATTGACTCTTTTGAGTATAAAAAGCAGATAATGAAACACCTTGCTTTTAGTAACCCTTTACTTTTAAGGTGTGAGATTTAAATCCCCTAATCTGGTGAATTCTAATATAGACTTTGTCTTCAATATTGAGAACCATTTTTAGTAGAACAGCTTTAAACACTACTATCTGTTATTTCCCATGAAAATAGAAAGGACAACTAAAGCATCTATTCTGGGGTCATTGGTTGGAAGAATACTATGGAACTGGCATTTTTTCCCTCCCAGTAAGTAAAATTTCACTGGGTCACTCCACATGCTGCTGCTGGCTGAGCAACCAATGGGCAGATCCCCTGAATTTCTTGTTCTCTTTTGTCTGCAGGTGTTGCTTTAAGTTCTGGGTAAGTTTTCCAGTCTTCCTTTGCAGTGTTTCCTCTGAACCCATGTATAAATAGTCTGGGATTCTTAAATCTTTTTCATTAGAAAATTCACCAGTTTTTTGTTTGTGTGTGTGTGTTTGTGTGTGTGTTTCTGTTTTGCTTTTACAACTTAGCTCTCCCTTTTTCAGCCCATAGCTCCTATCTGATGGCAAGAAAACATTTTCAAATATTTTCCCTGAAGTGTGGGTTCATTATGTCTTTTAAAATTTGTACTCTCTATATATGCCCTACTTCTGCAGCATGGCTCTGTCCCTAACTCTCTGCTTGTTGCTAAAACTCTCAGTCCCTGGAAGCCTTTGTTCTTTAGCAGAGAGCCTTTCCAGGAAGACTGCCTCTTGGAACTCTTCCTGGAAGGTTCCATTCCTCTAGCCCACAGCAACCAGAGCCCTGCCTGACTAGGGACTGGCTACTTCCACTTCCCACAGTCTGCTCTGACTCGCAGCCTCAGCATCCCTCTCAAGAGAGTTATAGAAGGAAATTAATGACAGTGGTACATTTCACAACGAAATGCTAAAATAGCAATCAGTGAAACTATTTCCCTGATGTGCAGGTCTAATGCGCTGTGTTGAATCAAAAGTCTTGCTCAGTGAGCCAACTCATTAAATCCTTATGAGCAACCATCCTCAGTTCTCTTTCACACACATTTTCTTGCTCATTCTGCCCCAGTTCAACCCTATCAGGGATGCTGTTCTTTGTACTTGCCTTGTAAAGTATCTCTTAGGGATGTTAGAGGCCAGGGTCATTAAAGGCAGTCACAATAGTCTATATTAATGGAAATAAAGGGAAAGTAGATAGTAAAAACAATTCTCCTCTCTTCACAGTACAGAATGAGTCATTTCCCCAAACCTCGTCCCTGTGTTCATACAAAATGTAAGGACTCAGACCTTGAAAGATTTCCATTGAGTACCTTTCATATTCTCAATCCAAGCAATGATTAGTTATATTCAGGGGATAAAAGAAAAGTAGGAAAAGTCTTGTATCACAAAACCTTGGACAATGCTGAAAAGGTTTTGGTCATTTTCATATTCTCTATTGTGTTCTCTCTCTCTTTCTCTCTGCATATATATACATATATATTAAAAGGAAGGATCAGGAAATGAATGTTCACTAAAAATCTAATTGACCAATTTGAAATTCCACCTAGTTTATTGTTTTCTCTCTCCATATTGTGGTAGAATCCAATTATTATGAGTAACATAAGCCCCAAAATGACATGAAACAGAAATAAATACAAAGAAGGAAAGTAAAATTACCCGAGCTATTCTACATTTAGTCCCACACCTTACTGAGAAATGGGGTTATTGGTTTAGATTGTATTATCTTGGCATTCTAACCTTGAGAGTACACTTTTTAGGCCATTTGTGACCTGCATGTCCACGTCACATTTAGAAATGAAGTGTGTCAATGACTTTTAAAATCATGGATGATTGCATTTTTATCAAACTTCTTGGAGTGTTTGAATACAGACTCCAGGATTAGAAACTTAGTGATATTCCTGTTAAAAAAATATTAAGATCAGGGCCATGTGGTGGCATATTTGCTTAAGCATGCATAGACAAGAACCTGCAGCAGGGATCTGGGTTTGAGCCCTGGGCTCCGCACCTACAGAGGGAATGTTTCACAAGCTTGATACAGGTCTGCAGATGTCCGTCTTTCTCACTCACCCTCTCTGTCTCCCCCTTCCTTCTCAATTTCTCTCTGTTCTATCCAATAAAAATTGGGTTGGTAAATGGCTGACAGGAGCAGTGGATTCATAGTACTGACACAAAACCCCAGCAATAACCCTGGGAGCAGGAAAAAATTATATATATATATATATATATATATATATATATATATATATATATATATATAATCATTCCTGATATGACAAGATAGAGACTCAGATCTTGCTCAGATCAGTGACATAATTCTGAACATTGCCTATTATATGTAAATAAACAATAATTCAGACTTTGATTTACAGCCTGGATTCTTTTCTGTATGGCCTTCATGCCCTCTTCAAAGGCGATTTTAGAATAACAGCACGAGATGAGTGGGTCTTTGCTGATATGGACTTACTGCATAAGGTTGTTGTTCCAGCTATCAGGATGTCCCTAAAGCTTCACCAGGTAAAAGTCCATGTTTGAAAAATGTCTAAATCTGAATCATTAAGAAAAAAATTAATGTTTAAAGATAATTGGCCTATTACTTAAGTAACTGAACATTAAGACTGTTTGGATAGTTTTGATATTGGCCAGTGCTAATTTGTCCTCAAGAACTACTAGAAGGTGACAATATTCTTCTAGGGTGCAAGAGGGGAACTAATCAGAGAAGACAGCAGATAAAAAAATTCCCAAGATGAATCTTATAGTCACATAAACCTAAGCCATGGCACTGTTTCCATAGATGAATCCCAGCAGTTAGGGCAATGAGGTAAGAAGGTGCCCTCCTGGAAGCTCAGGATTCAGAGCAGTAACAGGGAAGAGAGTGAGACATGAAGCAGAATAAACTTTGTAGGTCATTGGCTAAGTCACCATCTACATACTTAGCCAAGTACTACTATCCATCTTTCTCTAGCCATTGCTGAACCTATAATGAACTTCTTTTCCCCAGGACCAGTTCACTTGCCCTGATGAGTATGAAGACCCAGTAGTTCTCTATGAGGCCATCCAGTCCTTTGAAAAGAAAGTGGTCATCTGCCATGAGGGTGACCCAGCCTGGAGGGGAGCAGTACTCTCCAACAAGGAGGAGTTGCTCACTCTGCGGCATGTGGTGGATGAAGGCACAGACGAGTACAAGGTCATCATGCTCCACAGAAGTTTCTTAAGCTTCAAGGTGATCAAGGTACAGTGTCTGTACTTCAGCATTGGCCCACATTTCACATTTAGGGGAATGTGAGAAGGAAGAAAATTGCAATTGGCACCAACACTCAAATCCCATGCCAGCATATCTGTTCAGAGATGTAGTCTCAGAGGAGCACTGATGAGCAAGGAAAGGTGGGCCAAGGAGCCAGCAGGGGAGAGCTGCCTGCCCTTTCTAGCACCATTTCTTGCTTCAGAGAATCAATGTGTATAGAAGGGTTTTGGCAAAAATTCCTGGTAGGTACACAATTTGATAAAGGTCAGGTGTTACCTTACTTTTAAATATTTTCTAGTTCTCTAAAATTTTAGACCCTTCTCTGTACCTATCTCTGAACCTAAGAACTCCCTTCCCAATGATTCTTCTTTTTCTAAAGCTTCAAAGTGCTGAGACAGTATAAAAATGTTTCTTTTTATTTTCTCTCTTCCCCCATGGAAATAGTATCATATCCATCTTAGAAGACTGCTGTTGGACTTGACTGTAAAAAGAGCCCCAGTCACTTACTATAGGTTAGGAGTAGAGTCTGGAGGACACAAATCATATTCTTTTCTCTAATACCCCTTCCTCTTCACAGGTTAACAAAGAATGTGTCCGAGGACTCTGGGCTGGACAACAGCAAGAGCTCATATTCCTTCGTAACCGCAACCCAGAGCGTGGTAGCATCCAGAACAACAAGCAAGTCCTACGAAACTTGATTAATTCCTCCTGTGATCAGCCCCTGGGATACCCCATGTATGTCTCCCCCCTAACAACATCCTATCTAGGGACTCACAGGCAGCTGAAGAACGTCTGGTGTGGACCTGTCACTTTTGATCGCATTAGGATATGGTTTAGAATGAAGTGGTTAAGGTAGGTCTTTATACAACAAAGGCCTATGTTGAGATGCTGGGGAGAGGTGTGGGCATGCATCTTAATTAAGATTAGAATTTTAATTTTTTCTTATGGTTAAAACTCAGGTGGCATCTAACAGATCATATTGTATCAATGGGAAACCTCATATAGATAAAACTGTTTCCTTCATTCCATAGGCTCGAGATCAACTTGAGTTTTTGCAGAGCTATTGCCATCAGTGTTGTTGCTAGAACCAGCACTACTGATCCACAACTCCTACTGACCATTTTTTTTCCATTTTTAATTTTTTTTTCTATTACTTATTTATTTGCCTCCAAGGTTACTGCTGGGACTCATTTCCTGCACTAAAAATCCACTACTCCTGGAGGCCATGTTTGTTGCCCTTGTTGTTGTTATTATTGTCATTACTGTTGTTGGATAGGACAGAGAGAAATTGAAAGAGGAGGGAAAAATGGGGGGAGGGAGGGAGAGAAAAACACCTGCAGACACACTTTACCTCTTATGAAGCGACCCCCTGAAGTTGGGGAGCCGAGGGCTCGAACTGGGATCCTAGCATGTGTCCTTGCACTTCAGCTATGTGTGTTTAACCTGCTGTGCTGTCTGTCACCCAGACCCCTTTTCTTCCTATTCTATTTGATAGGACAGAAAGAAATTAAGAGTGGGAAGGGGGCAGATAGAGGGAGAGAGACAGACACCTGAAGACCTGCTTTACCACTCTTAAAGTCCCCCTGCCTCCCACCTCTTGGCAGGTGGGGAACAGAGGCTTGAACCTGGATCTTTGATCATGTTAAAGTGTGCACTCAACCAGGTATATCACCATCTGACCCAAGAGATAACTTTTTTTTGGAGGGACTGTTGCATATCTATACAGAGAATCAGTTCTGGGTTCCCCAATACTTGTCCCTGCTCTACTCTTCTATTTGCAATAATGCTTCTGATTAGATGGAATGAATTCTAAGAAGTTTTGCTGAATATGGCAGAGCTTCTCATAAGATTTAAAGGCAAAGGTATCTTGTGGAAATCGAAAACATCAGCTTTCCCACTCTGATACAGTTTATTCATTTGCTAGACATTAAACAAGCAAGGGAAGCCCCATCTCTATGAAACCCGGGTGTACTGTTCACTTGTTGAGTGTGGTCTTCAATCCTGGTTTAGACATGATGTGATGAGACATTTCAGAATGTTTTGGTGAGGTTTTGAAGCATTTCTCCTTCTCACAGAATGCGCAAGGACTGTGATGCAGGCCAGCATAGTGCTGGCAACATTGAAGACATAGATGAAGGGGGCACTCTGCCCATGGGAAGCAATAATGGCCCCAGAGGTGAGAGCCAGGAAAGTAGCACTGAACAGCCCAGAAAAGATGGGACCTACCACTATGAAGGAACACAAAGGACAGGTGGGTATAACATGGAACTAACAGTTACAAAGGAAGTTTTCATTTTTATGTGAGCTTTCAGGGTGGTATGGCCATAGATAAGCTTTCATTTTTAGTATCTCAATGACCATTTGACTGAGTACCTTCTATACCTGGCTGAGGTATATAGCAAATGGTCCCCAATGGCACTTTTGTCTTTCTATCAATCTGAGTCTTTTTTGTGTATGTGTGCAGACAGGCATCCTGCCCTCCTTATCTGCTTCTTTTTAAGTTTCATCCTTCTCCACTTCTACCTGGCACTTCTGAGGATAAGAAAAAGGGAAGCTGGAAAGATACTGAAGCAATAAGGCTTGCATAACTAACATCCAGAACTCTCAGGTTCAATCCCTAGTACTAACATATGCAAAAGCTAAGGAGTACCTTGACCTCTTCTTTCTGTCTACTTTTCTCTCATATATATATTGCCTGCAGGGTTATCACTGGGGCTCAGTGCTTGTACCACAAATCCATTACTCCCAGTGGCCATTTTTGTTTTTATTTTATAGGAAAGAAATTGAGAGGGGAGGTGGGACTAAAGGGGAGAAGAGACAAAGACACCTGTACACCTGTAGTATCTTCTTCACCACTTGTGAAGCATCCCCCTTGTAAGTGGGGAGTGGGGGGCTTGAACCCAGGTCTTTGCACATGTTAATGTGTATGCTTAATTCTGGGCATCACTGCCCAGCCCCCAGAAAATATTAATTTTAATAAAAACCTTGATTAAAATTAAAAAGGAAAGATGGGAGAGAAAAACAAAATGAAGGGCTTAATTTCACATAAAATCATAGAAACATTGCTTGGTTCATGAGTTATATACATACATGCATATAGGTAATAAACTACATTTTTTTATATTTTTTAATTTTTTTTTAATTTTTTTATTTAAGAAAGGATTAACTAAAAAAAACATAAGGTAGGAGGGGTACAACTCCACACAATTCCCACCACCCAATCTCCTTAACCCACCCCCTCCCATGATAGCTTTCCCATTCTCTAGCCCTCTGGGAGCATGGACCCAGGGTCGTTGAGGGTTGCAGAAGGTAGAAGGTCTGGCTTCTGTAATTGCTTCCCCGCTGAACATGGGCGTTGACTGGTCGGTCCATACTCCCAGTCTGCCTCTCTCTTTCCCTAGTAAGGTGTGTCTCTGGGGAAGCTGAGCTCCAGGACACATTGGTGGGGTCTTCAATCCAGGGAAGCCTGGCCAGCATCCTGGTGGCATCTGGAACCTGGTGATTGAAAAGAGAGTTAACATATGAAGCCAAACAAATTGAGCAATCATGGATTCCAAGCTTGGAATAGTGGAGAGGAAGTGTTAAGGAGGTACTCACTGCAAACTCTAGTGTACTTCTGCTTTCAGGTATATATTTTGCAGTAGTTTATGGATACGTGTGAACATAAGCTCTCTCTCACAGAAACTGATGTATATCTAGGTTATGGGACTTTGTTAGAAGGTGAACCACCTGAGATGAAATCAGAGTGTACTATAAAAGGAAAGGTCTCATCCAAGTAATGAAGCTGAAGGGTTGTCATTCCACACGTGAAGTCTCTGGACACAGTCTGAGGTGAAGCATGTTGAGGTGGCAATCGTTGCGTTGGTTAGGTTGTGATCGGTGGATGCAATATTATTTGGTATGGATTGGGAGAGGCATATGGGAAAGTGGGCCCTATCCAAGGGTTCCAGGACTGGGGGAAGTAGGGGCTCTATAGTGAAGATGTGCGGTTCCTGCTGTCTTAGGGTTCAAAAAGACAATCGATAGTTAGTGTTATCATCACATTATTTGGTAATTGGGTTAACTTTGAAAAGTCCTTTTGTTATGATTTCCTGTACAGTATCCAGTATCTTGTATATAGCTGTGCTATTGGATGCTTCTAATCTACTTGATCTAGGCTTGTAAGAGAGTCCGCATATCAAATACACAGCATATATATTTAAAAGATTCAGTTAGTGTTTTGAGAAACTTTGAGACGTACGACTGATTTTCCCCCTCTCATATTGATTAACTACTGATTTATATGTCTACATTTTGCTAGGAGTGTACATAAACACCATTCCCACCACCAAAAGACTGTGACCCATCCCTCCCACCCACTCCCACCCCCCACTGGCCCAGGAAGCTGCCACTCACCACAGGGTTTTTACTTTGGTGCCCTACTTACAATTTGATCAGGTCCTGCTTTTAGTTTCCCTTTCAGATCTTCTTACTCAACTTCTCTTGATGAGTGGGATCATCCCATACTCATCTTTATCTTTCTGACTTAGTTCACTTAACATAATTCCTTCTAGCTCTGTCCAAGATGGGTCAGAGAAGGTGGGTTCATTGTTCTTGATAGCTGCATACTATTCCATTGTGTATATCTACCACAGCTTTCTCAGCCACTCATGTGTTGTTGGGAATATGGGTTGCTTCCAGGTTTTAGCTATTATGAATTGTGCTGCTATGAACATAGGATTACATACCTCTTTTTGGTTGGGTGTTATGGAGTCCTTGGGGTATAACCCCAAGAGAGGAATTACTGGATCATATGGAAGGTCCATGTCTAGCCTTCTGAGAGTGTTCCAGACTGCTCTCCACAGAGGCTGTACCAATTTACATTCCCACCAGCAATGTAAAAGGGTTCCTCTGTCCCCACAACCTCTCCAGCATTTGTTGCTGCTGTCCTTTTTGATGTATGCCATTCTTACAGGAGTGAGGTAGTATCTTAGTGTTGTCTTAATTTGCATTTCTCTGACAATCAGTGACCTAGAGCAGTTTTTCATATGTTTGTTAGCCTTTTGGATCTCCTCTGAGGTGAATGTTTTGTTCATATCCTCTGCCGATTTTTGGATGGGGTCATTTGCTTTTTTGTTGCTAAGTTTGCTGAGCTCTTTATATATTTTGGTGATTAGTTTTTTGTTTGATGTATTGCATGTGAAGACCTTCTCCCATTCTGTGAGGGGTCTCCTTGTTTGTGTGATAGCAAGAATAGACAGTTATGCAAATCTACTATCCACTGTATATTCTAAGGGTAACAAGAGGGGAAAGTGAACTAGAGCAGAGATACACACATAGAGATTCCACTCTGAGTCAGATTTCTTCTCCAAAATAATTCAAAAATTCAGAAAGGCAAAGAAGAAGGAAGAAGTGTATGACAAGATTAAAAAAAGAGAGAGAGAGACAAGAGAGAGAAACGGTAGAAGATAAGAAAAAGAGTTGTAATTAAAGAGCAGTGAAAGGAACTTCCCAAATATGTATTAGTGAATTCAAAAAAGCACCCTGTTTGGTGGTGTGGGGGATCCTGCTAGGAGCTGGTCCCCGGGGACTGCTTGGGGGAGCGGGGGAAGGAGGTATGCTTGAAAGTTAAAAGGAAGAAAAAAAAGTTTTTTTTCCTCCTTTTTTCCCTACTCTAATTCTTAACCCAAATTAAGTTATAGTCACCTCCTGGTGTCACCGCTAGGACCCCTTATTGGCTGTCCTGCTAAAGGCAGAAAATCCTACCGTTTCCAGGAGATGTGGCTGGAGCTCAGCTGCTAGCAGCTTTTCAGTCCGCCATCTTCCGGGAACCCCCCCCCCCTCCAGACTTTTTTAAAGGATTTCTCGAAAATGAAAACTAGCTCCAAGTCCTTTGATCCAATGAGAGCTATACTCAAGAAGTAATGGATCCGCCCTAAGGGTCGCGGTGGTCTCCAGAGACTCCCAAGAGAAAGCCCCCGAGCTACAGTGCTCCCTCCCGGTCCTCTGCCGGCCGCCCAGCAGCGCTCTGCAACGGGTGGAGGAGCCGCCTTCCCGGGCGGAGGACAATGCCTGGCGCACCCGCCTTGCCCGGCACCGCCTGGGAAGTCTGTAGCAGCCGCTCGCTAGTCCATGCCACCTTTACTCTGATTCTTAACCCAAATTAAGTTATAGTCACCTCCTTGGTGTTACCGCTAGGACACCTTATTGGCTGGCCTGCTAAAGGCAGAAAATCCTACCGTTTTCAGGAGATGTGGTTGGAGCTCAGCCGCTAGCGGCTTCTCAGTCCGCCATCTTCCTGCCGCCGACCTAAACTACATTTTTAAGCTCTGATCTCATATGCAAATGTTCAATAAAAAATTAAGGAAAGAGAGTAGGGTTGTGATAGAAAAGAAGCAAGATGTGCAGGGAGAGGGAAAAAAGGGAGAGAATGACAGTAGAGAGAGAAGTTAACAGTGCCAGGCAGTGATGCACCTGCTTAAGTGCTCACATTACAGTGCACAGGGACCCACTTTTAAGCCCCTGGTGCCCACCTGCTGGGGGAAAGCTTCATGAGTGGTGAAGCAGGGCTGCAGGTATCTCTCTATCTCTCTCCCTCTCTATCTCCTCCTCCCCCCTTAATTTCACTCTGTCTCTATCCAATAATAATTAATACATAAATAAGCAAATTTAAGCAGGTGGATAGGTAGATGGTTATGATAATTGATAACAGTTTTTCAGAAGAGAGAAGGCTTCTCTCTCCCAGAACTCTGCCCCAAATCCTGAGCAGAGCCCTTGCCCCTACCTGAGATCCTCTGTGTGTGTCTAGTTCTCAGGCAAAGAGATTTTCAGTGTTTAATTAACAGTTTTTATCACATGAGAAATTTAACTTTCAAAATTACCTATGTGATTTTACAGGTGGAGAAATGCAAGGCAAGTTCCAAGTGTAGAAATATCAAAATATTTGACATTGGCTATTTGACATTGGGGACATATGTTCTAAAGGGCTTCTGACACCATGAAACTGGTTTGGGTTAGAAAGGGGTAGCATTCCTTTCTGCACCAAAATCTGAATGCTATAGGTAATGAATGTCCTCCCATTTATAGCTAAAGCCTGCAGCTGGAAACAATCAGACTTTTATGCCAGACATCAGAACAAGGTCTTCTGGGGCCCAAACCAGCTGTTAACTTTTCATTATTGCTTCTTAAAATTATTCCTACCAAGGTCACTCCTGGCTTTCCAGGATTTACAAGGTAATAGAAATGAATGACTAAAGATATGTCCCAGCCCTCGGGATCTGGCATCTACCTACAGCCCAAGGCTCTGAAACCAACTGTCCAGCTATGGGGGCTTTCTGGTGCTTTGATGTAAGCGTGTACTGCTGCCCCTGTTCTTTGTGTCCATTTTTATTCCTTTTCATAATGACCACCTGGAATGCCAATAGCAACCTTTTATGTGCCAGACCACATCCTATTTATGCTGACAGGCACTTTCCCTGTTAACTTGCAGCTGAAGAAACTGGGCATAGAGAAGTGAAGTCACTACCCAGAATCATCTAACTAGGAAAGTGGTAGCTGACTTGGGGTTCAGACCCAGACAAAATAGATCCAGGACCTATGGTTCCATCCACTATGGTTCCATTACCATGGCCCTAGGATGCTGCTTCACCTCATTAAATGTTGCCCTTGTGCTGAAGCCAGGGAACAAGCCAATGATGCCTCCTCACCATGCTCACTCTCAGCATGCCATCTGTGTTGCTGGCAGTGTCCCTCCCCTTCCTGACTTTGTTCTGGCTCCTGACTGGCAAAGGGTCCTCTGACAACTGATCTTCCTTCTGGCCCATAAGTCTGTAAAGATAATGCCCACATCTTCCAGAATCAGCCAGCTAGGGATCATTTTAGGTTGCCACATAGGCAGGAGGTAGTGGAAAAGGGCCCTTCTGTTCAACAGCTGGCATGCATGTGGAAAGAGGTTCTGTGTTATGGGGGTTATTCTGAAATGACTACCCCCTCAGAGAGTCAATATCTGGGATATGTGTGAAATGGACCAAGTCTGATATTCCCCACACCCTTTTTAAACAAAGGAAGAACTTCTCTTTTGCTCTCATTGACTGTTCCCACTGTTATAACAACTCACAAAATACTCCACATAGCTGCCACTTTCACTTACATCAACAATTCAAGTCATTCTTCTGCTGATTAACAGCTTCTCATATCTAAAAAAATGTGTTACTTTGTTAGGACAAGTGTAAAACTGAAAGAGTTGAACGACATAAATTAATCCCCATCTGGAGGGGGGAAGCTTTATGAACAATGGTGCAATGCTGTGGGTGTCTCTCTTTCTTCTTATCTTCACCTTCCCTCTCAATTTCTTTCTGTTTTATTAAATAAAAATAAAAATAAATAAACATGGAAAGGGGAAAAAGGGAAATAGTTTCTGGAGATGTGGATTCCCTGTGCAATTAAAGGGAAAAAACAAACAAACAAAAATTGATGTTCTCACAGTTCCAAGAAGTGTTCACAGTTGTTCCAGGCCTCAATCCCAGTTTCTGTTGTTTTTTGTTTTTCCTGGCAGTACTTAACCTTTTCAGTCTGTAGAAGCATCATCCCAATCCTTGCTTCCCAACATCACATGTGGCCTTGTCAATGTCTATATTTCCTTTCTTAAAATGAAGAAATGAAGATACTAGACAACCATACTGGGTAAGGGGGATCCAGCATGACCTACCCTTCATTAATTGCAACTGTAACATGCCTATCTCCAAATAAAGCCACCGTCTGAGCAGTGGGGGTGATAACTTTAGCTATGAATTCAGAGAGAGGATAATTCAGTCCTTACATGGAGTGCAAGGTTCTGCAGAAACTTGCTCTCCCTCAGTTGCCTCCTTCACTCCATCCTGGTGACTCATCTTGTTGGCCATGCATGTACCACTTCAGGACCTCTGAGGCTGCTACTTTCTCTTGCAAAAACATACTTCTGCCAGTTTTGGCACAGTTCTGGAGGGCTGGGACATCAGGTCCTTAGATCACAATTCCCAAGATGGACATCAACTATAGCCAAATTCTCTTCATCAAAGCTAAAAAGCACTAATGTTAAGAATTACTGATGCCAGGAGCTTGCCCCTGGTGCCCCAAACCCCCTGCCAGAATGTCACCAGGCCCTCTAGGAGATCTTGATGGAAAGCTGGATCCAATGGCCCATTCTTCTTATACCCCACCCTGCTCTGCCTCATCTCAGGAGGGACCTTGAGACCAAAATACTCTCTTGCTGATACCATGTGATAGGGTTTTGGGCACACCAAGCTGATGCAGTTCTGAGAAAATCCCCAGAGGACAGCTGACTGCCTTTCCTTCCCAAGAGGAGGGCCAAAATAAGATCTCCTGTAAATCACCATCTACCCCTAGAATTATCCACTCTCTAGATGCTACAGAATTTCCAACTGACCCACTAAAGAGCTACTGCAGAGCTACCACAATTTTAGGTTTTTAGGATTAGAAGGGAGCCAGTGAAATAAGGGAAGCTAAGGTGGTTGTGAGTCCCAGAGTCCTGCCCCACCTCATCCCACCCCCCAATCTGCCCAAACTTCAGGATGATGCAGAGACTTCCTATCATCTGCACACAGGCTTTGCGTATTAGCAGCTGCTGAAGGCTCTGCTATAAGGGCTCTTAGAGTCTTCTCTAAATCTCACTAGGAGTCTCCACAGCCTACCTGAGGCATTAGCAAAACATCTAGGGGTGCAGTGGGGAACTGTGCATCTAGAGACATTCTGAACATAGTGGCTCCCCTGAGAAAAACCTAGGAAGGCCCAATGTAGGTAAAGGGGCAACTTGTCTACCACACACTCAGGCCCTAGCACCTCTTCCATGCCGCCTGCAAAATTAAATATCACCTATTTACATCCATTGTAACTAAAGTGAGGATGGGTTACTGGCCACTTTCTACTATTGTTTTCTGTACTTGTTCACTCCCTATGGACTCCCATGGATAGATAGGGCTGTGTCTCTTTTCTCCTTGACCTTTAGCAGTTTAAAAACAGCCCCTGCCTTTTTTTAAATTGATTTAATTATGATCAACAAGTCTGTTAGGTAAGAGGGGTACAATTCTACACAGTTCCCACCACTAGAGTTCTGCGTCCCATCTCTTCCATTAGAAGCTTTCCTATTCTTTATCCCTCTGGGAGTATATGGATCCAGGTCATTACGGGGTGCAGAAGGTGGAAGGCCTGGCTTCCATAATTGCTTTTCCACTGGACAGGGGCATTGTCAGGTCAATCCATACTCCCAGACTGTTTCTATCTTTTCCTAGTGGGGCAGGGCTTTGGAGAGGCAGAGTTCCAGGACACACTGGTGAGATCATCTACCCAGGGAAGTCAGGTTGGCATTATGGTAGTATCTGCAACTTGGTGGCTAGAAGGTATTAAGATATAAAGCAGAACAAACTGTTTAATAATTAGGAACCTAAAGGTAATAATAAGACAGATGAGATTTGGGGTCTCCATTTTGGAAAAAGCTAGGAAGTCTGTTTTAGGTATATTCCAAGGGGCCCATGACTTTACTAATTTTTGCCTGAGCCTGACAGATAACATCAGGTGGGCTAAAGGTATTATGGTGTCTGTATTGGAAACAGGACCAAAAAGCTGGATTAGGGCAGAGAGAAGTTCCCAAATATGGGAAAAGTATATAAATACCACTAACTAGCCTCTCATACTGACCAACCCCTTTACTGATGTAGATAGTGAGAATATTTTAGGAGGGTTTCCAGTTCTAACTGTGATTGGGACACAAAGTTTCCCATTACTGAGACCCTATGTACAGTACTCACAGGGTCTCATGGACAGCAGATTCCAGTTAAGAGCCACTGTGTGGAGAGAAGCAGCCATGAGGCAGGGCATTTGTGCTCCTGAGAACCCATACTTGCCACCCAGAACTTTCTCTAAAAATGATACAGTTAGTGCTAAGAATCCTGAGGGCATATGGAAGAGAGAGAAGACTATGCAGCCCTCCATTCCTGGCAGTCTATAATTTCCTTAAAATCTGCTGGTACTGCAAGAGGCTGGGTTCAATTTCAGTCATGGCCTCCTTCTTGCCATTCTCTCTGAAGCTGAGATGCACAGCTCCCATAAAGGAAACCATGATTCTGTCAGTCAGCCTTGGAAAGTTAGAAGCTATTCTCTAGCTATGGGCAGCTATTCTTGATCCTGGAACATTGCTGGCTTGCTCTCCTTCTCTCCTCTTTTTTTCTGATGCAGAGTCATGGCAGGAACCCAGTATCTCACACATCTGTGTTACTTTTCTATTGCCTTTTAAAAATTTCTTTATTGGGGGATTAATGGTTTACAGTCAACAGTAAAATACAATAATTTGCACTTGCATAACATTTCCGAGTTTTCCACATAACAATTCAACCCCCACTAGGTCTTCCTCTGCCATCCTGTTCCAGGACCTGAACCCTCCCCCTTACCCAAGTGTTTTACTTTGGTGCAATATACCAACATTTTCTACTGTCTTCTATCCCAAGTTTTTTTTTTAATATTTATTTATTTATTCCATTTTTGTTTCTCTTGTTGTTTTATTGTTGTAGTTATTACTGATGTTGTTATTGATGACATCGTTGTTGGATAGGACAGAGAGAAATGTAGAGAGGAGGGGGAGACAGAGAGGAGGAGAGAAAGACACCTGCAGACCTGCTTCACCGCTTCTGAAGTGACTCCCCTGCAGGAGGGGAGCCAGGGGCTTGAACCAGGATCCTTATGCCAGTCCTTGTGCTTTGCGCCACATGCACTTAACCCATTGTGCTACCACCCAATTCCCCTAACCCAAGTTTTTATTATGCTTTTTTTTTTCTCCCTACAGGGTTATCATTGGGGCTTGGTGCCAGCACTAGGAATACACTGTTCCTGGAAGCCTTTTTTTTTTTTTTTCCATTTTATTGGATATGACAGAGAGAAATTGAGAGAGGAAGGGGAGAAAAAGAGGGAGAGAGAAAGATAGAGACCTGTAGAACTGCTTTATTGCTTATGAAGTGTCCCTCCTGCAGGTGTGGATCAGGGGTTCAAACCCAGATCTTTGCATGGGTCCTTGTGCTTAGTACTATTTGCGCTTAACTGGGTGTGCCACCACCTGCCCCCCCCCCAAGTTTTTATTTTGAATATTTGAGAAAAGAATAAATACTAAAAACAACCACTACAGCATCCATGGAGTTCTGCTGGTACTATCATGTGGTACAGGAATTTACTGGGAGCCTGATGCATGCACTCTGCCCTCCAAACTTTCCCTCCCCACCAATCCTGGATCTTTGTATTTGACTCTGAAACAATGGTGACCTTCCAAAATCTCTGCTCCATAGCTCACCCTCCAGTTTTCAAAAGCACAGAAGGAGTCTAAGCTTCTAAGGCAAAGCATTTTAAGTTTTCCAGTGGTTCTAGTGGTCAGGTTAAGAAGTCTACCTGCTCAAAACTTTTCAAAGATTTGCAGATCTCTAGGTTGCAGTGAAAGGTCAGTTTTGTAGTTGGCCATGTGTCCCTCATTTGCTAATGTGGTAGTTATGTACTGAGCAGCCTCTGCTGAGACCTTCTTGATGGCACAGAAACTGTGTGTTCCACTTGAACGAGACTTACCTCTGATGGAGG
This sequence comes from Erinaceus europaeus, assembly GCF_950295315.1. Lineage (NCBI taxonomy): Eukaryota > Metazoa > Chordata > Mammalia > Eulipotyphla > Erinaceidae > Erinaceus > Erinaceus europaeus. Next base: position 29,927,830 of record NC_080167.1, read on the forward strand.
CTGCTGACCTACTTGCTAAGAGCAGTCAGTGAGGGATTTATATAACTAGCTGGATAGGAAGATTGGCCTTCTGTTGATATTTGGAGGATTGTTTCTATGGCCTTTCAGATAATAATCAAAGATGAAAAAATAGCTCCAGGGTTATAAGTCCAGGAAGGTGACTGAAATAGAATTTCACCTCATCTTGTTAGGAGGTTTCCTCTAGAAAAATTTATAATGTGATAATGAAGTAACTGATGAGTAAGTTCAGTTGTAAAATACTGAAGCTGAGTAGTGTGAATGCATTTAACATGGCACATTTACTTGTCCAATGTGCAAGATTAATTTTAAACATCAAGAATGGCATAAGATAACTAATAAGACAAGCAATGAAATGCACTGGGAGGTGGAGATGGATTGTTCTCATCTTGTATAAAACGTAGACCTTTTGCCTCTGACAAACAGATGTGTCTTTGTCCCTTTGTTTCTGAAATTAGCTGAGAAGTTCTTCCACTATGGGTGGTCTTCTACCCAGCAACAAAATCACTGACTTGTGGATGAATGTGGAGTATTTTTGGACAGCAGTCAGCATAACAGTATAAATCACAAACAGATGTTTGGCCTTGCCAGACTCTGAATAGAATAACAAATCCCCATCTCTGCTGTAATTCTGATTCATCAGGGCCCCTTCCCCCTCTTGTTTTCTTCTCTGTAAAAGTAACTTATTCAACTTTTCACTGGGGAATGGTCAGATGGTCACCAGCACTGCATGAGGGTTCCAGGCCAGTAGTTGCTCACACTCATACTAGAGAGTATCAATACAGGAAAGGTAGGGAGGAAAGTACCTTGTTCTCCCAGAAGAAAGGTAAGAGAGAACTGGTTGGGGACAGTCTACAGAAATGGACACTTTACCTTGTGTGTCTATGGTGTACTGCAGTTAAAGGTGAAGCTGAAGAACCCTTTTAGCCTGCAAAGCACTGTGTGGAGAAAAGAACTGGAGGGACCAGAATCTGCATATTCATATTTGTTTCTTCAAGTGTTAGCTCTCAAAAGAAAGTTTTTCCTATAGCTTCTTCTAGAATGTTTGAATTAGGGGATGCATGATTAATAATTTGGGATGTGGTAGAATGTAAATTAGCTGAGGCAGACAGTGAGGGCATTCAAGAAGGGGTTCCAGCTCCAACAGGAATCAGAACACAGAGCTTTCCATTCCCAAGAACATGTGCACAGTAATCCTTGTATGCCATGAACAACAGACCCTTATGATTAAGGAGAAAAATGCATAGGGCAGTCCTTTGGGGTTTCCACCCTCACAAAACCTATCTACACTCATTGAATGCCTAACTTTTCAAATGACATGCCAATATAGCAGTTGGTAGAAATGTGGTGTCATAACTATTCCCTTCAAAAATAATATTTAAAAATTAGACTCAGTAATTACTGATGCTTAGATTTGGAAATTCAGCATCCTATTTAGCAGTTTTCTTCCTAAGTGTAAGTCTATAAAGCTGCATAGACATGCTATTTAAATTGTACTTACTCCAATCCCTTTCTTCAAAAATAACCTTATGGAAGCAGAGAGATATGTCAACAGGTAAAGCATGTACCTCATACCAACGTTGAGACTTTTCTCAAGTTTGATTTGTGACACCACATGGACAGTACTGGGAAGGAGTTCCATGGATGAAGTGGGGCCAATTCTACGGTGTTTCTCGACTCTCAGTGCTTTCTTACCCTCTGTCTCTGAATGAAAAAAAAAAGTGATCTTGCCTTGACAAGTATCAACAACAGCTGGGTTCCTCTCAAGAAAGGAATAGCTGCATAGAGGGTCATGTACACATACCAGCAGAAAGACATGTAAACAGAGGCCTGGGCTTGGCCATTAACCCATGGGACATGCTTGTGGGGCAAATGAGGGTGACCTTTTAAACATCCTTAATCTTGAAAAAACACATTTGCAGAAAAAAGAGGCTGATCATGTGGCTCAACCTTTTCTTCCCTCTTTTGTAATGTAATTGAAAATGATAAAACCCTATATATTTCTTTCTCTTTATCACAGTTCATCAGATAGCCATGTTGGTGGGCTTAGGAAATAACTCACCAGTATAACCATGCTTACCTAACGAATGTGTGAATAAATGCATATATACCCTAACTAAAAAAAAAAAAGTTATTTAGATAGTGCACTGTTTTGTCATGTGTATAACCCAGGTTCTAACCTGGCACCCACCTCACTGAAGAAAACTTCAGTGCTATGATCTCTTTCACTATCTCTCTGGTTAATGTCTATTAAAAAAAAAAAAAAGGTCTGGAAGCAAGAACACATCAGATTTGCTTGTAAATGACCAAGATAAGCATCTGGTATCATGTGTGTTCCTACAGAACTAGAACTTTTAAGAATGAAAGATTTTCAATGCTAAACCCAGGAAATCCCTGGGCAAACCAGAAGGGTTAGTCTCTTGCTTGAGCTCCATTCCTAGGTTGTTGGGTCTATTAATTTTCAGGCATTGATTGAAGCCTGTGGTGACTTGCAGCTCTCAGGTCCATTCCTAAAGGCAGTGAACCAATCTAGATTGAATAGGTCACCTCATTGAAAGAACAATGACAATTGATACCTAACAGTTGACAACCATCTGAATGGCAACCTATTCTGGTTTCTTTGTTTTTAAAGGCAGGAAGAAAGGCAGGAGTCAGTCTGTTCAAGCACATGGACCATTATGCCAAAGACCTCCCATCTTGAGCTCATCTGGTCCAATCTTGGAAAGCCACCAGGCCTTTCTCCAGACATCCACGTCGGTCCATGAGTTAGCCCAGAGGCTTTCAGGCAGCCGGCTCTCCTTGCACACCTCAGATGCATCCCTTCACTCTCAACCCCCACCTGTTACTACCACAGGTCATCTGAGCGTCCGTGAGCAGGCAGAGGCCTTGATTAGGTCCAGCCTGGGCTCATCCACCAGCTCTACCCTAAGCTTTCTTTTTGGCAAGAGGAGTTTCTCAAGTGCTCTCGTCATTTCTGGACTTTCTGCTGCAGAGGGGGGCAACACCAGTGACACCCAGTCATCCAGTAGTGTCAACATCGTGATGGGTCCCTCGGCCAGGGCCGCTAGCCAGGCCACACGGGTAAGAGGTCTGACAGTGTGGGCCAGGGCAGTGGTGTGGGATCCTGGCCTGATAAGCTCTACTTTACCTGCCTGCAGAGTCCCTTCACAATCTCAATAAGGTTTTCAGAATGGCAGATAACAGGTGATTAGCCTGGGCATGGTTTAACTATGTTCTGAAGCAGACAAGTGTACAGCACAAGTTCCATGACAAATAAGACCCAGGTGCTACTGGCATTATTGGAGGATACTAGATGCAAGAGTTCAGAACAGTTGCACTTGATGTGGGGAAATGCTCTTCACTCATTCTGATAGCTGGAACATGTATCTTTACTTAACCATGCAGATCTGAGAGGAATAGAGTACGTATCCACACTGGAGTTAGATGATCACTGATTTCTGTCTACCAGATTTCCTTTTAAGGCTGCCAGGATGGCATTCTTCTTATAGACCTTATGTGTATTTAAACATTAGAAAAGCAATTTTGGGGCCAGGCAGTGGCGCACCTGGTTAAGCGCAAACATTACAGTGCACAAGGTCCCAGGTTCAAGACCCTGGTCCCCGCCTGTAGGGGCAAAGCTTCACAAGTGGTGAAGTAGGGCTGCAGGTGTCTCTGTCTTCCTCTCCCTCTCCCCCACTCCTCTCAATTTCTATCCAATACTAAATAAATAAAAAAAAATTAAAAAAAGAAAAGCATTTTTGAAGACTTCACCTAAATACAACTTTTATCCAGAGTTTATAGTTAGCTGATATCAGTTAAATACTATTTTATATGGTCTCACAAATTAATAAGGTAATCAACACCTAGTAGTTGTCTTATTTGCTATGATATAGAGGGAAGAATTGGAGACAATAGGGCAAAAAACAGTGTCAGAATGGAGATTTCCCATGCTCCATTTGGATATCCACACACATTCTCTTGCCCATGAATCAATCATTAGAAAGCATGAAAGTCACAGTCTGTTGGGCTCCAGTTCTGGACATAGCTGTTTCGAGTTGAGTAGTGGCTTCTCCCTTGATGAGAAACTCCACATTATCCTTCTCACCCAACTCAGTGTCCTACTCAGAACAATAGAGTGACTGTACTCGGCCCCTCAAACCCAGCTGGCACAACCATTCAGAGTGGTGTGGGGTTCTGGCAATGGTTTACTATCTTTTAGGGCTGGTTTTACTGGCTTCCAGGAGCCCTCCAGGCCAACTGCAAAGAAACTGGTTATTTCAGAAGTTTTAACTACATTTACTCTTAGATAAATGAACAGAAACATGTTTTCCACTTTTTCTCATTTCCTCAATATAAATGTGCAAAATATTGCACTTTCCTCCCATCCCCACTCTGTGGTCAAGGCATCTGTGGATATATTTCTGGATTCTGGCAAGTCTTCACACCATGTATCCAACAAGGGTAGATGAAATCTTAGGCCATATGCACATATCAATTAAAAAAGTCAAACATAAAAGCCATAGCTGACATTCAGTCACACAGAAAGCCTTTTATTCAAGACCATCTTTTTCTAGCTTACAAGAATACCTACAAGAAAAATTCTCCTTATTCAACCTCTTCCACATTAGACCTGTGGCTACATTTGCATGTCCTTTCTTCCAAGGTCTCCCCTGTGGTCCTCTTGACATTTTTTTTTAAATTTCTTCATTGGGGAATTAATGTTTTTACATTCAACAGTAAATACAATAGTTTATACATGTATAACATTTCCCAGTTTTCCATAAAACAATACAACCCCCACTAGTCCTCTTAACATCTGACCCAAGCTCTGACTCTGATCTTTGGTTCCTGCAGTTCTGGCATTAGAACCTAGGATATGAGGGGTAGAGGTGTGATTAGAGGAGGCAACAGGTATTTGCTGAGTGTTGCTTCTCTTTTCTCTTTGGAAGCATTTCTCTGAGCCCTGTGAACCTACTGAAGCCACCATCGAGCAGGAACACCTGCGTGACCACCGACTGACTGAAGCTATGCCAGGGAATGTGGGGGTGATCTGCAGAAGAGCAAGCCAGGAGGACATGGGTCTGGATGACACAGCTTCCCAGCAAAGCGCCTCTGATGAGCAGTGAGGGGGTTCATAGCTGGGAAGGAGCATCACACAGCCAGGGGAGAAAAGGGAACTTCCAGGCTCTGTCTATCTTTTTCCTTGTGTTTGCTCCCCCCAAACTGAAAGATCCATGTGAGGACCTTCTTGTGGAAAAAAAAAAAAAAAAAAAAAGGAAAGAGAGAGAGAGAAATGTAGAAAAACAGAACAACTTTATCTCAGATTCTTGAAATACAATCTCAATTGGTGAAACAATAAATGGACAACACACTCCCTCCATCCCCCTCATGGGCCCTAGCTCTCTGCTCCTGAGTAGACCACAAGATATGTTGGCACTGAAAATTCAAACAAAAGCCATGTTATATCTTAAAACAACTAAGCATAAGTAGAGCACACAGGTAACTCTTGCCCAGATGAAAACAAGACAACTGCATGTTAAATAATTGGCATTTTATACATTACATCTGCCATAAAATAAAAAAAGAACATAAGCTGGTCAATGCACTAAGGCTAAATCTAAGTATAAAGAAAATCTTACTCTTTATAATATTTATGCAGATATTAAGTAAAAAAAAAGTGAAAGCTTCACTGCAAGATACATGGTACTGCATGCAGCCATGTCTGAAACATTCTGTGGTCATAATTAACTGTGTATTTAGAAATATAGTCCAGGTGAGTGTGGGAAGCCAGGTTGGAATCACTTTACATGGTGGATGTGTACTGACAGCCAAAGCAACTGAACATCTACAAGTTGGTCCCCCACCTCGCTATGCTTGTTTTCCAAGCCATGAAGTCCTTACTGTATCACTTGCACACAGTTTTGTTTTTGGAATTAAACATGTTTATAGTTATTGTTGTTTCTAGTCATTTGTTCTGTTGAAACTGTTATTTCTTAGAAAGAAAAAAAAATTCACAATGACACATGGGAAAAGTCTGATACAGTTCCCCCTCACCCTGCACCCACCACTACCATCTTAAGGTTTCTGTTGGAAACAGCAGAATACTGTCTTCTTACTAACATGTGGAAGGAGAATCTTAGAACACAGTCCATAAATAATATCATATTGACTTGCAGAATCATCATTTTCAGAAAGACAATACTTAGAAATGCTTAATAGGAAAAGTCACACAAACTTGTTCAGGTATCTGGGATTAGAAAATGTGTGTGTGTGGAAGGGGTGGTTTCTGCAGACATTTTACCCCTTGGAAATAGATGGTATCTTCTTCTAGCAGTTATTTCTTTGTTTATTTAGGATAGACACAGAGAAACTGAGCATAGGTTTAATGCATAATAATTATACAAAAAGACTTTGGTGCCTGAGGCTCTAAACTGTAAGGTTCAGTTGTCTGAGAGGTGGATAAAGCATTAAATTCTCAACCATGAGGTCCCGAGTTCAATCCCTGGCAGCACATGTACCAGAGTGACGTCTGGTTCTTTTTCTCTCTCCTCCTGTCTTTCTCATGAATGAATAAATTCTCTAAAAAAATAAAATGTTAGGTTCAATCCTTAATATCAACAAAAACCAGAGCAGTGTAGTGCTCTGGTAAAAGGGTGGGGGGGGAGAAAGAGAAAACAGAGAAATTGAGATGAAAGTGGGGAGAGGCATCCGCAGCACTGCTTCCCCACTTTTGAAACTGCCTCTGTGTCAGGGTGTTGTGGGAGAGAAGAGAGCAGGAACTCGTGGCGGAGCAGGATCCCAAATCTTTACTCACGAGGACGTCCCAGAGTTGGGTGTGAGCACAGCAGGTTTAGGCCTCATAGAGCTAGCAAAATGGCCATCTCCCCCTATGCCCACCAGCCCTTCTCTAGGTCAAGATGCAGAAGAGAAAAAAGGGTGAAAGCGGAACAGCAGTGGGCTTTATAGGGCAAAAACCAGAAGTGGCAAGTTGGGATGGGATTGGCTAGGAATTGGGGTGGAGAAAGGCAAAAGGCATGCTGGGAAGGTGGAAGCAACTGTTACAATGGTTTTAACTGAATTACCAATACCCTGAGGGGATAACGTGGTAGGGATCTGTAAATAATACTTGCATGGAAATATAGTCATTTGTGGGCCCTGCCAATGTTCAACCACATCTGCACAATTTCCCAACACCTCTGCAGGTGGAGATCAGGGGCTTGAATCCAGGTCTTTGCAAATGGTAATGTTTGTGTTAACTCAGGTAGACTACCACCAAGCCCCTTTGTTGTAAAATAATAGTGATTCATAACAATAGGTGGGCTCTATAATTAGGAATCTTAGAGCACTAATCCCTGGAAATACAAACTTGGTTATTTATTATTTATATCCAGGTGTTAGTTTAATAAGCTTACATTACCTTACTGTGTAGCTCTCTAGGTTTGCCAAGTCAAACTTGGCTGGCAGTTCTGAAAATCTTCTTGGGTAGCTTCATAACCAAGCCTTAAGACCCTGAGCTATGAGTGTGGCTTCCCTATGCTGCGAGCTGTCTCCTTGTATTCAGTTAAAATACACAACAATTGCTCAGCAGCAGTCAGCCTGATGTAGAGATGACCATTCCCTTGGTATCCACAGAAAGCCACTATGTCCCACCAAAAGTGAAATCTGTAAGAGCTGAACCACTTACCTGTAGTGTCAAATATGGTCAAGAAGCAGAAATAAAGATTTGATGCAATTCCTGTATATTACAAAAATTAAATTCTAAAGCATATTGATAAGATCTGAATGTTTCTCTGCCAAATTTGTTTATTTTTTATTATTTATTTCCTTTTTGTTGCTCTTATTTTTGTTGTAGTTATTGATGTCATTGGTGTTGGATAAGACAGAGAGAATTGGAGAAAAGAGGGGAAGACAGAGAGGGGGATAGAAAGATAAGACACTGGCAGACCTGCTTCACCACCTGTGAAGCAACTCCTGTGTAGGTGGGGAGCCAGGGGCTCGAACCAGGATCCTCATGCCTGTTCTTGTGCTTTATGCCACGTGTGCTTAACCCGCTGCGCTACCACCCAACTCCCTGTCAAATTTATACACTGAAATTTACCCTCCCCACCCCCCAGTGGTATGTTTATGTAAGATAAGAAAAATCCACCAACAGCTAAGACAAGAAAAATCCATCAACATGCAAAGCCTACAGAAACAGTGAGGGGGTGGTCAAGAGCTGAGAGTAGCCCAGAAAAAGAGAAATGAGAATTGTTTCTTCTTTCTCCTTCCACTCCTCTCTATTCATGCAAGATTGTGTCTGGGAAGACAGTGTATGCGCGTATATGTTGATGGCACATGCTGATTCTTTGAAGCATGATGATTTGGGGTGGGGAGGAAAGGTAGAGACTTGAGAGGAAAGGGCTAAGCAGTCAGACATTGCACTTTTTATGGTCAAAACTGAGTTGGAACTTTGAATGATTTTCAGAAAACTACTTCCCAGACACAGATGGTTTCAACACACAGTGGAAATTTAGAATCAATAATGCCAGATTAGCCACATGCTTTATTTAAATCCAAGCAATACATTTTGTATATTATTTTTAGTGAGGAAAATTGTGATCAATGCCCCCAAAAAGCAGAGCGTAACTAGCTATTTTGTATGCTGGCAGAAATCTGAAATACTTTCAGCAAGAAGTATCGCCTTAAAGATATCTTCTTTCAATACAAAACTTTGCAAAAAAGAAAAAAAGTATTTACTGAGTAACAGCTTACTATTTAACCCGATGAATAGGCTTGTGAATAGTAAATATAAAAGCTGCTTACCACAATCTGAAAAAGTGTGACTGAATCATTGACAGTGGGCAAATAGCCAGTCTTGAGGTAAATACAAGTTCTTCCTTTTGTTCCCACCATGGTACAGATACATGTATGTGCATCTCCGCATTCTCAAGATTTATTCCTCTAGGTTCTGCAGGGAGTCTTTTACATGTGAGAAAACTGATGTTACTATTGTTGAGAAACTTTAAATTTCTCTATTCTGTTGTCTGCTGGAAAGGCTGCACCAAGAACTATGTGAATAGTACATTAAACAGTAAGGGGAGTAACTCAGAAATCTTAGTGGGAGGGTCACTTGGGAAGCTTCCCCCCTGTATGTGGGGACAGGGGTTGGAACCCAGGTCCTTGTGCATGGTATAATGTGTATGATCAACTAGGTATGCCACTACTAGGACCCTCTTTATATTCTTTGAATAAATTTCATTGGTTTTTCCATAAGATATGTATCACCCTATTCTTCTTCACCCTATTAAGCAATCAAGACTGATAACATTGAGCTCAAAAGGACAAGCAGAAAAACATGCAGATGAATGTCAACCCTTGTAGACACAGAGTGCCTTTCTGTGTTTGTCAAAGAATGTACCATCTTGATAGGGTCCAATTTTAGTCCCAATAAGGTCTATCTTCAGGGAACATACAGACATTTCCCCAACATGTCTTTCCCTTTCTCAGTTTCTCTGAGAGTTAAATGGCATTCAAATGAGAGGTGATTTGCGTCAAGGGTCATGTATGGGGACCTTTGTGAGAAGCTTCTACTTCCAGAGGCAGTGGCCATTCCCCTGTACTTAAGCTTGCAGGCTACATCCATGCCTAGTGTTCCTCCTGTACTGACAAATGCGACTGCAGACACATTAACCCTTTCAGACATCATGAGCTGGGTTTCCCTCCAGAACAGAATGAAGCAGGGACAGTGGGACAGAGACACCCTCTTCCTCATACTGAATAATACTCCCCCCCATAAAGGAGTTAGCTCAGAATCTAGTAATCCTTTTCTGTTGTGCTCCTTAAAAATTTATCAAGTGCAGACCATGCTGTTGAAAGGTACCTTTGGAAAAAGAACCAGGAAGAGATATTGGCATGAAAGTCTTTCAAAGGATGCAAACTCTGTTTCAGTTCACAAGTGCTCCCTGTTTCTGTGCTTTGTGCCTCGTCCTCAGCTCACAGGAACCTCCACTTACACGTCCCTGGACTGGCCCATTATTACAGACAGAGTCACCACTGGCATAAACGCCAGCTGGCTTTATAACTTAGGCTACTTGCTAAGAAAATCCAGGAAACTCACAAAACTTAATAAAAAGTGACCTAAAAGTACTGAATGTAACAATTCCAGAACCAACAACCATTTGGAGGACAGGTTTTATCTTCTGTGAGTTCTGGAGTTTCAGCAGTATTTCTAGAGTCCCTGTGAGATGAGCTTATCCTGAGAGCTGAGTTTATCATCTACAACAGTGCTCCTCATAGCAGCAGTCTAATATGCAATAGAGCTGATGACGGTGTGGTATCTGTTTCAGTTAACTTTTAGACAGAGATAGAGAAAACAGAGTGGCAGAGAGAGAAAGAGACCAAGCACAGAGCAAAGTTTCCTTCAGTGCAGCCAGGTTCAAACCTCAGATGTGCATATGACAAAGTAGCACACTATCCAAGTGGACATCTGTGCTATATCTGCCACCCTCCATATCACCTTTTATCACATTCATTTCCCCCCTGTTCTGGAAGGTAAATGAGGCATATAAAGATTTAAAAACATCCCTAAATTAACATGACGAAAGTGGACTGTTGTCACGGGGGCTTCACCACTCCAGGCTGACTTTCAGACAGACAGACAGACAGACAGATGCATAGCGCTGAAGCTTCCTCCAATGCAGTAAAGCTCAGGCTTGAACCTGGGTCACATGCATGAGAAAACAAGCAGGTGAACTCTTTTGTCAACCTGTTATTTGCATTTCTAAAGAGTGTTTTATCCTTCCCACACAAAGATTCCTGTTTGTAACCATCACATTTAGTTTTATTTTATTAAGTAATAAGCAAAAGGAAAGAAAGAAAAAAAACATTAAATAAATTGGTGGAGAAGGACCTAAGTAGCTTGCTTTTGAAATAAAGAAAAATCAAATAACTATTATCATTGCAAGTTGCATGACTGTTCAGCTGCACTCAAAAGTAAGATTTAATTTTTCATGACATGCAAAATTGATTATTTAGTGAACTCTTTTCTTCCCCTTCTCTTGAACTTCAATGGGGGAAATTCTATCTAATATTCTGAAAACCATTTCTCATTTCATAATTTACCCAAATCATACGCATAACTGCAAGAGGAAATAAACAGTAATCTCATAGCATAAATAAACCACAATAGATTGTTAATCTTGTAGAGTCAATCCAACATTAAGGCTAATTTGATTTTTTTTTTTTTAACATTTTATTATTAACAGCTGTCAGGCTTTCTTTGGAAAAGCCCACAAAGTTTCATAAACCCAAAGGCATAAAACCTTGACTGGCAGGGCATGTCATGTGAACTAACACATGTCTTCATGTGCAGAAAAGCAGTAACACAAACCAAGTTTACTTGCTGCTACTCTGCACACATGTCACGATATCTTGCAAAAGGTGGTTTCTATTTTCCCTGGTGACCTGTGGGAAGAAGTAAGATATGGGACTTCAATGTTCCTTTTATTTTTTTCTTCCTTTTAAATTTTTTCCTAATATTTCTTTTTTATTATCTTTATTCACTAGATAGAGACAGCCAGAAATTCAGGGGAAGGAGGAGATAGGGAGACACAGAGAGACACCTGCAGACAAAGCTTTGCCCCTGCATGTGGGGATCAGGAGCCATTGTAACGTATGTGCTCAACCAGGTGTACCTCCACCCACCCCCCACCCACCTTCTTTTCTTTTGTCATCAGGCAGGCAATATTATGAAAGCAAGACAGTGAAAGCCAGCAGAAGACAAGGTGTATTCGTGACCAAGAGAAGCAACCTAGTTCTTACAAGAACCCTATGAAAACAGGGTAAGACTGGAAGAATGTCACATTAGCCCCTGATGGCTCAACATGTGACAGTGGGTTTTTAACAAAGGGTAGAGTTTAATAATTAAAGGGGCTATGAACCGAGCCATTTGTGGGGCACTCTGGATGGAGAAATGAAATGCAAGATGAAGCACAGCACCAGAGTAGACCTGAAGGAAATAGAAAAAAAGAAGCTTTGAAATTTGGAAGGTCAGTTGCTGGGGAAAGGAGTTGGGGGAGGGGGGTCACTGATGACACCATCATACTGGTCCTGAGTTACACACAGAATTCTGGATATCCATGAAGGTCAGTTATCTTTCCTTGAACCTACAATATTTGAGTATTTCAAGGGGTGTTTGACATCAATCAATCCCTTGTTCGAAAGATGGGGAAGCTGAGGTTCAGAGAACTACAGGCATTTCACTGATATCTATGAGGTAGACAGTGAAAACTAAAACTCAGTTATCCTGACCTCCATGTGCTCGTTTCCTCCATAATTAATACCATTACAGTAACAAATGGAAGTAACAAAAAGTTCATTCATACTTTACTTAAAGATCTGTCTTTCCTTCCACTCAATATTATGTCTTTATAAGAGAGCAGATTGGGGGCTACAGAGCAGCAGAATCTATGTTTCTCTCCTCTCCTTTCTCGGGTCAACTAGGAATACCAAAGGAGACCACCTGGGACCACAACAAGACAACTAGAATGACTTCAAGAACACACCAAATCACCGGAATACCAAAGGAGACCACCTGGGACCTCAACAAGAAAGGACTAGAACAACTTCAGGAACCCACCAAATCACTGGTGAATGCAAACACGTCTGGCTCGTGGACAGAGAGGACACTTAGGGAGAGATTAAGTGGTTGGTAACAGTCTGGCAGTTTACCAGTTGAGACACCACCTCCAGTCTGTTTCACCAACAAAGGGACAGCTGAAGAGAGGAGAGGATTCCTCTAAGACTCACAAATAAAATTGTGAGTCTCCATTTTTACTGCCCATAGAATTTGGAGTGGGGGGAGGCCCTGTGCTGACACCAGGGGACAGAGAACTAACAAGGAAACTCAGGAGAAAATCTATACCGTGGTGGCCTAGCTCTTTGCATAATCATTGGATTATCTCTGCCCCACCCTGCTGTATCTCTTGGTCAGGAGTGAAGGATTAATCTAAGAAGCCTACTTATAGTTTAAAAGCCATCAGGCTCCCATAGCCTACAGGGAAGAAAAAGAATCCTTTAATTACCTTACTAGGACACAACTCAATCCAGGCAAGAATGATCAGTAATTTGAAAAGTACTTAGAGAGGGACCTCATAACATACTATATAAAATGATTAAACCAACAGGAATAAATATTGGACAAACGATCCAGGACAAGAGTCCAGCTAAAAGTCCCTTAAAGGTTGAAGCACAAAATAATGAGGTCAATATCCAAACATTAGGTAAGGAAATAATCACAGGAGTGAGTAAAGAGTTTGAAAGAATTGTCATCAGAAATGCAGAAACAACAAATGAGACACTGGAAGAAAACACTAACTATCTCAAAGTTATTAGACAGCTGAAAGCTGAAATAGCTGAGCTAAGAAGACAGCTAGATGAACAAGCTAAAACAGTATCAGAACAGGGTAACAAAACAGATGAACTTCAGAAAACAGTACAGGGGAGAGAAAATAGAATAAATGAGGCTGAAGACAGAACTAGCAAGACCAATTAGAGACAACTATAAAAGAAGTAAGAGATTTCAAAAAGAGATTAAGAGATATTGAAAACTACAGAGACCACAGAAACGGAAGGAACAGCTATCCTCATATCTGACATGATAGACTGTAAAATCAATAAAATTTAAAAAGATAGGGGAAGGACACTACTTAATGCTCAGAGGATCAGTCAATCAAGAGGATTTAATAATTATTAACATCTATGCCCCTAATGAGGAGCCATCTAAATACATCAAACATCTACTCAAAGAGCTACAGCAATATATTAACATCAACACAGTAATAGTAGGGGACTTCAATACCCCACTCTCTCAACTTGACAGATCATCCAGGGAGAAAATCATTAAAGACATGAGGGAGCTAAATGAGGAGATAGATAAATTAGAACTATTGCACATTTTCAGAGTCATTCATCTCAAGAAACTGGAATACACATTTTACTCAAGTCCACACGGGTCATTCTAAAGGATAGGCCATATGTTAGAACACAAAGACAGCATCAGCAAATTCAAGAGCATTGAAATCATCCCAAGCATCTTCTCAGACCACAGTGGAATTAAACTAACACTTAACAATCAACAAAAGATTAGTAAGAGTTCCAAAATGTGGAAGTTCAACAGTACACTATTTAACAACTACTGGGTTAAAGAGGAAATCAAGGAAGAAATCAAAATGTTTTGAGAGTTCAATGAAAATGAAGACACAATCTATCAAAATATTTGGGACACAGCTACGAGATTCCTGAGAGGGAAGTTCATAGCCATACAAGCACACATTAGGAAACAAGAAAAAGCACAAATAAACAGCCTGATTGCACATCTTAAAGACCTAGAAGAAGAAGAACAAAGGATCCCTAAAGCAACCAGAAGGACAGAAATAACTAAAGTTAGGACAGAAATCAATAACATTGAAAATAAGAAAACCATACAAAAGATTAACGAAAGTAAATGTTGGTTCTTCGAAAGTGTGAACAAAATCAACAAAGACTCTGGGGTTGGTGGGTGGGACAATACAGGTCCAAAAAGGATGACAGAGGACCCATTGGGGGTTGCATTGTTATATGGAAAACTGGGAAATGTTATGCATGTACAAACTATTGTATTTACTGTTAAGTGTAAAACATTAATTCCCCAATAAAGAAATAAAAAAGAACTTCCCCAGAGCCCTACCCCACTTTAGAAAGGTAGAGATAGAGTGGGGATATGGACTGACTTGTCAATGCCTATGTCTAGCAGAGAAGCAATTACAAAAGTCAGACCTCCAACTTTCTATGCCCCGTAGATATTTTTGGTCCATACTCCCAGAGGGATAAAGAACAGGAAAACTTTAAATGGAGGGGATGGGATATGACATGTTGGTAGTGAGAATTGTATGAATTATACCCCTCTTATCCTACAGTCCTGTTGATCATTATTATTCAAAAATTATATAAGTTGAAAAATAAAACATAAAGCAGAACTTGGGTTGGGTTTGGTGTATTACACCAAAATAAAAGATTATGTATGGGGTACGGGGTAGGGTTCAGGTCCTAGAACATGAGGGCAGGAAGACCTAGAGGGGGGTGAATTGTTATGTGGAAAGTGGAGAAATGTTACACATGTACAAACTACTGTATTTTACTGTTGACTGTAAACCATTAATATTCCCAATAAAGAAAAAAAATAAAAAAGAAGAAGAAAGAAAGAAACACAAAGTAGAAATTAGACTGAGTTTGGTGTACTGCATCAAAGTAAAAGATTCTGTAGCAGGAGGGGGTTTCTGGTCTTGGTGCATGATGATAAAAGAGGACCTAGTCTGAGGGTGAGTGTTTTGCAGAGAAATTTTACACATATATCAATAACTATACGTATGTAAACTATAATCCCAATGAAAATAATAATAATAATAATAATAATAATAATAATAATAATAATAATAAATTAGAACTGATGATACAGAGATACAAAAATTTTTATGGGAATACTGTGGGCTGCTCTATGCAAAACAAACTGGATAACCTAGAAAAAATGAATGCATTATGAGAATCTTTCCACCAAGCTTGACCAAAAAGGAAATAGAGAATTTAAACAGACTAATCACTTGTGTGGAAATTGAAGTAGTGAACAAAGGCCTTCCTATGCACAGGCCCAGATGGTTTGAGCAATGAATCTAGTAAAAAAAAAAAAAAAAAAATTCAGAAAGAACAAACAAATCCTCCTCAAAGTCTTATAAAAAACTGAAGTGGAGAATCACTCCCAAACAAATCCCATGAAGATAATATCACTTTGATTTCACAAGCAAGAAAAGACTCTATCAAAAACAAAAGAACCAAAAAAAAAAAAAAAAACCTATATACCTGCATCCCTAATGAATACTGATGAAGAGATCCTCAACAAAATCTAGGTAAATCAAATCCAACAACATGTAAAGAAAATAATTCTCCAAGACCAAGTTAGACTGATCCATTGGAAGAAAGGATAGATCAACATTTGCAAACCAATCAATGTAATATACCATATTAACAAAAAGAAAGATTTAAAAAAATCACATGGCTATATCAATTGATGCTGAGCATCTGATAAGATCCAACACCCATTTATGGCAAAGACCCTTGAGAATTGAAGGAAAGTTCCTTGACATGATAAATGCCATGTATGACAAACCTTGGACTAACATTCTCAACAGGGAAAACTATTGCTCTTTGTGATGACATGTTAATATCTAGGGAATCCTAAAGATTCCACCCCAAATCTGCTAAAAAAAAAAAAAAAATCAATAAATTCTGTAAAGTAGCAGGATGCAAAATCAATGCACATAAACCTGTTGTGCTCCTATACACAAATGATGAGACTGAGGAAGGGAAAATGAAAGAAGCTAAATAGACACTGCACCAAAGCAAGAAATAAATATTGTCATTTATATAAGGAAAATACAAATCAAGACAACAATGTATTACTACTTATACTGTGAGAATGGCCTACAATTCAAAGAGAAGAAACAATAAATGTTGATGAGGATTCGAAGAAGAGGGAACCCTTTTCTGCTCAACTGGGAGAGTAAACTGGTCCAACCACTAAGGAAAACAGTATAAAGATTTCTTCAAGCTGGAAGGTATTTCACCAGGTAGGGTGTATACCTTGCTGTGACTTGGATTCTAGCCTTGGCATCACATGGAAGTGACAGGATATTGAAGAGAAACTCTAGTGTGGTGGTATTTCTCTGTGTCTGTGTTTTTCTGATTTTTCTGAGATAAAAAGAATGAAAAGGTCAGCCTGTCACAGTGAAATTGTGTACAAGTGAGGCCATGGTATCACAGGAATGAATATATACACATATATATATAATATTTTAAAAGAAATACAAGCAGATCTACCATTTGATCTAGCAATTTCTTTCTTTAAGTATCTATCCAAAGAACATGAAAATACTAATTTGAAAAGGTAAGAACATCTATGTTCATTGCAACACTATTTATAATAGCCAAGCACCCAATAATAAGTGGGCAAGGAAACCAGTATATATACACTATGGAATACTATTTAGTTTAAAGAAAACACAAAAATTTGCCTTCTTCTACAATGTGGATGGAACAAGTATGGCTGGTAAAAAAGTCAGGAGAAATATCAGATGACCTCACCCATATACATAGGGTTGGGGGGTGGGGGTGGGGGGAAGCAGGAAACAAGTTGAAACATGTTTTTTAAAAAAACAAAATCCTAGCCTATGTCTTCAGACCTTAGTGTCAGTAAGGGAGAGTTAGGAAAGTTGCTATATCTGTGTGTGTGTTTGGGGGTAGGAGTGAGAGGGAACAGAAGTCTCAATGCCATGAGCTAGAAAGAAAGGGTGCTTTGGTGGCAAACAAGCCCTTATTTTAGAGAGATACATAGCTATACCCTTGAGACAACAGTCTTGTAAATTAGTATTTTCTCAATAAAGTTCAATTTAAAGAATGAAAATTCAAAGCCAAAGGCATATACTATTTTAGTTTGTCTGCTCCATTTTCATAGATATAGAAAACTGGCTGTACTCACATTGAACACCCTGATGTCGTTTCTGCTTCTTATTTCTTCCACAAGGGCCAGTGGTTTTCCTTTAGGTATTGGGATTGTTCCAAGGACTACAATCCCTGGGGTGGATAGTGTCTGACGAATAGCCTGGATAAAAGGCTGACTGAATAGTTCCATTTTTCCAATCTCATCAATGACACATACTTGGTGTCCTGAGTCACTGCTTGAACCTACCTGAAGAGGACAAAATACATTAGTTGGGCCACTGAGTCACATCACACAAAGGATCTCTGTCCTCAGTCACTCACCATTATTAGTCACACCAGAGTCAGTCAATCATGCTTTGCAAGTTGGACAATTGCACAGTCCTCATGGAACTATTAGTTGGAAAAGTAATCTAGAAGGACTCCCTTGGAGAGTATAACACCCAGAAAATTCAATTCCCTGAGCCACTCAGCTTTCCTGGCAGTTTTTTACTCCTGTAGAAATTGTTCCAATTATAATCATGATTTAAATTCTTAGACACCCAGAACATAAGCAGGATCTGAGTTCATTAAGTTTAAAGAACGGCACAGCAAGCTTGGGAGGTCTTTAGTATTAAAACCTGCCTCTTTTAAAATTTTATCACATATCTTGTTGGCTGGATGGAGACTGCAGGCAAATGTCTGCACTATGAGGACTGCTAGAAATAAGTAAAAAAGAAAAGGAGTTCTGATGCAAAACAAGTAAGCAGAGTTTTGCCACTTAAATCTCAGGTTCCTTCTCTAATGACTTTATATCAGCTTATGTACAGTACTTCTTCAAAGACCCCATAAAGAGTAAGTGTAGAACTGACCTTCAAAAATCCCAATGATTTACAGTTCTTGAGTCCACACCCATATGGAAACTCCATCAGTAACAGAAGGGTTGGTCTTTATGACACATTAAGTGTTTATTTTTTATTGACTTTTAATAATTATCGACGACCATAATAAGAGGAGTATAATTCCACACAATTCCCACCATCAGAGTTCTGTATCCCATCTCCTCCATTGATAGCTTCCCTATTCTTTCTCCTTCTGGGAGCATGGACCCAGGATCATTATGGGGTGCAGAAGGTGAAAGGTCTTGTTTCTGTAATTGCTTCTCTGTGGACATGGGTGTTGGCAGGTTGATGAAATTTCTGAGATGAAGTTAAAAAGGACTAGTTCCTTAAAGTTTTTCAGACAAATGAAAACAAGAAATTTCACATGATCCAGTTACCCCACTTCTGGGTATTTATGCAAAGAATATGAAAGCACTAATTTGATGAAATACATGCAAGCCCTATATTTACTTCAGCAAGTCAAAACAGTCAAGAGTTAGAATACCTTAAATGGACACTGGCAAAACAAAACCAGAGTGGTGAAAGCATACAGGTGTGAAACCCTGACTTAGGAAAAAGTTTTCCATAGCAGGGACATGCAAAATACAAGAAATAATGAGTGTGTCAGGGTGGCCAAGTGGTCCAAGGCACCAGACACAATAAATGATGAGTAACAAATACATTTTATATATGAATAAGACCATATAATAAGCCCATGAATAAGACCTTGAAGCTTGATTAGCACATGGCTGAACATAATTAGCATACAGCTACTGTCAGGCTGATATCAGGACTGAATTAAGCGTGTGCCAGGCAGATGTCAGTCTCTTTATCTGCACTGTGCTCTCTTCTCTGGGCTCCCTGTTTTCCTACATGCTCACGGCCCCTCCATGGTCGCTCCTCCGGGGAATTGTAGTAGTGAAGCTGAACTATGGTAATTGACTTATCTCATGGGTCTGGCCTATTCTTACCCATGCTTATTTTGCTGTACCTAAAATATAGTATCCCACCATGTAATAAACCTTAATTATCTGAACCCATGCCAAGCTGCACTACTCTAGTTTTAATTTTTTAATTACAGTAACATGTCTCCACATAAGTGATGAAAGAATATGTGTGAGAATCTGTGTATATGCATTTGAATGAATTAATGTGGGGCAGTCAAATGTATAGACATGTATATAAAAGAGTAAGTAAAAATAGAAAGCACAAGACTCTACACCTTCCCTGCAATTCTCTACAACATTCATCAATGAGAGTACACTTATAACACTAAAATTTCTGCACAGATATTTAAATACATATGTATAGATTACCATCTACAAAAGTAAAATTTAACTTTAAAGCTGAAACTTACTGGTTTTTGCTGTTTTGTTTTTCATTCAGTATAGAACTAGGGACTTCTATTGTTCAGTAAGTATAGGAGGAATCTCAAAAATAAGTCTAAGATTTTTAATGAAAAATAAAATTATTCTTATCCAACTGAGGGATAGCTATCTATGCTAAGTCATAAAGAAGTCTACTAATACTCAACTTGTTCTCCTAAATAACATGTAGTAATAGATTTAGAGAATAAAGAACATTCAAGCATATTTATTTATTTGTTGCTGGGGTTTACCATACCAAGCAGCTTTTCTTCCTTTCTTAATTTTTTTAACCAGAACACTGCTCAGCTCTGGCTTAAGGTTGTGCGGGGGGATTGAACCTGAGACTTTGGAAGCTCAGACATGAGAGTCTCTTTGCATAACCATTATGCTATCTACCCCTACCCCTAAGCAGCTTTTCTTAGAAAAAGATAGAAAAATAAAGAAGGAAAACATCACAGCACAGACGATCTCCCCAGTGTGATGGAGGTTGGACTTGAACCTGGGTCACATGCAAAGCAAAGCAGGAGACCTCCCAAGTGAGCTATCTCACAGGCCCTCAAGGAGATTTAGAGGAAAACAAAAATTTAGCACATCACTCTACTTACATTGTTCTAGATTATCTCCTGAACTGTCAGCACAGTCTTATAGTTCTGAGTCCAGGTTTGAAAACTATCAGGAATCTGCTCTAGTTTCTGGATGTGGGGGGGAATAGTAATGTGCTCATGGAATAAATAGAAAGGCAACAGAGACAAGGAGGATATATGAAAACAAAAAGTGAAGACCAATGAAGATTCAGAGTGGCACTGAACACATGGTTAAAACTACTGTACACACTATCTGGATGTGGCCTTTCTCCTAAGAGGATGATCATGTGACATCACTGCTGAGTGCCATAATGCAGCTCTCTGTGGCACTCAAAGTCTACTCTTAGGCACAGGTTTCAGGGAAGTATATGCTTTTACTGTTACAAAAGAGAAAAGTTCCTTGGTGCAAAACCTCTTTTGATTCCTGTTTGTTTTGACAAAGAAGATATGTCTGTGGAATAGAGTCCTAAGTGGGTTTTTTGCCAGGAGTAAGAAAAGCTATGAATAATAATATAGTTTTAGATGCACTCAACTAGTTTGCTTTCCAGAAAGATTAAACTGATTTAAAGCAACAAAACATAGCTTTATGCCAGCAACATAAAAATAATCTTTCCTTGATACTTTATTTTTATATGCACTTTAAAAAATACAAAGAAATGGGCAATTTCACTTAATCAAAATATTGAACCTAGGGGCCAGGTGGTGGTACACCTGAATTAGCACACATGTTACAGTGCAAAAGGAAATGGGTTCAAGCCCCTGTTACCTGCCTGCAAGGGGGAAGCTTCACAAGCAGTGAAGCAGAACTGCAGGTATCTCTCTCCTTTCTTCTCCATCTCCCCCCTCCCTCTGTTTCTCATTGTCTTTATCAAATAAATAAATCAATTAAATATTTGTTTAAATGGAGCTTTTAAATATATATTTATGTGTGATATACATATATCTTTAGATATTAACATATATGTATGTATATATTGAACCTAAAGATCGCTGATTAAAGTGATTTTTAACTTATTCTAAGAAACTCAAAATATTTTAATGCATAGTACAATTTTTTATGCATGGGTGGTTTTTAAGAGATATTTCTTTTCTTCTTATTTTTTCTTGCCACCAGGGTTATGGCTGGGGCTCTGTGCTCCAGAAGGAATTCACTGGCCCCTATGGTGAGATTTTCCTCCCCTCCCCTCCTCACTTTTGTTTGGTAGATACAGAAAGAAATCAAGAGGGAAGGGGGAAGATTGAGAGGAAAAGAGAAAGAGATACCTACTACAGTAATGCTTCACTAGTCATAAAGCCTCCCCCCTGCAGGTGGGTACTGAGGGCTTGAACCTGGGTCCTTGTACATGATAACACATGGTGCTATGCTCAACTAGTTATACCGCTTCCTGGCTCCTTAATGGGTACTTCTTAACTTACTGTCAGAGTCTGTGTTGTTAGTCCTTCTTGATACTGTAAAATAACCTGATGTCTATTTGCTAAATGCAGTTTCTAAAGCTTGTAGTTTATTTTAGCTATTAGCAATTGCCAGTAACAAAAGATAGCTTTATATTCCCCTATTTTTCACCTAGCTATCTTAATAATTTTCTTTCTTTCTTAAGCAAGAAAGCAAGACACTATTTGTTTTGCTTTCTTCAGTCCAATGAAACATATAAATATGGGAAAGAAGGGCAGGGGTAGATAGCATAATGGCTATGCAAAGAGACTTTCATGTCTGAGGGTCCAATGTCCAGGTTCAAACACCTGCAAAGCCATAAGCTAGAGCTGATCAGTGCTGATGAAGGAGTGGGGGGAACTATAACCTTGACTGTGTAACAATCCACAGTCCAGTGAGTTCTCATACCTAGAATATCAATGTCTTGGTTTGGCAAAAAACAGTATAACAAATTGAGAAAGAACTTTGGTTTTCTTTTTTTGTAAGTCAATAGAGGTAAAGAAATAGAAAATTTTATTTTAGTCAACATAGTGTTTCTTCTATAACCTTACAGAGAGACATCAATCAAGTATGTGCACATTGCTCTCCAAGGATTCAGTCTGTACTAAGGCAAGAGTTAAAATCAATTCTTTGTATAGATTCAGTGCTCAAAGCTGGAGTCTTCACCTGGAATGTCGTCTGAGGTATTCGCTGGCCTTTTGAATATTTAAATATAGAAAGCTTTGTAATATATTTGCTAAAAAAATAGAAAAAGAAAGAAAAGTAAAAGCTAGAAAGAAAAACATCATGTTCTTTGACTATTTCATGTAAATAATAATAATAATATGCAAGGGATATGGGAAGCGTTCCAAGGAGAAAGGAATTAGGAAAGGAGGAGGTGGGAGAAGCAGAAAAGTGAGAAGTGGCAAAGGAGATAGTAGACTCTGAGAAGCAGATTTCAACTATTGAAATAAGAGTATGAAGTAGAAAGATAACACCCTATAAATTAAAAAACTGCCTTTGAATGCTACAGTTAAATTATCAATAGCTTTGGACAACCACCAAAGGTTTGGGCACCATATATTTTGCAGTGAAATATATACAAAGGCTTTGGGCACTGTATATTGTATGTGCCAATCAAAAGGTGTGTGTGTGTGTGTAGGGGGTGGTGGTGGATTAAAGTCAAAAGTTCAAAGCTGGCAAGGTCTTGGCTTATGTGGGAAACACTTTTAAGTTAGTATAGCTGAAAACTGGTGAGATGAAGTCAGAGGTTAGTAAGGTCAGATAGCATAGCCCACCCCACAGGCCATTGGAAAGAACTTAAGACTATAATTGCTACAATAAAAAATAAAAATTAAAAAAAAACCTCTGAAAGGCTTATAGTTGTCTCTAGAGCTATAGCTGTACCATTTAATTTTTAGAAAAGTAAGCCAAAGTAATAAATCTATAATAAATCTAACAAAACACATATTCTTTAATAGGATATGGTCTACAAAATTCTTGTATCATACATATATAGTGTCAACCTTACCTTTTTTATATATTTTTTAATTTATTTATTAATGAAAGAGAGATATAGAGAGGCCAGAATACTGCTCATTTCTAGTTTATAGAAGAGCTGAGGATGGAACCTGGGACCTCAGAGCCTCAGGCATGAAAGTCTTTTACATTACCATTATGCTGTCTCCCTGTCTCTCACTAGCTTTACTTTCTTATCTCCTTTTGATGCAGGGCTCTGGGACGGAAATGTTTATTTCTTCCTCGCAGTTTCCCAAGAATCTGATCCCCTACATATAAACATTCAAAAACTCAACGACATAGAACTTTTCTTTTTTTTTTTTTAAGAATTTTTAATATTTATTTTTTATTTCCTTTTGTTGCCCTTGTTGTTTTATTGTTGTAGCTATTATTGTTGTTGTTACTGATGTCGTTGAATAGGACAGAGAGAAATGGAAAGAGGAGGGAAAGACAGAGAGGGGGAGAGAAAGACAGACACCTACAGACCTGCTTCACTGCTTATGAAGCAACTCCCCTGCAGGTGGGGAGCCAGGGGCTGGAACCCGGATCCTTACACGGGTCCTTGAGCTTTGCACCACCTCTGTTTAACCTGCTGCACTACCGCCTGATTCCCATAGAACTTTTTTAATGTTTGCATTTCAGCAGAAATGCCACCTGCTCAAACCTCCTTCCTGTCACCTGACCTAAACTTGTTTTCTTCTACTTTGCTGTAGTATCTTCAGTTTTTTCATTCACAGCATTTATGGCAAATATACATTTATTCATGTAATTTTTACATGTCCCACTAGACTTATAGTCTAGTACAGATTTTCCACATCTATATTGTACATGACTGCATACCCAGGACCTAATAAATATTTGATGAGTGAAATAAAAAACACAATATATCATCAACAAGGTTTAAAGTCGGTTCTTTAAAATGATTAACGAAATTGATGAAATCTTTACTAGACTGGTAAGAAAAAAGAGAAGAAAATTAAATAATTTAAATAAGAAATGAAAAAAAGGAAAAATAACTCAGAAATTAAAATATATAAACAATCTATCAACAAATTAAGTAACAGATTAAATGGATAAATTACCAAAGACATATTGCTACAAACAACTAAACAAGAAATAACAAAAATAGCAAAGCTTGAACAAGTAAAGAAATTAATATAGGGGTCAGTGGTGGCAAACCTGGTTAAGTGCCCATGTCAGTGTGCAAAGGCCTGGGTTCGAGCCCCCAGTCCCCACCTGCAGGGGGGAAGCTTTGCGAGTGGTAAAGCAGGGCTGCAGGTGTCTCTCTGTCTCTCTCACTATCACCCCTTTCCCTCTCGATTTCTGGCTGTCTCTATCCAATAAATAGATATAAAAAATTAAAAATAATAATTAAAGAAATTATTATTTAATTTAAAAGTTTCTCATAAAAAAGGCCCATTTACACATTTTGCCAAATATTCAAAGGGAAGTTAATACAATACTTTAAAATTCCTCCAAACAATAGAAGAGGAAGAAACACTGCAAAAAAAATAACCAATAAGCACATGAAAAGATGTTTGATATTCCCAGACATTAGGGAAATACAAATCAAAACCACAATGTTGCTTCACTGACACTACTTGTATTTATTTGCACTAGAATGGATGAAGTTTAAGAAGACAGACATTTTGGCAAGTGTTGAAACCTTCATCCATTGTTGGTCAGTATAAGTTGGCCTGGAAAAGGGTCAAGTGATTTCTCAAAAAATTATATGTAAAATCACCATGTAACATCTCTATTCTAGTGAAAAAACATTTAAAATAGAGGTCTTCACAAAAACTTGCTATGTTGGTCTATCTTAATATTTTGTTAAATCTCTCAGGAACTGGACCAATTTACATTCTTTTTTTATAATTTTTTTATATTTATTTATTTTTCTTTTGTTGCCCTTGGTTTTTATTGTTGTTGTAGTTATTATTGTTGTTATTGATGTCGTTGTTGTTAGATAGGACAGAGAGAAATGGAGAGAGGAGGGGAAGACAGAGAGGGGGAGTGAAAGACACCTACAGACCTGCTTCACCATCTGTGAAGTGATGCCCCTGCAGGTGGGGAGCCGGGGCTTGAACCGGGATCCTTCAGCCGGTCCTTGCACTTGCACCATGTGTGCTTAACCCACTGCACTACAGCCCGACTGCCTCAGTTTACATTCTTATCAACAGTGTAATTGGTTTCCTTCCTCACCACATTCTTGTCAATTTGTACCTCTCACTTCTCTCACATTACTTCATTAAGTGTATTTTTATTATGATAAGCAAACATGATGAGAAATTGGGTTTGCCCTGCTCCCCACCTGCAGGGAGAAAGTTTTAGTAACTGTGAAGCAAATCTGGAAATACCTATCTTTCTCTTTCCCTGTCTATCCCCCACTCCATTTCAGTTTCTATCTTTACTATCAAATAATATAAAATAGATAAAAGGCTGCTGGGAGTGGTAAATTCACTTTATAGGCACTGTGCCTTAGTGGCAATAAAAGAATAAAATAAATGAATAAAAAAAAAACTTGCACATGAATGTTCAGAGCAGCATTCATAATAGCCAAAAAGTAGAAACTTTAGTAAATGTCAACTGATGAACAGATTTTTAAAAATGTGAAGTGTCTTATAATGGAATATTAGTGAGTCATAAAAGATACTGATGCATTTTATAATATGGGCAAACAATGTAAATAAATATTATGTTAACTGAAATAAGGTAGTCATAAAAGATCATATACAGTGTGATTGCTTTTTTCTTCTTTTAATAAAAAGTTAAACCTTCAGACAAAAAGTAGGTTAGTGGTTACTAAGGGCTGGCGAAACAAAGAAATGGAGAATGACTATTTTTTTCATACAGGATTTCTTTTAGGTATGACAAAATTAGACTGTGGCCATTGTACAATTCTAGTAATATATGAGGAAAATTTTACATTTTAAATATGTGAATTTTGCAATAGGTGAGCTATAAATAAATAAAAGTATCTACAAAAATAACATATATATTGTGACATAATCATTAGGTACTTACCATTATCTTCATATACTTACCTCTTCCCTTTCTAAATGTTTGTTTATTGTGCTTTGTAAAGAGGGCAAATATATAAACAAGAAAAGAACTGAGGAAAAACTTATCTAGGGAATCCTAGATAGCAGGGCAATGGAACTTTTCCAGTATAAATGTTTTAAATATGTAAATTTATGTGACAAAAAATTACTTAACAGAGTGATAGCAAACTATTTGCATAGCCTTACTAAAACTCAATCACTTGAAGACTTTTTAAAATGCAAAATACAAAACCGACTCTCTTTAAAACCAAGAGCTACTCTGCTCCTCAGGTCAGTAATGCCCACAACTCATTCAGAACAGATGGTGTCAAGAAGCAGACTGAGAGGTACATAGTTCACCTAGATAGTGTATCTACTTTTCCATGCACGAGAAGACCCAGGTTCAAGTCAGGCCCCCACCACACTGGAGAAAGCTTTGTTGCTATGGTGTCTCTCTCTCTCTATCTCTCTCTCTCTCTCTCTCTCTCTCTCTCTCTCTCTCCCTTCCCCTCTTTCTTTGTATGAAAACACTGGCCTAGAGCAGTGGACCCCCATGATGCCCTCTGCCCTGCAGGAAAACAAAAATAAATACTCACATTCCTCAGGACAGGAAGTGCCAACTGCTCGAAGGACATCAAATCCACCACATACTGCCCAACTCGGCATTCACGTTTTCCAGGCAGAGGCACTGACCTATATGAAAACAGTTGTTTTGAATATTCTCTTCTGAGAGCAGGGGTACTACACCTGTATACACCAATAATGGGCAGGGAAATTACGTTGGTGGGAAGCTCCAGGAAGCTAGTGCACCACATGCCTTTGACAAGTAGTTTGAGAAAAGGGCTACAGATTACACAGTGACATCTTACTGGGGCTTCCTATCTGCTTCCTATCTGGAGGTCAGTTTTTTTTTTTTCTTTTTCTAAGGTAAACAGTGAAAGGCAGTGAAGAGGAGGGAGGGACAAAGAGAGGGAAAGAGGGCAAAGAGACAGAGGGAGGGAGGGAGAGAAAGGGAGAGAGAAAGAAGAGGAGGAATAGGAACACCAGAGCACTGTTTCATGGACAGTGAAGCTCCTTCTATGCATGGTGCTCCCATTTGGTGACTGGTGGCATTAACACAGATCCTTGCACAGAGTAAATTGTTAGTTAGCTCTCATGGGTAAATTATCCCCTGGTACCTCCACACTTTAATGAAATTTTTAATTTTTATTTTACTTATTTGAGAAACTTGTAAAGACCCAAGAAGGAGAATAGAACACCATAGAAAGGAAGTATCAGTACCCAACTCTAGATAAAGGTCCCCTCATGCCAGATAAGGTGACAATATCGAATCCTATTCTTCTTCCTCCTTGTCTGACTTCTTCTGTATAAAATCCATCAACTGGAGCACCAGAAGACTTTAAAGCCTCACTAGCTTTCTGGATCAATGTTGTTTTTCCAACTCCTAAGAAAAAAAGAAAACACCTATTAAGGAATCACTGAACCATCCCCATGCTACCTGCATGCATGGGCAATTATGGTAGGGGAGAAAGGGGCTGCAAATGATTTTATGAATATTTACTTCACTTTAATTTTTATTGTGCCCAGTGTTAGGACTTCTTTAAGCAAGGATAAAAATATTTATGGTTGGAGCTCGGTGAGGGAGCACTTGGCACCACATACCACCACATTTCTTCTTTCTATCTCCAGAGTTATTGCTGGGACTGGGTGCAGACACTATGAATCGACTGCTCCTGGAGGCCATCTCTCTCTCTCCCTCTCCCTCTCTTTCTCTTCCAGTTTATTCGATAGGACAGAGAGAAATTGAGAGGGGAAGGGGGAGAAAAAGATAGGCACCTATATACCTGCTTCACCGCTTGTGAAGCATCCCTGCCACAGGCAGGAGCTGGGGCTTGAACCCAGGTCCTTGTGCAGGCCCCAGCAAATAGTACTATGTGAGCTTAACCTGGTGCACCACCACCCAGCCTCACCACCACACTTCTTACTATATACAAGGACCTGGGTTCAAGTCTCTAGTGGCCACCTGTAGGGAGGGGGTGCTATAAATGTTCATCTCTCTGCCTCTCTGCTTTCTGTCTCTCATTCTCTATCAAAGAAAAAGGGGAAATGTTGTAACTAAGAAAAAAGGACTTTTGCTGCTGTGTGGCACATAAGGAACTGACTGCGGGGCAGCTGAGAATGTGTTTAAACACATTCTAGGCTTTATTAGAGTGATACAAGGGTAAAGTACAAATATCTAGGTACTGCAAAATAAGCAGTTATCAGCTGGGATTGAGAACATGCTATGCCAGAAAATACGTGAGTCAGTTACCAGGAGCTCAGCCCCAGTTTTCACTGTTTTAGTCAGCTGTGGTCTTGCAGGTCCTAGGAAGCCTAGCTGGGGTCACCGTGTCCTTGAGAAGGTGTCGGGAAATCAGGAGTAAGAGTTGGCCAGATCATGAGAAAGGTAACTAGCAAGGTTAAAATTTAAGTGTGTCCAAATACCAGGAAAAGAGCCATCCTCCATGCCATCT
The DNA here is from genome assembly GCF_950295315.1 of Erinaceus europaeus. Taxonomy (NCBI): domain Eukaryota; kingdom Metazoa; phylum Chordata; class Mammalia; order Eulipotyphla; family Erinaceidae; genus Erinaceus; species Erinaceus europaeus. The sequence continues at coordinate 29,956,647 of NC_080167.1, forward strand.
TTCCATGGGGAATCTCTCGAATCCTGTGCCAGTAGCTCCTCGGCACCACTTACGCCCCCAGCATCCAGTCACAGCACAAACTCAGGCACAGAAGGCCCAACTTCTGGCCACTTGCAAGTTCTATCAGGCTAATACCATCTCCCGCCAATTAGTTACACAACAGGAAAAATGGGAGAGGTACAGACATTGTGCTAGTATTGCCCCACCAATAACCCTGGTGGTGGTGCTGGTGGTGGTGGTGGTGGTGTGTTTATGGATGAGAATATATATGTACATATTAATGGCTTATTAAAGTTTAAAAATTCTGAAGCACTATTACTTTTGTCACAAACACAATCCTAGAGCCAACTGTTTGGTTTTCACTCAACAGTCTCAAGTGAAATTTGCATTCTGTAAGACAAGCTTCTATTTTTCCTAGGTTCACTGTCGTTGTTGGGTGGTTAACTTTATCACCTAGAAAGTAAAACTTGTTATGCATATGTTAAAGTAGCAGTTTAAACTAAAATTTCAACTATCAAGATACATGGATTATTATTTTTTCTTTCTTATGAACCTTGTTCCCATCTAGATTTTAAGCTAGAGGTATCATCATTACTCAAAAAGTGAAAAAACATTCATCAGTATATTATTTTTAAGGTTGCTCCCATAGTCATCATGGTTCTCTAAGAACCTCCCTCCCCTGCCCCTTTTTTTCTTTCAGATAAAGATAGACATATACAGAGAGAAGGAAGAAAACTACAACACCAAAGCTTCTTCAATACATTGAGAGTCTGACCCAAACCTGGGTCACACACATTGTGAAGTAGAGCACTATCTGAGGGAGCTCAAGATTCTTAACATATCTCTCCTCTCAACTTCATACTGATGAACAGTGGCATATGGCCTCTATAAACACGAACAGCAACTTAAGAGGGCTAGAGCCACATGCTCACTATGGCTACAAAGCAAGTTACATTGGGTTCTATTCTCAGCTCTACTTTAAAAGAGTCACTGAAGAATTTGTTTGATGAAGACAAGTGGCATCAGCAGATATGTAAGAGAGTATTTTTCTGAGTCTTTTTTCTTCAGCATACAACATTTCTATGGCTAGCATTACATACTCAATTTAAAAAAAGAATGAAAGAAAACTGGCAACAACACAGAAGCAAATAAAATTTTGGGTTATCAGAAAAGTCATGACGCATTTTTGCACAGAAAAAGAGAAAATATGTTGTCATGACTATTCCCACAACACACTAAGATGTTCACATTAGCATGTTTTGCAATCTTAAAGATAATTTAGATTCACACCAGAAAGGGACTATTAGATTATGGCATATAATGACACATGTATCACAGGAATACCAAACATCCTTCAAAGAGAATACTGTTTACTTACTTATATTTATTAACATGGAAAACAAACCACAGTATGTGAAAATAATAAGGGAAGGAAAGTATTTTAAGAAACAACAAACATGCACAATATTATTCATTAAGTTTTCAGTGAAGTATGTAAGCTACTATAGAAAAAAGTGTCAAAAGGACCTCAGCAAGGAAATAGTGACTCTAAGTAAAATAAAAGATGACATGAACTTAACAGACAAAAAACAAACAACTAGAGGGGGCAGGCGGTGGCACACCTGGTTGAGCACACATGTTACAGTGTGCAAGGACCCGGATTCAAGCCCCCTGTCCCCACCTGCATGGGGGAAGCTTCACAAGTGGTGAAGCAGTGCTGCAGGTGTCTCTCTGTTTCTCTCCCTCTCTATCTCTCCTTTCTCTCTCAATTTCTGGCTGTCTCTATCCAATAAATAAAGATAATAAGAAAAAAAATTAACAACTAATACATTGATCCTGGCTACCTTTTTTAATTTCTTTATTGGGGAATTAATGATTTACAATCGACAGGGAAATACAATAGTTTCTATATGCATAACATTTCCACATAACAATATAACTTCCACTAGGTCCTCCTCTGCCATCATGATCCAGGAACTGAACTCCCCCTGCCCCCCACCCCACACACACCCCAGAGTCTTCTACTCTGGTGCAGTACATCTACAGTTCTGCTTATTGTTTTCCCTTTTTGTTGTTGTTTTTAAATTATGATAGAGACAAGAAAAAGAAATAATAGTTTGTAGGCAAATGTAGAGAAAAGAGAGAAAGAGAGAGATTTGGAGCTTGCTCCACCATTTGCAGGGACTGAACCTCAGTGATAACACTGTGACAAAATAAAAAAGTGACAAAATAAAAAAAGGGGTGGGGGCTTGGTGGTGTCATGTGTGCAGTGAGTTAAGCGCACATGGCACAAAGCGCAAGGACCAGCTTAAGGATCCCGGTATGAGCACCCAGCAACCCACCAGCAGGAGGGTTGCTTTTCAAGTGGTGAAGCAGGTCTGCAGGTGTCTATCTTCTCTCTCCCTCTCTGTCTTCCCCTCCTCTCTCAATTTCTCTCTGTCCTATCCAACAACAACAACAGCCATAACAACTACAACATGTTGGGACTATGTGTAAGCCTGATAGAGCTTAGGGAGAATCACCCCCGTCCTTGGATGGAGGTCTGAGAAGATAACCTCTTGGTAAGTCTCTCTCAACCGAGGCGAGCATAAGGGGGGAAAATTCAGACTTAGTTCTTTCCTTCTTGACTCTCAGGCCCATAGAAACCCCAGTACTTCCCTCCATTAACTGCAGGTCACATGGCTGCAGATTCACTTATTCAAAGTCACCTTCTGATCACAGAACAACACACCTTATCACACATTTCATCGCACACCTCAGACCTCAGACAAGAGAAATTCCAAATTATATGGCTTTTTGATATCCATCTTCTCTCTGTCTCACCCTACAGGTTTAACCCCTATGCTTCTCTCAAATACCTTTGGATAATTAAGTTGCTTGCATCAGGGAGAATAACTGTCTTGTATCTCAACAATTCCTGTCATACCAGCCCCCTACCTTAGGGGCATGCCGACCGATAAGAAACCTGTAATTTCTGACATATTTCAGTAATATTCCCTTCATTTGTTTTTCTATTTAACTCATGTCCACCTTGCTAATAAACGAGTTCCGAGTTCTGAGTTCTGAGTTAACACACTGAGGAGCTCCCTGGTGTCTTTTACTTCGTGTCACCCCTGTTGTGAGCGAGAAAGAACCAGTCCGTTGCCTTTCCCCTGGAGATCACCCCGCCAGAGAGAGACCCCGAAAACAAAAAAGGCAACAAAATGGGAAAAATGGCCTCCAGAAGCAGTGGATTTATAGTACAGGCACCGAACCCCAGTGATAACTCTGGAGGAAAAATAAATAAATAAGTAAATAAATAAATAACATTGGTAAGATACTCTGGGACAAGAACATCAAAGACATATTTGGTGGCTCAACCCCATAAACAAGTGAAACAAAAGCAAGATTAATAAATGGGACTATGTCAAATTGAAAGGTTTCTACAAATGGAAAGAAAATCCCATAAGGACAACAGTCAGTTGAGCATTGGGAGAAGAAATTTGCATATCACACATCTGACAAGCTGAGTGATAGATATCAACTATCTACAAATACCTATAAAGTACTCATGGGCTGGGGAAATGGCTATGTAAGATTCTCAAGCCTGAGGCTTCAAAATCCTACGTCCAAGCCTCAGTATCACCATAAACCAAAGTTGAGCAGTACTTTGGTGTCTCTATCCCTCGCATTAAAATAAAATATATGGGGAGTTAGGCGGTAACGCTGTGGGTTAAGGGCACGTGGCATGAAGCGCAAGGACCGGAGTAAGGATCCCCTGGCTCCTCACCTGCAGGGGAGTCGCTTCACAAATGATTACGCAGGTCTGCTGGTGTCTATCTTTCTCTCTCACTCTCTGTCTTCCCCTCCTCTCTCCATTTCTCTCTGTCCTATTGATATCCTATGATATCAATAACAACAACGATAAAACAAGGGCAACAAAAGGGAAAATAAAAAAGAAAACATATATATTTTAAAAATATAAACAATTCATGTAACCCTAACCCCAGTCCTGGAACCTCTAGGGTGGGGCTTACTATCCTACATGCGTCTCCCAATTCAAACCAAATGATATTGCATCTGCTGATCTCAACCTAATGAACACAACAAATACTGTGTCCAGAAAAACCAGGCATGGAATGTCAACCCTTCAAGCCTCATTACTCTTGTGAGACCTCTCCTTGCACAGGATTCTCTAATTCCATTTCAGATGGTTCACTTCCTAACAAAGTCCCAAAACCTAGATATAGACCAGGTCCCATTATATAGAGCATATGTTCACATGTATCCATAAATTAGGGCAAAATGTATACCTAAAAGCAAAAGTGCACAATACTCTGCAGTGAGTCAGCATATGCAGCAAGCAAGTAGAAAGACCTAAAAAGACACCATAAAGTTCCTAATGAAATAGTGTCTACTTAGACTTACATACCCTCACCTACTTTCTATTAAGACATCCCTCAGTCACTCCAAAGCTAACTTTTTCAAAGTAAGAACTACAAAAGCTGAGTAAGGATAATAGACTGGCATACTTTAATGATGACTCTTTAGTCACTATCAGGCCACCCCATCAGCTAGGGCCCTAGTCAGGGAGTCCTGAGATTTCCAAACAGACAAGATGGGCCAAGACCTCGAATAAATTCCTCTCTCCATTGTTATTGGTCATCTCTATAAGGAACAACACAATAGACCCCTCTGTGGGCCCCCATAGGACCTTGCCCTCAACATGAATCAACAATGGTAGAGAATATTCCATCCTCTGAAGGGAGGCTGGACTGGACAACATACTCTACCTTCCACCTGAGGAAGATGGGTCCTGAAATTGGTGCAATTCGGAATGTTCCTACTCCTGACCACAGAATGTGAGCTCAGACCTACAAGGATGCAGAGGTCACATACGCTTCTAAGCTGAATTTGGGCCCCAGATAAGATCAAATAGACGGGGTTTACAGTCAACAATATTTATATACCTTTCCCATATTAGGAAGCTACTCTCTTCCCTGATCCAGCTTTCTGGTCCTTTTTCCAGCCATGACATCATCTGCCAGACAATAACTTGGGTCCACCTGCATATCAGATGTCAGGCTCAAGAAAAAAAAAAAAAAAAAAACATTAGTATAGTCATGGGCCCTTTAAAATATAACTAAAAACTATCTACAAAACAGACACCCCCAAATCTTCAACTGCACTATTCCAGCCTTTAGGCTCATGATTGTCAACAATTTTTTTGGCTTTATATGTTAACTCTTCTTTCAGCCACCAGGTTCCAGATGCTACTGTGATGCCAACTGGACTTCTCTGGGCAGAGGACCCCACCAATATGTCCTGGAGCCCCGCTTCCCCAGAGCCCCGCCCACCAGGGAGAGAGAGAGAGACAGGCTGGGAGTATGGATTGACCAGTCAATGCCCATAGGTTGGTAACATAGTGGTTATGTAAAGAGACTCACATGCCTGAGGGTCAGAGGTCCCAGATTCAACATCCCCTCACCACTATAAACCAGAGCTGAGCAGTGTTCTGGTTTAAAAAAAAAAAAAAAAGTATATATAAATCACTACATAGATCTTCTAATTAGATTTTACTTGCTCATAATGCTGTAAAAACTGACTACTAGAAGGAACAAGATGGGGATAACCAAGCAGCTCCAGGACTGTGCTTTGTCAAACTGAGGCAACAAAAATTGCAACTATAGGGTTTGCAGGAACTAACAAATACGGCAATAATCCTTTAGGCACAAAAAGTCCAAAGGCAAGGAAAAGAATGACTAAGACCTCAAGACAGGAGACAAGAAATATTTGAAGATATGGATCCCTCCCTCACAGGCTCAGGGTGGCTTTACACAAAGAACAAAGGGCTATAGCAAGCACAGGCAAATGCTTTGACTCTTCGCAAATTCAAACCAATCAAGCTTCACCAGGAGTTTTAATTGTTATCAGGAACCTCCAAGCCCTCTGGGCTGCACTGCTCTAGCCCTGTGGCTCTCCAGCCTTGAAAATATTGCCCAGAATACCTACGTGTGTGTGTGTGTGTGTGTGTGTGTGTGTGTGTGTGTGTGTGTGTGTGTGTGTGTGTGTGTCCCTTCCCCCGGCCCATAGCACACTCACTGATTCTCTGGCCCTGCCAGGAATCAACACCTTTAAGTTCAAACCTGGACTGTTGTATGCTTTACATTGGGTTGTTCTAGCTCTCCCCCTGCCAAGAAAATTGGATCAGTCCTGCTAGTTTTCGTGGGCCCGCTTGGCCCCGCCCCAAGGAACCCCGAGAGGGTTCCAGAGTTCCAGAGTTCCAGAGTGTGCTTGGCGCCGTCGCGGGGCAAAGAGGCAGCAGAGTTCTGTTTGGTGATTAGTTTGGGTTAGTTTATGAATCGTTGTTCTTGAATAAAGAAATACAGCTTCCCTGCCCAGCCGTGTGTCTGGTCGTCTCTGTTACCCGCCCGTGAAGCTAGCCCAGCCAGCTAGAACCACCGAATTTTAACAACAAATGGCGCCCATGTGGACCTGACCTGTGCATCTCTCAGATAAGTGAAGACAATTTGGCTACCTATGTACTATGGCCTTCCCTTCTGCTTGTGAAGAGATCTCCAAAGGCCTCTGCTCTTTCTTCACGAGACTGTTTTGCTGTTTCTGGAACATTTATCTCTGGACCACTCTGTGGTTTCCACGCGCTCGGGCGCACTCAAAAAGCCAGATGAGTCGGGAAGAGCCAGCGGGCAAGAGGCGAGGTGCGGAGCTGCCTTTTCCACCTGGTGGAACAGCCAGCCAGCCGGCTGTGCCCAGACAACCCCACGCACTGCACCCGCAGCCCCGCAGCCCGCAGGAGGCAGATGCCACCACACATGAGCCCGATGCCAACACGCTAGAGCCCGATGCCAACACGCTGGAGCCCGATGCCAACACGCAGGAGCCCGATGCCACCACACAGGAGCCCAATGCCAGCACGCAGGCCAGCCCACAGGAACCGGCTCTCCACCGCGTGGTGCAGGGCACTGGACACGTGATCCCTCCACGCTGCTCGGCCACTGCGAACAGGGAAGCAGACATGGCAGGGCCATGGGGCAGGGCCGCGGTGGCCTATCATGGCCGCCACCCCTGGGCACCTCAGCCCGTGCCTTCTACAAGGCTGGCCCGCCCGCCCTCGTGCTATGAATTCTGGAACGATCCTGGACCTCCCGGACCCCTGGGCTCCCTGCTGAAACTGGGCACACGAGATCTCCAGCTGCCGGTCCGGTCTGAAGGCAGACAAGCTGGAGTACGCAGAGATTTGTACAGAGATCGCAACCTGCAATTCCTAGAAGTGACGCTGCCCAAGAGACCACCACTGGACAACGCACCCCCCTAACAACTAAGACAGTACATATCTAAATTCGTGTTTGAAATGACATGTCTTCGTAACAAAGGTTTCTCTCCTTGTGCATTAATGACCATGTTTATGTGTATGTTTAAAGTTTGGTAAACAGTAACTTTAAGGCTAAATTCTTACTAGTGAAAGTTAAATGGAAAAGGTTTTCAACGTAATTCTCATAAAGATAAAATTAACTTACATTTAAAGTCTGAGGTAAAAATTAGTTAACAATCAATATATTTTAACTAAGTTGGTCTAAACAAAAGGTTAAATAGACTTGTTGATATGTAAAACTCTCCATTACCTTCTCTATTAGAAATGGTAGATTACACAATGGCTATGCTAATTATTCTCATGCCTGAGGTTTCCTTTCCTGCACACACCTAGGGTGTGTCTCCATCTTGAATGGGTGTAACGAAAGGTTAAAAAGATGTTGTTGATATGTAAAAGTCTCAAATTCCTTCTCTATTAGAAAAGTTAGATTGTGCTGTGGTTATTCTAATAACAAGTTTTGTTTCATAGTAAGTAAATTGCAGCCAGCTGCCTTTGGGACTCTAGGCCGTTCCCCACCCCCATGCAAATGCCTGTCGAGGCAAGTACGCCCCCAGAGGTAAGAAATGTTTTTTTTTAAGCTGATAAAGTTCTGCCCACAGAGGCAAGAAATGGCCCCCTCAGGCCTTCCCTTGGCAGCACACTGGTTCTTGTTACTTGCTTACATGTTTCTCCATGTTTGTGCCAGTTTCTTTTTTTAAAAATGCCTGTACAATATAGGTTTCTGTTCACCCCACACCCTTGATACTGTAGTCATTTAGTTAAAAAGAAAAGGGGGAATTGTTGTATGCTTTACATTGGGTTGTTCTAGCTCTCCCCCTGCCAAGAAAATTGGATCAGTCCTGCTAGTTTTCACGGGCCCGCTTGGCCCTGTCCCAAGGAACCCCGAGAGGGTTCCAGAGTTCCAGAGTTCCAGAGTGTGCTTGGCGCCGTCGCGGGGCAAAGAGGCAGCAGAGTTCTGTTTGGTGATTAGTTTGGGTTAGTTTATGAATCATTGTTCTTGAATAAAGAAATACAGCTTCCCTGCCCAGCCGTGTGTCTGGTCGTCTCTGTTACCCGCCCGTGAAGCTAGCCCGGCCAGCTAGAGCATCCAAATTTTAACAACACTGGACTACCAGCCAACCAAGGGGAGAAGCCTGGTTTCCTGGTTTCAGGACTTTCATTCCTACTCTAGCACAGAAGCCCCAGTCAGGGCTTACTTCCAGGTGGTAGACTTGTACCTCACCCCCAACCTCTGCGCACCATAATCAGGGACAAACCTGGCACCTGTCAAACATTCCATTACTCTGCAGTAGCCTTGTACCCCACTCCCAGCCACTGTGCACCCTAAGCAGGGTCCCCATCAAGGGTTCCATTGTTGTGCAGTAGCCCTGCACCCAGCCCCCAGCCCATGTGCAATAACCAGGGACAATCCTGTGTCCACCAAGGATGCCATTGCTGTGCTGTAGCCTCATGCCCTGCCCTCAGCCCCTGTGTGCCAGAAGCAGAGTGAAGCCAGTGCTGGTCAAATAAGCCATTGCTGCTGTGTGGCAGCCTCAGGTCCCGCCCTAGCAACCCCTCCCCCCTTGCAATTTGGGGCAAATCTGACTTTGTAAAGCTAAGCCAGGGCTTCCATTGTTTTGATATCCTCCTGTCCCTGGCCTCCAACCCCTGTACCATTCATCAAGAGGAGCTTATGGAGAATCCAGGTCATCTAAAGCTTTCCACAGGATTTACAGTGTGGTACTGTCAGCTTGATCCCTGGCCCCAGCATACAGTTGTTTCTCTGAGAGAAATTGAGACCTATAAACAACACAAAAGCTTCCACTGTGGTGACACCTTTTTGCACTCAGCCACCAGTCCCTGAGCTCTGCCCAGTTAGCTCATGCTCTACTTTTTTACCCTTTAACCCCCATTAAATCAGCTGCCCCACCCTCCAGCAACCACAGCAACTCAAATTCTCTGTTTGGAAACAAGGGGGCCACTCTTGATCCATGTTGTCCCCATACCACTGACCACTTGAGGGTCTACTCTGAATCCCCCCAGACTCAGTGCTGCTCCACATGCCCAGCTGAACACTTCTGGAAATGTGTAGCTGCTTCAGGCCAATATATTTATGTACACAGCACCTCTGCTACACATGGTCACTCACTCACCTCTGGAAGTCTGTGTAACCAGGTAGGTGTTGACACCAAACATGATAAAGAGACAGAAGAAACCCATTCCAGCAAATCAGGATAAAAACCCAGGGAAAAAAAATCAATAAACCTAAGATAACCAAATGTCTGAAGTAGACCCTGAAAAACTAGTACAAATCATTGGTATGTCAGACGGAGAAAACAAATGGGGAAAGAACACATTCTGGAGGAAATAGTAAGAGAACTTCCCCCAACTGAATAACTGGAAGTATATAAAGATATAAGCATCTCAGAAGATACCAAACAGAATCAATCCAGAGGTGTAAAAGCCAAGATATAATTAAAATGGCAAAAGATCAAAGATAAAGAAAAATTACGTAGTGAGAGAAAAACGAGTAACATACAGAGGTAAACCCATAAGGTTACCCACAAATTTCATAACAAATACCCTAAAAGCAAGGAGGGAATAGAAAGATATCTACAGAATGCTAAATGAGAAAAGAATACTCTATCCTGCCAGACTTTCATTCAAATTGGATGAAGGAATTAAGACATCCTCAGAAAAAGAACGGAACAAATCAATTACAACTAAACCATGTCTGCTAGAAGTTATAAAGGAGCTCATATAAAAGCAGACACACACACACACACACACACACACAGCCAAGAACAGCTCAAACCAATAGCACTGAAATATCTCAAAACTGTAATTTCACTGAACGTTAATGGGATGAATTCACCCATCAAAAGGAACAGAGTTGGAATGTCAATCAAGAAACATAACACTGCCTGCACGAGACCCACTTAACCCATCAACACAAAAATAGGTTCAAAGTGAAGGATAGAAAACTATCATACAAGTAGATTTCAAAAAAAGCTGGGACAGCCATATATCTGATGCAATGGATAATGAAAATAATTAAAATAGTAAAAGGAAGAAACAGACACAATAATTAACATCTATGCTCCAAATGAAGAGGTAGTAAATTATGTAAAACAACTATTTAATTATGTAGAACACTTTAAGTAGTACATCAACAGCAATACAATAACATTTGGAGATTGGAATTCTTCACTCTCTTAAGATCAAACAGGCAAAAAAAAAAATCAATAATGATACAAAAGAATTAAATGAAGAAATAAAGATTAGGCCTGCAAGAGCTCTTCATCTCCAAAAAAGTGGAATATACATTTTATTCTCTTTTCTCAAACCCACATGGGGCATTCTCATAAACAGATCACAAACATCAATAAATTCAGAAGCATCAAAAGCATATCTCAGACCAAAATTGAGTTGAATTATCACTCAACAGCAACAATATTAGAGAAAAGCCCAAAATGTGGAAATTCAATAGTACACTAATCAGTAATTATTGGGTGAAAAAAGGAAATTAAAGAAGAAATTAAAATGTTCTTAGAAACAAATGAAAATAAAGATACATGCTATAAGAAATGAGACAAAGCTAAAACACTACTAAGAGGGAAATTCATAGCCATACAGGCACACATCAAGAAACAAGAAAACCCTCAAAGAAGCAACCTGACTTCTCAATTGAAACAGTTAGAAAAATAGCACAGTGGTTTAAGCGCACATGCACAAAGTGCAAGGACCCGTGTAAGGATCCCGGTTGAGTCTCTGGCTCCCCACCTGCAGGGGAGTCCCTTCACAAGTGGTGAAGCAGGTCTGCAGATGTCTATCTTTCTCTCCCCCTCTGTCTTCCCCTTCTTTCTCCATTTCTCTCTGCAACAACAATGACATCAATAACAATGATAATAACTACAACAATAAAACAAGGGCAACAAAAGGGAATAAATAATTTTTTTAAATAAAGAACAAAAGAAATCTACAGCATGCAGAAAGAATGAAATAACAAAGATTAGGGCAGAAATTAACAGCACTGAAAACAAAAGAACTATGCAAAGGATCAATGAAGCTAAGAGCTGGTTCTTTGAAAGGGTAAACAAAATTGACTAACCCTTGACCAGACTCATTAAAAAACAAAAGGAAAAGACCCAAAGAAGTCACATTATGAATGAAAGAGGATCAATCACTACAAACACAACAGAAATTCAAAACATCATACAAAACTTCTATGAACAACTATATGCCATGAAACTAAAAAATATGGAAGAGATGGATACATTTTTAGAAAAGTATACCCTTTCAAGACTAAACCAAGAAGAAATGCAGAACATGAACAGACCAATTACAGCAAAAGAAACTGAAAGAGTAATCAAAAACCTCCCCAACAATAAGAGTCCAGGCCCAGATGGTTTCACAAATGAATTCTACAAAACCCTTAAAAAAGAACTACTGGGGAGTCTAACTGGAGCACCAGGTTAAGCGCATGTGGTGCAAAGCGCAAGGACCCACGTAAGGATCCTGGTTCAACCCCCACGGCTCCCTACCTTCAGGGGAGTCGCTTCACAAGCGGTGAAGCAGGTCTGCTGGTGTCTTTCTCTTCCCCTCTGTCTTCCCCCTCCTCTCTCCATTTCTCTCTGTCCTATCCAACTACAATGACATCAATAACAATAATAATAACAACAATAAAACAAGGGCAACAAAAGGGAAAATAAATATTTTTTAAAAAGAACTACTACCTTTACTCCTCAAGCTCTTCCAAAATATCAAAGGCATAGAAACCCTTTCTAACACCTTTTACAAAGCCAATATCACACTAATACCAAAAGCAGACAGACATGCAACAAAAAAAAGCAAGAAAAAGAAAAAAGAAAGAAAAGAAAACTACAGACCAATATCCCTGATGAACATATTTAATAAACAATTTAGCAAAATTCTGGCTAATCGCATATAGCAATACATTAAGATTGTGCACCATGATCAAGTAGGTTTCATCCCAGGAATATAAGGCTGGTTCAATATATATAAATCAATAAATGTGATCCACCACATCAACAAATGTAAAACCAAAAAATCACATGTTCATTCTAATAAATGCAGAGAAAGGCTCTGAGAAGTTCCAACACTCTTTCATAATAAAAACCTTTTTTTTAAATGAAGATAGATGGGAAATTCCACAAATTAGTTGAATCAATATACAACAAACCAACAGCCAACATCATACTAAATGGTGAAAAATTGAAAGATTTTCCTCTTCCATCAGATATAAGACAGGGCTGCTCATTATCACCATTACTATTCAGCATTGCCTTTGAAGTCCTAGTCATAGCAATCAGACAAGAGAAAGTAATCAAAGGGACTCAGACTGGGAGAGAAAAAGTTAAACTGTCCCTATTTACAGCTGATATGATTGTATATATACAAAACCCTAAAAAGCCCAGTAGAAAACTCCTGGATATATTGAACAATACAGTATTGAAAGGCTAAAAAATCAATACTAGAAGGAATATGACTGGAGGCATTGCATTACCTGACCTCAAGCTATATTACAGAGCTACTGCAATCAAAATCGCCTGGTACTGGAACCAAAATAGACACACAGACCAGTGAAATAAAACTGAGGATCCAGGGTCGCGTGGTGGTGCACCTGGTTGAGCACACATGCTACAGTGCACAAGGACTCAGGTTCAAGCCCCGAGAGCCCACCTGTACGGGAAAAGCTTTGAAAGTGTTGAAGCAGGTCTGCAGGTGTCTCTCTGCCCTTCTATCTCCCCCATCCTCTTGGTTTCTGTCTCTAGACAATAAAGACAATAAAAAATAATTTAAAAAATAAGTAAGAACTTTAAAAATAAAATAAAATTCAGGACCCAGAAATAGGCCCCACTTCCATAGCCAACTAATTTTTTACAAAGAAACCCAAACCACTAAGTGACAAAAGGAGAGTTTCTTCAACAAATGGCGTGGGGGAAAAATTGGATTAAAACATGCAGAAAGTTGTTACTGAACCATCACCTATCACCAAGCACAAAAGTCAAATCTAAGCGGATCAAAGACATGGATATTAGGCCAGAAACTATCAGATATTTAGAAGAAAACATTGGCTGGCCACATCACAACCTATGCTTCAAAAACACCTTCAAGGATTCAAACCCAAGAGCAAAGAAAACAAAAGCAAATATATACCAGAGGGACTACATGAAACTGAAAAGCTTCTACACAGCAAAGTTTATCACCACCAAAACAGAAAGACACCCTACAGCAGAAGAGAAGATCTTTACACAAAATACCTCAAAAGACTAACAACCAAAACACATAAAGAGCTCAGCAAGCTTAGCTCCAAAAAAACAACCAACCCCATTAGAAAATGGGGCTAGTTATTCTCTGAAGGCAGGCTGGGTCAACCTATTATGCCACTTGAGGAAGACTGGTGGTCCTGAAATGAGTGCAGCCTAGAATGGTCCTGTGACCATAGACTTTGAGTACATACTGACATGGGCCCTGTGCTAATATGAATAGACATGGGGCCTAGATCAGGTGGATAGGGTTTACAGTTAATGGTATTTATATACTTTCTTCGTATTTAGGAGTTACTCTCTGCCCTAATCCAGCTTTCTATTCCTATTCTCTAACCTGACACCATCTTCCCAAACAATACTTTTAGTCCACCTGAATGCTAGCTATCAGGCTCAGGTAAAAATTAAATCAGACCTATTTTAGGAACAGACCTAAAATAGACTTCCTAGCTTCTTCCAACATGAAGACCCCTAGTTTAATGGGCTCTATTCTTACCTATGGGTTCCTGTTTATTAAACAAATTGTTCTGCTTTATTTCTTACCACCTTTCAGCCACCAAGTTGAAGACACTACCATGACACTACCCTGACTTCCTTGGGCAGACAACCTCACCTCTAAAGAGCCCTACCCCACTAAGGGAAAGATAGAAACAGGCTGGTGGTATGGATTGACATCCATGTCCACTGGATAAGCCAACATCCATGTCCAGTGGAGAAGAAACTACAGAAGCTAGATCTTCCACCTTCTGCATTCCATAAAGAATTTTGGTCTATACTCCCAGAGAGGGATATAAAATAGGAAACCTTCCAAAAGAAGGAATGGAACATGAACTCTGGTGGTGGGAACTACATGGAATTGTACCCCTATTGTCTTACAATCTTATTAATCATTATTAAATCACTAATAAAAAATTATAGAGAAAATAAAAGGAAAGAAAATGGGGCTAAGACATGGACAAAAATTTCACCAAGGAAGAGTTATCCAGGGAGATAACAGATATATGAGAAAGTGCTCAAAGTAACTTATCACAGAGAAATGCAAATAAAGATGAGATACCATGTCACATCTGTGAGAATGTCATAAGTCAAAAAGGACAGAAAGAACAAATGATGGAGAGGATGTGAGTACACTTCTGCACTGCTAGTGGGAGTCTAAAATGGTACAACCATTGTGGAAAACAGTGTGAAGATTTCTCAGTACACTAGACATGGTCCTATCCTATAACCCAGAAATTCCTCTCCTGGGGATATAGCCAAAGGAAATAAAAGCACCTATCAGAAGAGATTTATGTATACCTATTTTCACAGCAGCACAATTTGTAACTGCCAGAACCTGGAAGCAACCCAGATGTCTAATATCAGATGAGTGGCTAAAAAAATTGTGGTATATATACACTCAGTTGTCAAAAATGATGACGTCATTTCCTTTGGATGAAACTTGAAGATAACATGTTTATCAAGATAAACCAAAAGGAGAATGACAAATACTGAATGATCTCACTTATAAGCAGGACTTAATATATGAGGAAAGGAACAAAGTGGAACATGGACAGTACAACGTGTACTGCATCAAAACAAGAGTCAAGCGGTATAGCAGCGGGTTAAGCGCAGGTGGTGTAAAGCACAAGGACTTGCATAAGGATCCCAGTTGGAGCCCCGGCTCCCCACTTGCGGGGGGGGGGGGGTCACTTCACAGGTGGTGAAGCAGGTCTGCAGGTGTCTATCTTTCTCTCCCCCTCTCTTTATTCCCCTCTCTCCATTTCTTTCAGTCCTATCCAACAACAATAACTACAACAATAATAACTACAACAATAAAACAACAAGGTCAACAAAAGGGAATTAAAAAAAAAAGCAAAAGGCTCTGGGGAAGTGGAGGAGGGATGAGTTCTTCATTGTAAACTAAGGGGGAAAAAAAAGGAAAAATCAGTATCTTATACTAATGTAACATCCCTATGTTGTTTTAGCAAGTCACCTACTATCAATTCTTGTTGTATTACAATACTGCATTTAAAAATTGAAATAAAAAAAAAAAAAAGCTGACTATTGAGCCCGTCACCATTACAATATAACTGCATTAGGAAGACAGGAAAAAGAGAAAGTTGGTGGTTCTGAGGACATGTTTAAGAAAACTAAACTGCAGAATTATTTAAATCTTGTCAACTGTGTATACATTAAAACTGTCATAATAAAGCTGGAGGAAGTGTCAGTGCTGGCCTGGGTGGTCTTTTCCCACCCACCTCTAGCACTCAGGCAAATACAATCACAAGAAAAAGCTACTTCTATTATCAAACACTTAGATGTCCAGGGGTCAACTTGCTTAGTAATCTGCATTTCAGCTTCATATAAAGGGCAGCCATATCAGCTTTCTGAAGACACCATCCTCTTGCAATATTAGAAAATAACTTTTTATATTAAACTGGTTCCAAACCATCCTCCTCTTCATCGATTTCCCACTGTCAGGTAAAAAATAAAGTTCATAAAATCCCAAAGTCTGCAGTATTAAAATGAACAAGAGAGTTACAACCATGAATATTTGAACTCAGAGCTAACTTTGAGAATTAGTAGGCTAGAGAAACAGCACAATGGTTACCACAAAAGACTGTCATACCTGAAGCTCTGAAGTACCAGGTTCAATCTCCAGCACCACCAAAAGCCAGAGAGCTGAGCAGTGTTCTAGTATCTGTCTGTCTGTCTACCTATCTGTTGCTCTTTATCTCTCCTTCATTTCAAAATAAAATATTTTTTGAAAAAAGATTAGCTACATTTGCAAAGCAGCTGAAGAAATACATTGCTTTCTCCATTCTGATGTTTCCTGTCTCTTCTTTTAATCATACCTGACACATGGGAAGCACCTTAGATTGAAAAGCACTTTCTTGGGGCCAAGCACACCTGCTAGAGGGTTCACATTACAGTGTGCAAGAAACCAGGTTCAATCCCCTGGGCCCCACCTGCACAAGTGAGGCAGAGTTTCAGGACTCTCTCTCTCTCTTTCTTCCTACCTACCCTCTCCCTCTCAACTTCTCTGTCTCTATCCAATAATAAATAAATAAATATTAAAATAGAAAAGCATTTTCTTCCGTTAGTGCTATTTAAGCAAACACTACCCCATTCCACACACAGCCCAGGGAATTGAGGGATTTACCCAGCACTAGACATTAGAGGAGACAGGCACACACATTGAGTCTGAGAGGGTTATCAAGAGGGTATCAAGTCAGGATTCCCAACCCACAGCTTCATTCAAGGAGGTTTTTCAGGTAATTAATGAATAACCCCTGGGGGGGGGGCGGTGGAATGCATGTGGGATTACGACTGCATTTTTATTTTCACTAAATTCCAAATGAAACTCTGCACTGCCTTTCATTATAAATGTAGACTATGAGTCACAGTACTAGCATCAAGTCAGTAGAAAACTGACACTTTTATTTTAACCACGGTTATTCTCCAAAAACAGCGCTTTCCCATTTTACAACTAAAAAACAATAGTGCCACAGGTGCCCTGCTACTTAATCCCGCAATAAATAAGTCCAGAAAGCACCACATCACACGTTTTCTTGCCACAGGCGGCTTCGTTTCCAACTTTGTCTAGCCTGTGCCCTTAAGACTGTGTTTTTTTAAGAGCAGTGACTCCCGCTTCTGCATGCCACACCTGGAACTTCTGAGATTAGTAACCAGAGCTCAGGAGCCAGCTGCTCCGCAAAGATGAGGCCTCCCCACCCGGTCACCTAACCCTTCAGCCTCGGGAAGGCGGGTTACCTGGGGGCCCGGTCAGGAACACATGCCGAGCCATTAAGGAGGCTCTGGGGCCCGAGCCCCTGTCCAGGACCGCAGCAATCCCGGAAGGGGTCGCGGTGCAGGTCCCGCCCCCCCCCGTCCCCACCCCCGAGAGCCGCCAGCACGGCCTCCATGGCCGGAAGCACCGCCCACCGGTCGCGCATGCGCCTCAGCACTCAGCTGCGGTCTGAGCAGGCTGGGAGCTGGGTTTGACCTTTCTCTGCAGATCCGAGTGCTTCCAGCCCCTTCCAGGGAGTGCGCGCAAGGGGACTTGTATGCAGACGCCTGCTATGCCAAAGAGAACCAAGTTTCTGGCCCTAGGAACCCAACCTGAGAACTGAAAATTTCCCCCGGGCGGCAGGACTGCTGTTAAGAAGGAAGTTGGGTTCTGAAAGTTCTATTTAACTAGTTATAACTGCAGAGCATAATTGCCTGAGTTGTTAACTGGGCTCTTTCTCCACAAACTTGGAGAGGTTAGTAGGGGTTAGTGTGGACTAGCTGCATCACTTTCTGTATTTTAAATGTCCCAGTAATTTCTAAAATATACTGGGCTTGAGAATTTCTCCGCTAGGCACACTTTATAACTTTGACCTTACATATCAAATTCCTCTTCCTACCTCCACCCCCACTGTGTGTGCAAACAAACACAAGACCCAGCTAAAAGATCTCTCCAAGCAAACTATTAAGTGGCTTTACCCTCTTAACTGCTTAAAGTGTTTCAGAGAAATGAAGCATCAATGGCCTTGGGCCAGATTTACCTGTAAACTCATTCTCAACTAGTGTACAGCTTGACTTGTGATCAATCATTCTCCATCCTAGCTGAGAAAGCAATTTCAGCTAGTGCTCAACTTAATTGATTTGTACCCTCGAAGGACGTACAGGCCTTCCCTTAGCCAATAAACATACACACACACACACACACACACACACACACACACACACACACAGGCTCACCAAATGGTCTGTTTCTCCCTGTTTCCAGATGCCACCAGGATGCTGGCTAGGCTTCCCTGGATTGAAGACCCCACCAATGTGTCCTGGAGCTCAGCTTCCCCAGAGACACACCTTACTAGGGAAAGAGAGAGGCAGACTGGGAGTATGGACCAGTCAACGCCCATGTTCAGCAGGGAAGCAATTACAGAAGCCAGACCTTCTACCTTCTGCAACCCTCAACGACCCTGGGTCCATGCTCCCAGAGGGCTAGAGAATGGGAAAGCTACCATGGGAGGGGGTGGGTTATGGGGATTGGGTGGTGGGAATTGTGTGGAGTTGTACCCCTCCTACCTTATGTTTTTGTTCACTAATCCTTTCTTAAATAAAAAATTGAAAAAAAAAAAAAAAAGGAATTTGAAGGGTTATGGGGTGGGAAAGAAGTCACATATGCACAGAGTGGCTATAACCACTATTTCTGCAACATTGATGATGCATTTTCTGATAGTGCAGGGATTTGATTTATCTTTCACCTCTATGCGAATCAGAATCAAGAACAATTGATGTAGTCAAGGAACCCATAGCAGTCATTTCTGAAAGAAAATAATATAATCATACATCATCATGTGCATGTTCTTGCTTTTATGGAAAACATAAGTTTTTTTTAAAGTATGTAGTAGTATTTTTTCTATCACTGAAAAGCAGTATATTTGCATATTTTACCAGAAACTGATTTGATTTTGACAGTAACTGAAATTCTGGTTGCTACTAGCAGCCATCAAATTAGGTAGCTCAAAGAACATGGAATCCAGGTGTACAGAAGTGATATTTCAGAGAATAAAAAGAAAATTAGTTGTAAATTTCATTTTTCATTAAAGACTTTATTTGGTTAGCAATTGCATGAGTGTCTTCACTTTATAATAATTCATTGGTCTAAGTCTTGCTTTGTTTAACTTCCTCTGTGTATCAAGCAAAAGGCTTTATCAAGGTAAAAGTTACTGAATATTAGCACTCAGCCAAAACTCACAAATTGAAAACTTAATGCCCAAGATAAAGTGTAAGAAAGCAGAAGTTGATTAGGTCATGAATGCAGAAACCCTGCAAATGGAATTAGGGTCAACTAAAAAAGACACCACACAAAGATTTTCTGGTTTCTTCAAGCGTATGATTGAGAAATCTTCCACCCAGGAGAGGACCCTTACTGGATCATGTCAGCATCCTGATCTCTGGCTCCCAATTTTTGAACTTTGAAGGGTATAAGTTTCTGTTGTCTGTATCTAGTATGAAGATCTGGAGCCTTTAAAGTGGTCAAATCATATATAAAGAAAGTTTTGATCAGAGAGAGAGAGAAGTAGCTTTTTCCTGAAAAGATAAGCATCTAAATTAAAACACCTATTATAAAAAAATAACATTTATGGGTGCTTTTGCTGTGAGATTTAACAGTTTTATTTAGGTACATGAAAACCACGATGGAGAAATAGGAGAAAAAGGCTAAGTAGACATTTTACAGGGAGCCATGAATCCTTAGTTCACCAGAATAGCTACAACACATGCAGGTCCAGGGGAAATGGCATCATTTTGGTCCAGGTAGATGATCCTTCAGGAATGATAGCAGTTGAAAGGTGAACAGGAGGGAGTGAAAAGGAGAAAAGTCAAAAGGGTGAAATGCCATCAGAAGCTTACTTAGTAGTCTCTCCTATCCATAATTCCTTCTGAGTTTACATGTGTCTCTTGTCAGCCTTTGATGTTAGTCTGACATCAGTCATATGCTTATTACATTTATGTCCCATAATCCATTTTGCTCACTGTAAGTAAGACAGTATTCAAGACACACATAACTCCAAGAGTTATGTGTTTTTAAGTTCAAAATGCAAATATCATTGTTTGAGTTCCAGGGGGAAGAAATAGCTTTTCCAAACTTTAGATGACCTACAAACATTTTAATACTTGGAACTATTTAATACTGATGATAGTTAACATTAATCTAGTGTTTGCTATGTACCAAACCTAGTCTTGGAGTATTATAAATCATGAGATTTATAATACAAAAGCTTTTCTGTATACATGAAGAAACTAAGGAGCAGAAATACTCAGGGATACTCAGAAATACTCAGAAATACTCAGAAATACTCAGAAATACCCAAGGCCATCACACATATACATAAGTATATACATACATATTTGCATGTGTTAATGTTTTTGTGTACATGTGTATATGTATGAGTACATGTATGTCTATATGATTCATATTTAGCTATTTGGTCACTGAAATCTGATGTAGGCTTTTGCTGTTATACTAAAAATAGATTGTGAGAATATCTCAAGGCAAGAAAATTCATATGAGAACAAGAGAAATGGCTCATTGGTCATTTTTTCCTCTTCTATTATTACTAGTAGTAATAGTAGTTGTAGTAGTATTTTAGATGAGAGAGACAGTAAAAGAGAACAAAGCACCAAAGTTTTCTTCACTGTAGTGGAAGTCTAGCTTGAGCTATGGCAAAACAGCACGCTATCTCACCAACCTTATTTATTCCCCTTTAAGGAAAACAAGAATCGTATTAAAATGTGATAACAGTTCTAAAGTAGCTATTACAGTAGAACACAGAGATAATGGAAGGACTCTGTCTGCCTGACTCTAATCTCAAACTCATTCTTCTCCAAGGCTTTATCAACAATAATTACTATCACACATGTCTTCATGAACTAGCTAATATGGAGAGCCTTTCATTAGTCAGTAATCAGATGGAGTGAGCAGACTCACTGTCTTAACCTCAAGTCACTTTAGGTGGAAAAGTGGACATGGCCACTGTACTTCTGCTGAAATTGAGCCAGATATACTCATTGATCTCTCAGCCAGCCCAGCTATATCATGAAGTGATGTAAATCTTTGCCTTTTACTTCCTCCAGTTACAGGAGAGGGAAAAAAAAAGTGAATCCACTACATACAAGGTGAAGACAGCTGCCTCAGTCCACCCTCTTCAGATGGAAGCTTTCTAGACTCTCTGCCTCACCTCCCCCCTGCAACCTCCTAGGCTTCCCTCCCCAAGACACCAAGTCACAAACTAAGCAGACCCATCCTCTTAGATCGCCCTGAAGCCCGACTCCCTAGCCCACCTCTCCATGAGACCTCTACCACTTGCCTTCCTGATGGCTCAGGCTGCCCAGAAGGCTGCCTTCTGCTCCAGTGTGGCCTTCAAGCTCTTGTCTAAGTCTCTCTTCTGATTTAGGTTTAAGATCATCTTCATTCATGTTTCGTTTCTTTCCCTATAGATCGTCTGTAGGGGAACCTGTTTTAATTTGGACAAAATATGTTATTCCCAGAATTGTTTACACAATGTGGCTCAGGCAAAGTGGGCTGCTGCTTTTAATTAGCTGTATTCAGCACTCCTCACAGCTTCACACACCCTCTTGTACATTATAGTTAAGGGTGGGGTTATAGATTCAGCTCCATTCACCCCAAAATGTGATGAAGATTCTTCTGACTGAAAACTAAAAGGAACTTTAGGAATATTTTGTTTCCCCCTTTTCAAAATACATTTTTACTAGTGATTTAATGATGGTTTACATGATCATAAGATTACAGGAGTATAGTTTACACAGCATCCACCACCACAGCTCTGTGCACTCCCTCTTCCCACTGCACTCAATGATACCATTATAGTTTTCAAAAAGTCTCAGTGAGAATTTGATATTTTGAAAAAAACAAGCCCAGGCCTTTCAGTTTATTGCAGTTTATATTTATGTTTCATTTCTTTATATTACACACATGAGCAAAACCATACAGTAGCTATCAGAGAAATGCAGATAATTTAGTAACATACATAAACTATAGCAACAAGAGTCCTTGAGCACATACACCAAAATAAAAACCTCAAGATATAATAGGAAGGATAAGAAAAACAAAAAAAGTAAGAAATATTAAAAAATACTAGAGAGAGAAAAATGACATCATTTAACAAGAAACAGAGGGCTGTATACATGCAAATGTATTATACATAAAGTGTAATTCATATAATTTATATATAAATACATTTAAGAAAGTCTTTTTTTAATATTTTTAAATTAACAGCATGGCATGTCGACAGGGGTTTGACTCTACACCATTCCCACCACCAGAGTTATGAATCTTCACTCTCCCCACTGCAATACACCACAGTTCCCCTAAGGTTGTAGACATGGGCCAACCATCTTCTCTACAACTATCTGTCCACATTTATACAAGGTTACCCCTTCTTTTCCCAATTCAATCCTCTCTTTCCCTCTAAACCACTCATGACATCAAAGCTACCTCCATATGTCCCGCTCTTTTTCTTTCTCTCTCTCTCCCTGGGTGCTGATGGAGCTGGAGTGCAGAGTCCCTTTATCTTCATCCTATCACTTCTCCCCAGCTAGGAGTATGGATCAAGGTTGTTTGTGAGGAGCAGAAAGTAGGAGTTCTGGCTTCTGTAGCTGTTTCTCCACTGAGCATGGGCCTTGATAGGTCAGTCTATATTCCCAGCCTATTTCTACCTTTCCCTAGTGGACCAGAGCACTGGAGATGTGAGGGTCCAGGACACATTGGTGAGATCATCTGCCCAGAGAAGTTGGGGTGGAGTCAAGCTACCATCTGCAGTCTGGTATCTGGAAGGTGGTATGACTCAAGTTGAGACAAGATGGTTAATGAACAGGAACCAGAAAGTACGATCAGAGCAGATGAGCTTAGGGATTTTAGGGTAGAGGAAAGCTAGGGAAACCATTGTAGGCATGTTCCTGGGGGGCATACAACAATAGTAGTTTTGCTTGAGTTTGGTAACTAACCTGAGGTTGGATGAGAATGTTGTCTGAGAGAATGGTGTCAGAGTGGAGCACCAGATTTGAAGATTTGTGAGGCTGACTTCTCAGGCTGGTATCTCAGGTTACAGTCCACAGTAGGATTTCAATAGCATCATAATGTGAGGTGGCAGCACCAGTAGTGATTTGGTTAAAGTTGACAGGGTTAGTATGGCGGTAAGGAATCATGGAAAAGGAATTTCAAGAAGTATGGGCATATCCTAGAGGTACCAGGACTAGGAGAAATGCAGGTCTTAAAGAGGATGCAAGGGGTTTCTTGTAGTCTTAGAGAAAGTTAAAATATCAATAATTAATTATTATAGCCAGGTTAGTTAGGGGACTATGTTAGTATACTTGAGTTCACTATGATCTGAACACATCTAGTGGTCCGAATCTCCTTGTATTTTAAATACTTACAAGGTCAAAAGGTCTTGACCTATCTAGTCTAAAGCTGTAATTGACTTAGATGTTTGCAGAGCTTTATTATCCGATACATTTTTAGAGATCCATAAACAACAATCAAAGTTTTATCATTTTGCAAATCTAAGATATATATTAGCAAGTGCTAGTATTTGTGCTTAGGGCTACAGTCTCGACCATTGGGGAACTTGAGATATTAAATATATCCACCCCTCCCACATGTCATATTGCTATTGGTAGGACTAAATAGTCATAAGACTAGAGTTTCACATCTTCCCTGCTACTGAAAGTCTGTACCCTTCCCCCTCCCCCCTAGGTAACCACAATAGTTTTCCCATTTTAAATATGGGTTCTGTTGTGTTTCATTGTTTATTTTATGTATGTGTGTTCAGTTCTATAAATTCCACATATGAGTGAGACCATGCTATAGATTTCCTTTACCTTCTTGCTTATTTCACTAAGCATAATGTTCTCAAGTTTCATCCATTTTATCTCAAAGGATGTAAAATCATCTTTTTTATTGCTGAGTAATATACCATTGAGTATATGCCGGACTAGCTTCACAGGCAGGAGACAGATGACCAGGGACTCATGGCTGAGCTGGGAAGCAGTATCTCTTTATTCATGTGGAATGCAGCACAATCTAAGCTATCTCTAATCACAATCCTGTCCTTATATATACTCGCCAAGTAGGGTGGAAACAGGATGTAACATAGAGAGGGTGGAGTGAAAAAAGACTGGTAGAAATCAGGGTGTACTAGGAGAGGGGGCAGAGCAAAAAGACATCATGAACCAGTGGGGATTAAACCAGTGCCCTGCAGGCAGGGCGGTGCTTAATTAACAGTGGTTATGTAAATAGAATACAGTGTTAAGTAGGGGGGATTAAACCAATGAAACAGAAGGGGTTTTAGAAGCAGAATTAGAAGCATACCAACATTTCCCCCTTTTTAACTAATGGCCATAGTATCAGGAGTGTGGGGTGAACAGAAACCTATATCATTTTCAAAAGAACTGGCACAAGACATGGAGGAACAAAATAGGAGAGCAGCAAGAACCAGTGTGATGCCAAAGGGAGGACTGAGGGGGGCATTTCCTACCTCAAAGGGCAGTGCCTAGCAGGCAAAAGGGCATTTCTTGCCTCTGGGGGTATCTATTGCCTCAAAGGGCATTTCCTGTCTCTGGGGGCATCTCTTGCCTCTGGGGGCATTTTATGCCTCAAAGTGTGTTTCCTGCCTCTGTGGGCATGACCTAAAAGGAGGGGGAATTTCCTGGATCTGGGGGCAGGGTCTACAGGTGAGGGGGCATGCCCTATAGAGTCCCAAGGCAGATGGCTGCAAAGTCTATGGACTGCTGCTGTCAGTCTTTGAGAAACCCAGCAGCATAAAAGGAAAATGCTGTAAAGTTGTGTAAAGTGTCCAAGAGGTGTACCAGTAAGTCTGATGGAAGTGTCAGTCCAAAGCAGATGACCACGGAAGAAATGCCAGGGGATGAAACACTGCACGTCTGTCTCGAAGGGGAATGTCAGCCACCGGAATTCCTCTTTTCTGTAGAGAGTGAGCTTTGGAATCTGTGAATCTGTTTCTTCAGGTCATGCCAGGTCACATCATTGGTTTTCGGGGATGCGTTGTAGTCATGCCATCTTGTGGGCGATGTCAGAGAACAGGGGTCCAAATGGAGCAGATGCTTTTTCATGTGAAGACATAACAGCTGTAATTCACTTACTTGTCAAACAAAACTTATAGCAGATTAGAAGTTTACTATAATTGATAACTCCATTATAATTGGAAGTCCTTTCTAGTATGATTTTAAGGTTGTTTAAACAGTTTAAACTCAATAAAAGAATCGTGGTTAGAAGCCTCAAGCATGAGAATCATTAACGGTTGTTTTATTGCTTTATCTACCCCACCCATAACTCATACAGTTTTCAGGATTAAACGTTTCAGATTTATGCCAAGACATTAAAAAAAAAATCAAAGGAGGAAAAAACAATTTTTTGGATTGTTTCTGGATGTCTCTAGAAATCATGGCTGCGTCCAGCTTTTTTTTTAATATTTATTTTATTTATTTATTCCCTTTTGTTGCCATTGTTGTTTTATTGTTGTAGTTATTATTGTTGTTGTCGTTGGATAGGACAGAGAGAAATGGAGAGAGGAGGGGAATACAGAGAGGAGGAGAGGAAGATAGACACCTGCAGACCTGCTTCACTGCCTATGAAGTGACTTCCCTACAGGTGGGGAGCCGGGGTTCGAACTGGGATCCTTATGCCGGTCCTTGTGCTTTGCGCCACCTGTGCTTAACCCGCTGCGCTACAGCCCAACTCCCCCAGCTTTTTTTTTTAAGTCAATGTCATACAAAAATTCAGTCATTCAAATCACTCTCTTATGAAATGCAACTGAAAGCAGACAACAAACTTAAGATATCCGGAGAGAACAATGAGAGGGAAATCAAGAGAAAAGCCGTAGGCAGCTTTTGCTTCTTTCACCTTGAACCATATTATCCAGATCTCAACATGAGTCCCTGGAGGGCATCCTAGTCCAAAAATCTCCTCGAAATTCCATTTAGGGTGCTTCTGACAGTTCTTGCAGGATTGCTGCAGGCACCCATTTTTAAAAACATCTTCCCATCGAAGAAAGAATCGAATCAGGAGAGTAGAACTAACCACGTGTCTCCATTCTTGGGGACTGCCAAGGTACTGTATAATGCTTTTCAAGTTAGAGTAGTCCTTCTCGGAGGGAAACGTGCAAGAAAAGTCCAGAAAGTCCCAGGGGAAGTCTCTGTGCATCTTCCAAGCTCTATGATCACAGTCATAAGAAACCAAAGTGTGGCCCGGAGCAAAATGCAGTCCTCTTTGGGAAACAATGGGAGAGGGAGTCCAGAAAGTTCCAGGGGATATCTCCATGCATTTTCCAAGCTCTATGGTCACAAAGTTCCCAGTCAGGGAACAAAAGTGTGGCCTGAAGCAAAATGTTCCAGAGACAGAGAAACTGTCTCATGATGAAACAGTAGAGGCTTTGGGAAACCTCTTCATAAGTAGAAAGGCAGGCCATGGAGGCTTTCCTTATCTGGTCTTCTTTAGTCTGCTGCACGTGTGTTGATCCGAGATTCCTGACCCTGTTTCAGGGCGCCATTATGCTGGTCTAGCTTCACGGGCAGGAGATAGGGACGACCAGAGACTCATGGCTGAGTGGTACGCAGTTCAGTCTTTATTCATGTGGAATGCAGCACAATCTAAGCTATCTCTAATCACAATCCTGTCCTTATATATGCTCGCCACGTAGGGTGGAAACAGGATGTGACATAGAGAGGGTGGAGCGAAAAAAGACTGGTGGAAATCAGGGTGTACTAGGAGAGGGGGCAGAGCAACCATTGTGACCAGTGGGGATTAAACCAGTGCCCTGCAGGCAGGGCGGTGCTTAGTTAACAGTGATTACGTAAATAGAATACAGTGTTAAGTAGGGGGAGGATTAAACCAATGAAACAGAAGGGGTTTTAGAAGCAGAATTAGAAGCATACCAACATATATATATATGTATCCCATAATGTTTTTAACCAGTCATCTATTGAGGGACATTTTGGTTGTTTCTAAATTTTTGCTATTGTAAGTAATGCAGCTATGAACATGGGGGTACATATATCCCTTCAAATTAGTGATATTATCTCTTTTGGATAAATTCCTAGGAGTGGGATTGCTGGGTCATAAGGTATTTCCATCTGTATTTGCTTAAGGATTGTCCATACTGTTCTCCATAATGGTTGTACCATTCTGCATTCCCACCAGCAGTGTATTAGAGTTTCTTTCTATCCACATCCTTTCCAACATTTATCTTCTCCTGTTGTGTTGATGAAGACCATTCTTACAGGTGTGACATGGTATCTCAGTGTGGTTTTAATTTGCATTTCTCTGGTGTTGAGTGAGTTAGAGCATTTCTGCATATATCTGTGAGCCATGTGTATCTCTTCTTTGGAGAACTGTCTAGGCATGTCCTCTGCCCACATTTTTATTGAGTTACTTTTCTTTTTGTTGAGCTGAATGAGTTCTTTATAGATGTTTGAAATCAAGTGTCTGAAGTATGATGTGCAAATATGTCCTCCCATTTGCTGGGTTTCCTGTTTATCTTCATGGAGTTTTCTTTTGATGTATGAAAGCTTTTTAATTTGATATAGTCCCACTTGTTCAATCTTGCTTTTGTTTCCCTTGTCCATGAGGTGAAGTTTCCAAATATGTCTTTAGTGTTAATGTCATGAAATGTTTCACCGATATATTCTTCTATGTATTTTATAACTTTCAGGTCTCATATCCAGATCCTTGATCCATTTTGAATTAATTTTAGGGTATGATGTTAAGTGGTGGTCATTTTTCTACATGTGGCTGTCCAATTCTACCAACACCATTTGTTAAAGAGACTTTCTTTTCCCCAATGGGCAGACCTGGCCCCTTTGTCATATATAAGGTATCTGTATATATATGGATGAGTTCTGGGCTCTCTATCCTATTCCATTGGTCCATCTGACCATTTTTGTTCCAATACCACACTGTTTTAATTACTACTGCTTTGTAGTATAACCTGAAGTTAGTTATTGTGATTTCTCCAGTTTTCTTCTTTTTCCTTTAGGAGTTTTTTTTTTTTTTTTTTTTTTGCTATTCATGGTTTTTTAGAGTTCCATACAAATTTTTGAATAATATGTTGAATTTCCTTGAAATATATCATTGGGATTTTAATAGGGATTGCATTGATACTATATATTGTTTTTGGCAAAATTGCCATTTTCTTTTTAAAAATTTTTTTATTATCTTTATTTACTTATTGGATAGAGACAGCCAGAAATAGAGAAGGAAGGGGGGATAGAGAGGAAGAGAGACAGAGAGACACTTGAAACACTGCTTCACCACTTGTGAACTTTTCCCCGACTTGAACCTGGATCCCTGTGCATTGTAACATGTGCACTCAACCAGGTGCGCCACCACCCAACTCCAAAATTGCCATTTTAATAATATTTATTCTCCCAATCCATGAACAGGGGATATACTTCCATTTCATTGTGTCATCCACTATTTCTCTTAACAGTGTCTTATAGTTTTCCTTGAAAAGATCCTGCACATCCTTTGTTAGATTAACTCCTAGATATTTGATCTTCTTGGGCTCAATTGTGAATGGTATTGCTTCCTTTAGTTTAATTTATTCTGACCTATCTTTTGCATAAAGAAATGCCATGGATTTATGAGTACTGATTTTATAGCCTGCTACTTTACTGAACTTATTGATGATTTCCAGTAGTTTCTTGGCAGAGTTTCTGGGGTCTTCTAGGTGTACCAACATATCATCTGCAAATAATGAGAGTTCAACTTCATCCTTTCCAATTTGGATTCCTTTGATATCTTTTTATTGTTTTATTGCTATGGCAAAGACTTCTAGGACTATGTTGAATAAAAATGGTGAGAGTGGGCACCCTTGTCTTGTTCCTGATTTTAGGAGAAAAGCTTTCGATTTTTCCCCATTGACTATGGCATTAGCCGTGGGTTTATTGTATATAGCCTTTATTATGTTGAGGAATTTTCCTTCCACTCTCAGTTTCTTGACGGCTTTTTACATAAATGGGTGTTGTACCTTGTCTAATGCTTTTTCTGTATCGATTGATAGAATCATGCGATTTTTATCTTTCCTTTTGCTGATATAGTGGATTATGTTTATTAACTTACCAATATTAAACCACCCTCGTTTTCCAAGGATGAATCCCACTTGATCTTGGTGTATTATTCTTTTAATATGTTGTTGTGGAAGTTGGGCAGTAGCGCAGTGGTTTAAGCGCAGGTGGCGCAAAGTGCAAGGACCGGAGTTAGGATCCCAGTTTGAGACTCCAGCTCCCCACCTGCCAGAGGGGTCGCTTCACAAGCGGTGAAGCTGGTCTGCAGGTGTCTATCTTTCTCTTCCCCACTCTAACTTCCCCTCTTCTCTCCATTTCCCTCTGTCCTAACAACGCTGACATCAATAACAACAATAATAACTACAATAATAAAACAACAAGGGCAACAAAAGGGGATAAATAAATAAATAAATATTAAAAAAGAAAGTTTAAAAAAATACGTTCTTGGAGGGTAGATAGCATAATGATTATGCAAACAGACTCTCATGCCTGAGACTCCAAAGTCCCAGTTTCAATCCCCCGCACCACTATAAGCCAGAGCTGAACACTGCTCTGGTTAAAAAAAAAAAAAAAAAAAAAATAGTTGTTGTATTCAATTAGCCAAGATTTTGTTGAGGATCTTTGCATCAATATTCATCAGGGATATAAGTCTATAGTTTTCTTTTTTTGTGGGGTCCTTTCCTGCTTTTGGGATCAGGGTGATGTTACCCTCATAGAATGTGTTTGGGAGTGTTCCCTCTGCTATTTTCTGGAAGAAGTAGAGTAGGATTGGGTATTAGTCCTTCTTTGAATGTTTTGTAAAATTCATTAGTACAGCCATCAGGACCTGGCTTTGTTTTTGGGTAGGCTTTTAATTACTTTTCCATTTCTTTACTAGTGAATGGCCTGTTAAGTTTATCTACTTCCTCTTGTGTCAAGATTGGTAGTGGGTTTGACTCTAAGAATATGTCCATTTCTTCTAAATTGTCAAATTTGGCTCCATACAGGTGTCCATAATATTCTTGCATAATCGTTTGAATCTCTGCCTCATCTGTTGTAATATCTCCTCTTTCGTTTTTGACTGATTTTATCATAGCATTCTCTCTTTTTCTCTCGGTAAGTGTACCTAGTGGCTTATCTATTTTATTTATTCTTTCAAAGAACCAACTCTTGGTTTCAATGGTCTTCTTGTTTTCCATTTTGTTGATTTCTTTTTTTTTAATATTTTATTTTATTTATTTATTCCTTTTTGTTGCCCTTGTTGTTTTATTGTTGTAGTTATTATTGTTGTTGTCATCGTTGTTGGATAGGACAAAGAGAAATGGAGAGAGGAGGGGAAGACAGAGAGGGGGAGAGAAAGATAGACACCTGCAGACCTGCTTCACCGCCTGTGAAGCGACTCCCCTGCAGGTGGGGAGCCGGGGTTCGAACCGGGATCCTTAAGCCGGTCCTTGTGCTTTGCGCCACCTGCACTTAACCCGCTGCACTACAGCCCGACTCCCGATTTTGTTGATTTCTACTCTGATTTTAACTATTCCCTGTCTCCTGCTGACTGTTGGTTCATTTTGTTGCTCCAATACTAGTTTATTAAGGTGGCTTGTGTGTTGTTGTTGAGAATGTAAAACGGTTTTCTCTCCTTTTCTCCACTATCATGTTGTTGGATTGACTTGTTCTGGCCATGTCTTCCCAAAAGACTTTCAGAATCAAGAGCCTCCTGGCTAAGAAGCAAAAGTAGGATTATCCCATTACTCAGTGAATTTGGATGGAAACTGGTAATAAAATCAGGTACAACTCCAAGAGGAGACACTGGAGAAGAACAAAGCTGGGTCTATAAGATGCACACATTTTTATGCTGGGATAGACCACTAAGTATCCTAAGCGAAGCACCATTGTCTTGCACACATGATCAGAAACCCACTCAGCCTTGTATCTCTTCTTTTTCCTAACTCAGTAATAAATATGTGATCTGTTTGAAGTTTTTTTTTTTAATGTATAATGGTATAGCTGCTATAGAAAACAATATAGTGTTTCTTTCAAAAATTAGAATTGCTGTATAATCCAACTATTACACTTCTGTGTGGAGGTAATTAGCCACACAAAAAGGGTAAGACTTATGATCACACTTCTGTGAAGTACTTAGAATAGTCAAATTCATAGAGACAGAAAATAGAATCAGCTGCCAGGGACCAAGGGAGACAGTGAAATGGTGGCTGATGTTTAATGGGAACTAAACTTCCACTTTAAAGGACAGATAATAGTGATGATTACACAACATGGTGAATATACCAAGTATCACTGAGATGTACATGTAAAAAATACTTAGGGTAGTCCAGGAGGTGGCGCAGTGAATAAAGCCCAGGACTCTCAAGTATGAGGTCCGAGTTCAATCCCCAGCAGCATATGTACCAGAATGATAATTGGTTCTTTCTCTCTCTCATTATCTCTCTCATTATCTCTCTCTCTCTCTCATCTTCTTCATCAATCAGTAAATAAAATATTTTAAAAATAGGATTGCACATTTTCTATTAGATGTATTCTATTACAATTGAATTTTAAAAATCAATATGTGCAGACTAGGTTCAAACCCTTACACCACATGGGAGATGCTATGACACTGGAGGAAGCTCCAATATTATGATCTCTTCTCTCTTGGTGCTTTCTCTCCCCTCTCCCCTCTCCTTTCCTCCCTCCCTCCCTCCCTTTCTCTTTATCTCATTCTCTCTCTCCTACATATTTGAATTTAAAAAAAAGAGGCTCTGGTTCTGCAGAACAAAACAAATAAATGTAATAGGAGAAAATTGTTCAGAGAAGGGTTTTTGGAGAAGATGCACTTGAGCTTGGCTGTAAATGATGTATCATGTGAATGGGTGAGGATGAGAAAAGGAGGAAAGTCAAGGAAAAGGCTTTCCTTGTTGCAGAATGTCCCCTGAGACCCAAAAGTGAAACTTTTAGTTAGCAAGCAATTTCACTGGAGCTGAACGTACAGCAAACTAGCTACCACAATTAGAAGTCAGTAAGTTTCCTTGAGGAGAATGGTTCTGAGGTGAGACATTATGAGTAATTGGTCTGAGAGGCTTGGTCTTTGCCTTAGGAAGTAGCCCTTACTAGAGATACCCAACAAAAATTTGGAAGATTTAGTATTGCCTTTACTTCTGATCTGCTCCTGTCTTGCAGCTGCTTCAAGTTGTGAATCTGTCTAAATGTCTGACAAATAAATGGTCTTGGAGACCCACACTCCTAAGTATGCACACTGAATTGGCAAGGGAGCAAGAGAGCAAGGGTGGGAGGGCAAAATGGGAAACAACAGTTCTAAGCTCATTGGTGAATGAAAATGAGGTTGTGCACATGTCAGGTTAGTTTCATATCCTTGTGCACTATCACTTAGCCCTCCACCTCAGTCTAGATACCCATTCCTTCCTATCTTTCTCTGTGTGTGTGTGTGTGTGTGTGTGTGTGTGTGTGTGTGTATGTGTGTGTGTGTTTTGTTTTTTTGCTTCCAGTCTTGTCACTGGGACTCGACGCCTGCACTACAAACCCACTGTTCCTGGAGGCCATTTTTTTTCTTTTTTTTTTTTCCTTTTCCCTGTTTTGTATTGGATAGGCTGTTTTACCGTTCATGAAGCTTCCTCATGCAGGTGGGGAGCCAGGGACTCATACCCAGATCCTTGAGCAGGTCTTTGTGCTTAGTACTCTGTCTATTTAACCAGGTGTGCCACCCTGCAGCACCTCCCTCCTACCTTCTTAAAGCCTAATAGTGGAGACATTGTACCAAACAGAGCACAGCATGACAACTCTGTATAAACAAAACCAGAACTTTTCAGCCTGACTTCCCACCCTGCCAGAGGAGCACAAGTGACACTGGAACTCTTGATAGAAATAAACACTAGAAAACATAAAAGGAGTCTTGAATTGGGAATTGAAGTGGCTGAATTGAGAACCAATGTTATTCACCCTAGGCAAGTCATTCAAAATCTTTGAGTCTCAATGTTCCTGACTAAATACTTAAGTAAAATTCCTTCCCTGCAGAACACTCAATTACATTATAACAATGAA
This sequence comes from Erinaceus europaeus, assembly GCF_950295315.1. NCBI lineage: Eukaryota > Metazoa > Chordata > Mammalia > Eulipotyphla > Erinaceidae > Erinaceus > Erinaceus europaeus. The sequence goes on from NC_080167.1 coordinate 29,989,893, forward strand.
GGTTATTATGGAGAAGTTTTTTCAAAAGTATAAAGTTAGTCAACCAGTACTACCGCTCTGGAATCAAGAGTCCTCGTGTGACCGGACAGTGGAGTATGCCAAATGAGTCAATTGTTACCTCTCTTGGGTCTTGCATTCCTCTTAGGATCATTCCTTAGATTTGTTTTTATATTACAGAGGTTTTGTTTCCCAGATTTCTATTATGTAAAAAAATAAGCATGCAAAATACATAGGGAGTAGGGTAATCTGTTCATTAGCCTAGACCCAGTCTCAATAATTATGAGCTCATGGCTGATTTGGTTTCATCCTCACTCTTCTCTACCCCTTCTTAAGCCCATATTGTATTTGTCAAGCAAAATACACATTACATTTCATTGATAAATATTTTAATACAGATTTATTAATTATATATATAATTTTATAAACAACTACAATACTAATGCTACACATAAAATTTGCTTCTGGATATCAGAAAATGATAAGTCCATGTTTAGATTTTTATTGTTAGTTTATTTTTCTTTTTAAAGATGTATCTGAACATCTATGTAAAGCTCACACATTTTAGTTTTTGCAGCATCTCATATCCTTTCTTAGTAAGTTGATTTATTGGGGAAGCATTGAAATATACAATATTTGTTGTCACAGATGCACAATTTCAAATCTCCTCATAATGGATGTTAGCCTATCACACATTCCACTAACTCTTCTTCCTCCACTATAGGATGCACAATCCCCTTTTCCCTTACTCAGCCCCTTCTTTCCTCCTGCCAAACAGATTCCTTGAATCTGTTTTAATAGATGGTAAATAATTAAGTTTCATTCTATATTTGTTCTTTCTTTGGATTTTTAAGTCCTTCCTATGAACAAGATCACCCAGTATTCATCTTTCTCCTTTAGGCTTCTTTCATTTAACATAATTCCTTTAAGGTACATCCAAGTCAGGTAATAGTTGATAAAAAAAAATAAGATATTGTCTACGTGGGGATTCCAGGATTTCCTGACTAGGGCCCCGAATGATGGTGTGGGCTGGTAGTGACCAAAGGAGCCATCATTAAAGTGAGTCAGTCTCTTGCCCTTATCCAGCTTTTGTAGTTCTTACTTTATCTGACAGGGTTAACTTTAGAGTGATTGAGGGAAGTAAAACAGGAAGTAGATGAGGAGGGCATCTAGGTCTAAGTAGAAACTATTTGATTAAGTACTTTACAGTGTCTTTTTTCAGTCTACTTGCTTGCTGCACTTATTGAGTCACTGTAGACTACTGCACACTTTTACTTTAAAGTATATATTTTCCCTTAACTATGGATACATGTGTACATGTGTCCTATCTCATGGGCCCTGGTCTACATATAGGTTATATAACTTAATTAGGAGGTGTGCCACACAAAATGGATCTAAGGAGTCCTATGAGCTAGGATAGGTCTCATCAGAGTATCAGAGCAGGAGGATTGACCCACCAGCCCTGTCATCTCTGGTATAGAACTCTTAATAGATCCCTCACTCCACCATCTCTGGCCATCTCTATCAGGAACAACATCATAAACCCTCTTGTGGGCCTCAACAGGACCTTGCCTACAATGTAGACCAGCAATAGTGGAAACTACCCCACTCTCCAAAGGGAAGCTGGGTCAACATACTCTGCCACTTGAGGAAGACTGATCTTGAAATGAGTGCAGTCTCAAATGTTCCTAGCTAAGACCATGGAATGTGAGCTCAGACTGACAGGGATGCAGAGGTTGCAGAGGCTTCTGATCTAAATATAGGCCCTGGATCAGATCAATGGGGTTTACAGTTAATGGTATTCACATACTTTTCCCATATTTGGCAGCTACTCTCTGCCCTGATCTAGCTTTCTAATCCTATTCCCAACTCTGACACCACCTTTCCAAGAAATACTCTTGTTTTGTTTTGGTTCTTTTTGGCCTCCAGGGTTATTGCTGGAGCTCAGTGCCTCCACTATGAATCCACTGCTCCTGGTGGCTATTTTTTCCCTTTTGTTGTCCTTGTTGTTTATCATCATTGATGCTATTATTGTTGTTACTGCTGTCATTGTTGTTGGGTAGGACAAAGAGATATTGAAAGGGAAGCAAAGACAGAGAGGGTAAAAGAAAGATATACACCTGCAGACCTGCTTCACCGCTTGTGAGGTGACACCCCTGCAGGTGAGGAGCCCAAGGGGGCGGAGGGGACTCAAACTGGGATCCTTATGCTGGTCCTTGTGCTTCATGCCATGTACACTTAACTTGCTTCACGACTGTCCGACCCCCACCAAAAAATACTCTTAGACCACCTACATGTTAGCTGTGGGACTAAGGCAAAAATTATTAAAGTCATGGGCCCTTGTAATATACCTAAAATAGACTTCCTAGCTTCTTCCAATATGAGGACCCTAAATCTCATCTGTTATACTCTTACCATTAGGTCCCTGATTATTAAACAATTTACTCCGCTTTATATCTTTTTTTTAATTTATTTTTTATTTAAGAAAGGATTGACAAAACCATAGGGTAGGAGGGGTACAATTCCACACAATTCCCACCACCCAATCTCCATATCCCACCCCCTCCCCTGATAGCTTTCCCATTCTCTATCCCTCTGGGAGCATGGACCCAGGGTCATTGTGGGTTGCAGAAGGTAGAAGGTCTGGCTTCTGTAATTGCTTCCCCGCTGAACATGTGTGTTGACTGGTCAGTCCATACTCCCAGTCTGCCTCTCTCTTTCCCTAGTAGGGTGGGTCTCTGGGGAAGCGGAGCTCCAGGACACATTAGTGGGGTCTTTAGTCTAGGGAAGCCATCGCTTTATATCTTAATGCTTCTCAGCCACCAAGTTGCAGAGGCTACCATGATGACAACCTGACTTCCCTGGGCAGATGATCTCACCAATGTGTCCAGGAACCCTACCTCCCCAGAGCAGTACCCAACTACGGAAAGATATAAATAGGCTGGGGGTATGGATCAACCTATCAATGGCCATGTCCAGTGAGGAAACAATTACAGAAGCCAGACTTACTGCTTTCTGCATCCCCTAAAGATCTTTGGTCCATAATCCCAGAGGGATAAAAAATAGGGAAACTTCTAATGGAAAGGATGGGATATGGAACTCTGGTGGTGGGAATTGTGTAGAATTGTATCCCTCTTATACCACAATCTTGTCAATCATTATTAAATCACTAATAAAAAATAAAAATAAAAATATTGTGTTATTATGAATTTTTTAACAAAGCAATATGGAGATAATAAAAAAAGAGTTGGGTACTTTATATTCAACAGCACCAAATTCAAAACATCTTATATCCCTCAATATAAAGGAACTCTTGGGCAAGATCTCTCTCTCTCTCTCTCTTCTCTCCTCTCTTCTCTCTCTTTTTCATGTGTGCTTTGTGCATAGGTGGTTTGTATATAGCTTTTCATTACCTGGGTTTTATGGGTATATCCCAATAGTATTATTGAACCTGCTTCTCTGGGTTCTAGGTTTCTTCTAGGTAAAAATTCCATCAAAAGACTTATCTCACTACCTGCCCCTGAGATGCCATTGCTTGTTCTTAACATATTCATTTGTAAGTCAGCTTTGTAGAATTTTATCTTCAAATGTAAACTGAAAATGTTAATGTTTATTGAGTTCATTTCTTATATTCCACACATTGTGTTAAGCTCATATAGACATTATCTCATATTGTCACAAGGCAGTTTTATGAAACAGCAGTTAAAATATGACATCCATTATAGCTGTCTAGATTTAAATCCTTTCTCTGTTTGGGGAATTGCCTTATAAGTCTTTGTAGGAGGTAGAGTTCCCTTTCCATGCCAGATTCTGTATGTCCAGCCACCTTTGCAGCCAAGGACAAATCAAACCACAGAGATCAGACATATCTAGCCATCCTAACACAGACATATCTTCCCATTATTAACACAAACACACAGAGACTTGGTGGACACAGGGTTGATGAACATGGAGGTCACAGACATAGTCTTAGCAGAGCGCTGCAGGTTCATTACTTATCTCTTACTCTATGACAACTCTGAAAAGCTGCACCAGATCTGGGCTCCTACGGGTTCCTTTTGTGTTTTCCCCTGGATCAGCTCAACCCATCTTCTCTTAAGTTCTTTCAAAAACACTGTGAGTCCCAGAAGAAGCTGGATACAGAAGAGTAAGAAACCCTTTCCCTGGTAAAGAAATGATGTCCTCTATAAGTATCTTTTTTTTTTTCTGTATCACTAATTATATATAACACTTCTAGCGTTTGCCCTTCTTCCGTAGCCAGTCAACAGTGTCAGGTTGAGCCTGATGTAAAGTTTCGAGACCTCCTTTGAATCTGGAGAGGTGGCAGTCGTTGACTATGTGGGTCATAGTCTGTCTGTAGCCGCAGGGGCAGTTCGGGTCGTCTCTGGCTCCCCAGCGATGGAACATAGCGGCGCACCGATGAAAAACAATTCTAGCCATCTTTATTCAAGGACATACTCTTATCACATAACATATTGCTCAAAGTAGCAATTTCTCAGTACTCATCCACCACACTAAATAAGGGCTTAATCTAATAATTAAAGCCTCAAAAGCACTTTTCTCTGAGCCAATCCTGCCTCAGGATATATGTAATTATAAATAGTCCAGTTTTTAACTCATTTACAATTAGAGACGTTTAAAATTATAGTGTGGAAAGCTAGCTATCAAATAAAGTAAATAAGCACCATAGAATGCTACTACAATTGTGTAAAATTAAATTAAAACTAACTGCATAACAATGATTAGAAAGGTGAATGCAAAATGTGAACAGTGACAGAAATGAGTTAATTTTTACCTGTATACTTTTTTATATTTGATGGTTTTTAAATTATAAGTAATATTTCTGAAAATATACACATATGGTACCTCCCTCCACACATGCAATCTCACACAATGTCACAGAATTTAGACACTACAAAAAATAAAGGCATGAATTCCCATAAGCACAAAGCATCAGGTGAAGGAAGGACATCATCTGGCTCATTCTAATGCTTAACTCAATGATTTAATTTGACTTCACTATTTGACTATTGAGTGCTTTGCTGAAATACAAATTTCTTGTAGTGTGTTTAGATCCAGGGTTCACCGTGGCCCTGTAATTGCTCTGAAAAATAGCCATTATGAAAGAATTGGTTGGCATAGCCATAACTCTTTAAATGAACTTTGTGCAGTGACCCAGAAAAACATTTGTAAGCCTGCATAGGACTTGAGAGATGAGAAGCACTTGAGAGATGAGAAGCACTTGAGAGATGAGAAGTCTGCGCATATACATGCATGCACAGACTTCACCTAATTGAAAAGTCTGCTCAAGAAGCTACTATTCCTGAGAACAATTCCTCTGGGTACAGACTTAGGGGAAGCATGCAGGCTAGGGAAGCCATCGTTGCTCTCACCCAGAGGGCCTTCTCTGCAATGCTTTCCATACTATCTTCACCCCTGTGCACAGCACTATTCTGCTCCTTATGAAAAACTCAATTACAGATTCCACAGATAACTAAGGATAGGAAGCCACTAACACATCTGCCTTACTAGTCCTAGGGAAACACAGAAATTAGGTGTCTTTTCCCCTCCAGCACTATGATAAAACCAACGCTTTCTATAGTCCTTATGGGAATTTCAAAAACAGAGGTCCAGCACTGGAAGTGGTGGCCAGAGAAGAGAATATTTATATACTTAGATGTAGTGCTGGATACTGCACCTTGGTTGCATTGCCCAAGGTGGTAAGAGGCCTGGCTTTGCATGCTTTTGGGAAAAGTAGAAAAGTACAGAGAGTATCTATAGTTTCTTTTTACCATTTATTACTTAGGGCATGTTTAGACTAAAATATTATTTTTGATTTATCTAGGATTCATATAGAAGAAATATAGTTGTAAATGACAGCAAATTTAGCCATTATTTGTACAATAGCAAACTGACCAGAGTGATTACATTTTTTCTCTTTTCAGGTAGTAGTCTGAGTATTTGTAAATCTGTTTAAAGGCAAGGTTGGTATCAAAATATTAAACTGGTGTCTCATCAGGTGTTATGAATAAATATATTTGCTTTATTGTCATTATTTATGGTAAAATGAAAATAAATATCCTAAAAGCAAGATCATGAGTAAATATGACTCAATAATACTATATTTCGTTTTTATGTGGTCAGGAAAAGTTCTGCTTAGAAAAATTTTAATAAGCATAGGAAAATATGTTAATATATTTTTAAAAATTTATTTATTTTCCCTTTTGTTGCCCTTGTTATTTTTTATTATTGTAGTAGTTACTGTTGTTGTTGTTATTGAAGTCATTGTTGTTAGATAGGACAGAGAGAAATGGAGAGAGGAGGGGAAGACAGAGAGGGGGAGAGAAAGATAGACACCTGCAGACCAGCTTCACCGCCTACAGGTGGGGAGCCGGGGGCTTGAACCGGTATCCTTATGCGGGTCCTTGCGGTTCCACATGCGCTTAACCCGCTGGCTACCACCCGACTCCCATTAATATTTTTAAAAGGGAATAAAAACTATATATAAATGTATTTAAAAGCAAGATGTACATATTACGTATGCAGTGAACTAAATATAAAAGGTAAATAATTGAAATATTGAAACTGATTAGACTGTAGATTATTTTCTTTCTTGTGTTTTTCTGTACTTTCATATTTCCAAAAATATAACAAACATGCATCACTTATATAATGTTAGCATCACAGATAGAAAACTCCTTCACAAGACACAAAATATGTATCACTGTATAAATCAATTGCTAAATTATTTAGAATCCTCAAATTCTAAAGTAACTGTGAAATACAATTGAGAACTGAAAATGCAATTATTTAGCTATAAAACTTATTTTCTGACAAATTATTTTATTTTGGCTATCACAAAATGTCAGTCATTCACCCTGTCATTTCTCACCTCCAGAAATGAAGTCTACTGTAAGCAGTTGGCCTACTGTTTGTCTAGTAAGTCTTTGCTGGCACTCAGGAGCTAATTGAGGACAAGGTTATCATTTTAGCAATGTGGAGGGCAAGGAAAACTCTGTAGATACATTTAAACAAAGTGAGGGAAGAATGAGTCATGCAGTTTTATTAGAAAAAAGTATTTCCAGTAGAAGGAAAACAAATGTAGTATCTTTGAGGCAAATTTGAGAAATGAAAAGAAAGCTAGTACACTGGAAAAGAATAAGCCAGAGTGAGAATAGCAGAAGATTATTAAAAAGTATTATGTCATTCAAAATGATGTTAATATTTAATAAATAAAAATTAAAACAAATGTAATGTAGCATAATCATAATTTCACAATATAATTATAAGAATTATTTAAAAATTATTTATAATTCATTATGTGAGTGTATTAGTCAATATTTTTTCAGAGTTATCGGTGCAAGTACATTATGTTCAGATAGTGATTTATTTTTTGAGAGTTTGGATCACATGCCTGCAAGAGACTGGCAAGTCAAACATTTGCTAGAGATTTCTGGAAGAAATGATGTTGCAGTTAAAGTTCAAAGTTCATCCAGCTAGGCAATTTCATCATTACTAGGGGATCTTAATCTTTGTTCTATTGAAGTCTTCAAATCGTTAGAAAATGCTCATACATTTCCCACTTTACTGGAAGTCTAGTGATATAAATGTAAATCTCATCCCAAAGCTACCTTCAAAAATATCCAGTAATGTTTGGCCAAATAACTGAACACTGTGGCCCAGTCAAGTTAACAAAATTAACCATGTCAATGGGTAACGTGATCTGGCAGGGTTTATTTTATTTTATTTTATTTTATTTATTTATTATTTTCCTCCAGGGTTATTGTTGGGTTTCAGTGCATGCACTATAAATCCACTGCTCCTGGAGGCCATTTTTCCCATTGTGTTGCCTTTGTTGTAGTTGTTATGGCTGTTGTTGTTGGATAGGACAGAGAGAAATAAAGAGAGGAGGGGAAGACAGAGGGAGAGAGTAGGATACCTGCAGACCTGCTTCATCGCCAGTGAAATGACCTCCCCCCCTGCAGGTGGGGAGCTGGGGGCTTGAACCAGGACCTTTAAGCTGTCCTTACACTTTGTGCCAGGTGCACTTAACTCCCTGTGCTACTGCCCAAACCCCAGTCTGGCAGTTTTTAAAATTCATTGCTCTTACTTAAAATTGTATTTTATCTGTTTTCATCTTCAGGATCTATAAGTGCATCACTGTGACTGTCCATTAGGAGATGGTCTAAGGTGGTCTTTCTGTGTCCCTTCATGAAGGGCCCTTTCGTCACTCAGAAGCATTATAATATTATAACGAGCATGCATTCTCAGTAGTCAGTCTGAGCAGTGGAGCTTCAAGTGTTTTTCTCAAATTTATCTTTCAAATGTGACACCTCTTTAAAATGTGCCAATGCATCATACCGTGTCACCAGTTATCCTCTAAATTACTATTTCCCCAATAAAATGATTAAAAAGCAGGGAGGATAATCTCTTTCTTAGTGACAAGATAGATTAACATTCTAATATTAATTCCAGTGTATATGTTTGTATAGATGGATAATTTCTATACTAACACCAATTCTCGATGACTGTCATAACCCAAACAATTCAGCTCAATTCAGACATTTTCTACTTGTGCAGTTGTATCAGATCCCACAAATTAAGGGATAAACCATTAAACCTGCCCTCATTCAACGTAGATACCAGTGGCAAGTATACCAATTGTCACCTGGATTACCAGTAAAATAACTATAAATTGGAGGTTCCAATAATCCTCTCCTTGGATTAAGTTAATTTGCTAATGTGGTTCACAACCTAGAGAAATATTTTTAACTTACTAGATCATTGGCTCTTATAAAGGTTACAACTGAGGAAGAGCCAGATGGGGGAAGGTGCATAGCATGTCCATTGCTCTCTCTTTTATTTTTCTTTCCCAGCACCAACTTGTGTTCACCAATCTATAACTTTTCTAGGTCCTCTCCTTTTGGGCTTTTATAGTGGTATCATTATATAACAATGATTGGTTAAGTCATTGACCATTGATAACTAGATTTAATTTTCAACATTTCTCTTTTCCCCTAAAGTTTGTGTGAGGGTGTTGGAGGGCAGTTAAGGAAAGTAGCACCCCTCCCCCAGCACCCTGCAGGAAGCCAGAAGAGCCAGAGGCAGAACCCAGAAGCACCAGTGTTTCTGTATCCTGCACCAGCACTCCCTCCCTACCTGACTACTAGGGCCATAAAATGCAGATGGAGCACTTGATGACAAAGGCAGAAGCACATTCCCTGAGGGTCCCGCCTTTCCTCTGAAGGGATTATAGAGCTGGGAAGCCTGGGGCCTTCTCTCTCAGGGGTCTACATACCTATGTGGCTTGTACTTTTTTCTCCCTTTCTGTCCTTACTTTCTCCTAATAAATGCTCTTCTCCCTAAAAGATGACTGGCTTTCATGTAGGTGTTGATCTAGAGCCCCCGTGGGAGGGAACTAAGGAATGTCCCCAGTTGGCTGCACCTTCCTTCTCTTACAAGGGGACTCTATCATAGGGTTGATTCCCTTTTGGCAACCAGTATTTCTTACTATAGCAATCCTTACTCCAAAGGTCAAGGAGCCAAACCAAGGATTTTTTTTTCTTTATGTTGAATTTGTGCATTCTAATTAGGAAATAATAATTTTTTAAAAAATCACCAAATGGATTTGGCACTCATTGGTCCATCATATAATGTATTTATTTGAAAACTTAATTGGTCAGCTAACCCTCACAAACCCAGTTCTAACTAGTAGACTATAAATGTTTTTGCAAAAATTAGTTTCAGCTTAGCATAATTTTCAATAAATTTGATTTATCTTTGCTCAACACAAAGACATACTCCACAGGTATTTGGGAAGGAAGATATGCATTATGAATGTTTGCTGTATAGGAAGGTCTTACCTGTAAAGGCCTTCCCTTTATTTTTCATTTCCTTGAATGAAAATTCAAGGGCCTCTGTTAGCTAGAAATACAATGAGACAAGATAGAGACTTCTGCACACATTGTAAAGAGGTAATTTCCCCCAGGGTCCTGCATGTGTTGATCTTGAATTTGCATGATCCTAAGAGTAAACACCCCCATGCATTTCTACTCTAGGGATTCTTCTTACCTCATTCTACTCTAGGCCTTGACTCCAGGCTAGATACAAGCTGACTCAAGTTTGAAAACAAGTTGAGAGAATATAACAGCCTATTGTGGTAACTTAGTTTATGCATCTGCTCACCAGATGTGGAACATTTCCACTTGTATAAATTAAAATTTTAAGAAGCTGCCCATCTTTTCAGTTCTAGGAACTCCATGACTAACACAAAAGACATTGCAGGTCAGACTATTCTGTTTACTGTATAGCATGATGACTGAATAACTTAAGCCCTGCCTGTCCATGTTTGTATCTGAGACTCTGCTTCTGCCAACACCTCAAGATACCCACTTTCTTAGAGAATGCAAGGAATCTAGTCCAATTGCAGTAGTTTCTGCTGTCATTCGTGGCCTAAAAATAGTTACTACCACATCTTTTTTTAATGATGAAGCTTACAGAAATTGTGGCTGGATAAGCTTATTATGGGAGAAATTCACAAGGTACAAAGGTATCATCAACCACAAACAATAGCATTTTGTGTATGTGGATTAGTGATTCTGCTTTCTTAGTCTACATTAGTAAAAGTTGCCAAGTTTTCAGCTCTATAGTAAGTATCACTATCTTGACACTTCACTTTATTGCTGGCTAGTACTGGTCTTTCAGCATTGTGGGTATCTACCCCTTCTATTGTAGGTCATGATTGAATGGTCAGGGAACTTCAAAAACTTTTCATGAAACTATAGAGGTGGTGGTGTCCCCAGCACCCTTTATCTGGGCTCTAATTAACAAGATAATAAAATACCAAGCCTTGGTTGATTAAAAGCCAGAAGTGGTCTTGGGAATATCTTGTGTGTTTTTATATAAAACCCAAGCAGAAAAAAAAAAAAAGAGGAATAGGAAGAAGTAGCACATTCTGACATAGCTCAGATTTCAGAAATAAATAACCATAAATTTATTTCAAAGAGCTTTTCAAAATCACATTGATGCTCATTAATATGGCAAAAACTACATTTCTGCTCTACATCTTTGAATTATTTTCTGGACAAAAGAGCCGTGTTGAGATTCCCTTTTTCCATATTTGTAAAGGCTAACTCAGTTCTGCTCTGTTGTCAGGTTTGAATCATTCCAGTGGTTGCTGGATTTCAGAGCATATAAGCATCTGTGTAGGTTTTCATGAATATAAATAGCTTTTGAGTTACCCATGAACTGGAATCCTTTCAGAAAACTAGAAGACTTTGCTAAACTACCTCATGGTCTCCTCCTACAATTACAAAAACAAATAAACTTATAATTGTAACTTTTCCTCCTTTATTTAAAACATATTTTGTTAGATTACAAATTTTAAGTGTGCACATTTTGTCTGTATGCTAGGTCTTAAAGTACATAGTAGATCAATTATACAAAGAAACTATTTTAAGTTAGAGATAAAATTAATCTTTCCTTTCTTCTTTTCCTTAACTTCTTTAAGGAAGTTATTTTCCTTCTCTTCCATCCCCTTACTTCTTCTCCCTTGAAGCTTTTAGATTTATGTTCTCAAGTCTTAGGGGTTTGAGGAGAAATTTTAAACTGATAGATAACTTTAATAATACATGTTTTTCCTTGCCTTATTATTGTTTTTCATTTTGAAGGCAGAAACATCCAATGTCATTCCAAAAATTGAACTTATTAGGTGTTGGGCTCTATCCTTGGTGTATCAAAGTATAAAGTTTTCCATTTAATCTATGTAACAATACTAGTGAAGATATATTTACAGTCATCTAACTGGAAATTCTCCGAGGACCCAAGAGACTAATACAACAAGCATCAGAGGCTATAAAAAGTTTATTAAAATAAGCAAGTTGGGGAGAGGTGGTGGCATGCCACTCATATTAAAATAAGCAAGTTAAGGAACCAAGAGAAGAGAGAGGCAGACAGTTAAAAGGAACCATCTGTCTTCAACGTGAACAAAGTGGAGCAAGTCACAAAGAGAAAACCAATTGTCCACTCTTAGGCAAGAGTTTATTGCTTATATATCTTTCTTGGGATATTTTGGGTAAGCAGAGATAGAAGTTTGTCTCCTTCATGATGGCATCAGGTCTTAATCAGTTACCAGGTGTGGAAATAAACACAAACAACTGTTGATAAGAAAAAGAAAAAAGAAAACTATTTAAACTATTTTAAAAAGAAAAAAACAAACAAAGAGGAAAACCATTGGCCAAAATCTGCCTGGAGGTTACTTACTGAAATCAACTCTCAAATCTAAAAAATCCCAGTTTCAGTGTTTTCTTGTTTTTGTTTGTTTGTTTTTGTTAATTTTTATTTTTATTTATAAAAAGGAAACACTGACAAAAAACATAGAATAAGAGGAGTACAACTTCACACAGTTCCCACCATGAGAACTCCGTATCCCATCCCCTCCCCGATAGCTTTTCTATTCTTGATTTTCAGGCAGTCTCATCTCCTCTCATGTGTTAGACTCTGGACCTTCACAGTCATATGTTAAAAAGTGCATTTGCAAATTTTAGGCATTCCTTTTTTGCAGAGTAAGATATATAAAAAGGATTAAACTAGAGTTCTTTTTTAAATTTTATCATTTTATTAGAGAAATAGTGGTTAACAAGATAGTTATCACATAAGTACAATTTCTTATCTCTCTGTGACAGATGTCTGCAAGACACTCCCCAGACCATCGTAAGTTCTCCTGTACACTCTACACTGGTTGCTCACCCCCCTATTAAACCCTCCCAACCCCCCAACAGAACACACCCAAGTTTCAGTTTTTTCCTTTCCTTGTTTCTTCTTTTCTTTTTAGAGACAGGCCTCAAGGCAGAGAAAAAAAGAGACCATAGCACTTTCTTCAATACACTGAGGGTCAGGCTTCAACCAGGTTAAAACACATGGCAAAGTAGCAAAGTATCCAACTAAGCTATTTTGACAGCTATTTTGACAGCTATTCCTTGTCTCAAGTTCAAACAGTAAGTGATTACCATTGGATATTTCTCCTTTTCATTCTGGTGTATCTCACTTAACAAGTTCCATTCAGGTGTGACAAAGGAGATTTTATCACTTCTCACAATGAGCACTATCTCAATGTGCATATGTGCTACAACTCTCTTAACCACTCAGCAGTTGTTAGGCATCAGGGTTGCTTCCAAGTGTGGGCTATTATAACTAGTGATGCTATGAACATAAGTATAGACAGATCTCTTCAGATAGGTATTTTTTATTTCTTTATATAAATCCCTAGGTGACAAATTGCTGGATTGTAGAATAGATTCATTTTTTAAAATTTATTTATTTTCCTTTTTGTTACCCTTGTTTTTAATTATTGTTGTAGTTATTGTTGTTGTTTAGAGTTCTTTTTTTAAATCAAAGTTCTTTTTTTTTTTTAAAGGAAAAGTTCCAAACCAATAATGGCTTTCATTGCATCTTTTAAGAGATCACAAGTAGGTCTGATGTGTCATCCCATTATTTTGCTGCTTTTGTGGCTGGGCAACTTAGAGATTATTCATCAGCCTGCTGAACTGCTCCTTTTTCAGAAACATAAATACCATCCAAAAATTTCTGGATAATCTTTGTTTTTGACCATTGTAGCTTGCTGAATCAATGCAGCTGAATTTGATACAAGTTTGATGCCATTTCCTTCAAGAATTAATTTATCTTTCTGGGCTTGAGATACCGAGCATGCAACACCTGACCTCATTCGAACCCTGTATATCTATTTTTCGCCCAAGAAATTTCTGATTTCAACAAGAGACCCATTTTCCTGAATAATCTTGATTGGAAAGTGATCACACACAGAACTCATTTTGTAGCAGAAACCCAGTGTAAGACCCTTGATCATGTTCTGTACATGGTTGCAGATAGTGCCAACAGTATCCAATCCTTTTTCTAATTCCCCACCATTTGTCAACTCAGAGCCACTTCTTTTTCTTTCCTAGGAGACTGAGCTCTACATTGATGTGGTTGAAGTCCCTCCTCAGGGTGCCTCTGGGACCCTGCGAAGCCCTTCAGAGAGATGTGAAAGGTCTGGTTGCTGAGAAAGGTCTTCATTTTCACAGTAGATGTGTAAAGAAGGCTAAAGTTCTTTTTTTAAAGACAATTATTTTAAAGGTTAACTATTATTTTCTTCCAGATAATCGACCATTCTTTTCTCTACTGTAAGCTAGAACTCCAGTCCTAATAGACATTCAGATTACAGGTGCTTTTTTTTTGTTTTAACAATAATGCTATTTAGCTTAGAGTTCCTTTTTCTCTACCTCTAATAGGTGCAACCCAAAATCTCTTAACACTAGTAAGCAATAATATAACAATAATAGGTGTTAACTAGAATTTCCTAACAATTACATTTTATTTCTACATGTTTGGTTACAGGTTCTTCTCCCCTTAATCCTCTGAGTCCTCTTTAGGATGGCCAATCAATCCAGGTAACATTAGACAATTTAGTAAGAAAAACAGAAATTTAATCACATAAGCATAGAGAGAGATTTCATAGGAATTTGGTTTTTTTTTTTTTCATAGAGACAGAGAAATTGAGAGGGAAGGAGTATAGAGAGGGAGAGAAAAAAAAGAGACTGCTTCACTGCTCATAAAGCTCCTGTCTGCAGAGGGGTCCAGGGACTTGAACCACGTCTTTGCGCATGGTAACATGTGCACTCTACCAAGTGTGCCAAGTCTTTGGCCCCATGAGTTTTGATGCTAAAGTCAGTGGATGAATGTTAGTTTATATACTGAAATAATGTAATAAGGGTATAATGACAGAGAAGATAACTCACATAAGGGAAGAACTCATGGTCCAGATCAGATGCTCTGTAATTAAATGTTTGCCTTGCCATATTGTTGCAGGGAAAACTGGTTAGAATTTTGGAAAGTCCCACAGCCACTAGTTTACTCCTGAGAGGATTAAGACATGCTCCCTGCCTTCTTGAAAGAATTACAAGGGATTCCAAGGTCAGGTGTGCAAAATTCAAACTTATTACAAAGATGTGAAGTAGAGGTTGTGTAAAGGTGGTCTTAAGGCACTAAGTAGACTCATGGGGGAAAGATTCATGTATGAGGACCAAAATAATTTGGCCTGGTTATGTATTTTACTTTTATTTAAATCATCCAGTCTATATCACATCTGGGCTACCTTCTAATTGGTTTGCTGAGAACACCATGTCTTTTATTAAAACTCCTCCCACAACGATAAAGGTATTTTCAAAAACTAGCCCACTACCATTTCCCTGTGCACTTTCCCACTGGTATGGATGGGACACATGAAACAAACTGACCATGGTCTGGCTACTTTGGGTTTCTTAGCACTGTCCTTAACAATATGATAGGTCTCTCCAAATCATACCTTTTTCTAGTAAGAACCTTAATTGTGAGTAGTGCCTCAATTTTCACCCATCTAGATAACTTATAGGAGTGGTAAAATTTTCTAGTGAATCCACAACAAATCCACATGCCAAATTTACACAATTTGGAAAATCCTATTCTGAATGTTTTTGAAGTCTATCTGAATATCTGGAGAAACTCATTCTTTAGAACAATATATTGTTGGTTTGACATTAGTCTGCAATATTACAAAATATCAAAAATCTATTCTTCATAGTATATAATTCTGTACATGCTTTCCATAACTCACTTATAATAGCCATGTTGATTGTCCCACAAGCTACACCCCGACTGTATTTATCCGTAGTAACTCAGCTACAAAGCAAGATAAAACAGAAGGAGGAAGAATGGTATAGGATTTTTTTATATAAACTTCAGAAATAAATCTATGGATCTACTTAAGTTTTTTTTTATTATTATTTATTCATTTCCTCTTTATTGCTACTTTTTTTTTAAAGGACTGTGAAGAATTTGTTTATCTGTTAGTTATTTTCAACTTGAGGTTGCTGCAAAAAAATCTTTTATAGACATGTATGGACTTATCTTTGTGTAAATATATATTTCCACTGTTCTTGGGTAAAAACATAGGAGTGTAATGGCTGAATCAGTGGTAGATGGTTTATAAAAAACTGTCTACCACTTGGGAGCCTGTGGGGGAAAAATGAAAAACTGTTCTCTTCATGAACCTAAAGACTGGAATAGTGCAGATGAAGAGTTTGGAGGGTCCTCCATTTTGTAGATAGCTAGTAGGCATATATTAGTTATATTCCAAAGGGCCTATGGCTATACTAGTTTATCTGAAATATGTAAAAGTTCCAATTGTTCCATATACTGGATAATACTTGGCAGCACTATCAGGGTATTTTATAATTATTAAATGATATATTATCCTTCAAATTCGCATTCCCTGCCTAACCTGTGTGGAGCTCAGGTTCAAACTCCAATATTACACAAGAAGTGTGACAGCACTGGGAAAATCTCCAGTGTCATAATATATATATTGGGGCTTGAATCTTTAACCCTATTTATCTCTCTCTGAATAAAAATAATTGGTTTGGAACCAATAAAATCTCACATATATGAGGTCTCATTCTACACATACAGAATTAACATTTTCTTATAACAAATGTTTAGAATTTTTCTATGTTAGGTGACAAAATGTGTATCATTTTTTTAGAAGTGTCCATTCCACTTTTCCCCATTTTAATGAATTGCCTTTTTGTTACTGAGTAGTAATAATGATAAATTCTGGAAACAAATCCCTTGTCAGATAAATCAGGAATGTTAATTCTGGCATTTATTAGTTATGTGAGAATTCAAGTAAAGTACTAAGTAGCTATATTGGAAACTTGCTGGATTTTTTTTTTTATCAATTAAACATTTACATATTACAATTACACATTCTAAGTGGGGGAGTATAAGACAAAAATCTTACTTGCCGATTCAGAATGTTTTTGTGATTTCAGTAGAAAACCATGCAGAATCAGTTCCTGATGAAATGAAAGGTATGGTCTCCTGCCAAAACCGAATAAAAATTATCAGTACTACTATGCATATACATACTGGCTAAATTTGTATCAAGGGGAATAACTTACATTTGGGAGGTTAAAGAAGTTAGTTACAAAGGAAAATATAAAGTTGAAAGAGAGCAAGTTATTTCTATCTGCAGCAAACAGAAACTAAGCAACAACAGACCATAAAAAACAAAAAAGAAAAAAGGAAAAAGAAAAGTGCTGTGACATAGCATTATGCATTTATAAACACTGGGAAGTCAATGTGGCTTGCATTCATAGAAAGTATAGGGTTATAATAAAATAAAGTAATATTAAAGGCAATGGAGGAGCTGGGTGGTGGCACACCTGGTTGAGCATGCATGTTACAGTGCGCAAGGACCCAGGTTTGAGTCCCCGGTCCCCACTTGCAGGGGGAAAGCTTCACAAGTGGTGAAGCAGTGCTGCAGGTGTCTCTCTGTCTCTTTCCCTATCTATCACCCCTTTCCCTCTCAATTTCTGGCTGTGACTATCCAATAAATAAATAAATATTTAAAAAAAAAATTTAAAAAGGCAATGGAGAAATAATTGTAAAGGTGTGCACACTACCCATTCATTCTTCTACTGAAGGAGCCACTCATAAATGTAGGTGTGGAGAGAAAATTTTCCCTGACATCTCTGAATTTTTGTTGGACTGATTCAGGAATCAAATTAACAACAGACACATTAATAGGAGATAAGAAAATAATTACATATTTATAGGTAATCCACATATATATAAACTCTAAAGCCAATAGGACAAAATAAAGTTATGTATCCTCAGATAAGGTATGGGATATAGACCTGGGGATTTAATGAGAGAGGAAGAGCACTCGCCTGATATGAGTGGGGCAAATTACATGATAAAGATCAGTCCTCTGTTCTTCTTCTAGCGTTTGCCCTTCTTCCATAGCCAGTCAACAGTGTCAGGTTGAGCCTGATGTAAAGTTTCGAGACCTCCTTTGAATCTGGAGAGGTGGCAGTCGTTGACTACGTGGGTCATAGTCTGTCTGTAGCCGCAGGGGCAGTTCAGGTCGTCTCTGGCTCCCCAGCGATGGAACATAGCAGCGCACCGGCCATGGCCTGTTCGATAGCGATTGAGGAGAGCCCAATCATAACGTGCTAGGTCAAAGCCGGGTTGACACTTGCAGGGGTCTGTGATGAGGTGTTTGTTCTTTACCTCAGCTGACTGCCAACTCTGCTTCCAAGAGACTGGAACAGAGAAGTTCAGTGTAGGCATAGGGGACCAGATTGGGTGACCAGACGTCAAGCGTTGGACAGGGTGGGCGAAGATATCCGCGTATATTGGCAGGTCAGGTCGAGCGTAGACGTGGGAAATGAACTTAGATGATGCCGCATCCCGACGAATATCTGGCGGGGCGATGTTGCTAAGAACTGGCAGCCATGGAACCGGGGTGGAACGGATGGTTCCAGAAATTATCCTCATGGAGGAATATAATTTGGAATTGACCAAGTGGACTTGGGGGCTACGGAACCATACTGGGGCACAGTATTCTGCAGTGGAATAGCATAATGCCAGAGATGATGATCGTAGTTTGGAAGCGCTCGCGCCCCATGAGGAGCTGGCCAGTCTTGCAATGATGTTATTCCTCGCGCCCACCTTTGCTGCAGTTTTTATGAGATGTTCGTGAAATGACAGAGTGCGATCGAGAGTAACGCCAAGATAGACTGGCTGGGCTTCATGCCGGATTCTCGTATCTCCAAGCTGCACATTAAGCTCACGTGAGGCCGAGGCATGGTGTAGATGGAAAACAGATGATACCGTTTTTGCAGTGCTAGGGATTAGTCGCCATTTTTTACAGTAATCAGATATCAGAGACATGTCTTTCGTGAGTGTTTCCTCGAGGATGTCGAACTTGGATGCCTGAGTTGCACAGCAGATATCATCAGCGTAGATGAACTTCCTTGAAGAAGTTTCTGGGAAGTCATTGATGTAAATATTAAATAGCGTAGGAGCCAGAACAGAGCCCTGGGGGAGGCCACTTGAGACAGGTCTCCATCTGCTAGACTTGTCACCCAGATGCACCCGGAATCTTCTGTTTTGGAGGAGAAACGATATAGTGTTGGCCACCCATGGAGGCAGACATCTTGAGATCTTGACTAGGAGACCACAGTGCCAGACCGTGTCATAGGCTGCTGTGAGATCAACAAAGACAGCACCGTCTTTAAATTCTTCTGGAATCCATTTTCAATGTAAGTTGAGAGGGCCAGAGCTTGTTCGCAGGTAGATCTTCCTGGGTGGACACCAGCTTGGGCGGGTGATAGGAATTTCTCTGTAAGATGAGAAATATGCGACAGAAGCAGCCTCTCAAGGAGTTTGTAACACACGGAGAGGAGAGAAATTGGTCTACAGCTGGCAGCCAGTGTTGGGTCTTTCTTTGGTTTCAAAACCGCTATAATCTTCGCACGACGCCAAACTTTGGGCATAGACTCAGATTCCAAGATGTGGGACAGGAATGAAGCGAGCCACTTCTTTGCCGTGGGACCCAGGTTAAGAATGAGTTCTGGGGTGATGTTATCATAGCCAGCAGCTGTTCCTGGTTTAACCCTCTTCGAAGCGTCTTTCAGTTCAGACAATGTAAAGGGAGAGAGTTTTGGAGATGGACAAGATAACCGGAAGTGGGATGACCACTCATGGGAAATTTCTCTTTTCCAGACTGGGTCGATCTTAGCACATCCAACTTGAGTTAGGTGACTGGCCACTGAGTTTGGAGATATGGGAGGATGGGAGATGGGAGGGGGTTGTCTACAGGCACCCAGTCTGTGAAGAAGCTTCCAGGCCTTCCTACTTGAGTGGGTGAAGTTCAGACTTTCCGTGAGTTGTTGCCAGCGGGATTGGCGTGCTGTATCCAGGGAGGCAATGAGATGGTCAGCCACATCTGGGTCGCCCGACTCATCATGCTGCTTTAGTAGTTGCTCGCATTTAGCATCAAGACAAGGCGTATAGTTAGCACGTCTCCCATGAGGAATGGCTTGGGAAGCTGCTTTGAAGATGGCTTGGCGGAAGCGCCTGTAGGAATCTTCAGAGGGGATACAGTTAATTGGAATTGCAGGAATAGATTTGTTGGTAAGATCACTGAACAGACGCCAGTTTGCTTTCCGAAAGTTCCGTCTTAGTTTCTCCGAGCATAGAATCAGTGGGAGCTGGAGACCAATGTGGATGATAGCTGGGCGGTGATGACTGTGCGGGAAGATCTTGAGAACTTGTCTTGTAGCGGGAAAGGCTTGGCCTTTGACTGTGCTAGTCCTCTGTGATTGTCCTGCAATACAGATAGATCTCTATGATATAAAAGTTATTTCTCAATGTTTGAGCATAAAACTTGCTTGCTTAAGGTCCCAGATTAATTCCCAGCGCCAGCATATGCTAGATCTGAGTGGTGCTCTGCTGTATCTGTCTGTTTGCTAATCTCTTATTCTCTTTCTCCCTCTCATAAAAATAAAATCTTCTCAAAAGGAAAAGTAATAACATCAAATATTAAGTTTCAGAAAACCGTTCCTCTAGTTAATTAAGGTAAAATTTTTTGTGAGCCTATAATACTTAATTTGCCTTAGCTGGAAATAATGCACATACTAAAGTGACATGGCTTGGATAGGCCTGCACTAGACGTCTTGTAGAGACCTACCCTACACACACAAAAAAAAAAAAAAGAAAAGAAAAAAGAAAAAAAAAAGACTTGTTGAATATAGATAGTTCTGGAGAGGGAGAGGGGGTAAAAAAAAAAGAGGAGAGGGAGAGGGAGAGAGAGGAAATGTGATTTTAAAGGTAAAAAACTTTTATGAAATATTGGAGACCCCCAGACTTTCAAAATTATAATCGCTGTTAATTTTTCTGCTTAACTATTTTTCTTAATTACTAACAGCAATGCATTAAATAAAATATTTCAGAAATTCTTTGTTATTTCTATAGTTCTGTCCTCTGCCTCCAGGGTAAACACACATAATGGTCAACAACGCTTCAGGCCTTTCTTATCTGATATTCTTGAATTATTCCTACATCCTTGGTGTAAGGCCAGGATTTGCAGAGTAAACAGAATATGATATAATTACTAGAATTGGAGATAACAAGTATGACATAGAATGATCTACATGCTAGGAAAGAGATAATTCAATTATGCATACCCTTAAGATGTTTTGTGTGTATCTATAAGATGTTTATACTTAACATTGCTGTATAGACAGTTATCCAATATATAAAGGAACAGAGAGCCCACATGAGAGAGGAAATAGACTCTTGTTGAAGATTAGACAAACACATATAGATGGGGCAAATACATGCGGAGGATTAAGAGACACACATGTGGGAGATATTTTGGGAGAACCTTGAGACATAAAACTCTGCTCCCCAGCATCCAAAGAACTATATTATGCTTGATAAATTTTCTTCACTGGTCACTGAATCTGTGGAAATGGAGGCTCATTAGAGGAGAGTGCACATGTATCTGTTAAGCTGATTAATTATTTAAAAGGTGAAGTTTTTTCCTTTTGTTGTCTCCAGAGTTTCTCTGCTCTGGACTGATTTTTTTCCAGTATTAAGATTGAGACAGAGAGAGAAAGAAGGAGAGAGAAACCACAGCACCGTAGTTTCCTTCAAGTCCATGGAGGCCATTTATTTATATATTTAAAATTTTATTTATGCATTTACTTATGCATTTAAAAATAATTAGTGATTTAATAATGGCTTTCAGTAGCCGTAGAACAACAGCAGCTGAAAGATCACACTTGGAAACAAACAGAAAAAGCAACAACAACAACAATAGCAAAACAAAACAGAACAAAAAAACAGAAAAAAAAAAAAGAAAGAAAGAAAACCTACTCAGAATCTCACAATATTGCAATTGCAATGTCAATTCCCTGAGCCACAGGTGAATGCAGTTGTGTGGTACATGGAGAGGGGAGAAACTTTCAAGACAAAAACAGCCTGTTTGTCTCTTGTGGATGTGCACATGTTCTGTTTGTTCATTCATTCTGTGTATGTGTTCTTATTTAGTTTGTCTGTTTTTCCCTTATATTTTGTAGATGTTTTGTTTGTCTGGAGGTGTTTTTCTTTTTCTCCTGTACTATCTTCCTTTCCCTCTCAATTTCTATTTGTCCTATCAACTAGAAATAAAGAATAGTTTAAAAAGATTAATTATATTTGCTACCAGGGTTATCACTGAGTCTTGATGTTGCACAGCTCCACCACTCCTGGTGGCCACTTTTTTTTTCCTTTTTCTTTCTAGCTTAATAAATAGAAATGGAGAGAGATAGAGAAAGAGACAGAGATAGAGATAGATAGAGCACTGTTTGTGAAATTTCCTCTTTGCAGGTGGGGACTAGGAGGTTGAATATGCATGTTAACTTGTGTGCTCTACCAGGTGTGTCATCACCCAGACCTGCAGGGGCTCTTTCTTTTCACTCTCTGGCTGATGACATAATTTTTGGCTTCATTATATTTTAGGAAACAGACTATTCTTGACCTTCAATGTTCCCAACTTTCATGATCTATTCCTGGTTAAGTAGCAAAATCATTTTAAGAATTTATACTTTACATTAGCTTAGTTCCACTTGGATAGTTTATTCATTTATCACATTTACCTTTCACATTTACCTTTCACATTTATCACATTTACCTTATCACATTTACCTTTCCTCCCAAGAATTCTGAAAGTTGTTCAACTGCTACTTTTGGCTCTTATGGTCCTTGGCAAACCCTGTCATTTCCATGTATCTCAAATTTGGAATTTGGAATGACAACCCTTCAGCTTCATTACTCGGGTGAGACCTTTCCTTTCATAGTATACTCTAATTCCATCTCAGGTGGTTCACTTTCTAACAAAGTCCCATAACCTAGATATACACCAGGTTCTGTGAGAGAGAGCATATGTTCACACGTATCCGTAAACTACTGCAAAATATATACCTGAAAGCAGAAGTACACTAGAGTTTTCAGTGAGTACCTCCCTAACACTTCCTCTCCACTATTCCAAGCTTTGGATCCATGATTGCTCAACAATTTGTTTGGCTTTGTATGTTAACTCTCTTTTCAGTCACCAGGTTCCAGATGTCATCAGGATGCCAGCCAGGCTTCCCTAGACTGAAGACCCCACCAATATGTCCTGGAGCTCCGCTTCCCCAGTGACCCACCCTACTAGGGAAAGAGAGAGGCAGACTGGGAGTATGGACCGATCAGTCAATGCCCATGTTCAGCGGGGAAGCAATTACAGAAGCCAGACCTTCTACCTTCTGCAACCCTCAATGACCCTGGGTCCATGCTCCCAGAGGGCTAGAGAATGGGAAAGCTATCAGGGGAGGGGGTAGGAAATGGAGATTGCGTGGTGGGAATTGTGTGGAATTATACCCCTCCTACCCTATGGTTTTGTTAATTAATCCTTTCTTAAATAAAAAATAAAAAAAATAAAAAAAGAAATATATACTAGCAAAAAAAAAAAAAAAAGAAGAAGAAGAAGAAGTTAACTCTTACTATTTTTACCAAGTGAGAGGATGAGTCCCTAAAGTCTGTTTATTGAATTCCAGAGGTGTGGTTGTGGAGTAGCAGCAGACACAGAGTTGCTCCCCAAAACAATGAGAAAAGTCAATGAAAGAACACTCCAAACCTTATCAAACCATAGCTGGGACCACTGAAGAAGCATACTTACCCACAGTTGAGTGTACACATGTGTAATCAGTGGGCAGAAAAGGGAAAATAGGCACAGTACTGAGGAACAAAAAAGGAACAAAACCTTTCAGCTGATGCCACCTTGAATGTAGTGATGTGCAGTACCAGCTGTGGGAGAGTAAAACATTTATGATTCTCAACCCATAGCCTCAGGAACATCAGTGCACTGATATGCTTGTAAGGACTTTCCAAGGTGACAGGGAAATAACCATAACGAGAAGGAGAACCATGTTTTCTCTCCCTGCCCCAAGGAAGATTCACAGATAATGAAGCAGATCCAGGTAAGTGTTGGCTGGAAAAGTCAGACTTGTTTCTTTGAACACTATAAAGAAAACAATATTCACACAGCTAGTCCTAAGAGATCTGAATACAGGAAATGAGTGAACAGGAAGTGAACCACTACAGGAAGGTAGTATACTTTGAAAACATTCAACAGTCTCATTAAAGGCTGCAGATTCCTCCTTCCTCTACCCCATACAATATATAAACAAAAGGAAATTCAAAACTGTGTGCATAGTGGCACCTGATGGCTAGAAAACAGAAATCACATTTTAATGCACAAGAGAAATCATACATAATGTACAGTATTTCCAACCCAGCTGAATGAATGGCAGAGCTCACAGAAAAAAGGTCACCAAAAAAGATTCCAGAACTCTAGAATCACTGCAGAGTTGGAGGACTTATAAGTCAAAATTTAGAAAATTCATTGTGAGGGCAATGCAAGATTTTAAACTTAATATGCAGAAACATATTCAAGAATTGATGCTGGGCTAGCATCGCTGGACAGAGAAGAGACCAGAAACTCATGGCAGAGTGGGAGCGCAAATCTTTATTCATGCGGACATCCCAGAGTCCACAGTGGGTTTAGGCCATGTGGAGCTAGCAAAATGGCCACCTCCTGCTATGCATGCCGGCCCTTCTCTAGGTCAGGATGCAGAATTAAAAGAGAGTGAAACCAGAACAGCAGCGGGCTTTATAGGGTAAAAGCGGAAGTGGCAAGTTTGGAACAGGATTGGCTAGGAAAGGGGGTGGAGAAAACAAGGCACTCTGGGAAGGTAGAAAGCTTCCATAGCAGCTGTTGTGAAGGTTCTAACCAGTGGGATTAACCAATATCCTGCAGGCAGGGTGGGTCTCAGGCAAAACAATGATTATGTAAATAGACCACAGCCTCAGTGATAAATAGAGCATGGAGCAGAGCAGGGGGTGGGGGTGTGGCTTTAAGACCCGACAAACTGAAAGACTATTTCACAAAGAAGTTAGAAAACATTAAAGACAAGTTTCAATCAGGATTTGCTAGGGAATTAGAAAACCTGAATTTAAAACTTCAAATAGAGTTCACTAAGAAACTAAAGACCATGAAAAAAACAAATAAACAAACAACAACAACAACAAACTCCAAACAGAGTTACAGGGTATGATGGGCACTTTATATTCAGGTTAGGCTCAGGTAGCAGGCCTAGAAAGTAGACTTAGTCATGGAAAAGAGAGAATATCATGGTTAGAACAAACAGTGAACACACACTGTGAATTCAAAGATGGTGGGGAATAAAATTTAAGAAAAATAGTAACTCTGTGAAATAACAGGCTTCTTCAGAAATGCAGATGTGAGAGTTGTCAGAATTCCAAAAGGAGTTGAGAAAGAGAAGCAAGCAGAGACTATATTCAAATAAATCATAGCAAAATTTTTTTTCATATATACACAACGTTCAGAACATAGATATCCAATGAGTTGAATAAGCACCTTAATTAATGAACCCAAAATAGCCTACATCTAGACATATCATTTTAAACTATAAAATAACAGAAGTAAAAATATTGCAGGTCTTAGGAAAAGGAAGAAAGTGATATACAGACTTTCATAAGATCTCTCATCACAAATTCCAGGCAAAAGGAAAAAGGGTATGTCAGATTAAAGTTCTAAAAGATAAAATTTGACAGCCATGAGGAACTGAGTAGTGGTATATTTGGTACAGCACATGTATTACCATGTGCAAGGATACAGGTTAAAGCCCCTGGTTTATACTTGCTGGGGAGAAGATTTATAAGAGTTAAAACAGCATTGTAGGTGTCTCTATTCCTTTCTCCTTACCCCTCTCTATTTTTATTTCTATTGAAAAAGAAAATAAGAAAGGAAAAGATAAAGAATGAAACAGAGAAAGAAAAAAAGGAGTTTTGGAATCATCATGCAGACACAGTGATAAGTCTGCTGGCAAAGAAAAAAAAAGAAAAAAAAGAAAAAAGCCATAAATAGTCATAAATAAATAAATGCTCTACTTAGCAAAATAATTCTTCAAACATGAGGGAGAAATAAAGATAACAGTTCCTCATACATAAAAAGCTAAAAGAATTTTCTACCAGTCCTGCCTTGCAAGAATTACTGAAAATAGTCCTACAAAAAAAGAAGAAGCAAAGAAATACATATCCTAAGTGAAATGATCAACAGAATAAAAGAACCAAGAACAAAAAATCAACAGGAAAGAACAAGATAGTATCTGAGTAAAATCATTATAGAAAACTATCCATATCAAGTTACAAATAGAAACAAATAGGAAAATAACAAAATTAAAAAACCCTTAAAACAAAATCAAACGATTATCACCCTAAATATGAAAAGCTAAAATTTACCAATCAAATTTATCAGAGTGGTTGAATGGATAAAAAAGTAAGATACATCTACTTTATGGCAAAGACAAATAGAGACTCACTATGGAAGCTGGAGCAAAGTATACAAGTTAATAATGAACTGGAAAATGTAAGAACAGCTATTTTGCCATCCAATAAGATAGAATCCCAAGAATAGAAGGTAAAAGACAGAGATGAACAACGCATAATAGTCAAAGGATCATTCTAACAAGAAGATATAACCACCATCAGTATATGTTCCTAATATAGGGTATACTCAAATATATAAAACAAGCACTAGTTGACCTCAAGTAGACATAGACAGTGAAACAGAAATAGTGGGTAGGAAAAAATTTACACAGAAGTACAAAACAGTGACAGTGAATCAAGACAAAATGAAGAAAACTATTTTTATTATGGATTTAATAATGATTAACAAGATTGTGAGGTAATAAGGGTACAATTCCACACAGTTCTCACTACCAGAGTTCCATGTCCCATCCACTTCATTGGAAGGCTCTTTGTTATTTATCCCTCTCTGGGAGTATGGACCAAAATTCTTTATGGGATGCAGAAGGTGGAAGGTTTGACTTTTGTAATTGCTTCTCTTCTGGACATGGGCATTGAGAGGTTGATTTCGGGGCACATGGAGCTAGCAAAATGGCCGCCTCCCGCTATGTGCAGCAACCCTTCTCTGTGTCCGGTCACCGAGGTGAAAAGGGCCAAAGAGAACTAAGCCAGAACAGCGTTGGGCTTTATAGGATAAAAGCTGGAAGTGGCAAGTTGGGACGGGATTGGCTAGGAAACAAGGCACTCCGGGAATAGGGTTTCAGCTCTTGTGGGAATGGGAAGGAGGAGTGGAGAAAACAAAACACTTGGGGAATAGGGTTTCACCCTGAGGGTATCTGCACAATTACCCAACATTGTTCAATAAACAGGAACTCAAAGTTAGGAATAGCACAAATGAAACTATGGGGTCTTCACATGGGAAGAAGCTAAGAAGTCTATTTTAATTATGTTCCACATGACCCATGACTTTAGTAATTTTTACTTGAGCCTGATAGCTAACATGCAGGTGGCCTAAAAGCATTGCCTGGGAAGATGTTGTCAGAATTGAAAAGAGGACTAGAAAGCTGGATTAGGGCAGAAAGCTGTTCTCAAATATGAGGCAAGTATATAAATACCATTAACTGCTCCCACCTGTGAGGAGAATGTTTTGCAAGCGATGAAGCAGTGTTGCAGGTGTCTCTCTGTCTCTCCCTATCACCCCCTTCCCTCTAGATTTCTGGATGTTTTTATCCAATAAAGAAAATTTTTAAAAAATTTAAAAAATAAATAATATAAAAAATACCACTAACTGTTATCCCCATTGATCTGGCCTAGGGCCCACATTTATTCATATTTAGCACAGGAGCCTATATAACCTCTGAGTCCCCGTCAATCTGAGCTCTCAGTCAATGGTCAGAGTTTAGAACATCCTAGGCTACAGTCATTTCAGGACCAGTTTTTCTTGAGTGGCAGAGTAGGCTGACCTAGCCTCCCTTCAGAGAATGGGGTAGTCAACATTCATTATGGAAGTTACCAGTGATGGTGGAGAGATGAGTCTATTAAAAGTATAGGCCCACTGTATCTATGGGGGAACCCAGGGACTCCCAGGAATGTAATTCTAAGCCCTCCATGGGCTTCTTCCAGACTGCACACTCACTATGATCTAGCAATCATAAGGACAGCCCTACTCTCCAAAGGGAGGCTGTG
The DNA here is from genome assembly GCF_950295315.1 of Erinaceus europaeus. Classification (NCBI taxonomy): domain Eukaryota; kingdom Metazoa; phylum Chordata; class Mammalia; order Eulipotyphla; family Erinaceidae; genus Erinaceus; species Erinaceus europaeus. Next base: position 30,017,871 of record NC_080167.1, read on the forward strand.
TCAGCCTACTCTGCCAGTCGAGGAAAGCTGGTCCTAAAATAAGTGCAATCTAGAAAATTCCCATCTATAACCATGGACTAGCTTCCTACCACCCTAAAAATTTCTATTCTCACCTGCTCTATTCCTACTTTCTGATTCCTATTTATTATGTGCCCTGGATCTTCACTTCTCCAGAGCTCTACTCCAGCAGGGAAAGATAAAAAGAGGCTTGGGGTATGTATCGACCTGCCAATGTTCATGTCCAGTGGAGAAGCAATTACAGAAGCTAGAATTCTTAACTTTTTTATCCCAGAAAGAATTTTAGTGCCAAAGGGGGAGAAATAGTAGGGTAAGGTGACCAGAGGACTCTTAAACCTAATTCTATCAGGTCTCAGAAAGAGAAGAGGAAAAAAGAAAAGACATTTGGAACTAGTAAAAGGTGTGTGACTTAAAAAGGAAGAGAAGGCACGACCATAGAAAAAGTGGGCAAATATACAGACTGATAGATGATAGAGAAAGATAGATGATAGACAGACATACAGACAGACAAACAGAAATAGAAATAATAGTCAATCCATATCTATGACCTTGGGATATTCACTGCAGTTTCCAGTGGAGGGAATGGAGACATAGAACTCTGGTGGTGATACATTATAGAATTATGCCCCTGTTATTATGTAATTTTGTAAATCACTAATAAGAAAAATAGAAAAAAAGTATCTTTAGTAAAAAGAGGATATAAGGTTAGAAATCAATCACAGGGATGCTGGGTTAAGTGCACATGGTGCAAAGCGCAAGGGCCATCGTAAGGATCTGGGTTTGAGACCCCAGCTCCCCACAGGCAGGGGGGTCGCTTCACAAGTGGTGAAGCAGGTCTGCAGGTGTCTATCTTTCTCTCCTTTTCTCTGTTTTCTCCTTTCTCAATTTCACTGTGTCCTAACCAACAACATCTATAACAACTACAAGGGCAACAAAATGGGAAAAATGGCCTCCAGGAGCAGTGGATTCATAGTGCAGGCACCGAACCCCAGAGATAACCCTGGAGGCAAAAAAAACCCAACCAAAAAAAAAAAAAAAAAAAACAACCAGCATTTTTGGAAGTCAATCACAAAAATAATAAAAAGAGAGGCCTAGGAGTGGTCTACCTACAGGTCTACCTACAGGTAGACCACTTACATTACCATGTGAAAAGACTTGATTCAACCCCCGCACCTCATCCCACCTGAGGGTTGAAGCTTTATGAGTGGTGAAGCAGAGCTACAAATGTATCTTTTTATACTTCTCTCACCCCTCCTCTCTTTCTCTTCCTCTCTACAAGCTATGAAAATGGTTTATATTCACAAAATAAACAATGACCTGTCTTTGTGATTGTGTGAAGAAAATAGAAATCTGGTACTATTTTCGTGGGAATGTAAAGTGGTGAGCACTTAAAGAAAATACCATGGAGTCCTCCGGGAGATGGCACAGTGGTAAAGCTTTGGACTCTCAAACATGAGGTCCTGGTCCCGGCAGCACATGTGCTAGAGTGATGTCTGGTTCTTTCTCTCTCCTCCTATCTTTCTCATAAGTAAATAAAATCTTTTTAAAAAAGAAGAAAATCCTATGGAATGTCTATAAGCAAATAAAAAAGACAAATGTCTTAAGTTCAGCAATGTCAATCCTAGGCACATATCCACAGTGCATGAGAGCATTCATTCAAAAGGATATGTGTGGCTGAGCAGTGGAGAACCCAGTTAACTGCGCATACTATAACATGCAAGAATTCCAGTTCCCACCTGCAGGTAAAAGCTTTGTAAGTGGTGAAACAATGCAGAAGCTGTCTCTTTTTCTCTCTACTTCTCTATGTTCCTATTCTCTCTCAATTTCTCTGTCTCTATCCAATAAACAAACAAGTAAAGGTATATGCCCCTAAATTCATGGCTGCACTATTTATAGTCAACAAAGTATTGATTCATACTAAATGCTTCAGAACAAATGACTAGGTAAAGAAATTATTGGATATACATTCAGTTAAATACTTCTGTAACACAAAATTAAAAATGACGAGAATTTGTATCCTCTTGAACAGAAAGAATGGAAATAAATGTGATTATGCCAAGTGAATTTAGTAAAGAAATGATGGACAACTACTGAATGAAATAAGTAAAATGAACTTGTAAAAAAAATGGTAACCAAATGATCTCTCAGCCTTTATGAGAACTATGGTGTTTACCAGGACTTTAGTGATAGTTTGACAGTCTATGACTTATACATAAAATACTTGGCTGTGAAGTTATAAATTTGAGTCCTTATATTTTTTCAAAATATTGTTAGATATGAGACAAAGCCATTATGAGTAAAAAAAAAAAAAAGAAGAAGAGATTTAGTCCTGCCACTGGTAATTACCAGATACTATAGACTGTATTAGTGAGTGCTTATGATTTGAGGAATCATAAGGGAAACAAAGTCCCTGGCTACCTGAAAAATAAGAATTGTTACATTTATTTAGAATGACTTTGGTAAACTAGTATATTTAGGTTTTATAATTTGATATAAAAACAACTTGTACAAAAAGTACTCCTAAAAGTCTTTTTAAAAAAAGATTCATGTGAGTGAAAGGAGGTGAAGAACAGTACTTGGGAAACAATAAGCTCTTGGCAGTATTTGATTTTGATGAAATGAAACCTAGCTGAAACTAATTCCTATTTGATCACAATGGTTACCTAGACAACATAACCTAGAAGTCTCAAGTCTCATTCTGCTTGAAGAGTTGTGAGAGACACTTAGGTGGATGTCAACAGTTTGACAGTGAAGGAAAACATTATCTATTGTTGTAGTTTATTTATTCATAAGAGAGATAAATTTCCATTTTCTTTTCAACCATGGACCATTTTTCATTATCAATGCCTATGAAGCACTGTTAGAACAAATCCTTCATAGGCATTATCCGTGAAATGCTAGAAAAGATCTCTATGGTCACAGGCTTCCTGAAATCACTGTGAGAAGAAAATATTGGGTTGTAAAAGTCATGATATATTAGTCTATGATTTCAATACAAAAATGTGTCATGATTTTCTTCACAACACAACAGAATCTTGTCCTCTGTGATGAAGCAGAATGGAGCCTTGGGTGGCTTCCTTCGGCAACATCTTGATAGAAGCCTTTCTCATGTACTGCACTACCTTTCACTGGGACTTACATTTGGTGCATGGCTCATCCCTGACATCTAAATTTTATTAGTGATTTACAAGACTGTAAGATAATAGGGGTACAATTCACATGAGATATATCCTAGGGAGTCAAATACATCCATCCCAAAAGGTATGTGTACACTTATGCTCATAGCAGCACAATTAACAACAATGAATCCACCTTCTTCAACCCATCTTGAATGGAGCTAGAAGAAATTGATAAGTGAGATAAGGCAGAAAGAGAAACAGGAGTTTGGGATGATCATGCTCATAAACAGAAGTTGAGAAAGAAGAACAGAAAGGGCAATGCAAAGCAGAATTTGACTACAGTTTGGAGTATTAAACCAAAGTAAAAAAAAAAAACTCTGGGGGTGGGGGAAGGGGCAGAAGGGTAGATTTTCAGCTCTACTGTAGTGGGGTGGGGGTAGGGATACAGACCTTGGGTAGTGGGAATGGTGTTAATACATATTCCTTTTAACTTATAATCTTATAAATCACTATATGAGAGGGGAAGAATAGACTGAATGTCTCAAAATTTTTAATGCATAGACTTCAGTTCTAAGTATATATTCCTTCAATCTAAGCACTTAAGATTTCAAATGAGTAAACTGATTGAATCTTAACAATGGGCTTAAATTGTTGATGCATTTCTAATAATTACTTTTTTAGTATTAAATCACCAATAATCTTAGACCAGGGAGACCATAAACAACCAGTCTTATCAGGATATAAGATATAGTTATTTGTAAACAGCATTAAATGACATAAATCATAAATCAGGTAAGGTCTTGTAAACCAAGTTCCCAAATAACTTGGTTATAATAATAATGATTATATGTTGCCTTTTAAAACTCTAAAACAGCAAGGAACCTTCTTCATTCTTTATAAAACCCCTATTTCTAGGACTTTACTCATTTTCCTTCATGCTTCTCTTGATCAGTACCATTTGATATTGCATCTACTGATGTCATCTAAATCAATTCAACCAGTGCCACCTCAAGATGGTTCATTCCAGACTGTCTCTAGAGATGCCAGACCTGCTGCTCTAATACTCTGGTGAGACCTTTCCTAGCTCATAGGACTCCTTAGTTCCATTTCAGGTGACAAACTTCCTACCAAAGTTTTAGAACCTAGATATAGACCAGGGCCCTTAGGGCACAAGTGCATATGTATCCATAAGTTGGGGGAAAACATACACCCTAAAGTAAAAATGTGCAATAGTGTACAATAACTCAATAGGGGCGACAATCAGGAAGAAAGACCTAAAAAGTCACCATAAAGTACTCAATCAAATATTTTCTACTTAGACCTAGAAGCCCTCCTCACCTACTTCCTATTTCATTTCACTTCTGCCAATCACTAGAAGTCTAACCCTGTCAGGTAAAGTAAGAATTACAAAAGTTGGTTAAGGGCAAGAGACCAGCACACTTTAATGATGGTCCTTTTGGTCACTACCAGGTCATCATCTGGGTCTAGACCTCTAACATTATGGGCCTAGACCTCTAAAACATCCCTCTATACACCATCACTGGTCATCTCCATTAGGATCAGTATCATAAACCTTCTTGTGGGCCTCTATATGACCTTGCCCTCAATGTAGAACAACAATGGTAGAAATTGCCCCACTCTCCAAAGGGAGACTGGGTCAATGTACTATGCCACTCGAGGAAGAATGGTCCTGAAATAAGTGCAGCCTAGAATGTTCTTAGCTGTGACCATGGAATATGAGCTCAGAACAACAAGGATGCAGAGATTACACAGGCTCCTGTGCTAAATATGAATATACCTAGGTCAGATCAATGGGGTTTACAGTTAATGGTATTCACATACATTTCCCTTATTAGGGAGCTACTCTACCCTGATCCAGCTTTCTAGTCCTATTTCACACTCTGACACCATCTTTCCAAACAATACTCTTAGATAACCTGCAAACATGCTGTGGGGCTCAGGCAAAATTAGTTAAGTTATACCTAAAATAGACTTCCTAGTTTCTTCCAACATGAGGACCCCAAATCCTATCTGTTATATTCTTACCTTTAGGTTCCTGTTTATTAAATAATTTATTCTGCTTTATATCTTAATGCTTTTCAGCCACCAAGTTGCAGATGCTACCATGATGCCAACCTGACTCCCTAGGCAGACGACCTCACCAATGTGTCCTAGAACCCCACTTCTCCAGAGCCCCACCCAACTGGGAAATATACAAATGGGCTGGGACTATGGATCGAGCTGTCAGTGCCCATGTCCATGAGATAAGCAACTATAGAAACCAGACCTCCTATCTTCTGCACCCCCTAAAGATATTTGGTCCATACTCCCAGAGGGATAAAGAACAGGGAAAGTTCTAATGGAGGGGATATGGAATTCTTGTGGTAGGGATTGAATTATAAGGAATTATACCTCTCTTATCCCACAATCTTGTCAATCATTATTAAATCACTAATAAAAAAGAAATAAAAGCCTAAAAATAGCAATAGTTAATTATTAATATAACCAAGCTGCAAGTTTTTATTTTTCTTTGAAAATCCAATAGTTAGAATTTACTGTAGTATATTTTACCTTACCCATCATAAATTCTTTTAAAATTTAGGTTGCTTCCTTAGTTTGTCTATTGTGAATAGTTTATTTGTGAGCATGGAGGTGCATAATCTCTTTGAATTGGTTTTTTCTTAAATTTGTCTTTCTTATTGCCTAGCCCAGAACATGGTAAATGGCAGAAAGCTGCTATCCCTCAAGCTTCATGCTGTACTTAAGAGCATATCCTAGGTCCTTGCTACCTTTGTACATGGAATTGTGGCAAGTACATAACTCTGGGAAATTTTTCATTAGTTTAAAAGAGGTTCTGTTGTGTACAAGAGAATTTATTGTTAAAGTCTGAATCCCTGCCAAATGTGTGTCTTCCTATCTAGTGATGCTCTGTAAGCTCTAATATTAGGAAGCCCACCTATTCTTCTTTCTTCCTTTCTTTTTTTGAAACTTATGGTAACTGAAAACTAGGAGAAGTATATTTCTTTCCAAATTGTTTCAACTGTAGCATGCATGACATGTGCCATTTTCTAATGATCCTTCAACTCCAGTGACCACTCCATGTAAATATAATCCTTCTGTGATCTAACCCCTAGCCAAGCTACCCTATAAGATGGTTTGTGGCAGAAATTGGCTACCTTCAGATGGTCTCTTTCATCTTCCATTGTTTGTTAACACATGTTAGATGATTTCCTTCATCCTATAGTCTTTCAGTCTAACGCTCTCCCAACTGAGCTATTTCGGCACACCATCCTATAGTCCTAGAGAGGACTCTGTCAATCCACAAATGGATTCATAATAACAATTATTAATAAACTACTTAAAAGTTGAAGTGGATTTTTTCATGTGTAAATCTTACTTTCCAGTGACAAGAAATTGCACAATGCTTATCATGCATTCTCTCATTCTGAAATATGAGTATGATAAAAAAATTTTTTTCATTAGACTAGTTTTCATATTTTGGCATTCTGAGACTTTGAGCATATCTGCAACTTTTTTGTCAAACTCATACAAAAAAATGAAATAATACTTCAAAATTTAAAAAGATGATATTGGGGGCTGAGCAGTGGCACACCTGATAGAGCATACACATTACAGTGTTCAAGCCCCTGGTCTCCACCTGCAGGAGAGAAGCTCTATGTGTAGTGAACCCATGCTGCGGCTGTCTCTCTTACTCCCTATTTCCCCTTCCCTCTCAATTTCTTTCTCTATCCAAAAACAAATAAAGAAAATATTAAAAATAAAAAGTAGGGGGTCAGGCGGTAGTGCAGCAGGTTAAGTGCATGTGGTGCAAAGCGCAAGGACTGGCTTAAGGATCCCCATCTGCAGGGGAGTTGCTTCACAGGCAGTGAAGCAGGTCTGCATGTGTCTATCTCTTCCCCTCTCTGTCTTCCCCTCCTCTCTCCATTTCTATCTGTCCTATCCAACAATGAATGACATCATCAACAATAATAACCACAACGAGGCTACAACAACAAGGGCAACAAAAAGGGGGGGGGTAAAAAGAGGGTATACCTAAGGAACCCAACACACCCATCCAAAAAGATCTGTGTATACCTATATTCTTAGCAGCACAATTTGTAATAGCCAAAACCTGGAAACAACCTAGGTGTCCAACAACAGATGAATGGCAGAGCAAGTTGTGGTATACATACACAACGGAATATTACTCAGGTATTAAAGACGGTGACTTCACCATTTTCAGCCCATCTTGGATGGACCTTGAAAAAACCATGTTAAGTGACATAAATCAGAAACAGAAGGATGAATATGGGATGATCTCACTCTCAAGCAGAATTTGAAAAACAAGACCAGAAGAGAAAACACAAGTAGAACCTGAACTGGAGTTGGTGTATTGCACCAAAGTAAAAGACTCTGTGGTGTGTGTGTGTGTGTGTGTGTGTGTGTGTGTGTGTGAGGGGTGTGTACAGGTCCAAAAAGGATGACAGAGGACCTAGTGGGGGTTGTTTTGTTATGTGGAAAACTGATAAATGTTATGCATGCATGCACAAACTATTGTATTTACTGTCGACTGTAAAATATTAATCCCCTAATAAAATTTTTAAAAAAGTAAAAAGAGGATATTGTGTCCTAGAGACAAAATGGATAGAACTTGCTTAGTGAAGTAAGGTGGTGAACGACAACTACTAGATGGTTTTACTCATATGTATCATAGATAGATAGTTGAAGCCCAGGAACTTGCAAAAAAAAAAAAAGCCAAATGAATATGAAATCACTAATATTTTTTAAATTTGTGATTATGATATGATTTAAATAAGTTCTAATTTTTTGTAAGCCTGGAAAATTATGTTTGGCAAAGAGAAGGGTCAGGGCATGAGTTAGAAAACCCTGAATCACAATGTAGATAGACACTGAACCTATGAACCACATGGTTGATTGTTGTAATTTAAATAAAAAGACTTCACTGTGTTGTTAAAAGACTCAACTGTAGTGTGGCTAGGTGTGGGTTCAAACAATCAAAGCTTTATTATGGAGGTGCAGTAGTGTGGGATATAATATATTAGGTACCACAGAGTAAGAAATTATGGGCAAAGGTAAATAAGCCAGTCTTATAAGCCCATGAATTAGTTACCAAAACTTCAGCCTCACAAGATAAACAATTACCTGCAGATGTATAGGCTACTCACATGGTTGTAGGAGTCTTAAGAGTTTATGAACTAGCTGAGTCACACATGTTCAGTTCCCAGGAGAGGAAGCCATGGCTGGCACCTTGAGCACCACCAGCTGGGATCTGTCTTAGCAGAAGAAGCAAGACCCAAAATGGCCAGACTTCCAGCTGTCTTCTTAAATCCATTTGACCCACCCACAATCTCTGTGCGTTTGCACAGATTGTTGTATACTCTGTTGCCAGGCTGATGTCAGCCATATGCTATGTCCAACTTCCTATTATCAGCCAGTATACTGCATTACAACAGTTGATAGCTCTGATTTGGCCAAAGGCAGGATATGCTGAGTTCTGTTAGCCCTGCTTTGTTGGGTGAAGAAAGATTACTAGTTGGGAAACTTACGCATTCAAAGACAGAACTATGCAAACTATGTTCTTCGGTCTCCCTACTATCAACCTAGGAACAAGATCACCCTGATATTAAAATTTTACTCTTTTCCCTCTGCTGAATTCTATCATAAAATGATTACTGTCTGTGACAGAGATGTGACCCATAACTCCTTCACAAGACTAATAAAGTTCATAAGGGTCTAAGAATCTATTCGTCAATGCTACTTGGAAACTGATGTCATCTAATAAAATCCAAGTCTAACTGTCTCTACCCCCTCAATCCATGCTAATTCAGATTGTTCATTTAATTTGTCTTGTACCTGGATTTTATTCTTCTTGAATTTTATTTCTACTTTCATTGTTTAATTACTAATATGCTGATGTTTTCATTGCCATCTAGATCTTGAGAAGTGGGACAAATTTACAATCATCTCTTAAGAGCAAATATTGCATAACTTTTTGCTTTGTTCACATAGGAAGCACTTGGTAAATATTTATCTGCTTCTTAGTCTCAGTATGCATGAGCACTAATGAAACTATTTTTCACACCACTATTTCACTTCTTAATAGCCCTTTCTTAAAACTAATTCTTTTATTTTATGAAGTAGGGAAACATGGACAGTCACAAATAATTTGCTTTTTCCTACCCTCTTCGTAGGTTTTGGCCATAAACGCTAGGCAACTGGTATTCTTTCATTATGTTTTACCAATTTACTATAAATCAACGGCTAACCTTTTGAACAAAAGTCACAATCACAATAGGCCTATCTAGATGGCACTACAACATAGAGAAACATCTAAGAATGAGACACTGATTCTCCCCCAGCAACTTACCCCAGTTAACCACAGCTCAGCACTTCTAGGACCTTTAGAGAGCTTAAAGGAGCCCCAAGACCCATTCTTTTTTTTTTCTTTTTATAATTTTTATTTATAAAAAGAAAACACTGACAAAAACCATAGGATAAGAGAGGCAGTTTGAACACTCCCTCTTTATTAGTTCCTGTTTTTCTTTTTTATTTTATTTTATTTTTTTTTTTAAGAAGGATTAATTAACAAAACCATAGGGTAGGAGGGGTACAATTCCACACAATTCCCACCACCCAATCTCCATTTCCTACCCCCTCCCCTGATAGCTTTCCCATTCTCTATCCCTCTGGGAGCATGGACCCAGGATCATTGTGGGTTGCAGAAGGTAGAAGGTCTGGCTTCTGTAATTGCTTCCCCGCTGAACATGGGCGTTGACTGGTCAGTCCATACTCCCAGTCTGCCTCTCTCTTTCCCTAGTAGGGTGGGTCTCTGGGGAAGCGGAGCTCCAGGACACATTGGTGGGGTCTTCAGTCTAGGGAAGCCTGGCTGGCATCCTGATGACATCTGGAACCTGGTGACTGAAAAGAGAGTTAACATACGAAGCCAAACAAATTGTTGAGCAATCATGGACCCAAAGCTTGGAATAGAGGAGAGGAAGTGTTACTCCACTATGGAGCCTCTACTTCCCCCAGTCCTGGAACCATTGGATAGGGCTCACTTTCCCAATCCATACCAAATAATATTGCATCTGCCGATCACAACCTAACCAACGCAGTGATTGCCACCTCAACATGCTTCACCTCAGACTGTGTCCAGAGACTTCACGTGTGGAATGACAACCCTTCAGCTTCATTACTCGGGTGAGACCTTTCCTTTTATCGTACACTCTAATTTCATCTCAGGTGGTTCACTTTCTAACAAAGTCCCAAAACCTAGATATACACCAGTTACTGTGAGAGAGAGCATATGTTCACACGTATCCATAAACTACTGCAAAATATATATGCCTGAAAGAAGACCCATTCTTAGAGCTTTGATGTGCCAGTGTAACTAATGAACAGCAGGGTACTGTACCCTGGTTTGAATTTAAGCAGTCTTGTTGAATTTGAGTAAGCCTCTCTTTGTATTAGAATTAAACAATAACCACATCACAGGGAAGTTTTCAAGTAGCAACAAACATATGCTGCAAGTATAGTGACAAGCACATGGCCTTAATGATCCACATCCTCTACTGCAGTACAGATGTCTATGTAACAGAAGAATTTTGCTTGTAAAATGCCTTCGGTTTAGATTGTTCTTTGGCTCTTGTTAAATGAAGAATTTACTAGTCTATTAATGGAAGACATTTATTCTTTACCCTATAGGGCCAAATTGTTTCCTTTTCATTCTGACTTGCTGTATTGAATATTGAGGGACAGATTCTAATATAGTGCTTGGGTGGGGATAGATAGCATAATGGCTATGCAGAGAGACTCTCATGCCTTAGGCTCCAAAAATCTTAGGTTCAATCCCCAGTACCACAATAAACCAGAGCTGATCAGTTGCTCTGGTTAAAAAAGAAAAAAAGAAAAGAAAGGAATAAACCACATAATATAGTGTTTGAATTTTACTATAAGAAGCATAGCATTTGTAAGTAAGGGTTTTATTGTTTTATTTGTATGTCTGTATGTATTTTTCATCAGAATATTGCTCAGCTTAGGTATATGGGTATACTGAGCATCAAGCATAGGACTTTAGAGCCTAAAGTGTAGTAAGAGCAGATAACTTTATCACCATTCAAATTTTGCTAATATATAATTCTATTCTTCACTAGTTGCTTGTGTATCTCTGATAAGTAGTACTAGTTCTTGGTCTAATTGGCACCTTCACTGGAAATATTGTACATTTTTTTCAAAAGATGAATAACTTTAATAATAGAGCAAAAGCATTGTGGAAATATACTTCTTTTTCTCATGGTAGGCAATGCTTTAGGAAATGTGAACATAAGTCATCATATTATGTTTTATAATAATTATTTCCTCTTTTTGTCTCCAGTGGATCAACACTTCTTATGGTCTCAACCATTCATAAAAATAAGATGTAACTAGGTCAACTCCTGACATAAATTATAGGAGCAATTGCAGTAAACAACAGCCAAGCTTTCATTAAAATTTATGCTAACATAATGTTGAAGAGCTACATGTAGCCATGACCAGTTGCTTAGGATATTATTTACAGAAAGCTATAATATCCTCAGCTCCAAAAATTAACACAGTCAAGGCTTTGACTTTCAAAATAAAACTCATTTAGTTCTTAAAGTGGCAAACAGTTTTGCATATTGCAAAAATAGGCACCTATAATAACAATTCCTCTTCCATGTCCAAGGAAGACATTAGGATATGTTTTTCCCCCTCTAAACATAATATTTTTTTAGTGTTCTTCCTGCACATAAGTGTTCTAGGCAGTCACAGTTTATCTGAATTGGCTTAAGATCTTAAGTCTCTTTATCATCTCTTCCCTCTATGTATAAATACAACTCTAGTAAAAGAATAGAGTATATATTATAGCTCAATTATTAAAAGAAAGATTAAATGCATAGAAACAATGGTATTATTTTCACTTATAAAGATTAGACTCTAAAATACAAAAAAAAACCTAATTTTACTTGCACACCATTTAGTAGATTACGAAGAACATTGTTAATATTTTATAAAAAAACTATTTACAGAATAAATGAATGCATTATAATATTATCTATCAGAGATAATAATTATAATAACCAATTACTGGTCTAGTCAGAGAAACAGAATCAACAATATGTATGTACTGTATGTACATACATATCTATATCATCTATCATCTATATATCATCTATCATATTTCTATCTACTTATGAGGACAGTTTCTCTCATAGTTTCGAATCATTTGAAGTTCTTTGACTGATAGAAGTATCACTTCAATTCCTGCCTTCATGTTCACATCACTCCCCATGTGTATTTGTCTTTATGTCTATCTTCTTATATAGGCACTAAATAGATAAATAGATGATGACAAATATATTTATTTTGATTTTAATAAATTGTTTCACATGGCTGTAGCAGCCAGAAAGTCTGAAACTGACCAAGGGAAAAGTTGATTCTACAACTTGAGATTGAAGGGCTGCAGAATTTCTTCTTCCTTGGGGACTTCCATCTTTTCTCTTAAAGCTTTCCACTAGTTGATTGAAGCCCACCCACATTAATCACATTCACTCAGTGTTGACTGAAGTACCTACATAGCAGCATGTAATGTCCTATCTGATCAAACACCTAGACACCATAGCCTAGCTAAGTTGACATCTAGAAGTAATCAGCACAATGTGCTTAGAGTTATAAAAAGCAGAATACCTGAGTGAGTGAGAAATATTTCTCCACCAATAATAAAATCTCTACTTTTAGAACATTGATTCTCAAACTTTAATATATACCAGAATCACCAGAAGAGCATCAAAAAAGTGTATATTCCTGGACCCTGCTCTAGGAGAATCTTCCTCATTATCTTACAGATGAGATTGCAGCATTTAAGCATCCAGGAAGCTCTCAGAAAGATACTTCTGAAATATACATGCAAATATACATATGTATATTTGTGTGTATCATAGATCCTCACACATGGTAAAGTGTGTGCTCAGGCCAGTGAAATAGCTCACTGGAATAGTGTGCTGCTTTGTTTTGCATACACATCAGTTTCAAGCCCAGACCCTACTGTATTGAAAGAAACTTCGGCGATGTGATTTCTTTCCCTTTCCGTCTCTCTATTTCTCTGTCTCTATCTAAAATACAAGTGTGGCGAGTCAGGTGGTAGTGCAGCGGGTTAAGCGCAGGTTACGCAAAGTGCAAAGACCTGCGTAAGGTTACTGGTTCGAGCCCCCGGCTACTCACAAGAGGTGAAACAGGTCTACAGGTGTCTTTCTCTCCCCCTTTCTGTCTTTTCTTCCTCTCTCCATTTCTCTCTGTCCTGTCCAACAACAACGGCATCAATAACACTACAACAATAAAAACAAGGGCAACAAAAGGGAATAAATAAATAAATAAATAAAAGGTTAAAATACAAGTATGTTCCTTAAAGGGTGAGCCATTTTCTGTTCTCTAGTTCTTTTTTTCCCCCACTCTTTTGTTTGTTTGTTTTTTTTTCCCCTCTAATGTATCCTTGAGCTAACAACTACTTTGATCTTTGATTTTGTCTTTCTGCTCATGTTTGTTTCCCTTCTGCTATTCTTTAGCTTTATAAGTTCTGTGAGAAATTTCTTGTACTTTCTCATACTTTCTTTGACTCTGTTGAAGTTGTCTTCCATTGAATTTTTCATTTCAGTGAACATCCTTAGAATTGTTGCTTTGAAATCCTTAGGGTTTTGCAGTTTATCATCTTGATCTATTACTGTGGATAACTTCTCCTGTCTTCTCATTATATTTGGCTCTCTGTGAGAATTTGGCCTGAAAGTATCCTCTTAAGTACATCTAGACAATTATCAGGGGTCTTATAATCAAATGGACCTGGTAAAAGCTACAGCACTGAGGTTTAATCAGCCTAGGTGGTGACCAGGAGTTCAAGGAATACATAGCAGTCACTATGCTGCCATGGACAGATTCAGACTCAGAAGGATGTTGAGGCCTCTGTCCCAAAAGCTGACAAAATGTTTTTACAGTACATTGGAGTACAATGGAAGAGAATTTAACAGTCTGTGAACTAGCAAGGGAACAGAAGACTCCTTTGCTAGCTATCTGTTTGTTTTTAGAAGCTGGCACAGAATTGTTGACTATAAAGATATAATTTGTTTGCTAGTAATCTTGTATGGGTTGGAGAGGGCCAAGACTGTTTAATCTACAAAGCTAGCACAGTTGATAAATATTTTCCAGTCCCTAACTAAATCTGATGAATGATGCTCTCTTTGAATCTGACTCTAGGGTCTATTATTTATGGAGTCTGAATAACATGACATCTACTAGTACTGGTCACAAAAAAAAAAAAAAAAACTGCAGAAATCATCAACACCACAACTTATACCTAGTTTAAAGCAAGTAATTTCTTACTGCCTATTGTAATATTTTAAGTATATGGTCACAATAAGATTGAGGTTCCACACATTCTTACCTATAGACTAAATTTATATGCCCTCAAGCTCTCCTCCTATTGCAGTTGTGAAGTGGGGTTTCTTTCTTGTGACAGAGTGTCTGTATATCCTCATAACCTGTATGTTGACCTTTTGTCCTTTGCAGTAGAATCTTGTACATCTGTGTTTTTTAGGTTTACTTCTATGTATTTTTTTTTCAAGTACTGGTGTAGATGTGCTATTATTGTGGGAGCAGGCAAATACAGACCTCCCTATTTCTCACTTAGACCCTCGTATGCCTTAAAATGGGAAAAATGATTTAAAATTAGAAAATGCTAACAAATGAAAGAATTACAGTTGAGATTCACATCTAAATACCGAAATTTATGGGAAAATTTGAGAAAAAAGTGTAACTTAAAAGTTAGTAATATTACTTAAAATATTACTTAAAAGTTAATAAAATTCCTTAGAACAAAAATCCAATGTAGCCTTCTAATATCCTATTAAATAGCTGAGAAACATAACTACACCAGTGTATATCATAGACAAATTTCAGAATATTGATGTTTTAACAATTTGATGCCTATTATAATTGAAACACAGTATTGATTCTTAGATATACCTGTTTTATTTAATTAAATAAAGAGAGAGAGAGAGAGAGAGAAAAGAGAAACCAGAGCCCTTCTAAACTTGGGCATAAGGTAGTACACAGAAATTAAACTCGTAACTTCTGGGACCTCAAGCATGCAAGTAATGTGCTCTGATAGGCTGAGAACACCAAAAAGATCTCCCTCGGATGTTTTTTGTTCATCCCTCAAAGGACTCTCTTTCATGAGAAATTCCTAAACAATATAGCAAGGCTAATTAATAAAGCAGTTGTTCATCCTGTCAGCCAACAACACTGATAACAAAAAAGAGAGCCAAATTCTGGTAGACTCTAAAGGTAAGACTATGGTTCTAGTTTCTGGTTCTGTCTTAATAAGCAGAATTGTCAATTACTTACCGTCTCAGTTTATCATTCCTCTTCCTTGATATGTTTGGAATTTCTCTAGAAATATGCATTTCATTATTCATCTTTATTATTCCTTTAATCTTTACTAAACTGTTGACAATATAACAAGTGACCAGAAATGTTCCTTTTCTCTTTAATGTCATGAACAATGAACTGAGGATCTAGCTTACACATTACATGCACAATATATATACACATTACATGCACAATACAAAAACAGTCATTTAAAAAAATTCTATATATTTAGGAAGAGAGTATAATAAAAGAGATGTACAAATAAAGAAAGAAATAGAAATATACTGTAGTACTACTTCTCCATCCATGATACTTCCTTGTGGTGCTAGGGATCAAACACAGGGATCAATGTGTGGTAAGGTATGTGCCTGGCCTGCTGAGCTATCTCCCATATCTATGTATTCCTTTTAAATTAAAGAATTAAGCAAAACATATTTCCTTTGGCAAAATGCTGACTATTCATTCCCAGTTCCAAAAGACAATATCTTATCTTAAAAGATAAGAGGACTCTTATCTTTTATATTTTATCTTATCTTTTATTGTGTTCTCTGTTGATTTATGTTCCTGTGTTTGCATCCCACTAAGACTCTGAGAATAGGCTTAAAGCTGTGTTTCTCAGATCATCATAATGATTTCCATTATGTAAAAGGATATTATAAGAGTCTAATTTTTTAGAAAAATTTTAGTTTAAATTACAACCCATTAAATTTTAATAGAGTGTATTTAATTTGGTGGAGGTAGTTAGAAAGGGAGTCCAGGATTCAAATACACAATATGGTGGTGCAGCTTACAGAAGTAGGGAAATATCTGCCCACAGGGGACCAGAAACAAACCATGTATTGTTTTTTAAAAAAATTGATTTAATAATGATCAATGAGACCACAGGGTAAAAGGGGTAAAATTCCACAGAATTCCCCATTTTCTACCAGAGTTCTATATCCCATCCCCTCCATTAGAAGCTTTCTTGTTCTTTATCCCTCTGGGTGCGTGGACTGAGGATCATTATTGGGGTGCATAAAGTGGAAGATCCAGCTTCTGTAATTGTTTCCCCATTGGACATGGGCAATCAATACTCCCAGCCTATTTCTATCTTTCCTTAGTGGGGCAGGGCCCCAGAAAGGTGGGGTTCCAGGGTATATTTGTGAGGTCATCTGTCTAGGGAAGTCAGGTTGCCATCATCTGCAACTTGGTGGCTGAAAAAGCATTAGGATATAAAGCAGAACAAATTGTTTAATAATCAGGAATCTAAGGGTAAGACGATAGCAGATGAGATTTGGAAAAGGCTAGTAGGTCTATTTTAGGTATATTCCAAGGGACCCATGACTTTACTAGTCTTTGCCTGAGCCTTCAGCTAACATGCAGGTGGGCTAAAGGTATTGTCTGGGGAGATCAAGCCATGTATTATTAACACTGAGTACAATCAGTGTGGCAGACCCAAGAAGAAGTAGATCTTGTTAAAGTGCCTCACATACTTTTGTATTTATGGGGTGTTGGAATCATGATGATTATAATCACAAAGTGGTCTCCTAATTTAGGATGTCATTTTAATATTACTCATTAAGGTTACATAAATCCAGTTATTCTGAAGTTAATATTAACTTCCTGGACAATGATTGATTTTTGTTCTGTGTTTATAGCCACACATCTAAAAACAGTTACATAAACCTCTAGCCTATATTTCTGCATTTTTGTGAAACATTAAACTCTTGATTAAGGCACAGGAGAGGTTGGCACACAGTTAGATATGTAGATCACACCTTATTTTTCTATCTTAGTTTAAGCTTACAGAAGAGTAGTTTATGCATCTTATCCCCTTTTTACACTCATTAATTTTAATAATTAAGCCTGGTGAAGGTATCATGTATATCACAACCTTATCCTTATTAGTTAACAGAAAAATAATTGAGCTGGAACACTGGAGAAGAAGCCAAGAACTGAAAGGAGCAGAGGCTACTTCAATGTAAATGATAAAAATTTAACTCACCCATGCTATGATACCTTTGCAGATAACTGACCAGGAAACTCAGAAGATCTACACCTTGGTGGCCTAGCAGTGTGGCTGTATGGTGCAAGCCTTTACACACTGTTCTCCTGATGAGAACATGGTGAATAATTGCCTTATAACCTACAGACTATAAATGGGACTTGTTTAGAAACTCACCTGGTCCAGCAGTGCTGTCCAGCTTGGCAGAGAATCTGGATTGAGCCCAGAGTTTTGGATCCTTGGCATGTGAGAGTCTCTTTGCATAACTACAGTGCTATCTCTCCCCCACCCAGCTTCATCTCTTGATCAGGTGTGAGTGATTAAGCTAAGAAGTTTACTTATAGTTTAAAAGTCCTCAGGCTCCCACAGCCTACAAGGAAGAAAAAGAACAAAATAGGTTTTAACAGCCACTGTGCTCCAACTCAGGGATTAGAATAATATTGAAACACTCTTAATTTCCACAACTGTGAAATCTTTAAATACCTTATTTAGACACAAGTTAATCCAGGTAAGAGTGATCAGTAATTTGAAAAGTACTTAGAGAGGGACCTCATAACATACTATATAGAATGGTTAAGACAACAAGAAGAAATTTTGGAGAGATGAACCAGAACAAGAATCCAGCTTAAATACCCACAAAGGTTGAAGCACAAAATAATGAGGTCAACATCCAAACACTAGTTAAGGAAATAATAAGAGGAGTGAGTAAAGGGTTTGAAAGAATTGTCATCAGAAATTTAGAAACAATAAATGAGACTCTAGAAGAAAACACTAATTTTCTCAAGGTCATTAGAGAGCTGAAAGATGAAATAGCTGAGCTAAGGACACAACTAGCTGATAAGCTAAAACAGTATCAGAACAGGGTAACAAAGTAGATTAATTACAGAAAACAGTACAGGGGAGAGAAAATAGAATAAATGAGGCTGAAGACAGAATTAGCAAGATTGAGGATGAATTAGAGACAACTGAAAGAAAGTAAAAGATCTCAAAGAGATATTAAGAGATACTAAAAACAGCAACAAAGACCTATGGGATGACTTCAAAAGAAATAATATATGCATTATTGGCTTAACAGAGGAAGAAAGAGAAGGAGGGGAATAAAGCATTCTTCTGGACATAATAGCTGAGAACTTCTCTATTCTAGACAATGTAAAAGAAATAAAGGTTCAAGAATCCCAGAGGGTCCCAAACAGAATTAACCCAGACTTAAAAGACACCAAGACACATCATATTTATAATGGAATGGAATAAGGATAAAGAAAAGATCCTGAAGGCTGCAAGAGAAAAGCAAAGAGTCACCTACAGAGGAAAAACCTTAAGGTTGGCGGCAGACTTCTCCACACAAACACTATAGGCCAGAAGAGAATGGCAATATATCTATCAAGTGGTCAATGAGAAATGCTGTCAACCAAGACTACTATATCCTGCTAGACTGTCCTTCAGACTAGATGGAGGCATAAAAACCTACTCAGACAAGCAACACTTGAAAGAATCAAC
Source organism: Erinaceus europaeus (assembly GCF_950295315.1). Lineage (NCBI taxonomy): Eukaryota > Metazoa > Chordata > Mammalia > Eulipotyphla > Erinaceidae > Erinaceus > Erinaceus europaeus. The sequence goes on from NC_080167.1 coordinate 30,036,945, forward strand.
TATCACCAAGCCTGCCCTGAAAGAAGTTCTGAAAGGTCTCCTTAAACAGTTATATATAAATAGGTCATATCATAAATAGGTCATATATCAGAATAAATATCATAAATAGGTCAATAAATAAATATCATATAAATAGGTCAGAATAAATATAATATAAATATCATATAAATAGGTCAGAATAAATATATAAATAGGTCAATCATAAATAGGTCATATATCAGAACACTGTAAAAATATATAAGAATGGCATTAAAATATCTTCAATCTGAGATATCAGTAAATGTCAATGGACTGAATTTACCTATTAAAAGTCACAGAGTAGGAAGATGGATCAGAAAACACAACCCAACAATATGCTGTCTACAGGAAACTCACCTAACTCAACAAGACAAACAACAACAAAGTGAAAGGATAGAAAACTATCATACAAGTCAGTGGCTCGCAGAAAAGGTCAGGAACAGCTATTCTTATATCTGACATGATAGACTTTAACGTAAATAAAATTTAAAAAGATAGAGATGGACATTACTTAATGCTTAAAGGATCAGTCAATCAAGAGGACTTAGCAATTATTAACATCTATGCACCCAAAGAGAAGCCATCTAAATACATCAAACGTCTGCTGAAGAGCTACAGCAATATATTAACAGCAACACAGTAATAGTAGGGGACTTTGGGAGTTGGCAGGTAGCACAACAGGTTAAGTGCATATGGCACAAAGCACAAAGACTGGTATAAGGATCTTGGCTCAAGCCCCCAACTCCCCAACTGCAGGGGAATCACTTCCCAAGAACTAAAGCAGGTCTACAGGTGTCTATCTTTCTCTCCCCTCTCTGTCATCCCCTTCTCTCTCCATTTCTCTATCCTGCCTAAAAATGATGACATCAATAACAACAACAATAATAACTACAACAACAATAAAACTAACAACAACAAGGGCAATAAAAGGGAAAATAAATAAGTAAATATTTTAAAAAAACAATAGTAGGGACCTCAACACCCCACTTTCTCAAATTGACAAATCATCCAGGAAGAAAATCAATATAGAAATGAAGGAGCTAAATGAGGAGATAGATAAACTAGAACTATTGGACATTTTCAGAATTATTCACCCCAGGAAACTGGAATACACATTCTATTCAAGTCCACATGGGTCATTCTCAAGGATAGACCATATGTTAGGCCACAAAGACAGCATCAGCAAATTTAAAAGCATTGAAATCATCCCAAGCATCTTCTCAGACCACAGTGGAATAAAAATAACACTTAACAATCAACATAAGATTAGTAAGAGTCCCAAAATGTGGAAGTTCAACAGTACACTACTTAACAACTACTGGATCAAAGAGAAAATCAAGGAAGAAATCAAAATGTTTCAAGAGTTCAATGAAAATGAAGACACAAGCTATCAAAAGATTTGGGACACAACTAAGAGAGGGAAATTCATAGCTTTACAAGCACACATTAGGAAACAAGAAAGGGCATAAATAAACAACCTGATTGAATACTTTAGAGACCTAGAAGAAGAACAAAGGAACCCTAAAACAACCAGAAGGATAGAAACAACTAAAGTAAGGGCAGAAATAATTAACATTGAAAATAAGAAAACCATGCAAAAGATCAATGAAAGTAAATGTTGGTTCTTCGAAAGAATGAAGAAAATCGAGAAACTCACAAAACAAAAAAGGGAGAAGACTCAAATAAATCAGATTGTAAATGAAAGAGGAGATATCACAACAGATACGGCAGAAATTCAACATATCATGTGAGGCTTTTATGAACAACTATATGCCAGCAAGCTAGAGAACCTGGAAGAAACTGATGATTTCCTAGATACCTACGAACTTCCAAAATTAAAGAAAAAGGAACTAGATAATATGAACAGGCCCATCACAGCTAACAAAATTGAAAGTTATTAAAAACCTCCCCAAGAATAAAAGTCCTGGACCAGATGGTTTTACAACTGAATTCTACAAAACTTTCAAGGAAGAATTAATACCTCTACTTTTAAAAGTCTTCCAGAAGACTGAAACACAAGAATACTCCCTTACAGTTTCAATGAAGCCAATATCATTCTGCTACTAAAAGCAGACAGGGATATAACCAAAAAAGAAAATTACAGACCAATTTCTCTGATGAACATAGATGCTAAAATATTGAACAAAATTCTAGCCAACTAGATGCAGCAGTATACTAAAAAGCTTGTTCCTCATGACCAGGTGTGGTTTATCCCAGGGATGCAAGGTTGGTTTAATATATGTCAATCAATCAACGTTTTCTTCTTCTAGCGTTTGCCCTTCTTCCGTAGCCAGACAACAACATCAGGTTGAGCCTGATGTAAAGTTTCAAGACCTCCTTTGAATCTGGAGAGGTGGCAGTCGTTGACTATGTGGGTCATAGTCTGTCTGTAGCCGCAGGGGCAGTTCAGGTCGTCTCTGGCTCCCCAGCGATGGAACATAGTGGCGCACCGGCCATGACCTGTTCGATAGCGATTGAGGAGGGCCCAATCATAACGTGCTAGGTCAAAGCCGGGTTGACGCTTGCAGGGGTCTGTGATGAGGTGTTTGTTCTTTACCTCAGCTGACTGCCAACTCTGTTTCCAAGAGTCTGGAACAGAGAAGTTCAGTGTAGGTGTAGGGGACCAGATTGGGTGACGAGACGTCAAGCGTTGGACAGGGTGGGCGAAGATATTCGCATATATTGGCAGGTCTGGTCGAGCGTAGACGTGGGAAATGAACTTAGATGATGCCACATCCCGACGAATATCTGGCGGGGCGATGTTGCTAAGACTTGGCAGCCATGGAACTGGGGTGGAACGGATGGTTCCAGAAATTATCCTCATGGAGGAATATAATTTGGAATCGACCAAGTGGACATGGGGGCTACGGAACCATACTGGGGCAGAGTATTCCCAGAAACTTCTTCAAGGAAGTTCATCTACACCGATGACATCTGCTGTGCAACTCAGGCATCAAAGTTCAACATCCTTGAGAAAACACTCACGAAAGACATGTCTCTGATATCTGATTACTGTAAAAAATGGCGACTAATCCCTAGCACTGCAAAAACGGTATCATCTGTTTTCCATCTACACCATGCCTCGGCCTCGCGTGAGCTTAATGTGCAGCTTGGCGATACAAGAATCCGGCATGAAGCCCAGCCAGTCTATCTTGGCGTTACTCTCGATCGCACTCTGTCATTTCACAAACATCTCATAAAAACTGCAGCAAAGGTGGGCGCAAGGAATAACATCATTGCAAGACTGGCCAGCTCCTCATGGGGCGCGAGCGCTTCCACACTACGATCATCATCTCTGGCATTATGCTATTCCACTGCAGAATACTGTGCCCCAGTATGGTTCCATAGCATCAATCAACGTGATCCACCATATCAATAAAAGCAAGACCAAATACCACATGATCATATCAATCAATGCAGAGAAGACCTTTGAAAAAATCTAACATCCATTTATGATCAAAACACAAAAAAAATTGGAATGGGTGGAAAATTCCTGAAGATAGTTGTTGTTTTCGCTGGGCTGGCTTCACGGGCGGGTAACAGACGACCCAGGACTCGTGGCTGGGTTGTACGCAGTATCTCTTTATTCATGCAGGATGCAGCACAATCTATACCAAGCTAAGCTAAACTAAAAACTACAAACAATCTTGTCCTTATAAATATACTAGCCCAGTAGGGTGGGAACAAGATGCAAAGCAGAGAGGGTGGAGAGAAAAGTGACTGGTGAAAATCATGGTATGACAAGGAGAGGGGGCGGAGCAGGCAAGAATTCTACCACTGAACCACCAATGCCCTGGAGGGAGGGTGGTGCTTGTAAATAGAATACAGTGTTATGTAAATAGAATGCAGGGGGGATTAAACCAAATGAAACAGAAGGGGTTTTTAAAAGCAGAATTAGAAGTAAACCAACAATTCCCCCTTTCTTTTTAACTAATGGCCATAGTATCAGGATTGTGGGGTGAACAGAAACCTATATCGTACAGGCGTTTTCAAAAGAACTGGCATAAGACATGGAAAACAAAATAGGCAAGCAGCAATAACCATTGTGATGCCAAGGGGAACGTTTCTTACCTCAAAGGGCAAGGCCTAGCAGGCAAAAGGGCATTTCTTGCCTCTGGGAATGCTTCATGCCTCTGGGGGCATCTCTTGCCTCAAAGGGCATTTCCTGCCTCTGTGGGCATAACCTAATAAGGAGCAGGAGTTTTCTACCTCTGGGGACAGAGCCTGCAGGCAAGGGGACATGGTCTATAAAGTCTCAAGGCAATTGGCTGAAGTTAGTCTTTGAGAAACACAGCAGTAAGTCCGATGGAGGTGTCAGTCCAAAGTAGCTGACCACAGAAGACAATGCCAAGGGATGAAACGCTGCACGTCTGTCTTGATGGGGAATGTCGGCCACCAGAATTCTGCTTTTCTGTAGAGAGTGATCTTTGGAGTCTGTGAATCTGTTTCTTCAGGTCATTCCAGGTCACATCATTGGTTTCCGGGGGTGTGTTGTAGTCATTCCATCTTGTGGGCGATGTCAGAGAACAGGATCCAAATGGATTTCCAGGAATTCCATTTGAGTAGATGCTTTTTCATGTGAAGACTTGACAGCTGAAATTCACTTACTTGTCAAACAAAACATGTAGTATCATGAGTCCCCGGAGGGCGTCTGAGTCCAAAAAGCTCTTCACAATTCCATTTAGGGTGCTTCTGACTGTTCCTGCTGTATTGCTTCAGGCATTTACTTTTAAAAGTGTCTTCCTGTCGAAGAAAGAATCCAATCAGGAGAGTAGAACTAACCACATGTCTCCATTCTTGGGGACTGCCAGGGTACTGGAGAACACTCCTCAAATTAGAGTAGTCCTTCTCCATGGGAAACATGCAAGAAGAAGTCCAGAAAGTCCCAAGGGAAATCTCCGTACATATCCCAAGGTCTACGATCATGGTCATAAAGAACCAAATTGTGGCCCAGAGCAAAATGTAGTCTTTTTCCTCAGGAAACATGGGCGAGGGAATCTATAAAGTCCAAGGAGAAATCTCCATGCATCTCCCAAGCTCTATGATTAGGGTCACAAGAAACCAAAGTTCCCGGTCAGGAAAACAAAGTGTGGCCCAGAGTAAAATGTTCCAGAGACAGAGTAACTGTCTCATGATGAAACAGTAGACACTTTGGCAAACCTCTTCATAAGTAGAAGAGAAGACCATAGTGCATAGGTAGGCAAAGTCTTCACTTATCTGGGACTTGCTCAGGTCCCACCCCACGTAGTAGGCACCATATGTCGGGCTGGCTTTGCGAGAGGAGACAGATGACCAGGGACTCATGGTTGAGCTGTATGCAGTATCTCTTTATTCATGCAGGACACAGCGCAATCTATACCAAGCTAAGCTAAGCTAAACTAAAAACTACAAACAATCTTGTCCTTATAAATATACTAGCCCAGTAGGGTGGGAACAGGATGTGATGCAGAGAGAGTGGAGAGAAAAGTGACTGGTGAAAATCAGGGTATGACAAGGAGAGGGGGCGGAGCAGGCAAGAATTCTACCACTGAACCACCAATGCCCTGGAGGGAGGGTGGTGCTTGTTAACAGAGTTCATGTAAATAGAATACAGTGTTATGTAAATAGAATGCAGGGGGGCATTAAACCAAATGAAACAGAAGGGGTTTTTAAACACAGAATTAGAAGCATACCAACAGATAATAGAGTCCATATATAGCAAACATACAGCCAACAACATAGTCAATGGTGGAAAACTGGAAGCATTTCCCCTTAGGTCAGGGCATAGACAGAGCTGCCCACTGTCACCATTATTATACAACATAGTGTTGGAAGTTCTTGTCATAACAATCCAGCAGGGGTAAGGAATTAAAGGGATACAGATTGGAAGAGAAAAAGTCAAACTCTCCCTATTTGCAGATGATATAATAGTATACATAGAAAAACCTAAGGAATCCTGCAGAAAGCTTTTGGTAATCATCAGGCAATACAGGAAGGTGTCAGGCTACAATAATTAACATTCAAAAGTCAGGTGCATTCCTCTCTGAAAAAAACCAAGGTAGATGAAGAAATCAATTCTTTTTACTGTAGCAACAAAAACAATAAATATTCTAGTAATAAGCCTAACCAAAGAAGTGAAAGACCTGTATACTGAAAATCATGTGTCACTACTCAAAGAAATTGAAAAAGACACAGAGAAGTGGAAAGATATTCCATGTTCATGGGCTGGAAGAATTAACATCATCAAAATGAATATACTACACAGAGACATATACAAATTTAATGCTATACCTGTCAAAATCCTAACCACATTTTTTTAGAATAAACAAATGCTACAAATGTTTATCTGGAATGAGAAAAGACCTAGAATTGCCAATACAATCTTGAGAAGAAAGAACAGAACTGGAGGCATCACACTCCCAGATCTCATATTGTATTATTGGGCCACTGTAATAAAAACTTCTTGGTACTGGAACATGAATAGACACACTGACTAGTGGAATCAAATTGAGAGCCTAGAAGTAAGCCCCCACACTTATGGACATCTAATTTTTGACAAAGGTGCCCAGACTATGAAATGGGGAAAAATGAGTCTCTTCAACAAATGGTGTTCGAAAAGATGGGTTGAAACATGCAGAACAATGAAACTGAACCACAATATTCCGCCAGATACAAAAGTAAATTCCAGTGGATCAAGGACTTGGATGTTCGATAAGAAATTATTAGATATGTAGAGAAAAATATTGGCAGAACTCTTTTCCGCATAAATTTTAAAGATATCTTCAATGAAATGAATCCAATTACAAAGAAGACTAAGGCAAGCATAAACCTTTGGAACTACATCAAATAAAAAATCTTCTGAACAGAAAAGAAACCACTATCCAAACCAAGAGACCCCTCACAGAATGGGAAAAGACAACAAGAAAAACAAATAACCCCATCCAAAAATGGTGAGAGGACGTGGACAGAATATTCACCACAGAAGGGATCCAAAAGGCTGAAGAAACACAGGGAAAAAAATGCTCCAAGTCTTTGATTGTCTGAGAAATGCAAATAAAGACAACAATGAGATACCACTTCACTCCTGTGAGAATGTCATACATCAGAAAAGGTAACAGGAGCAAATGCTAGAGAGGGTGTGAGGTCAAAGGAACCCTCTTGCACTGCTGGTGAGAATGTAAATTGGTCCAGTCTCTGTGGAGAGTAGTGTGGAGAATTCTCAGAAGGCTAGAAATGGACCAACCCTATGATTCTGCAATTCATCTCCTGGGGATATAGCCTAAGGAACCCAACACACCCATCTAAAAAGATCTGTGTACACATATATTCTTAGCAGCACAATTTGTAATAGCCCAAACCTGGAAGCAACCCAGGTTTCCAACAACAGGTGAGTGGCTGAGCAATTTGTGGTATATATACACAATGGAATACTACTCTTAAATATCGTGACTTCACCATAATACTGCTATAAAAATGGTGACTTCACTGTTTTCAGCCCATCTTGGATGGACCTTAAAAATATCATGTTAAGTGAAATAAGTCAGAAATAGAAGGATGAATATAGGATGATCTCACTCTCAGGCAGAAGTTGAAAAACAAGATCAGAAGAGAAAACAAGTAGAACATGAACTGGAGATGGTATATTCTACCTAAGTAAAAGATTCTGGGGTTGGGGGGGGGAGGAGGAGAGAGATTACAGGTCCAAAAAGGATCACAGAGGACCTAGTCAGGGTTGTATTGTTATGTGCAAAACTGAGAAATGTTATGCATGTACAAACTATTGTATTTACTATTGAATACAAAACATTAATCCCCCAATAAAGACATTAAAACAATTCTTCTTCCTTGTTTAGGAAATTTCTACTACTAACAACAAAAAAGTGCATCAGAAACTACTTTATCCAATTAAAGACTTCCAGAATAAAATGAAGTTGTCTGTTTCTCACTGAAAAAAAAAAATTGAGGTTTATTCCCTTCTAAACCTGTTTAATAGAACCATCTTCCCCATTGCATACTTATCAATGAGAACACTGCAGTCATTACTATAAATTCCCACCATGTAGGCAGAGTTGGAACATGAATAATCCTTTCCTGAACCTATCCACCAGGACCTAGTCCTTATATTTCACTCTGTATCTTCTCAATATAATTAAGAAATAGAGTGGACAAGATTTGGTGACAGCTCTCAAGTTATATATGAATGTAATATATTCAGTCAAAGTTATTAAAATTTAAATTGATTTTGTAACATTTCTTTCAGTGAATATTTTCACATTTACATTATATTATACTAACTCTCTGCTTAATACAATTCTCTTTATTTTAAGAACTTTTGGTATTTCTTTTTTAAAGCTTTATTTATATAATGAGAGAAAAATAGACAAAGAGAACGTATGTGGCATATGTGGTGCTGGGGAATAAACTTGGAACCTCATGCATATTCTACTCACTATACCACCTTCCTTTATAGTTTATTTTAATTCATTGATCAATCAAGTAATATGTTGAAAGAGATAATTTTTTGATAATATGTAATATTTTTTGTGAATTGTTTCAGTTTGAGATGTCTTCTTTCTAAGTTCATACTTAAATTACAGCTTCACTGGGTCTGTTGTCCTGGAATGGAATGCTAGAGAGATTTGCTCATCCCTTTTCTTTTTTTTAATATTTTATTTTGGATAAAGACAGAGAGAAGTTGAGAGGGGAAAGGGGATAGAGATACAAAGTGAGAGATATGATAGATATAGATAGATACCTTCAGCACTGATTCACTGATGCTGAACCTTTTCATCTGCACATAGGGATAGAAGACATGAACCCCGGTCTTTCTGCATTGTAATGTTTGTGCTCAGCCAGGTGCGCCACTACCCCACTCTGGAAATTATATTAGCTTTTACTATGTCTGATGAGTTTTCTGTTTAGTCACCCTGAGAAAGAGATCCATATTTATGTTAATCCTCAGCCTATACTTGTATAGCTCCATTAAAAGAAAATTAGGCCCAAGTAAAGGAAGGTGGGATGAAAGGGTATACTTTTCCTGTAATTTTACTTTATTAGGTCAAAGACCAGAGAGAGAGAGAGAGAGAACTGGAGTTGATTGGAGTTGAGTCATTTATTATAGAAACTTCACAATTGGCTTTTCTGTCAATCTGGAAGTCATGAATTACTGCAATAAACTCCATTCAAATATATCATCCTCATTAATTCCTCTATAAGGTATCTTAACTCTATTCAATATTGACTAAGAGCAAGTATTACTCTCAGGTAGTAGTTTCAAGAATAGAATTGGAGAGAGAAAAAGTTAGAAATCTATTGCAATAATCCAGGGCAGAGATGAGGACACAGATAATGAAAGTGATTCAATTCTGAACATAATCAGAAGTACAGTGGACAGGATTTTCTGACAGTTGTCAAGTTAAATATGAAAGACAGAGGCTAGAGTTGTTTGAGCAACTTGAATAAATTTGCATTTACTGGTATATTGGTATATTGGGAGAACATACTGATGGACAAAAATAAAGAACTTGTCTTTGAGCATGTCAAATCTGAGAGACTTACAGACCCTCAGGGTGGATATCAAGTATGTAAATAAAAAACTCAGAAGATAGGTCTCAGTGGGAGATATAAATATTAAAGCCTTTAAATCTGTGGGACAAATAATGTGCATAGAAAGAAGAAAAACTTTTTCTTTGAAAGGATTCCAGCAAACAGTGGATTCCTGGAAAGTCAATGCTTAGAAGTTGGGTCAGGAAAATAAAACAACACACAAGACTGAGAAAGCATGAATAACAAAATAAAGGATATCTTAAAAGCCCTGGGAAGAAAGTCTTGATAACTCAGGAGTCATCAAAGACTGAGACCTTGGTGATTCAGGTCACAAATATTCAAATACCTGGGTGAGAGCAGAGTTCAATGAATGGGTAGAATGAAGACCACCATTCTGTCAGACAATATTCTTATGTAATTTCAAGCTAGCTACCAAACTCAGGCAAAACTATCATAGTTGTGTGCCCCTAGGAACATGCCTAAAATGAATTTTCTAGCTTTCTTCTACCCTAAAATCCTTAATCTCATCTGCTCTAATCCTAATTTTTGGTTCCTGTTCACTAGCCATTTTTTCTCAACTTAGGTCATGGTACCTTTCAGACACCAAGTTACAGATGCTACCATGACTTCATCCTGACTTCTCTGGGCAGATGACCTCACCACTGTGTCATGGACCCTTACATCTCCAGAGCTCTGGCCCACTAGGGAAAGTTAGAAATGGACTGGGCATATGGGTCAACTAGTTAATTCCCATGTTCAGCAGAGAAGCAATTACAGAAGCCAGAACTTCTGCTCCCCAAAAGCAACCTTAATCCATACTTCCAGCGGGGGAGAAGTGATAGGAGGAAAAAGATAAGAGGGCTCTGAAATCCAGCTCCATCAACACCCAGAGAGAGAGAAAGAAAAGGAGAGGGACATATGGAGGTCATTACGTTGTTATGAGTGGTTTGGAGGGGAAGAGAGGATTGAATCAGAAGAAAAGGGAGGTCAATTATGTATAAATGTGGACAGATAGTTGTAGAGATGATGGTTGGCCCATGTCTACAACTTTAGGGAAACTGTGGTGGATTGCAGTGGGGAGACTGAAGATTCCGAACTCTGGTGGTGGGAATGGTGTGGAGTCAAACCCCTGTTGACATGTAATTTTTGTAATATAAAAATAAATTTTAAAAAAGAGAAAAAGAAAAAAAAAGACCATGCCAGTTCAGGTTTATGAGATAATGGGAAAAGAGAAGTAGCACTGGTAGGTGTCATACCTGTTCAGCTGTACTCACTGGGAGCACAAAAGGAAAGGGGAGTGAAGGAAAGATGGAACAGTGAGAAAAGGATATGAAACCAAAAGAGGTTTCCAGTAATCTCTGTGCTGTGATCACTTCAGAGGGCAGTTTTTACAAGATGTTGATATTATAGGGGAAGAAATAAGCAACCCAAAATAGGGATCTTTGAAATGAAGGGCTCAGAATTTTCACCCAGCATGTACAGATTGGGAACAAAGACAAGTATCCTGAGGGCTTTCATCATAAAATTTGTGGAAGTCTTCTTCTGATACTGCCATTTTCTCTGTGAAATAATGAGTCAGGACAAGAAGAGACTGATTCTCCCACCAGGTGGTCCAGTGGTTTCTTTAAAACTCATTGCTTCTACCTTTTGGGGAAATAAAGTCCTTGTGAACTGAGTCTTTACAATTGATTTTCAGAAAGTTCTCTACTCACTAATGCAGTCTGCAAAATGCATAGGGTTTGTCAGATATCTAGTTCTCTTAGCTCAGTGCTAATATGATAAAATTGGTATTTTCATTTAAAGGAAAAAAATTGATCCAACTCAATAATCCAATTCAACTATAATTGACTGAATACTGTCCACCCACAGCCATGTCCATAGGACAATTCTTGCACATGGCACTATCATTTGTCTTAATGCAACACAATTAAATTATTCCTGATAGCTGTGCCATGCTTCCCTACTTAACCAATATCTATTCAGTTCACTTACCTACAGCAATAGTTAAAAAGGTTGCCCATTGTGCTTAGCATTTCATTTACTTCTGAGGAAAAGAGAGAAAGGAAGAAAATAAGTTTATGTAACTTCTCATTTTGATCCAGGTTGCTTCCTTTGAAGGGAAGTTTTTTTTTAATTTCTTTATTGGGGAATTAATGTTTTACATTCAACAGCAAATACAATAGTTTGTATATGCATAACATTCCCCAGTTTCCTATATAACAATACAACCCCCACCAGGTCCTCTGTCATCCTTCTTGGACCTGTATTCTCCCCACCCACCCACCCCAGAGTCTTTTACTTTCGTGCGATACGCCAATTCCATTTCAGGTTCTACTTGTGTTTTCTTTTCTGATCTTGTTTTTCAACTTCTGCCTGAGAGTGAGATCATCCCATATTCACCCTTCTGTTTCTGACTTATTTCACTCAACATGATTTTTTCAAGGTCCATCCAAGATCAGCTGAAAACGGTGAAGTCACCATTTTTTACAGCTGAGAGGTATTCCATTTTATATATATATATACCACAAAATGCTCAGCCACTCATCTGTTGTTGGACACCTGGGTTGCTTCCTGGTTTTGGTTATTACAAATTGTTCTGCCAAGAACATATGTGTACACAGATCTTTTTGGATGGATGTGTTGGGTTCCTTAGGATATAATCCCCAGGAGAGGAATTGCAGGATCATAGGGTAGGTCCATTTCTAGCCTTCTGAGAGTTCTCCAGACTGTTCTCCACAGAGGTTGGACCAATTTACATTCCCACCAGCAGTGTAGGAGGGTTCCTTTAACCTCACACCCTCTCCAGCATTTGCTGCTGTTACCTTTTCTGATGTATGACATTCTCACAGGAGTGAACTGGTATTGTTGTCTTTATTTGAAATTCTCTGACAATCAGAGACTTGGAGCATTTTTTCATGTGTTTCTCTGCCTTTTGGATCCCTTCTGTGGTGAATATTCTGTCCATGTCCTCCCCCCATTATTGGATGGGTTATTTGTTCTCTTGTTGAGTTTGGCAAGCTCTTTAGTCTGATGTATGGCATGTAAAGATCTTCTCCCAATCTGTGATGGGTCTCTTGGTTTGGGTAGTGGTTTCTTTTGCTGTGAAGAAGCTTTTTAATTTGATGTAGTCTCATAGGTTTATACTTGCCTTAGTCTTTTTTGTAATTGGATTTGTTTCATTGAAGATGTCTTTAAAATTTATGCGGAAAAGAGTTCTCCCAATATTTTCCTTTAAGTATCTGATAGTTTGTGGTCTAATATCCAAGTCCTTGATCCACTTGGATGTATCCACTTTTGTATTTGGTGAAATACAGTGGTTCAGTTTCATTCTTCTGCATGTTTCAACCCATTGTTTCCAACACCATTTGTTGCAGAGACTCTGGTTTCCCCATTTAATAGTCTGGGCCCCTTTGTCAAAGATTAGATGTCCATAGGTGTGGGGGCTCAGGAAAATTATTTTAAGGAGAAATAAAGTGCCAACTTCTCCCTATTCATTTTTCCTCCCCTTGACTAAAGGCTCAATGACAAATGTTGCCTAAGACTTTATAAAGTATACTATGACTACACGGCTCTGAAGAACAATGAACCCATCTTCTCTGACCCATCTTGGATGGAGCTAGAAGGAATTATGTTAAGTGAGCTAAGTCAGAAAGATAAAGACTAGTATGGGATGATCCCACACAAACAGAAGTTGAGAAAGAAGAACAGAAAGGGGAAAGCAAAGCAGGTTTTGACTGAATTTGGAGTAGGGCACCAAAGTAAAAATCTCTGGGTTGGGGTCTAGGGTGGAAGTTCGCCTTCACTGGGGGGTGGGGTGGGATGGGACACAGTCTTTTGGTAGTGGGAATGGTGTTTATGTTGTTGGAAGATGGAGGTCCAAGCCAACATTACATTGTTCTCAGCATGGGCAATTTATGGGAATAAGAAAGAAACCAGGTGGAACAGTTTTGGAGAAATGAGGCGGAGGAATGTAGTTTGGAAAACAGGTAGTTACCAAAACTTATTTGGAAAACAGGTAGTTACCGAAATTTACATGAAACTGATGGGAATATTTGGAAAACAGGTAGTTACCGAAATTTACATGAAACTGATGGGAATATTTGGAAAACAGGTAGTTACCAAAACTTACATGAAACTGATGGGAAGTTAGAAAAATTTTAGAAACCCCCTGCCCTGACAGAAACTGTATAATGTTTGCTCAATAATTACTGCTTGCTCAATGTGCTTAGAAATTCCTATAAATGAAGCTCAGTAGTTGGGGTCTGGGTTGTCAGCACCTGAAACAGCTGAGTCTGTGTCTGTGACGGGCCCGACCCTAGCCTGGGCTAGAAATAAAACTCCTTTGCATTTGCATACCCAATCTTGTCTCTTGGTGGTCTGTTGGGAAGCCCACCTGGCACAACATTGTACACTCCTATTAATTTCTAATCATATAAATCACTATTTAATCAATATGAGAGGGGAAAAATTGATTGAATGTCTCAAACTTCTTAATGCACAGACCATAGGCTGAGTCTTTGATATGTTGATTCTCTTAAAAGCTTAGACCAAGGGGGTCCAGTGGTAGTGCATTGAGTTAAGCACATGTGGTGCAAAGTGCAAGATCAGAGTAAGGATCCTGGTTTGAGCCCCGGCTCCCCACGTGCAGAGGAGTCGCTTCACAGGTGGTGAAGCAGGTCTGCAGGTGTCTATCTTTCTCTCCCTCTCTCTGTCTTCCCCTCCTCTCTCCATTTCTCTCTGTCTTGGGCAACAATAACAATAATAACTACACAACAATAAAACAACAAGGGCAACAAAAGGGAAAATTAAAAAAAAAAAAAAAAGCTTAGACCAGGGAGAGCAGAAGCAACAAATGGCACAGCTATATACAAATAATGTCAAAGGACATAAATTATGGTGCTGTTGTGTATGATACAGAAATCCCAACAAAGGGATTTTTCAAAGTTAACCCAATTGCCAAATAATGTGATTACAGCAACAGCCATCTATTGTCTTAAGCCCTAAGACAGCAGGAACCTCCTGCTTCCTCCATAGAGCCTATATTTCCCCCAGTCCTGGAAACCCTAGGGTGGGGCTCACTTTCCTGCATGCTTCTCTCAATTCATACCAAATGATATTGTATCTTCCTATCCTAACCTAATCAATACAACAAATACCATCTTGGCATGCTTCACTTCAGACTGTCCAGAGACGTCGGGCATGGAATGTCAATCTTTCACCTCACCTCATTATTCAGGTGAGACCTTTTCTTTCAGAGGATTCTCTAATTCCATTCCAGGTGGTTCATTTCCTAGGAAAGTCCCAAAACCTAGATATAGACCAGGTCCCATGAGATAGAGCATAGGTTCATATGTATCCATAAATTAGGGCAAAATATATACCTGGAAGCAAAAATACACAATAGTCTGCAATGATTTAGTATAAAGTTCCTAATGAAATAGTATTTAATTAGACTTAGATACCCTCCTCACCTACTTCCTATTACACTTCTCTCACTCACTCCAAAGCTATCCTTATCAAAGCAAGGAATGCAAAAGCTAAATAAGAGCAAGAGACTGGCACACTCTTTAGTCACTATCAGTCCACTCCATCAGCTGGGGCACTATTCAGGGAGTCCTGAGATTCACAAACATCTCTAGGCCTGGGCCTAGACCTCAAATAGATCCTTCTCTCCATTGTTACCGGTCATCTCTATCAGGAACAACAAAATAGACCCCTTTGTGGGCCCCCATAGGACCTTGCCCTTAATATGGACCAAAAATAGTAGAGCATGTTCCATCCTCTGAAGGGAGGCTGGACAACAGACTCTATGCTACACCTGAGGAAGATGGGTCAATATTGGGCAGCTTGGAATGTTCCTACTCATGACCACAGAATGTGAGCTCAGATCTAAAGGGATGCAGAGGTCACATAGGCTTCTAAACTGAATATGGGCCCCAGATCAGATCAAATCAATGAGGTTTACAGTCAACAATATTTATACCTCTTTCCCATATTTGGGAACTACTCTCTTCCCTGATCCAGCTTTCTGATCCTTTTTCTAGCCATGCCACCATCTCCCCAGACAATAACTTGGATCAACCTGCATATTAGATTTCAGGCTCAGAGGAAAACAAACAAACAAACAAAAAACTAGTAAAGTCATAGGCCCTTTGGAATAGAACTAAAGTAGTCCTACTAGCTATCTACAAAATGCCCCTCCCCCAATTCTTCATCTGCACTATTCCAGCCTTTAGGTTCATGATTAGTCAACAACTTGTTTGACTTTATATGTTAACTATCTTTTCAGCCACCAGGTTCCAGATTCTAGAATGATGCCAACCAGACTTCCCTTGACAGATAACCCCACCAATGTGTCCTGGAGCTCCACTTCCCCAGAGCCCCGTCCCACTAGGGAAAGAGAGACATGCTGGGAGTATAGATTGACCTGCCAATGCCCATGTTCAGTGGGGAAGCAATTCCAAAAGCCAGACATTCTACCTTCTGCATCCCATAATGACCCTGGGTCCATACTCCAAGAGGGATAAAGAAAACTAGTATAGCCAAAGGCCCTTTGGACTATAACTAAAATATGCCTACTAGGTATTTACAAAATGGATGACCCCACAACTCTTCATCTCATTATTCCAGCCCTTAGGTCCATGACTGGTCAACAATTTGTTTGGCTTTGTATGTTAACTTTCTTTTCAGCCACCAGGTTCCAGATGCTAGCAGGATGCCAACCAGACTTCCCTGGACAGACAGTCCCACCAATGTGTCCTGGAACTCTGATTCCCTAGAGCCCCAACCTACTAGGGAAAGAAACAGGAAGGCTGGTAGTATGGATGGACCAGTCAATGCCCATTTCAGTGGGGAAGCATTTACAGAAGCCAGACCTTCCACCTTCTGCATCCCACAATGACCTTGGGCCCATACTCCCAGAGGGTTCAAGAATAGCAAATCTATCAGGGGAGGAAAGGGGATATGATCTTCTTGTGGTGGGAATTGTGTGGAGTTGTACTCCTCTTATCCTATGTTTTTTTTTTTCAATGTTTCCTTTTTATATAAAAAAAAGTATACTATGGAGATATGTATGATTCATAGGGCTTTGTACCCACTTTCCACTGCTGACTGCTATCTGAAAACACAAAACATTTTTTAAATCACTGTTTTTTTGTTTTAAGATTATACTTTATAACATGCCCTTCTATTTAGTGGTGAGATATGTTGGTTAAGGTATTTGAAAATGTTTATTTTGAATAATGGAAATAAAAAGGAGATATATTTAATTTGGGGCAAAAACATTTTAGAAAAGTTGCAAAGGAGAAATATTAAGCCAGTAAAATTGCCATTTATGTATATACTTGTTGGCATGCATGAGACCCCTTCTGTTTCATTTGGTTTAAATCCCCCCTGCTTAACACTATTCTATTTACATAACCACTTCATTCTATTTACATAACCACTGTTAACAAGTTCCACCCTCCCTCCAGGTCATTTGTGGTTCAGTGATAGGATTCTCGCCTAATCTGCCCCCTCTTTGTCACACTCTGATTTTCACCAGTCACTTTTCTCTCCACCCTCTCTATGTCACATCCTGTTTCCACCTTACTTGGCAAGTATATATAAAGACAGCATTTTGAGTTTTATAGTACTGTACTTTGAGTTTAACTTAGCTCGTCTTAGATTGTGCTGCATCCTGCATGAATAAAGAGATACTGCCTACAGCTCAACCATGAGTCCCTGGTCGTCTGTTACCCGCCCGTGAAGCCAGCCCGGCGAAAACAACATAACCCGTCGAAAACAACATGTACTTATTTGGAACTGCAATATATAATTTAATTTACCAATGAGATAGCAGCACTGTATTGTTGTCATGACCTATACTATTAAGGGAAAAGGAAATATTTTTAGATTGCATGCATTATTAGTACTATTAAAAAAAACACATAGAGGGTGGAGCCAATATGGCTACTCAGAGACAACACTTGGCCTGATCTCTGCAAGGAGGCTGCTTCAAAACTGAGAAGTTTGTGTGAGGGTAGTAATTCTCAGTCAGTAGTGGGATAGTGGTGCACTGGGTGGACAGACAAGAACTAAAGAAGAGTCCTATAATTCATATTTGGGCTGGCAAACAGAGGCAGAAAAGGGAAAAAAGAATCAGGGAGACTGGCTGGTAGTTTTCTTTTTTATATTTATTTATTTATTTATTCCCTTTTATTGCTCTTGTTGTTTTATTGTTGTAGTTATTATTGTTGTTGTTATTTATATCATCGTTGTTGGATAGGACAGAGAGAAATGGAGAGAGAAGGGGAATGCAGAGAGGGTGAGAGAAAAACAGACACCTGCAGACCTGCTTTCGGGGTCTCCAACTGGGATGCTCCAACCTAGATCCTTAGACTGGTCCTTGTGCTTTGTGCCACTTGCACTTAACTTGCTGTGCTACCACCAACTCCCTGGCTGGAGTTTTTTATTTTGCTTGTTCCCAACTCCCACGCTAGCTACTCCTGATGGGACTCCTGTGGAGGGAATTTCTTTAGCAAGATTGCTGGATCAGCAGGGATGTCTTTCAATGTGTGTCATTCAAGAGACATCTAAGGAAGCAGGAACTCTATCTGAGTGACAGAATACCTGACCAGTCACGGCCTCTGTCTTGCTTGGTGTGTCACTCCAGGGTGTTTTTCAAAAGACAATGAAGGTAGCAGGAACTCTATCTATGTGACAGAATACCTGACCAATCAGGGCCTCAGTCTTGTATGGGGTAAGGCACCTGTGTTTTTCTACCATTGCTTGAGTTTGCCTGATAGTTACCTCTTACAATTGTTTATTTTTAGCTTGGTTTAGGAAAAGGATGAAGCTGTGTGGAGTCTATCTGTACTGGCTCAATCTGCAGAATGACTGTCAGGGAATTGTATTCGATTTTATTTTATTATCATTATTACTTGTGCTTGTGTCTTTTCCCTCCTCTGCAACTTAAGCATAAGTAGCCATTGCTGCTTCTTCCATTGATAGGTGATTGGGTGTGCTACATATTCTGGGAGGGACTGGCCCCCCTTCTCTATTTCTCTTTTTCTTTAATTAAAGCTGATCTTAAAAAAACCTCTTTCCTTTCACAGTTTCTTTCTTTCTTTTTTTATTTACTGGCACTCATTCATGAATTATCTTGTGCAAGAAGTCTGACTGAGAGTAGATTCTTTCTTCTTCACCTCCCTCTTCTCCTCCTTCTTCTTCTTCATCATCATCTTCTTCTCTCCCTCTGTGTCTCCTCTTTCATTCTTTCTCTCTTCCCACTATCTCTAGAATTTACAGCTGACAGCTTATTTTCATACTTGTCTATTCTTACTTCTCGTTAGTTTTTTTCTTTCTTTTTTCTCTTTTCCTTTTTATTTCCCTTTGTAATGTTGTTTTTTGTTTTTAGAGTGGGGGGTTTGCTTGACTACCTGGTTTTGGTTGAACTGCATTTATCTTTGCTTTGGCTACTATTGTACTTTATGAGGTTTGTTACTTCCTCCAAGAAAAGACTCTAGCATGGCCTATACTCACACAGCACAACTGAAGAGTGACAGGACAGAAAAATACAAACCACATCAAGTTAAAAAAAAAAAGGTTAAATCAAGAGCAAATAAAATGATGGATGAGGACAGAACCACAGAAGAAACTCCAAATAAGTCAGAAGCCATTATAGATGAGAGAACTATCCAAACAGTAATGGAATATTAGTTAAAGAAATGAGGGAAACTATTGAGTAAAGGACTATAAAATATAGGGCAACAACAGATGAGATCCTCAAGGAAAATACCAGCTACCACAAGGTAATTAGAGAACTGAAAGCTGAAATAGCTGAGCTAAAAGGACAACTAGCAGATCAAGCTAATACTGTAACTAAACTGAAGAAAGAAGTTGAGGGAAGGGAAAGCAGGTTAACAGAAGCAGAAAACAGAATAAGCCAGACAGAGGATTAGCTAGAGAAAACTAAGAAGGAGGTAAAAGAACTAAATAAGAGATTGAGAGACATGGAAAACAACAATAGAGACATATGGGATGATCTCAAAAGAAGTAACATTTGTATCATTGGCCTACCAGAGAAGAAAGAGAAAAAGGGGAAGTAAATATCCTAGAGGAAATAATAGAAGAAAATTTACCAGCCCTAAACAACAGAAAGGACTTTAAGATTCAAGAGGGCCAGAGAGTCCCAAACAGAATCAAGCCAGACCTGAAGACACCAAGACACATCATAATTACAATGAAAAGAGGCAAGGATAAAGAAAGGATCCTAAAGGCTGCAAGAGAAAAACAAAAAGTCACATACAGGGGAAAACCCATAAGGCTATCAGCAGACTTCTCCACTCAAACTCTAAAAGCCAGAAGAGAATGGCACACTATTTATCGAGCATTCAATGAAAAAAGATTTCAGTCAAGGATACTATATCCAGCTAGACATTCATTCAGACTAGACGGAGGGAACAAAACCTTCTCAGACAGGCAAACCAAGGAGGCAACCATCAGCCCTGAAAGAGGTTCTAAAAGACCTCCTATAAACAAGAAAAAAGCACAGAAAGAATAAATTAAAGTGCCTGAAAAAAAATATATATATATAGAGAGAATCCAGTTTGTCTAAATTTTCCATAGACTGATTAGATTCTTCTGCTCCTCGACCAAAGTATGCTGCTTCCATCCAGGTTTATTCCAAATTAAGTTGTGATATTCTTCCATTTAAATGCAGATTCAAAAATGGAAATAACTCAATATAAACATTTAACAAGGAATCCTGATTCCAAATATCAAGTGAAATTGTCTTCTCCACAAGTACAAAGCATTTTATATATAATAACACAAATCTATCTTCCTTTACCAAAAAATGATAGTGCATTGGGTGGAACTTACCATGGCAAAAAAAAAGCCTGTCACAGCATAGGCAGGAATTTTAGTCCTCATCCCACCTCAGTCTCAGATTGTCATTGATTCTATACTCCTGTCCTGAGGGGAAGTTTGAAGCCAGGCCTGGAGTGGATCCTACATCCCAGTTTCTCAGACTCAGAGTTTAGGTGGAGAGATTGACAATGTGTCAATGACTGCAAACCAGTAATAATACAAACTTTAAGGGTAATAAGGCTAGTGTGAGACAGATTCCTGTGGTAGTCCTTATGAAGGAGATATGATTTGTATAGGTGGAAAGTATAAAAAGATTCTTCTTCATTTATTTAATTCTCACTCTGGTGTTATGCTTCTGACATAATTAATCCAGGACCAGGGATGAGACACACCCAGAGTCAGCTGAAATTATTCAAACTGGCCTGCTTAAACTTCATTGTCCATTCTTTCTCATAAACATCACAGTAAAGGTTCATTAAAAATATTTTTGGCTCTGTTGCACAATGGATAGCTTATTGGACTTCTAGTGATAAAAAATATTTTCGACAGAGAGAGAGAGGTGTTACATCACAGAAGTTTCTTTTTTTCCGGTGGAATCAGGCACATACCTGAGTCTTGCACATGCCAAAGCAGCGTACTATCCAAGTGAACTATTTTGCTGGCCTCACAACAAAGTTTTCTTTCACATTTTTTTCCTTTATTGGGGGATTAATGTTTACAGTTGTCAGTAAACACAATAGATTGTACATACATAACATTTCTCAGTTATTCAAATAACAATACAAGCCCCATTAGGTCCTTTGTCATTATATTCCAGGACTTTTACTCCCCCACCCACCCACCCCAGATTGTTTTACTTTGGTGCAATGCACCAACTCCAGTCCAGGTTCTGCTTAGTGTTTTCTCTTCTGATCTTATTATTCAATTTCTGCCTGTGAATGAGATCATCCAATATATCCTTCTCTTTCTGATTTATTTCACTTAACATGATTTCTTCAAGTTCCATCCAAGATGGGCTGAAAATGGTGCAATTACCATTTTTAATACCTGAGTGGTATTCCACTGTGTATATATACCACAACTTTCTCAGCCATTCATCTCACAACAAAGATTCTTAACCTTCTCCATCTGCCTCTTACTGATCCCAGTATTTTGCTATATGTATGTATGTGGTATGTCCCCTCCTATTGGGGCTGTTAGTAACAAACTCTCTTTCCAGCAGCATTTACCTCCTAATTTGTCGATCTTGCTACATCTGAACAAAACCAAAACATTTCAAAACATCTACCTTAGAATATTCACAAACAAGAGATAAATATAATGGAGACTGCTTTCCTGTGTCTTGATACAAGTCATTATGTCATTGGTTGTAAACAGGTTCTGATAAAAAAAACACAACAAAACAAAACAAATCAGTAATTACCATTAGGAGCCTCTATCTGATTTTAGACAGCTGCAACTTACTTCCAGTCATTTATATCTTTCAGAGGCTATACAACAGTATCCCACATAAAATCATTCAAAAGTGGATACATTTTATGAAGAATAAATTTTCATTTTATCTTCTTCTTCTAGCGTTTGCCATTCATTTTATCTAATAGTCAAAGAAATATCCTATATGTTAAGATGCTACTGGCAAAGCTAACCTTAATTCAGTCAACCTATATGGATTGATTTCTTTATTTACCAGGAAATTCAGAGGGCTTAGTATATGAGAGAAGGCTTGGAAGGAGCCTAGAGTCTGTTTGATTTTGTAGCTCAGTTATATTCCTCTTTCCTCTCTGTGGTCCTAGACTAATTGGTCACATGACTGCAAGTGGATATGCAGCATATCCAGTCCAATAACACCTGGTAAAAAGGCACTATACCTTTAGTTTTTAAAGTTTTTAAGGTAAGTTTTGGAATGAGTATCATACTGCAATGAAACAAAGACTCTGGGGAAGGAAGGAAAAAGATAAGATGAAGGAACACTGGCATCCTGTTGTGTTCCCTAAACACCAGTCAAGGGGAGATAAGAGGCTGTGCCTATGTATTTAAAGACTATACTATGTAGTAAATCATTAATCACCACCAAACCATGAAAAATTAAGGAGAGAAAGAAGAAAGGAAGAAAGAAAAAAAAGGAAGGAATAAAGGAAGGAAGAAAGAAAGGAGGAAAGAGAGAAAGAAAGAAGGGAGGGATGGAAAGGAGGAATGGAGGAAGAAAGAAAGAAAAATAAAAGGAAAAGAAGGGAAGAGAAGGGAAGGGAAGGAAAAGGAAGAGAAGGAAAATGAAGGGAAGGGGAAAAAAGGGAAGGAAAAGGAAAAGAAGGGAAGGGAAAGGAAAGGAAGGGAAAAGAAGGGAAAGGAAGGATGAAACTCAGATATAGCAGGGAATTGTAGTGGAGCAGAGTTTAGACTTGCAGGTGGGTAATAGAGGTTTTCCTTGTTCCTCAACTACTATAGGGGGTAAGTCTATTCCTCCAAATACTTCCTTCAGAAAAGGCAGAGTGCCAACTTCCTCTAAGCTCCCAGAAGAAAGCTGTAGGAAGACCATTTTCCTCCCAAGAGTAATTGTGATCACCACACTGTGCTCTTAGGGCTGCCTTTAGGAGGCTCCACAGTAAAGTGGGGGAGTCCAAAGGTCTGAATCCCAATTCTGGCAAATACCTAAGAAAATAAATTTTTTCAATTTCCATGGTGCTTACTGGTTGAAGAAAAAAATGTCTAGTCCTTTCCTTAAAGCCTAGGTCACATCAAGAGATTTAAAGACTCAGTAAAGAGTGCAAGGATTATATTGCTGCATTTCTATATAGAAATACTTCATGGAAAGATCAGAAAGGGAAATGCAAAGCAATTTGAGTATTGCATCAAAGTAAAAAAAAACTCTGGCACAGAGATAGGTTTTCAGCTCCATGGTAGGGAAACAGACCTTAGCTGGTGGAAATGGTGTTAATATATACTCTTATTAATTTATAGTCTTATTAATCAATATGAGGGGGGAATAGATTGAATGTCTCAAGCTCTTAATGCATAGACTTCAGTTCTAAGTATATATTCCTTTAATCTAAGCATTTAAGATTTTAAATTAGTAAACTGACTGAATTTTAACATTGATTTTAAGTTGTTAATGTATTTTTTAAATTTTATTTATAAAAAGGAAACACTGACAAAAACCAATTCCCACCACCAGAACTCCATATTCCATCTCCTCCCTTGATAACTTTCCTATTCTGTAACCATCTGGGAGTATAGAACCAAGGTCATTGTGGGATGCAGAAGGTAGAAGTTCTGGCTTCTGTAATTGCTTCCCCACTGAATTTGGGCATTGACAGGTCAATCTATATTCCCAGCCTGCCTCTCTCTTTCCCTAGTGGGGTGGGGTTCTGGGCAATCAGAGCTCCAGGACATGTTAGCGGGGTTGTCTGTCCAAGGAAGTCTGGTTTGAAGAATGCTTCACTTTAGACTATATCCAGAGATGCCAGGCTTGGGATGTCAATCCACCAGCTCCAATACTCTGGTGAGATCTTTCCTAGCTCATAGGACTCCTTAGTTCCATTTCAGGTGGCAGACTTTCTAGCAAGTTTACAGGGCCCAAGAGGTAGGGCATATGTACACATGTATCCGTAAGTTCATATAAAATATATACATTAAAGTAAAAATGCACAATACTTTGCAATGACTCAGTAAATGCAGCAAGCAAGTAGAAATTCTGGGAAGCATGGGGGTGCCTCTTTCTGGGCATGTACTCTCTGGGTTGGAGAGAACTCAACTGGAGCCAGCCTGGGCTGCTACTCACTCAGCGACACAGGAGAGAGAGTCTTGAACTCATGGCACAAGGTAAAGCAATGTCTTTATTGATCAGAGACATGCACCTAACTTCTTACCCACACAATAGATAAAGAATTTCAGAGTGCCTGTACTTCCAACAGATTATAAAGAAATGTACAAGAAAAGGACAGTGTGTTCTTGAGAAATAGAGAGCAGGTAGGAAACATCTCTACTGAGGTCATGAGCCTCTGGATTTATAAAGGTTTATAAAGGTTTTTCTATTCTCCTCCTTTCCATGAACAGCCATAGGTCAAGCCCACAGTTGTCATGAGCAAGCATGTTTGACCATTGTAACTGACTTGACCCACCTACACAGTCATACTGTGTGCTGAAGAGTGTCAGTTGCCAAGCAAAAAGAGGCCTGTGGAAGTTTCCAACAGTAAATGATTTCTAAGAAATCTTCCACTTACAAAAAATGGGATTTTTACAGTTTTCTTTAGTTTGGCCAGTTTGGTGTTAACTGGAGCCTCATTAGGCAGCTTTTTAAAATGTTTTGTAATTAAAACTTTCAGGTTTTGTGTGTGTGTGTGTGTGTGTGTGTGTGTGTGCTCTTTGTCTTTATTCTTTATTATATATGTTTAACTAACTTTTTCACCACTCCCACTACCAATGGTCTGTGTCCCCATACCTACCCCAGTAGATAACCACTATAGTTCTCCCACATTATTAAAAATAGGTTAACTTTTTTTTCACATATGTATATTCAACTTTTGTGAATACTTTTGAGTTTTCCAGGTTGTTGTTTCAGGGATCAACAAAGGCTTATAAAAACAGAAAGAAAAAAAGAAGTCTGGGAATATTGCTCTCATTGCTCTTGAAGAGAAGTATCAGATGTGACATGTAAGTAATCAGTTCACATTTCCTATTGTAAGTCAATAACAACATTTCATATGTCACATATGAGTGAAACCATTCTGTAGTTGTCCTCGTTACTTGCTTCACTGAGCATAATCTTTTCCAATTCCATTCACTTTTATCCCAAAGGACACAATATCATCACTTTTTATTGCTTCATAGTATTCTGTTGAGTATATGTGCCATAGAATTTTTTATCCAGGCAAAACACTTACACAAAACGTAGTGTAACTTCATCCATTTTCAGTTTAGCCTTTATATGCATTTCTCAGCTTTTAATATCTACTCTAATGTAAGATTGTGTACTTTCCAAGTCCCAGGAAGGGGCTAAATACTCTAAAGACAATGTCATGACAGAAATGTTACTGACTTACAATAGGAAATGTGAACTGATTAACTACATGTCACATCTGATCCTTCTCTTCAAGATTAATGACAGCAATCTTCCCAGACTTTTTTTTTTCTTTCTGTTTTTATAAGCCTTTGTTGATCCCTGAAACAACAACCTGGAAACCTCAAAAGTATTCACAAAAGTAGAAAACTTTGACTATTTTGTTTAGAAATAATTTTCAAGTACTTCGGTGAAATTACAAATAGAATATTATATATTACTTTGTGTATGGCTCTCTGAGAACTACAAATGCAAATATCTGACCTCATATCAATAAAACAAAACATCCAACATATTTGAGATCCCACTATATTTCTTTATGCCAAATATTTGGAGACATTTGACAATTTTTTTAAAAAAATGTATTGGCTATTTAGTAATTACTGACAAGATTGTGGTATAAGAGGGGTACAATTCCATACAATTCCCACAACCAGAATTGCATATCCCCTCCCCTCCATTAGCAGTTTTCCTATTCTTTATCCCTCTAGGAGTATGGACCTCTTCCCAAACTTCTTTGTAGTTAGGGATTTTCATATGATATAGTCTGATCCACATTATATAAACTGAAATTATTTCCTAGGGAAAATTAGGAAGCTTTACAATAGTTTATATCTTCTTTCTTCCTAGATTATAAATAAAAATCCTAGAAGGATAACATGATAATTAATGCTATATATCAAAAGTAGAGGAAAAGGAAGTTAGAAAAAGCCCAACTCACAAATCCTTGTTATGTGAGATGAAAAATACCATTTATGTTCAAACCTTGATGAAGTGATATTTTTGATGGCTACAGCAAAATAGTAGACAATAAATAAATTCTTTTCACAAAGTTCCGTTGTCCCTTGATCCTTCCTTATGAAGGCTAATGTGGATCAACTGGCCAGTGCCCATCCATGAAAGCCAAACATATTTACACCAGCTTTTTTTTTTTATAAACAAAAGGTTATTTATCACTATTGGAATGTAATGTTGAATGTCCTTGCTTCGGAAATTATTTATACAGATAGAAAGAAATAACTAAAGAACCAATAGCTGTGTCCAGGCAAACAGGAGGAGGACTTGAAACCATCAGACTAGCTGACCCCAGGCTCATGACATGGTTTTCATGCAATTCCTCTTAAGATAAGTTTACAACAGGTCTAAAGTGTTGCCTTTTTGCCCTAAAGAGAAAGAACAATTAGGAACTATGTAGAAAGAAGGTGCTAGTTTCTGCTTTCTGTCCTTTCTTTGAAGAATCAGTTTTAATATTCTAATCATTCCATGCAAAATAACTCTTATGAACAGAGCAGCTAAGATTATCTTTACTCAATTTTGGGAGCTACTTGCAGCCTTAATCCAATTTTCTAGCCCTTTTCTCAACTCTGACACCATCTTTCTATTTTTGTCCCTTTCCATGTTAGCTATAAAAGGCAAGCAAACTTACAAAAGTCATGACCTACTAGGGATATCCTAAAATAGACTTCCTAGCCTCTTTACACCCTAAAATCCTTATTCTCGTCTGTTCTATTGCTATTTTTTTGTTCCTTTATTAATCATTTGGTCCTGCTTTATATCTTTTTTAAAAAAAAATATTTATAAAATGGAAACACTGATAAGACCATAGGATAAGAGGGGTACAACTCCATGCAATTCCCACTACCAGAACTCTATATCCCATGCCCTCTCCTGATAGCTTTCCTATTCTTTAACCCTCTGGGAGCATGGACCCATGGTCATTATTGGGTGCAGAAGGTGGAAGGTCTGGCTTCTGTAATTGCTAAACATGGGCATTGACAGGTCGATCCATACTCCCAGCCTGTCTATCTCTTTCTTCTTTCCAGGGCAGGAATCTGGGGAAATAGGGCTCCAGGACACATTGGTGGGGTCATCTGCCCTGGGAAGTCCAGTTGGCATCATGGTAGCATATAAAACCTGGTGGCAAAGTTATGAAGCTGGGGGTTGACAGTCCATGCCTGACATTTCTGGATGCAGTCTGAAGTGAAACAAGCCTAGGTGATACTGGCTGCATTGATTGGGTTGGAATCAGCAGGTGCAGTTGGTATAAGTTGGGAGAAGCATGCAGGAAAGTGAACCTCACCCTACAGGTTTCAGGACTGGGAGAAATATGGGCTTCATAGAGAAAGGGGTCTTAGGGTTTAAAAAAGCAATAGATAGTTATAGCTATAACCAAATCATTTTACAATTGGGTTAACTTTGAAAATCCCATTGTCAGAATTTGCTGTAGCTTACAAGACCTCACCATAATTTATGCCCTTTTGTGCTATTTATATTTATATTTAAGCTATATCTTATAAAAGAACATCACCAGTCGCTTCTGTTCTCCCTGATCTAAGCTTTTAGGAGATTTAATATTTCAAAGAACAAGTCATTATTAGAAATGTATTAACAATTTGAGCCCAATGTTAAAATTCAATCTGATTACTAATTTGAAGTCTTAATTGCTTAGTTTGAGAAGACCTCACCAGTGTATCCAAGAATGTCACATCTCCAGAGCCATATCCCACTAGGGAAGTATAGAAATAGGCTGGGAGTATGGATTGACCTGCCAATACCCATGTCCAGTTAAGAAGCAATTACAGAAACCAGAACTACCACCTTTGCTCCCCCAAAAGAATTTTGGTCCATATTCCCAGTAAGGGGGAAATGATAGGGGAAGATACTCAGAGGGCTCTGATTTTCAACTCTATCAGGAACTGGAGATAGAAAAGGGGGGAAAGGAAGGACATTCAGAAGTAGTAATAGTAGTAGGTGTGACTTAGGAAGAGAAGGCAGTACTACAGAAAAAGGGCGAATATATATAAATATAGACAAATAGTTGTAGAGTAATACTCAACCCATATCTGAAACCCTGGTATAACTACTGTAGCTTCTAATGGAGGGAATGGGGATACAGACACTGGTGGTGGGCATGGTGCAGAATTATACTACTGATATCTTATAATTTTGTAAGTGAAAGGATTGACTTATCTTTTTTTTTCATGGGTACACTAATTCCCTATTAAATGTTTTATTTTATCAGAGGATTATATTGTCAAGTTTTTTAAAAATTTATTTATTGGATAAAGACAGAGAAACAGAGAGGGTTTGGAGTTGGGCACCAAAGTAAAAACCCTGGGTTGAGGGTGAGGGTGAATGTTCTGCTACACAAGGTGGGAGTGGGGGAAGATGGGATGGGACACAGTCTTTTGGTGGTGGGAATGGTATTTATGTACACTCCAATTAATTTGTAGTCATATAAATCACTATTTAATTAAGATGAAAGAGGAAAAATTGATTGAATCTCTCAAACTTTTTAAGGCATAAACTGAGTCTTTTTAATGCATAGGCTGAGTCTTTGATATGTTGACTCTCTTAAAAGCTTAGACCAGGGAGAATAGAAGCAAGTGGTGACACAGCTATATACAGATAATGTCAAAGGACATAAATTATGGTGATGTTGTATATGAAACAGCAAATCCTAACTAAGGGATTTTTCAAAGTTAATGCAATTGCAAAATAATGTGATTATAGCAATAACTAACTATTTATTGCTTTCTTAAACCCCAAGACAGCAGGAACCTCCCGCTTCCTTTATAGAGCCTATAGTTCTCCAGTCCTGGAACCTGTAGGGTGGGGCTCACTTTCCTGCATGCTTTTCTCAATTCATACCAAATGATATTGCATCTGCCGATCTGAACCTAATCAATACAATGAGTACCACCTCAGCATGCTTCACTTCAGACTGTAGCCGGAGACGTCAGGCATGGAATGTCAACCCTTCAGCCTCATTACTCGGGTGAGACCTTTCCTTTCATAGGATTCTCTAATTCCATTCCAGGAGGTTCACTTCCTAACAAAGTCCCCAAATCTGGATATAGACCAGGTCCCATGAGATAGAGTATTGGTTCACATGTATCCATAAATTAGGGCAAAATATATATCTGAAAGCAAAAGTACACAGCAGTCTGCAATGATTTAGTTCCTAATAAAGTTCCTAATAAAATAGTATTTAATTAGACTTAGATACCCTCCTCACCTACTTCCTATTACAGTACTCTCACTCACTCCAAAGATAACTTATCAAAGCAAGGACTGCAAAAGCTGAATAAAGGTAAGAGACTGGCATACTTTAACAATGACTCTTTAGTCAGTATCAGGCCACCCCATCAGCTGAGGCCCTATTCAGGGAGTCCTGAGATTCCCAAACAGACAAGATGGGCTTAGACCTCAAATCCCTCTCTCCATTTTTACCAGTCATCTCTATCAAGAACAGCACAATAGCCCCCTTTGTGGGCCCCCATAAGACCTTGCCCTCTACTTGGATCAACAATGGTAGAGAATGTTCCATCCTCGAAGGGAAGATGGACAACATACTCTGTGCTACACCTGAAGAAGATGGGTCCTTGTGGGGTGCCACGTGTGCCCTCAAGGTTGCTATTGGCATGGCCACAGAGTCTTTGTTCACAGAAGGCCTTGTTTAAAAGATAAGTTCCTACTTCTCTACTCCTTAGAGTCTTTGTTCACAGATGGCCTTGCCTAAAAGATAGGTTCCTGTCTCCCAACTCTATTTTCCCGTGAGTCACCCAGGACCTTCCAGATAATGGCTGATCACCATGGCAACACACCACTTCAATCAACAGTCCCCAGCTGCTAACTCCCCCCTTGTCCTGGCCTTAAAAACAGCACCTTTGGTGCTATTAAACAGACTTGATCAGAATCTTGACTTGTCTCATTTCTCTCCCCTCTCCCTTCTTTCCTTGTCCTCACTCCCTCTCCTAGGTTTACCCACATTGAAGGTCCCGCAGGATGGGACAGGTCCTGATATTGGGGCAGCTTGGAATGTTCCTACTTATGGCCACAGAATATGAGCTCAGATCTACAGGGATGCAGAGGTCACATAGGCCCCTAAGCTGAATATGGGCCCCAGATCACATAAAATCGATGGGATTTACAGTCAACAATATCTATATACCTTTCCCATATTTGGGAGCTACTCTCTTTCCTGATCCAGCTTTCTGGTCCTTTTTCCAGCGATGACATCATCTCCCCAGACAATAACTTGGATACACCTGCATATCAGATTTCAGGCTCAGGGAAAAAAAAAAAAAAAACAACTAGTATAGCCAGAGGCCCTTTGGAATGTAACTAAAATAGGCCTACTAGCCATCTACAAAACAGAACACACACCCCCCTTCATCTTCACTATTCCAGCCTTTAGGTTCATGATTAGTAAACAATTTGTTTGGCTTTATATGTTAACTCCCTTTTCAGCCACCAGGTTCCAGATGCTAGCATGATGCCAAGCAGACTTCCCTGGACAGACAACCCCACCAGTGTGCTCTGGAGGTCTGATTCCCCAGAACCTCACGCCACTAGGGAAAGAGAAAGGAAGGTTGGGAGTATGGATCGACCTGTCAATGCCCATTTTCAGCTGGGTAGCAATTCCAGTAGCCAGACCTTCAACCTTCTGCATCCTACAATGACCCTATGTCCATACTCCCTGAGGGTTAAAGAATAGAAAAAGCTATCCAGGGAGGGGATGTGATATGGAGTTCTGCTGGTGGTGGGAATTGTGTGGAGTTGTACCCCTCTTATCCTATGGTTTTGTCAATGTTTCAATTTTATAAATAAAAATTTTAAAAGAAATTGAGAGGGGATGGGAGAGAGAGGCCTGCAGCCCTATTTCACCACTTGTGAAGCTTTCCCTTGCAGGTAGGGACTAGGGACTTGAACCCAGGTCCTTGTACATTATAATGTGTGCGCTTAACCAGGTACTCCACTGTACAGGCCCCTAATTTTGTAAATCAGTATTATCCTTAATAAAATTTAAAAATAAAAGAAAAAATTTTATGATATACATATATTTCTGAAGTTCACTTAACATTCTTTTTTGTCTGTAGGATAGAGAAGTATATAAATTATATTTCACTCACTCCAGGACTTCACTTAGCACTCTATGCTAAAATGTTCTCTTGTTTCTCCATTGCCAACTTTCCTTTAAACTAAAGAACTCCCTAGGCCCCCTCCAAAAGTCCATCTCTCACAGAATCAACCCAGCATCATCTGAGCATCCTGGATTTAGGAAATGAATCCTGATAACTGTCAATAAGAAAGATGGACAAAAGGCTTCTCAAGTGCAATTAAGTGTTTTGACAGGCAATTATTTTTCTCATCCAACCTAACATATATTTAGAGCTTGTCAGTCAGTTTTCAGGTAAGCACTTTTTCTCTTATCAGTAGAGTGCTTCTCTAACACTGGGAAGCACCAGCTACTGGGACTAAAAGATTAGAGATGGAGTCAAGGAGTCTTGCCAAACAGGATGGAGCCCAGGAGAAGCAGACATAGCCTCTAACGTTGCCAAGTAGCCCTGCCATTGAAGTGAGTTTTCAAAATACATGGTTGAAACACAGGGAATTTCTAATAATATGTTTTTCTAATTTTTCTTTGTTCCATGCCTGTGGTTTTGTTTCCTTGAAAGCTCAACAGTTAAATGGGGTGAGTCTGGAAATATTTTTTTCTCTTTTGATAGGTTTTTCTGGATGTTGCTGTCAATTGCTGTTGTCTGTCTCTATTTCAAGAACTAGCCTGAAGTTTAACTTAAGTTCTCAGATGTACCCTTAAGCCAGTAGCTTTGCTGGACATGCATGGTCACTTTTTAATTTTCCTCATGGAAGAGCTACAATTGAATGTCTTGGTTTTTAATGTCTGCCTTCTGAAAGAAGTAAAAAGAAAAATGGAATGAAGGGAAAGACAGTTGAAGGGGAAGAGATTTGAACACTGGGTGAAGAAGGTACAAAAATGAATGTCCCCTTCTTTATGTTCTGTGATCAGAAGCAGAGATCACAGCGCAGATCCCTGATATTTGGAGGTTGCAGTTCCTTTTTTTCCCCACTTTGGCACCTGCAACCTGTATGTAAGCTGCTATAAGAACACATATATAGCTGCCAGCCACAAGGAAAAAGTAGGTGGGAAATGAATAACTGCTACTGTGCAAAAAGCTGAAACTGACCAGAATTAACAACAATTTATCACCTAGTGATTCCCCTAGAAATTTCAAACCTTCAGTATAATCCAGAGTTCCTAGTTCCTCCTGGTGTGTCAGCATCCAGAGTATAGTGCTCTCATTTCAGTGAAGACAGTTCCCCTGAAGAATGATGAAACAACAGTATAGGAGGGGCCCAGGACCCTGGAGTACCTCTTAGAACAGATGCAACTACCTTTAAGGCCACCTCTCACTTTTCATATTTGCATGAGAGGAATAAACTTCTACCTTATTTAGTTACTGTTGCTTTCATCTGTCAATCAAATCATTAAGTAATAACAGAGTTCTAATAATTAGCATCTCTTTTAAGACTATGTAAGGAAACTACATGTATTAGTTTTCAGTTGCTTCTGTGACAAACTACCACAACTTAGGAACTCAAAACAACACAAATACATTATTATTATTACTTTAGTTCTGAAAGGCAGATATCTTAAAATGAAAGTTTTAGGATTCCTTCTAGAGGGAATAAAGCAGTGTTTGTTTTCTTTTATTACCAGTTTCTGAAGGGTGCTCACTCCTCTTGCCTCATGGTCCTTCCTCCATCCTCAAAGTTAGCAAAGGTGAGTTAATGTCTCACATCATTTCACTTTCACTTTGCTTCTAGCATCACCTCTCTTTCTGGCCCTCTTTTTAGGTTTCCATCCATCTCCTATTTATGATCCGTGTGAGTACATTGTGCTCATCCAATCATTCAGAGTCATTTCATAATCTCAATTCCATTTGATTATTTAGCTCTATCTGTAACTTTCATCCCCCATTTTTCATGTAATCTGGCATATTCATTTTTTAATGTTTTATTACCTTTAGTGGATAGAGACAGCCAGAAATCAAGTGGGAAGGGGTAATAGGAAGAGAGACAGAGCAACATGCACAGCACTGCTTCACCACTTGCAAAGCTTTTCCCTTACAGATGGAGACTGGAGGCTTGAACCTATGTCCTGGCACATTGTTACCTATGCACTCAACCCGGTGTGCCACTGCCTGGCTCCTAATCTGGCATAGTCACAAATTCTAGAACACAGATATTCTTGAAGAGCACTATTCTACTTGCCACACCTGACAAATAATGCTGTTATTTTTAAAAAAACTCCCTTCCTAAAATGAAAACAAGAGTAAATAAATGGAATTACATGAAATTAGAGAGCTTCTAAACATTGAAAGCTAACCGCATAAGCATAATAAGGCAACTCATTAAATGGGAGAAGATATTTGCACATGATGCGTTTGATAAGTGATTTATATTTAACATCTATATGGAATTGGTACAAATCTATGAAAGAATTAAAAAGTAACCCAATAAAAAATTAAGCAAACTAGGGTGGTGGAGCACCTGGTTAAAAACACATATTACCATGCATAAGGACCCCGGTTCGAGCTCTTGCACCCCACCTTCAGTGGGGGGAAGCTTCACAAGCAGTGAAGCAGTTCCTCAGGTGTCTTTCTCGCTCCTTCTCTATCTCTCCTTCCCTCTCAGTTTCTCTATGTCCTGTCAAAAAAAAAATGGTCCAACCTAATCTAAAGATAGAAATATGGTATGGATCAACCTGCCAACATCTATGTCCAGCAGAATAGCAATTATAAAAGCCAGAACTCTCATCATTTGTACCCCAGAAAGAATTTTGGTTCAGGGGCCAGGTGGTGGTGCACCTGGTTGAGTGCATGCATTGCAGTGCACAAGGACCCAGGTTCAAGTGCCTGGTCCCCACCTGCAGGGGGAAAGCTTTGCAAGTGGTGAAGTTGTGTTGTAGGTGTCTCTCTGCCTCTCTCCTCTATCACCCCCTTCTCTCTTGATTTCTGGCTGTTTCTATCAAACAAAATAAAGATAATAAAAAGAAAAAAGGTTTAAAAAAAATTTTGGTTCATATTCCCAGAGGGGCAAATGATAGGGGAAGTAATCTAGGGGACTCTGTTCCTCCATTTCACCAGGACCCTAAGTGTTTGTCTCCATGTATGCTGCTTTTATACCATCAATGAAAGGGAAGCAAATCTGGAAAACACCAGAGGAAGCCAGGTATGGTTTTACTTATCTGAGAGAGAAGAGGGTAAAAGGAGAGACACTTGGAAATAGTAATAGGTTTAGGGGTGAACTAGAAAGGAAGTGAAGGCACAATTGAAAATATGGGGAAAATAATACATATGCATATGCAAACATACAGATATATAGTTATAGAATCAGCCCATACTGGTGACCTTGGGAGATTTACTGCAGTTTTCCAGTGGAGGGGATGGGTCACAGAACTCTGGTGGTGGTAACTACATGGAATTATACCTCTATTATCTCATAATTTTGTAAATAAATATTAAATCACTAATAAAATGAAAAAGTTAAATGGGCCAAAGAACTAAACAGCTTTCTGAAGAACAGATACACATGGTTCACAAACACATAAAGAAATACTCCACTTACCATTAGAGAAATGCAAATTAAAAATAAATTGAGATACCATCTCAAACCTATTGCCCAGCACAAAGATCTCTAGAAGCAACCCTTAAACAATGATATTATCTTTTTTAAAATTTCTTTATTGGGGAATTAATGTTTTACATTCGACAGTAAATACTATAGTTTGTACATGCATAACATTTCCCAGTTTTCTGTATAACAAATACAACCCCCACTAGGCCCTCTGTCATCCTTTTTGGACCTGTATTCTCCCTGCCACCCACCCCAGAGTCTTTTACTTTGGTGCAATACACCAATTCCAGTTCAGGTTCTACTTGTGTTTTCTCTTCTGATCTTGTTTTTCCACTTCTGCCTGAGATTGAGATCATCCCATAACAATGATATTATCTTATTTCCTCTTCTTCTCCTTCTTCTAACAAATTGGCAAATCAAATCAAACACACAGAAACCACTGGTACCAGAAAGACTATCTCACTTCTGAACCTCTTCAACCTCACCAACATACTACCCTTTTCCCAAGCACTCCCTCCTCCTCTATCTCTGTAAAATCCTGGTCTGATAGCAAGATGGTTTTAGGAGGTATGAGTATGCCATCTTCTTTTGATACTAGCACCCCATTTCCTCTCACCATCTCTTGTCCTTTGAATACTGGCTTTTGGGTGGCAAACACTTGAACCTTGGCATTTGATAACACTATGATAACACTATGATGTGGCCTTTGAACATTTGCTTAAGCACTCTCGATTTCAGTTTCATTATTTCCAAATTGAGAATAAACATATATTCATTTTGAAAAGGATTAAATTATGTAATAAACCGCTTCTCATTTCATGTTTAATAAATAGTAGCTATCATTATTATTTAATCTCCATGTAGCTGTATATGCCCAGTAGATCATGACCATTTTCCTGCTGTAATCTGGAATTGTAAGAAGTATAAAACAGGGTCCAGGTAGTGGTACAACTGGTTGAGTGCACATGTTACAGTGTTTGAGCTCCCAGCCCTCACCTGTAGAGGGAAAGCTTCACTAGTGTTAAAACAGTACTTCAGGTGTCTCTCTCTTTATCTCTGTCTCTCTATCTCCACCCACTCTCTCTATTTCTGGATGTCCCTGTCCAATAAAGAAAGATAATAAAAAACTTTAATTAAAAAAATAAGTATAAAACACAGTTCTTTCCATGGGAAACAGTCGGTGTATAATAAAGTCTCTGAATGATAACAAACAAGAGGGAAGCATATGGTCTTGACCAGTTTGCTTTTCCAGAACTTAGTTTCTTCATCTGAAAAAAAAAAAAAAGAACTATATTAGATCAACTTTAAATGTTTTTCCAGTGCTGATATTTTATGGTTTTAAGAAGTATTTTGGCTGTTCGTAATATAACTAACCCATGAATATTTTTTCCAATTGAATATTCACAGTGTGTGAATCCTCAATAGTGTGTGCAGAGAATGAATGGTTACCAGGTCCAGTATTAATTTCAAAACCTTGAAAACAATGCAGCTGTCATTCAACCACATAATATTGATGTCTCATTTGCACTCACTATGCATATTTGGGCAAAAAGACATTGAGAATGAGAACAAAATAGCAGGCAGCTAATTTGAAGAGAAATCCCACACAAAACAAAGGAGACGATGATTTTGGCCAGAAGGAAGCACTTAATACAATTGACTAAGCATGAGGCTAATTCACTGGAATCCCAGCAGTACCTAGCTCGCTATCTAGTGCTAATGAATATCTTCCATTTGTCCTCAATATTTTCTAATACGGTGGCTTTTTTGTTATTCTCTATGAGAATTAAGAGGAGGATTTCAGCTTGTATTCTAGGATATCTTTAAATGTACAATTGCCTAGTGGATCACAGCAAGAAAAAATTATACATCAATAAATGGTTTCATAACAGAGCTAGTATCTACTTAAACAAAGAGATAAAAGGTGGCAATGTTCCATTTCACAGAAACATCCCCTCATGCAGAGTGATGGACTAAAGTACAAAGCTTAGGCAGATCAAGCCCGAAACAATGGAAAGAGGCAAACTGTGAATTAGAGCCTGCCCACAGAGACTGCCCCTTGAAAGAAAGAGAAGACTGGAAAGAAAAGGTGTCTGATGCTTGTGTTAAGTCAGCTGAGCCAAACTCCACGGAAGATAAGAAGAGTTCATGTCTAATATCATAAATAGGTTGTCGTAAATGAGAGACTTAAATAAAGAATTTTGGAATTTAGAGCTCTTGTAATTGGAAAAGATGTACCATAAATAATCCTGATACTTAAATATTAGTGAATCAATCCTGTTGGTTTGTCTCTGGATCTCTCACCTGGAGAATAGCAATATTACCAGATATCAGGAATGACTTGGACAAAGATTTTGAAAAATAGAAAAAATACAGTATATCGTATTATCTTCCTTCTACATACCACTGCAATTTTCTTATGCTTAACAATGTTAGGAAGTTAACTCAAAATTACTCCTAAAGGTAATATCAGCATTCAAATTAATTAGAGATGCAACCTATATTTCCTTTTCAACTCATGTTGTCTCTTCTCATTTTTATTAATTTCTAAAGTATTTCTAAAGTGATTTAGAACCTCTTATCACATTTAAGGTTTTTTACTTGTAAAAGACTGTATTTTCTCTTTTCTGGTTTGGTAATGCTATTGGATTATTACACTAACAAGAAGCTTATAGCTTGCTCAAGGTTAGTATGAATCAGCAAAACTGTTCTCATTACTTCTGGTCCTTTTTCCCCAGGTATCATAGGATGTATAGTTCATTTATATGATTCTCTCTCTTTTTTTAATAACCAACACTTTTTAAAAATTATTGTAGTTATTATTGTTGTTGACGTTGTTGTTGCCAGATAGAACAGAGAAAAATGGAGAGAGGAGGGGAAGACAGAGAGGTGGAGAGAAAGATAGATACCTGCAGACATGCTTCACCGCCTGTGAAGCGACTCCCCTGCAGGTGGGGAGCCAGGGGCTCCAACCGAGATTCTTACGTGGTCCTTGTGCTTTGCGCCACTTGCACTTAACTCGCCGCTGCACTACCACCTGACTCTAACCAACACTTTGTGTAGGAGCAAAATATGAATATTTTGAAGGTTTTCTTTATACAGTTGATCACCAGTCATTTTAATCAATTAAACATTTATTCAAAAAGAAAAAGGGAAGGAAAAGAGGAGAGAAAACAAAACAAAAACCAAGAGGGAAAAAGGGTAAGAAAAAAAGAGGTAGAAAAGGGGAATGGAAGGAGTGGGGAGTAGCTAGGAACTTGGAGAACTTCTGTCTAAATGCAAAGTTTTCTGATGACCATTTAAGCTTTGTTGTTTTGTTTTGTTTTTAGTAGACCATTGCTCAGCTCTGGCTTCTGGAAATGCAAAGGCTTGAACCTTGGACTTCAGAACCTCAGGCATGTAAGTCTGTTGCATACCATTATGCTACTTCCTCCACTTATCTAATGTTATCCCTGTATTATTTTAAGAAATTAACTTTCCAGTCTAGGTGGTAGTTCACATGATAGAGTGCATAGTTACCATGTCTACATAGTTACACAGGCTCAAGACCCTGGTCCTCAGGCAGGAGGTGTACCCCTCAGACTGTCTCACCATTTCTCTGCCTCTGTCAGGTTATCTCAAAAATTATTATTATAGGTTTGTGGTGAGGGAAATCTTAGTAGGGTTGCCAGATAAAATATGTGACACTTGGGTTGACTTTGAAAATTCCTTTGTTAGGATTTGCTGTATCATATACAACCTCACCATTATTTGTCCTTTGATTATATATATATAAATAAATATATATGTATATGTATGTATTTATATGTGTATGTATATGTATGTATTTTATAAAATAATGCTACTGGTTGCTTCTGCTCTCCTGGTCTAAGCTTATAGGAGAGTCAACATTTCAAAGATTCAGCCTAAGGTCTGCATTAAAAAGTTTGATACATTCAATCATTTTATCTCTTTCATATTAATTGAATAGTTATTTATATGACTATAAGTTAATAGGAGAGTACATAAACACTATTCACACCATACCATCCTCCCCCCCTCCCCAGTGAAGCTGAGCATCCACCCTCAACCTCCACCCAGAGATTTTTACTTTGGTGCCCTACTCATAATTCAGTCAGATCTGGCTTTGAGTTCCCATTTCTGTTCTTCTTTCTCAACTTCTGTTTATGAGTGGGATCATCCCATACTCATCTTTATCTTTCTGACTTAGCTCACTTAATATAATTCCTTCTAGCTCCATCCAAGGTGGGTCAGAGAAGGTGGTTTCATTCTTCTTTTTTTTTTTTTTTTTTGATTTTTTTCTCTTCTTTTTTTTTTTAAATTTTTTATTTAAGAAAGGATTAATGAACAAAAACATAAGGTAGGAGGGGTACAACTCCACACAATTCCCATCACCCATTCTCCATAACCCACCCCCTCCCATGATAGCTTTCCCATATTCTATCTCTCTGGGAGCATGGACCCAGGGTCGTTGAGGGTTGCAGAAGGTAGAAGGTCTGGCTTCTGTAATTGCTTCCCCGCTGAACATGGGGAATGACTGGTCGGTCCATACTCCCAGTCTGCCTCTCTCTTTCCCTAGTAAGGTGTGTCTCTGGGGAAGCTGAGCTCCAGGACACATTGGTGGGGTCTTCAATCCAGGGAAGCCTGGCCAGCATCCTGGTGGCATCTGGAACCTGGTGATTGAAAAGAGAGTTAACATACGAAGCCAAACAAGTTTTGAGCAGTCATGGATCCCAAGCTTGGAATAGTGCAGAGGAAGTGTTAGGGAGGTACCACTGCAAACTCTAGTGTACTTCTGCTTTCAGGTATATATTTTGCAGTAGTTTATGGATACGTGTGAACATAAGCTCTCTCTCACAGAAACTGGTGTATATCTAGGTTATGGGACTTTGTTAGAAAGTGAACTACCTGAGATGAAATTAAAGTGTACTATAAAAGGAAAGGTCTCACCCGAGTAATGAAGCTGAAGGGTTGTCATTCCACACGTGAAGTCTCTGGACACAGTCTGAGGTGAAGCATGTTGAGGTGGCAATCGTTGCATTGGTTAGGTTGTGATCGGCGGATGCAATATTATTTGGTTTAGATTGGGAGATGCATACGGGAAAGTGGGCCCTATCCAAGGGTTCCAGGACTGGGAGAAGTAGGGGCTATATAGTGGAGATGTGAGGTTCCTGTTGTCTTAGGGTTCAAAAAGACAATCTATAGTTACTGTTATCATCACATTATTTGGTAACTGGGTTAACTTTGAAAAGTCCTTTTGTTATGGTTTGCTGTATAGTATCCAGTATCTTGTATATAGCTGTGCTATTGGATGCTTCTAATCTACTTGGTCTAGGCTTTTGAGAGAGTCCACATATCAAATACACAGCCTATATATTAAAAAGATTCAGTTTGTCTTTTGAGAAACTTTGAGACATACAATTGATTTTCCCCCTCTCATATTAATTAACTACTGATTTATATGTCTACATTTTGCTAGGAGTGTACATAAACACCATTCCCACCACCAGAAGACTGTGACCCATCCCTCCCACCCACTCCCATCCCCCACTGGCCCAGGAAGCTGCATGTCTACCCCTCACCACTGGGTTTTTACTTTGGTGCCCTACTTACAATTTGGTCAGGTCCTGCTTTTAGTTTCCCTTTCAGATCTTCTTACTCAACTTCTGTTGATGAGTGGGATCATCCCATACTCATCTTTATCTTTCTGACTTAGTTCACTTAACATAATTCCTTCTAGCTCTGTCCAAGATTGGTCAGAGAAGGTGGTTTCATTATTCTTGATAGCTGCATAGTATTCCATTGTGTATATATACCACAGCTTTCTCAGCCATTCATCTGTTGTTGGGCACCTGGGTTGCTTCCAGGTTTTAGCTATTATGAATTGTGCTGCTATGAACATAGGAGTATATACCTCTTTTTGGTTGGGTGTTATGGAGTCCTTTGGGTATAACCCCAGGAGAGGAATTACTGGATCATATGGAAGGTCCATGTCTAGTCTTCTGAGAGTTTTCCAGACTGCTCTCCATAGAGGCTGTACCAATTTACACTCCCACCAGCAATGTAAAAGGGTTCCTCTGTCCCTACATCCTCTCCAGCATTTGTTGCTGCTGTCCTTTTTGATGTATGCCATTCTTAACAGGAGTGAGGTGGTATCTTAGTGTTGTCTTAATTTGCATTTCTCTGTCAATCAGCGACCTAGAGCAGTTTTTCATGTGTTTGTTAGCCTTTTGGATCTCCTCTGAGGTGAATGTTTTGTTCATATCCTCTGCCCATTTTTGGATGGGGTCATTTGCTTTTTTGTTGCTAAGTTTGCTGAGCTCTTTATATATTTTGGTGATTAGTTTCTTGTCTGATGTCTGGCATGTGAAGATCTCCCATTCTGTGAGGGGTCTCTCTGTTTGTTTAATAGTTTCTTTGGATGTGCAGAAGCTTTTCTATTTGATGTAGTCCCATTGGTTTGTTTCTGCTTTAGTCTTCCTTGCAATTGGGTTTGATTCATCAAAATGTCCTTGAGGTGTAGGTGGGAAAGTGTTTTACCCATGTTTTCCTCTAAGTATTTGGTTGTTTCTGGTCTGACATCTAGGTCTTTGATCCATTTGGAGTGAATTTTTGTTACTGGTGAGATAAAATGGTTCAATTTCATTCTTCTGCATGTTTCATCCCAGTTTTCCCAGCACCATTTATTGAAGAGAGCCTCCTTTTTCCATTTAATACTTTGGGCCCCCTTATCAAAGATTAGATGCCCATAGGTGTTGGGATTTACTTCTGGGCTTTCAATTCTGTTCCACTGGTCTGTGTGCCTATTTTTGTTCCAGTACCATGCTGTTTTGATGGTGATGGCTATATAATATAGTTTAAGGTCTGGGAGTGTGATGCCTCCATTTCTGTTTCTTTTTCTTAAGATGGTTTTGGCAATTCTAGGTGTTTTCAGGTTCCAGATAAATGATTGTAGTGTTTGTTCTATTCTCTTAAAGAAGCTTGGTGGAACTTTGATGGGTATTGCATTAAATTTGTATATGGCTCTGGGGAGAATATTCATTTTGACGATATTTATTCTTCCAATTCATGAGCATGGGATATCTTTCCATTTCTTGGTATCAGTTTCTATTTCCTTGAGTAGTGACTCATAGTTTTCAGCATACAAGTCTTTCACTTCTTTGGTCAACTTTATTCATAGGTATTTGATTGATTTTGCTGAAACAGTGAATGGGAGTGATTTCTGGATGTCTTCTTCTTCAGATTTAGTGTTTGCATAAAGAAATGCCACTGATTTTTGTACATTGATTTTGTAGCCTGATACCTTGCTATATTGCCTAATAAGTTCCAGTAATTTTCTACTGGATTCTTTAGGTCTTTCTATGTATACTATCATATCATCTGCAAATAGTGAGAGCTTGACTTCTTCCCTTCCAATCTGTATTCCTTTGATTTCTTTCTCTTGCCTGATTGCTACGGCAAGAACTTCCAACTATGTTGAAGAGTAACAGTGATAATGGACAGCCCAATCTAGTCCCCGATCTGAGGGGGAATGCTTTCAGCTTCTGTCCATTGAGTATGATGTTGGCTGTAGTTTTTCTATATATGGACTCCACTATCTTGAGGAATTTCCCATCTATTCCCATTTTTTGTAGAGTTTTGAGCATGAATGAGTGTTGGATTTTGTCAAAGGCTTTCTCTGCATCTGTTGAGATAATCATGTGGTTTTTGGCTTTGCTTTTATTGATGTGGTGAATGACATTGATTGACTTACGGATGTTGAACCAGCCTTGCATTCCTGGGATGAATCCCACTTTGTCATGATGAACAATCTTTTTGATGTGTTGCTGTATCCGGTTGGCCAAGATCTTGTTAAATATTTTGGCATCTATGTTCATCAGAGATATTGGTCTGTAGTTTTCCTTTTTTGTTCTGTCCCTATCAGCTTTTGGTATCAGGGTGATGTTGGCTTCATAAAAGGTGGAAGGGAGTATTCCTGTTTCTTCAATCTTATGGAATAGCTTAAGAAGTATGGGTATTAACTGTTTCCTGAAAGTTTTGTAGAATTCGTTTGTGAAGCCATCTGGTCCAGGACTTTCATGGTTGGGGAGATTCTTAATAACGGTTTCAATTTCTTTGTCTGTGATTGGTGCATTTAGATTTTGTAGTTTTTCTTGGTTCAGTTTTGGAAGTGCATAGGTTTCTAGGAATTGTTCCATTTCTTCCAGATTCTCTAGCTTGG
This sequence comes from Erinaceus europaeus, assembly GCF_950295315.1. NCBI lineage: Eukaryota > Metazoa > Chordata > Mammalia > Eulipotyphla > Erinaceidae > Erinaceus > Erinaceus europaeus. The sequence goes on from NC_080167.1 coordinate 30,080,060, forward strand.
TGGCATATAGTTCTTTATAGAAGTTTTGCAGGATTCTCTGGATTTCTGTGGTGTCAGTTGTGATATCTCCTGCATCGTTTACAATTCTATTAATTTGAGTCTTCTCTCTTTTTTTTTTTTTTTTTTTTTTTGGTGAGTCTGGCTAGGGGTTTGTCAATTTTGTTTAATCTTTCCAAGAACCAACATTTGGCTTCATTAATCTTTTGTATGGTTCTTTTATTTTCGATGTTGTTTACTTCTGCTCGAACTTTAGTGATTTCTGTCCTTCTGGTTGCTTTAGGGTTCCTTTGTTCCTCTTCTTCTATGTCCTTGAGGTGTGCAGTAAGGTCGTTCATTTGAGCTTCTTCTTGATGTTTAATATGTGATTGTAGGGTTATAAGTTTCCTTCTCAGTACTGCTTTAGCTTTCCCAAATATTTTGATAGGTTGTGTCTTCATTTTCATTAGTTTCCAGGAACATTTGAATTTCCTGCTTGAGTGAGTCTCTGACCCAGTGGTTCTTAAGGAGCATGTTGTTTAGTTTCCAAATTCTGTGTCTTTTAATAATTTTACATTTGTGGTTAAATGTTAGTTTTACTCCACTGTGGTCTGAGAAGCTACTTGGGATGATTTCAATGCTCTTGAATTTATTGATGCTGTCTTTGTGGCCTAACATGTGGTCTATCCTTGAGTATGTGTTATGTAGATTTGAAAAGAAGGTGTATTCCAGTTTTTTGGGGTGGAGGAGTTTGAAAATGTCCAAGAGGTCTAGTCTGTCAATCTCTTCATTCAATTCTCTTGTATCTTTATTGGTTCTCTGCTTTGTTGATCTGTCTAAGTGTGAGAGTGGGGTATTGAAGTCTCACACTGTTATTGTATTACTATTGATGTATTTTTGAAATTCTTTCAGTAGATGCTTAATGTATTTAGATGGTCCCTCATTGGGTGCATAGATGTTAATAATTGTTAAGTCTTCTTGGCTGATTGATCCTCTAATCATTATGTAATGTCCTTGCCTATCTTTTATTACTTTATTTAATTTAAAATCTATCGTGTCTGAGATGAGAATGGCTGTTCCTGCCCTTTTTTGTGGACCGTTAGCCTGTATGATTGTTTTCCATCCTTTCACTTTAAGTCTGTGTTTATCTTGTTGTGACAGATGGGATTCTTGCAAGAAGCATATGGTTGGGTTATGTTTTCTGATCCATCCCCCCACCCTGTGCCTTTTCATGGGTGAGTTTAAGCCATTGACATTTATTGATATTATGGATTTAATGTATTGTAGTGCCATTGTTCTAAAAAAAAATTTGTTTGCTCTGATATATTGGAAGTATTATTATAGTGATGTTCTTGTTTATAAGAGGTATTTTAGTACCTCTTTCAGGGCCGGCTTGGTGATGGTTGCCTCCTTTAACTGTTGTTTATCTAAGAAGGTTTTGATCCCTCCATCTAGCTTGAATGAATGTCTAGCAGGATATATTATCCTTGGTTGAAACCCTTTTTCATTCAGGGTTCGATAGATATCTTGCCACTCCCTTCTCGCTTTTAGAGTTTGAGTGGAGAAGTCTGCAGATAATCTTATGGGTTTTCCCTTGTATGTGACTTTTTGTTTCTCTCTTGAAGCCTTTAGGATCCTTTCCTTATCCTTACTTCTTCTCATTGTGACTGTGATGTGTCTTGGTGTCTTCAGATCTGGGTTGATTCTGTTTGGGACTCTCTGGGCCTCTTGAATCTTGATATCCTGTCTGTTATTCAGGTTCGGGAAGTTTTCTTCTATTATTTCCTCTAGAATATTTGCTTCCCCTTCCTCTCTTTCTTCCTCTGGCAGGCCAATTATACGAATGTTACTTCTTTTGAGATCATCCCATATGTCTCTATTGTTGTTTTCAGTGTCTCTCAATCTCTTTTTAAGCTCTTTCACCTCTTTCTTTGTTTTCTCTAACTCATCCTCTGTCTGACTAATTCTGTTTTCTGCTTCTGTTAGTCTGCTTTCCCTTGCCTCAGCTTCTTTCTTCATTACAGCTATTTAGCTTTCAGTTCTCTAATTGCCTCTAGATAATTAGTATTTTCCTTGGGGGTCTCAACCGTTGTTTCCCTAATACTGCCATTCCTTTCCTCCAATGTTGTTTTCATTTCTGTGATTAATAAGTTTATTATTGCTTGCATACTTTTCTTATCTATGGTTACTTCTGGCTGATTTGTAGTTTCTTCTGGGCTCTTGTCTTCATTCATTGGAGTAACAGTTTTATTTGTTTTTTGTTCTACCCATTTTTTTTGATTTATGTGTTTCTCTTTTTTTATGCGCTGTTATTCCTCAGTTGTTGTGTCTTTAGTACAAGTAACACTGTACTAAATACCTTTATGACAGTTGCAATCACCAACCTCCCGAATTACAGTAGCAAGTATAGTAAGTATTGAAGTAGTTTAATCGTTACCAGTTAGCTAAACAATTTCTTCAGTCCATGAAAAAATAGTAACCAAATCCCAGTGAAGAAAGAGAAAAGAAAGAGAGGGTAGCAAGTTTAGACAGTTATGCAAATCTACTATCCACGGTATATTCTAGGGGTAACAAGAGCGGAAAGAGAACTAGAGTAGAGATAGACACATAGAGAGTCCACTCTGAGTCAGATTTCTTCCCCACAATAATTCACAAATTCAGAAAGGCAAAGAAGAAGGAAGAAGTGTATGACAAGATTAAAAAAAAAAGAGAGAGAGAGAGGGACAAGAGAGAGAAAAGGGCGAAGATAAGAAAAAGAGTTGTAATTAAAGTGCAGTGCAAGGAAATTCCCAAATGTGTATCAGTGAATTCAAAAAAGCACCCTGTTTGGTGGTGTGGGGTATCCTGCTAGGAGCTGGTCCCCAGGGACTGCTTATGGGTGGCAGGGGGAAGGAGGTATGCTTGAAAATTAAAAGGAAGAAAAAATATTTTTTTTCCCCTACTCTAATTCTTAACCCAAATTAAGTTATAGTAACCTCCTTGGTGTCACCACTAGGACCCCTTATTGGCTCTCCTGCTAAAGGCAGAAAATCCTACCGTTTCCAGGAGATGTGGCTGTAGCGCAGCTGCTAGCAGCTTTTCAGTCCACCATCTTCCGGGGAAACCCCCCCCCTCCAGACTTTTTTAAAGGATTTCTTGAAAATGAAAACTAGCTCCAAGTCCTTTGATCCAATGAGAGTTATACTCAAGAAGTCTTCGGATCCGCCCTCAGGGTCACGGTGGTCCCTGGAGACTCCCAAGAGAAAGCCCCCGAGCTATAGTGCTCCCTCCCGGTCCTCTGACGGCTGCCCAGCAGCGCTCGGCAACCTGCAGAGGAGCCGCCTTCCCGGGTGGAGGACTGTGCCTGGCACACCCGCCTTGCCCGCCATTGCTTGGGAAGTCTGGAGCAGCCCGCCCGCTAGTCCATGCCACCTTTCCTCTAATTCTTAACCCAAATTAAATTATAGTCACTACCTTGGTGTCATCACTAGGACCCCTTATTGACTGGCCTGATAAAGGCAGAAAATCCTACCGTTTCCAGAAGATGTGATCAGAGCTTACGCTGCTAGCAGCTTTTCAGTCTGCCATCTTCCTGGAACCATCTCTCCGGTTTCATTATTCTTAATAGCTGCATAGTGCCAGGCTACCCCGAGGGTGCTTCTTCCCAGGCACATGCTCTCTGGATTGGAGAGAACTCGACAAGAGCCATCCTAGGCTGCTGCACTAGAAAGGGATCAGGAACTAGTGTTGCAAGCGAGAGACTCTGGGACTTGCGGAGTGGGAACACACAATACCCTGCTTCGTTTATTGATCTGCCTTTAAATATCTTCTGAGACAGAAGTGGTAGGGTGGAAAAAGGAAGTACATAGGATAAGGGGGTGGAGTGGAAAAAGGCCGTGAACCAGTGGGGATTAAAAGATGGATAACAGGATGAGACTAGGAGAGGGGGCGGAGTGGAAAAAGAGAGTGAATCAGTGGGGATTAAACCAATTTGGGTCTCAAATAAAGCAATGATTATTTAAATAGACCACAAGATCAAGGAATGAAGCAGACCTGGCATAATAAACAACATCTCTCCCTTTCTTTTCATCTAATGGCCATAGTATCAGTAATGCGGGGCACCTGTAAGGCAGGGAGACTGATAGGTGGCACACCTTTGGGGTACTACTGTGCTTCCTTGCTCAACCTCTCGGTAGAGAGAGAGAGTAACAGAATTGACACACTCCTCAGTTTCAAGCCCTGCCAAGCTCAACCACATCCTCACAATTTCTCAACATCTCCCTCTTACTTAATGGCCATATATAAATGGGTCAATGTCTGTTCTTCTTCTTCTAGCGTTTGCCCTTCTTCTGTAGCCAGTCAACAGCGTCAGGTAGAGCATGATGTAAAGTTTCGAGACCTCCTTTGAATCTGGAGAGGTGGCAGTCGTTGACTATGTGGGTCGCCAATTGACCAATAAGAACGCGTTTGGCAAAGGACAGCCCCTCAACATATCTGTCAGGGGAATAGCAGTGTAGGTGTGAACAGAAACCTATATCATGCAGGCGTTTTCAAAAGAACTGGCACAAGACATGAAGGGACAAGTAGGAGAGCATCAAGAACCAGTGTGATGCCAAGGGGAGGTCTGAAGGGGCTTTTCCTGCCACAATGGGCAGGGACTAGTAAGGGAAAGTGTTTTTCCTGTCTCTGGGGGGCATCTCTTGCCTCTGGGGCCATCTCTTGCCTTTGGGGGTGTTTCATGCCTCAAAGGCCATTTCCTGACTCTGGGGGCATCTCTTGCCTCTGGGGGAGTTTCATACCTCAAAGGGTGTTTCCTGACTCTGGGGACAGGGCCTGCAGGTGAGGGGACATGGCCTATGGAGTCCAAAGGCAACTGGCTGCAAAGTCCATGGACTACTGTGGTCAGTCTTTGAGAAACCCAGCAGCATAAAGGGAATCTGTTGTAAAGTTGTGTAAAGTGTCCAAGAGGTGTACCAGTAAGTCCAATAGAAGTGTCAGTTCAATGTCTACAATCAAGAGAAGAAATGCCAGGGCATGAAATGCTGCACGTCTATCTAGATGGGGAAGATCAGCAACCGGAATTCTGCTTTAGAGTCTGTGAATGAGTTTCTTCAGGTCGTGCCAGGTCACATCATTGCTTTCGGGGGTGCATTGTAGTCATGCAGTCTTGTGGGTGATGTCAGTGGACAGGGGTCCAAATGGATTTCCAGAGATTCTATATGAGCAGATGCTTTTTTATGTGAAGACTTGACAGCTGTGATTCACTTACTTGTGAAACAAAACTTGTAACAAGTATACTATAATTAATAACTCAATTATTATAATTGGTTTAAGTACCTTTATAATTTTGGAAGTCCTTTCTAGTATGATTTTAAGGTTGTTTAAACAGTTTAAGCTCAATAATATATGGAAAGGTAAACAGAAGAACCATGGTTAGAAGCCTCAACCATGAGAATCATTAGCATAACCTTTCTTTTTTTTTTTTTTCTTTTTTATTTAAGAAAGGATTAATTAACAAAACCATAGGGTAGGAGGGGTACAACCCCACACAATTCCCACCGCCCAATCTCCATATCCCACCCCCTCCCCCGATAGATTTCCCATTCTCTATCCCTCTGGGAGCATGGACCCAGGGTCATTGTGGGTTGCAGAAGGTAGAAGGTCTGGCTTCTGTAATTGCTTCCCCGCTGAACATGGGCATTGACTGGTCGGTCCATACTCCCAGTCTGCCTCTCTCTTTCCCTAGTAGGGTGGGTCTCTGGGGAAGCTGAGCTCCAGGACACATTGGTGGTGTCTTCAATCCAGGGAAGTCTGGCCGGCATCCTGATGACACCTGGAACCTGGTGACTGAAAAGAGAGTTAACATACAAAGCCAAACAAATTGTTGAGCAATCATGGACCCAAAGCTTGGAAAAGTGGAGAGTAAGTATTAGGGAGGTACTCACTGCAAACTCTAGTGTACTTCTGCTTTCTTACTTTGGTGCCATACTCCAAACTCAGTCAATTTCTGCTTTGCGTTTCTACTTCTTCTTTTTTTTTTTTTTACATGCATAACATTCCCCAGATTCCCATTTAACAATACAACCCCCACTATTTCATTCATCATTTTTCATGGACCTGTATTCTCCCCACCCACCCACCCACCCCAGAGTCTTTTACTTTGGTGTAATACTCCAATTCCATTTCAGGTTCGACTTGTGTTTTCTTTTCTAATCTTGTTTTTCAACTTCAGCCTGAGAGTGAGATCATCCCGTATTCATCCTTCTGTTTCTGACTTATTTCACTCAACATGATTTTTTCAAGGTCCATCCAAGATCGGCTGAAAACGGTGAAGTCACCATTTTTTACAGCTGAGTAGTATTCCATTGTGTATATATACCACAACTTGCTCAGCCACTCATCTGTTGTTGGACACCTGGGTTGCTTCCAGGTTTTGGCTATTACAAATTGTGCTGCCAAGAACATATGTGTACACAGATCTTTTTGGATGGCTGTTTTGGGTTCCTTAGGATATATCCCCAGGAGGGGAATTGCAGGGTCGTAGGGTAGGTCCATTTCTAGCCTTCTGAGAGTTCTCCAAACTGTTCTCCACAGAGGTTGGACCAATTGACATTCCCACCAGCAGTGCAGGAGGGTTCCTTTGACCCCACACCCTCTCCAGCATTTGCTGCTGTTACCTTTTCTGATGTGTGACATTCTCACAGGAGTGAAGTGATATCTCATTGTTGTCTTGATTTGCATTTCTCTGACAATCAGAGACTTGGAGCATTTTTTCATGTGTTTCTTGGCCTTTTGGATCTCTTCTGTGGTGAATATTCTGTCCAAGTCCTTCCCCCATTTTTGGATGGGGTTATTTGTTGTCTTGTTGTTGAGTCTGGCAAGCTCTTTATATATGTTGGTTATTAAACTCTTATCTGATGTATGGCATGTAAAGATCTTCTCCCATTCTGTGAGGGGTCTCTTGATTTGGGTAGTGGTTTCTTTTGCTGTGAAGAAGCTTTTTAATTTGATGTAGTCCCATAGGTTTATACTTGCCTTAGTCTTCCTTGTAATTGGATTCGTTTCATTGAAAATGTCTTTAAAATTTATGCGGAAAAAAGTTCTGCCAATATTTTCCTCTAAGTATCTGATAGTTTCTGGTCTAACATCCAAGTCCTTGATCCACTTGGAATTTGCTTTTGTATTTGGTGAAATACAGTGATTCAGTTTCATTCTTCTGCATGTTTCAACCCATTGTTTCCAACACCATTTGTTGAAGAGACTCTGCTTCCCCCATATAATAGTCTGGGCCCCTTTGTCAAAGATTAGATGTCCATAGGTGTGGGGCCTCATTTCTGGGCTCTCAATTCTATTCCACTGGTCAGTGTGTCTATTCATGTTCCAGTACCAAGCAGTTTTGATGACAATGGCCCTATAATACAGTTTGAGATCTGGCAGTGTGATGCCTCCGGTTCTGTTCTTTTTTCTCAAGATCGTTTTGGCAATTCTAGGTCTTTTCTGGTTCCAGATAAACATTTGTAGCATTTTTTCTATTCTCCTAAAAAATGTGCTTGGGATCTTGATGGGGATAGCATTAAATTTGTAGATGGCTCTGGGTAATATATTCATTTTGATGATGTTAATTCTTCCAACCCATGAACATGGAATATCTTTCCACTTCTTTGTGTCTTTTTCAATTTCTTTGAGTAGTGACTCATAATTTTCAGTATACAAGTCTTTCACTTCTTTGGTTAGGTTTACTCCTAGATATTTTATAGTTTTTGTTGCTATAGAAAAAGGAACTGATTTCTGGATTTCAATTTCTTCTAACTTAGTGTTTGCATAGAGGAATGCCACTGACTTTTGAATGTTAATTTTATAGCCTGACACATTACTGTATTGCCTGATGATTTCCAAAAGCTTCTTGCTGGATTCCTTAGGTTTTTCCATGTATACTATCATGTCATCTGCAAATAAGGAGAGTTTGACTTCTTCTCTTCCAATCTGTATGCCTTTAATTCCTTGCTCCTGCCTGATTGCTATGGCAAGAACTTCCAACACTATGTTGAATAGTAATGGTGATAGTGGGCAGCCCTGTCTAGTACCTGATCTGAGGGGAAATGCTTCCAGTTTTTCACCATTGAGTATGATGTAGGCTGTAGGTTTGCTATATATAGACTCCACTATCTTCAGGAATTTTCCATCTATTCCTATTTTTTGTAGTGTTTTGATCATAAAGGGATGTTGTATTTTGTCAAAGGCTTTCTCTGCATCTATTGATATGGCCATGTGGTTTTTGGTCTTACTTTTGTTGATGTGGTGGATCACATTGATTGACTTACGTATATTAAACCAACCTTGCATGCCTGGGATAAACCCCACTTGGTCATGATGAACAATTTTTTTGATATACTGCTGTATCCGGTTGGCTAGAATTTTGTTCAATATTTTTGCATCTATGTTCATCAGAGATATTGGTCTGTAGTTTTCTTTTTTGGTTGTGTCCCTGTATGCTTTTGGTATCAGGGTGATGTTGGCTTCATAGAAGCTGGCAGGGAGTATTCCAGTGTCTTCAATCTTCTGGAAGACTTTTAAAAGTAGAGGTATTAGTTCTTCTTTGAAAGTTTTGTAGAATTCATTTGTAAAACCATCTGGTCCAGGACTTTTATTTTTGGGAAGATTTTTGATAACTGTTTCAATTTCATTAGCTGTGATGGGCCTGTTCATGTTATCCACTTCCTCTTTACTTAGTTTTGGAAGTTGGTAGGTATCTAGGAAATCTTCCATTTCTTCCAGGTTCTCTAGCTTGGTGGCATATAGTTATTCATAGAAGCCTCGCATGATATGTTGAATTTCTGCAGTGTCTGTTGTGATTTCTCCTCTTTCATTTACTATCCGATTTATTTGGGTCTTCTCCCTTTTTTGTTTTGTGAGTCTGGCTAAAGGTTTGTCGATTTTGTTTACTCTTTCGAAGAACCAACATTTACTTTCATTGATCTTTTGTATGGTTTTCCTATTCTCAATGTTATTTATTTCTGCCCTAACTTTAGTAATTTCTGTCCTTCTGGTTGCTTTAGGATTCCTTTGTTGTTCTTCTTCTAGGTCTTTGAGATGTGCAATCAGGCTGTTTATTTGTGCCTTTTCTTGTTTCCTAATGTGTGCTTGTATAGCTATGAACTTCCCTCTTAGGACTGCTTTAGCTGTGTCCCAAATATTTTGATAGCTTGTGTCTTCATTTTCATTGAACTCTTGAAACATTTTGATTTCTTCCTTGATTTCCTCTTTGACCCAGAAGTTGTTAAGAAGTGTACTGTTGAGCTTCCACATTTTGGCTCTGTTACTAATCTTTTGTTGATTGTTAAATGTTAGTTTAATTCCACTGTGGTCTGAGAAGATGCTTGGGATGATTTCAGTGCTCTTGAATAGGTTGATGCTGTCTTTGTGGCCTAACGTATGGTCTATCCTTGAGAAAGATCCATGTGGATTTGAGTAAAATGTGTATTCCAGTTTCTTGGGATGAATGACTCTGAAAATGTCCAATAGTTCTAGTTTATCTATCTCTTCATTTAGCTCCCTTATGTCTTTACTGATTTTCTGCCTGGATGATCTGTCAAGTTGAGATAGTGGGGTGTTGAAGTCCCCTACTATGATTGTGTTACTGTTAATATATTGTTGTAGCTCTTTCAGTAGAAGTTTGATGTATTTAGATGGCTTCTCATTGGGTGCATAGATATTAATAATTGTTAAGTCCTCTTGATTGACTGATCCTCTGAGCATTAAGTAGTGTCCATTCCTATCTTTTTTAATCTTATCTATTTTAAAGTCTATCATGTCAGATATGAGAATAGCTGTTCCTGCCCTTTTTTGTGGGCCATTGGCTTGAATGATAGTTTTCCATCCTTTCACTTTAAGTCTGTGTTTGTCTTGTTGAGTTAGGTGAGTTTCCTGTAGACAACATATTGTTGGGTTGTGTTTTCTGATCCATCTTCCTACTCTGTGTCTTTTAATAGGTGAATTCAGGCCATTGACATTTATTGATATCGAAGATTGAAGATATTTTAACGCCATTCTTGTAGAGTTTTAGAGTGTTTTGATATATGTCTTATTTGTGGTGGTCTGACTGTTTATAGGAGACCTTTCAGAACTTCTTTCAGGGCAGGCTTGGTAATGGTTGCTTCCTTCAACTGTTGCTTGTCTGAGAAGGTTTTGATGCTTCCATCTAGTCTGAATGACAATCTAGCAGGATATAGTATTCTTGGCTGAAAGCCTTTCTCATTGAGCACTCGATAGATATCTTGCCATTCTCTTCTGGCCTGTAGTGTTTGTATGGAGAAGTCTGCTGCTAATCTTAGGGGTTTTCCTTTGTAGGTGACTCTTTGTTTTTCTCTTGCAGCCTTGAGGATCCTTTCTTTATCCTTATTCCTTTCCAATCTAAGTATGACATGTCTTGGTGTCTTTAGGTCTGGGTTAATTCTGTTTGGGACCCTCTGGGCTTCTTGAATCTTTATGTCTTTGGTGTTGTCTAGACTAGAGAAATTTTCAGCTATTATGGCCTGGAGAACGCTTTCTTCCTCCCCTTCTCTTTCTTCCTCTGGTAAGCCAATAATGCGTATATTGTTTCTTTTGAAGTCATCCCATAGGACTCTGTTGTTGTTTTCAGCATCTCTTAATCTCTTTTTGAGATCTCTTACTTCTTTTTTAGTTGTCTCTAATTCATCCTCAATCTTGCTAATTCTGTCTTCAGCCTCATAGATTCTATTCTCTCTGCCCTCTACTGCTTTCTGGAGTTCATCTATTTTGTTGCCCTGCTGTGATACTGTTTTAGCTTGTTCAGCTAGTTGCCTTCTTAGCTTAGCGATTTCAGCTTTCAGCTCTCTAATAACCATGAGATAATTAGAATTTTCTTCCATATTCTTATTTGTTGTTCCTGCATTTCTGATTACAATTTTTTCAAATTCTTTACTCACTCCTGTTATTATTTCCTTAGCTAATGTTTGGATGTTGAACTCGTTGTTTTGTGCTTCACCCTCTGGAGGACTTTTAGCTGGACTCTTGTCCTGGTTCGAGTCTCCAATATTTTTTCTTGTTGTTTTAACCATTTTAAATAAGTTAACAGTTTTTTCAATCCCTGAGTTGGAGTTCAGTGGTGTAAAAGCCTTTTTTTTTTCCCCTGTAGGCTATGGGAGCCTGAGGGCTTTTAAACTATCAATAGGCTTCTTAGCTTAATCACTGATTCCTGACCAAGAGATAAAGCAAGGTGTGGTTATGCAAAGAGACTTTCACAGCCCCTCAGCTATGCCACCGAGGTATAGGTCTTCTGAGTTTCCCGGTTAGATCTCTGTACCCTGGTGTCCCTCCCTGTTGCTGCTCCAGATTCTGAGGGTAGTAGCAATGGAGACTCAGAGTTGCACTTGGTGAGTCTCTGGGGAGTCCTTTCCTCCCTTCAGCTGTCCCCTTGTTGGTGGATCAGACTGAAGGTGGTGTCTCCACTGACAAACTGTCGAACTGTTAGCAGTCACTTAATCTCTCCTTAGGCCCCTCTCTCCTCTCTGTCACCAGCCACGCATGTTTGTACTCACGGGTGATTTACTGGGTTTCTGTGGTCATTCTAGTCCTGTCTTGTTTCGGTCCGGGTGGTCTCCTTTGGTATTCCTAGTTGATCCGGGAAAGGAGAGGACAGCATAACCTTTGTGCTATGCAGCCTGCCCATATTCATACTGTTTTCAAGATTAAACGTTTCACATTTATACCAAGATGTAAAAAAAAATCAAAAGAGAAAAAAAACCAGATTTTTCTGGACTGTTTCTGGACATGTCCAGAAATCATGGCTGCATCCAGCAGTTTTTTTCTTTTATAAAGTCAATTAAGTTTCCGAATACTCAGAGCAACAATTTGTTTGGCTTTGTATGTTGACTCTTTTCAGCCACCAGGTTCCAGATGCTAGCAGGATGCCGACCAGTCTTCCCTGGACAGACAACCCCACTAATGTGTTCTGTAGCTCCAATTCCCCAGAAACTCACTCCACTAGGAAAAGAGAGAGGCAGGCTGGGAGTATGGATCAACCATTCAACACCCATGTTTAGCAGGGAAGCAATTACAGAATCCAGACCTTCTACTTTCTGCATCCCACAATAACCTTGGGTCCATACTCGCAGTGGGTTAAAGAATATCAGGGCAGGGGATGGAAAAAGGATTTCCTGTGGTGGGAATTGTGTGCAGTTGTACCCCTCTTATCCTATGGTTTTGCCAATGTTTCCTTTTTATTAAAAAAAAAGGCAAATAAAAAATAATAATGAAATAATAATAGTGTAGAATTAGATTTCCTTACGTGAGATAAAACTTCAAGCCAGAGTCTTCTTTAAACTGACATCTTCTCTTTTACTTTAATTTTTTTTTTTTTTTAGATTTTATTTATTTGTTTTTATGAGACAGAAAGGGAGATGTCAATGGTTGAATGTGACCTTTGGGGTTTTGGCCATGAAAGTTTGCTGTGCTTTCTCAGCATTATCTCCACAACCTCAAGCCAAGATCTTAACAGCAAAATGATGAGGTATTTAAGGACAGTTCTTAGAGATCTAAGTGAGAATGATAAGAGAGTTGAGACACAGCTATGACCCAGACTTTCAAATCCTTCAAGTTTCAAGCTCCTTTTTATAATTACTTTTTTAAAAGATTGCCACCAAGATTATAACTAAGACCAAGTGCCAGCACTACAAATCCACTAGTGCTCCCAATAGCTATTTTTCCTCTTTTTTTTTTATTTGACAGGAAAGAGAGAAATTGAGAGGAGTGGGGTGACAAAGGGGAAGAGAGAAAGATAGACACCTGCAGGCCTGCTTCACCACTTGTGAAGTAGGAAGCAGTGGCTCAAACCTCAGTTTTCAAGTTTGGAAATATATATGCTCAACCAGGTGTGGCACCACCCAGCACAATTTTGCACATTGCTTTTGAGATGATTAAGCTGCCACTAAGCAAAAATCCAGGCATCCATGGAAGGAGCTCAGGGAAAAACAGAAAAATACAGATTGGCTTCTTTATATTTATTTAAGAAAGGAAACATTAACAAAATCATAGGAATGGGGGTACAACACCACACAATTCCCACCACCCAATCTCTGTATCCCATCCCCTCTCCAATAGCTTTCCCATTCTCTATCCGTCTGGAAGCGTGGACCCAGGGTCGTTGTGGGTTGCAGAAGGTGGGAAGTCTGGCTTCTGTAATTGCTTCCCCACTGAACACGGGCATTAACTGGTCGATCCATACTCCCAGCCTGCCTCTCTTTTTCCATATTAGGATGAGTCTCTGGGGAAGCAGAGATCCAGGATGCATTGGTGGGGTCTTCAGTCTAGGGAAGCCTGGCCAGCATCCTGATGGCATCTGGAACCTGGTGACTGAAAAGAGAGTTAACATACAAAGCCAAACAAATTGTTGAAGAATCATGGACCCAAAGGTTGGAATAGTGGAGATGAAGTGTTGGGGGGTACTCACTGCAAACTCTAGTGTACTACTGCTTTCAGGTATATATTTGCCCCAGTCTATGGACACCTGTGAACATATGCTCTATCTCCCGGAACCTGGTTTTTATCTAGGTTCCGGGACTTTGTTAGGAAGTGAACTACCTGGGATGGATCTAGAGATTACTATGAAAGGAAAGGTCTCACCTGAGTAATGAAGCTGAAGGGTTATCGTTCCACACTTGAAGTCTCTGGAACAGTCTAAAATGACGCATGCTGGGGTGGCACTCGTTGCGCTGATAAGGTTGCAACAGCAGATGTAATATTATTTGATAAGAATTGGGAGAAGCATATAGGAAAGTGGGGCCTTACCCTAGGGGTCCCAGGACTGGGGGAAGTTTAGACTCTGTAGTGGAAATGTGAGGTCCCTGCTGTCTTAGGGTTCAAGAAAACAATGGATAGTTACTGTTATCATCACATTATTTGGCAATTGGTTTAACTTTGAAAAGTCCCTTTGTTGGACATACAATCAATTTTCCCTTTCTCATATTAATTAAATAGTGACTTATATGACTACAATTTAATAGGTGTGTACATAAACTCCATTCCCATCACCAAAAGATTGTGTCCCATCTCACCCACCCACCCCCACCCCCCACCGGCCCAGGAGGCCGCATGTCTACCCTCCCCCTCACCACAGGATTTTTACTTTAGTGCCCTACTTTTAATTTAGTCAGATCCTGCTTTGAGTTTCCATTTCTGATATTCTTTCTCAACTTCTGTTGATGAGGGGGATCATCCCATACTCATCTTTATCTTTCTGACTTAACATAATTCTTTCTAGCTCTGACCAAGATGGGTCAGAGAAGTTGAGATCATTGTTCTTAGTAGCTGCATAGTTTCCATTGTGTATATATACCACAGCTTTCTCAGCCACTCATCTGTTGTTGGGCACCTGGGTTGCTTCCAGGTTTTAGCTATTATGAATTGCACTGCTATGAACATAGGAGTACACACATCTTTTTGGTTGGATGTTATGGAGTCCTTGGGGTATATCCCTAGGAGAGGAATTACTGGGTCATATGGAAGGTCCATGTCTAGCCTTGTGAGAGTTCTCTAGACAGCTCTCCACAGAGGCTGGACCAACTTACATTCCCACCAGATGTGCAAAAAGGTTCCTCTGTCCCCACAGCCTCTCCAGCATTTGTTGCTGCTGTCCTTTTTGATGTATGCCATTCTTACAGGAGTGAGATGATATCTCAATGTTGTCTTGATTTGCATTTCTCTGACAATCAGAGACCTGGAGCAGTTTTCAATACGTTTGTTAGCCTTTTGGATCTCCTCTGGAGTGAATGTTCTGTTCATATCCTCTCCCCATTTTTTGGATGGGGTCATTTGCTTTTTTGGTGCTAAGTCTGCTGAGCTCTTTATATATTTTGGTGATTAGTCTCTTGTCTGATGTATCGCATGTGAAGATCTTCTCCCATTCTGTGAGGGGTCTTTTTGTTTGTGTGATAGTTTCTTTGGCTGTGCAGAAGCTTTTCAATTTGATATAGTCCCATTTGTTTGTTTCTGCTTTAGTCTTCCTTGCAATTGGGTTTGTTTCATCAAACATGTCCTTGAGGTTTAGGTGGGAAAGTGTTTTGCCAATGTTTTCCTCTAAGTATTTGATTGTTTCTGGTCTAATATCCAGGTCTTTGATCCATTTGGAGTTGATTTTTGTTTCTGGTGAGATAAAGTGATTCAGTTTCATTCTTCTGCATGTTACAATCTAGTTTTCCCAGCGTCATTTATTGAAGAGAGCCTTCTTCTTCCATTTAATACTTTGGGCCCTCTTATCAAAGATTACATGTCCATAGGTGGGGGGGGGGTTAGTTCTGGTCTTTCAATTCTGTTCCACTAATCTGTGTGCCTATTTTTATTCCAGTCCATGCTGTTTTGATTATATTGGCTTTATAATAAAGTTTGAAGTCTGGGAGTGTGATGCCTCTATTTCTGTTTATTTTCCTCAAGATGGTTTTGGCAATTCTAGGTGTTTTCAGGTTCCAGATAAATGATTGTAGTTTTTGTTCTATTCCTTAAAGGAGTTTGGTGGGACTTTGATGGGTATCACATTAAATTTGTATATTGCTCTGGGGAGAATATTCATTTTGATGATATTTATTCTTCCGGTCCATGAGCATGGGATGTCTTTCCATTTCTTGGTATCAGTTTCTATTTCCTTGAAGAGTGACTCATAGTTTTCAGTATACAATTCTTTCACTTCTTTGGTCAGCTTTACTCCTAGGTATTGTATTGATTTTGCTGCAACAGTGAATGGGAGTGATTTCTGCATGTCTTCCTCTTCAGATTTAGTGTTTGCATAAAGAAATGCCACTGATTTTTGTACTTTGATTTTGTAGCCTGACACCTTGCTATATTGCCTAATAACTTCTAGTAGTTTTCTGCTGGATTCTTTAGGTTTTTCTATGTATGCTATCATATCATCTGCAAATAGTGAGAGCTTGACTTCTTCCCTTCCAATCTGTATTCCTTTGATTTCTTTCTCTTGCCTGATTGCTATGGCAAGAACTTCCAATACTATGTTGAAGAGTAATGGTGACAGTGGACAGCCCTGTCTAGTCCCTGATCTGAGGGGGAATGCTTTCAGTTTCTGTCCATTGAGTGTGATGTTGGCTGTAGGTTTGCTATATATGGATTCCACTATCTTGAGGAATTTCCCATCTATTACCTTTTTTTGTAGGGTTTAGAGCATTAATGGGTGTTGGATTTTGTCAAAGGCTTTCTCTGCATCTATTGAGATAATCATGTGGTTTTTGGCTTTGCTTTTATTGATGTGGTGAATGACATTGATTGACTTACATATGTTGAACCACCCTTGCATTCCTGGGATAAATCCCACTTGGTCGTGATGAACAATCTTTTTGATATGCTGCTGTATCCGGTTGGCCAAGGTCTTGTTTAATATTTTGCCATCTATGTTCATCAGAGATATTGGTCTGTAGTTTTTCTTTCTTGTTGTATTCCTACCTGCTTTTGGTATCAGGGTAATGTTGGCTTCATAGAAGGTTGAAGGGAGTGTTCCTGTTTCTTTGATCTTATGCAAGAGCTTTAGAAGTATGGGTACTGTTTCCTGAAGGTTTTGTAGAATTCGTTTATGAAGCCATCTGGTCCAGGACTTTTGTTGTTGGGGAGATTCTTAATAACGGTTTCAATTTCATTGTCTGTGATTGGTGCAGTTAGGTTTTGTAGTTCTTCTTGGTTCAGTTTTGGAAGGGCATATGATTATAGGAATTCTTCCATTTTTTCCAGATTTTCTAGCTTGGTGGCGTATAGTTCTTCACAGAAGTTTCGCATGATTTTCTGCATTTCTGTAGTGTTAGTTGTAATATCTTCTCTATCATTTACAATTCTATGAATTTGAGTCCTCTCCCTTTTTTTTTTTTTTTTTTTTTTTTTTTTTTTAGTGAGTCTGGCTAGGGGTTTGTCAATTTTGTTTGATCTTTCAAAGAACCAACATTTGGCTTCATTTATCTTCTGTATGGTTCTCTTATTTTTGATGTTGTTTATTTCTGCTCTAATTTTAGTTATTTCTGTCCTTCTGGTTGCTTTTTGGTTCCTTTGTTCCTCTAAGTCCTTGAGGTATGAAGTAAGGTCATTTATTTGAGCATTTTCTTGTTCTTTAATATGTGATTGTATAGCTATGAGTTTTTCTCAATACTGCTTTAGCTGTGTCCCAAAGATGTTGATAGTTTGTATCTTTATTTTAATTTGTTTCCAGGACCATTTGAATTTCTTGCCTGAGTGACACTCTGACCCAGTGGTTGTTAAGGAGTATCTTGTTTAGTTTCCAAATTCTGTGTCTTTTAATAATTTTCTGTTTGTTGTTAAATGTTAGTTTTACTCCACTGTGGTCTGAGAAGATATTTGGGATGATTTCAATGCTCTTGAATTTATTGATTGAATGTGTATTCCAGTTTTTTGGGGTGAAGAGCTCTGAAGTTGTTCAGGAGGTCTAGTCTGACCATCTCTTCATTTAATTCTTTTGTTTCTTTGTTGATTCTCTGCTTTGCTGATCTAAGTGTACGAGTGGGGTGTTAAAATCTCCCACTATTATTGTATTCTTATTGATGTATTTTTGAAGTTATTTCAGTAGGTGATTGATGTATTTAGGTGGTCCCTCATTGGGTGCATAGATGTTAATAATTGTTAAGTCTTCTTGGCTGACTGATGTTCTAATCATTATGTAATGGTCTTGTCTATCTTTTATTACTTTATTTAATTTAAAATCTATTGTGTCAGAGATTAGAATGGCTGTTCCAGCTTTTTTTTGTGGTCCATTAGCCTGTATGATAGTTTTCCATCCTTTCACTTTAAGTCTGTGTTTATCTTGTTGTGTCAGATGGGATTCTTGCAAGCAGCATATGGTTAGGTTATGTTTTCTGATCCATCCTCCCACTCTGTGCCTTTTCATGGGTGAGTTTAACCAATTGCCATTTATTGATATTATGGAATTAATGTATTGTAGTGCCATTGTTCAATGAATTTTTATTTGCTCTGATATATGGCAGTATTATAGTGAAGTTCTTGTTTATAAGAGATCTTTTAGAACCTCTTTCATGTCCGGTTTGGTGATGGTTGTCTCCTTTAAGTGTTATTGTCTAAGAAGGTTTTGATCCCTCCATCTAGTTTGAATGAAAATCTAGCAGGATATATTATCCTTGGTTGAAACCCTTTTTCATTCAGGGCTCAATAGATATCTTGTCATTCTCTTCTGGCTTTTATTTTAGAGTTTGAGTAGAAAAGTCTGCTGATAGTCTTATGGGCTTTCCCTTGTATGTGACTTTTTGTTTTTCTCTTGCAGCCTTTAGGATCCTTTCTTTATCCTTACTTCTTCTCATTGTGACTATGATGTGTCTTGGTGTCTTCAGGTCTGGGTTGATTCTGTTAGGGACTCTCTGGGCCTCTTGATTCTTGATATCCTTTCCGTTGTTCAGGTCTGGGAAGTTTTCTTCTATTATTTCCTCTAGAATGTTTCCTTCCCCTTCCTTTCTTTCTTCCTCTGGCAGGCCAATTTTGTGAATATTACTTCTTTTGAGATCATCCCATATGTCTCTGTTGTTGTTTTCAGTGTCTCTCAATCTTATTTTGAGCTCTTTCACCTCTTTCTTCATTTTCTCTAACTCATCCTCTGTCTGACTAATTCTGTTTTCTGCTTCTGTTAGTCTGCTTTCCCTTGCCTCAGCTTCTTTCTTCATTACAGCTATTTCAGCTTTCAGTTCTCTAATTGCCTCAAGATAATCAGTATTTTCCTTGGGGGTCTCAACTGTTGTTTCCCTAATACTGCCATTCCTTTCCTCCAATGTTGTTTTCATTTCTGTGATTAATAAGTTTATTATTGCTTGCATACTTTTCTTATCTATGGTTACTTCTGGCTGATTTGTAGTTTCTTCTGGGCTCTTGTCTTCATTCATTGAAGTAGCAGTTTTATTTGTTCTTTATTTACCCATTTTTTTTACTAATGTGTCTTATTTTTATGTTCTATTATTCCTCTGTTGTGTTTTGAGTACAAGGAACACTCTACTAAATATCTTTATGACAAATGTGATCACCAGCCTCAAAAAATACAATAGCAATTGATGCAAGGATTGAAGCAGTTTAACCACTACCAGTTAGCCAATGTCTCGTCAGTGGAAAAATAGCAACCAAGTCCAAGTGAAGAAGAAAGAGAAAGGAAAAAAGGGATAGTAAGAATAGACAATTATGCAAATTTACTATCCACTGTATATTCTAGGTGTAGCAAGAGGCGAAAGGGAAGTAGAGCACAGATACACACATTGAGAGTCCATTCTGAGTCATATTTCTTCCCCCAAATAATTCACAAATGAATATTAGTGAATTCAGAAAGCCATAGAAGGAGGAAGGAAGAAAGACAAGGGAAAAAAAGGAAGAAAAACAAGAGAGAGAAAAGAAAAAAAAAGATAAGAAAAAGAACTGTAATAAAGGAGCAATGAAAGGGAAGTTTTTTAATTAATTAATTATGTTTTTTTTAATTAGCTAGGAGGAGGAAGGAGGGGAGAGTGAAGAGAGGAAACAAGTAGTGAAACAATGGATAGATGCCCAGTCCCCTAGCAATTGAGAATACACTAAGAGTTAATTCTGCTCAACCTAAAGGGGGGAGGGGAAGAGATATCCCTTTATATAATATTAATAATAAAACAGAGCAGGGTAAAAAAAACCTGTCCCAGATTGCATCAAGCTGCCTGAGCAGAGGCAGCTGATTGTTAAGAAAGTAAAACAAACTAACAAAAACCAAAACAACAACAACAACAACAAAAACACCTCAGGGTAGTCTTTCCCTTTTGTAGATCTAATTGGCCACTTAGAAAGAAAGAGGGTCAAGGGTTTCAGAAAGGAATATACTTGGAATGGAACCCCTATTGGTCTAGGAATCTTGGTAAAGAAAGAAGCTCAGCAGGGAAGCCTGCTAGGAGTAGTTCTCTAGCACCCAGTGTCTCGTTTTGGGGGGGGTGGGTGGCAGAGGTGTGCTTCGGAAATAAAAAAAATTCCTTTTTTTCCTCTATATTCTAATCCAAACTGGGCTATATTCACCCCCTTGGTGTCACAGCTAGGACCCCGAATTCACTGTCAAAAAATCCTACCGTTTCCAGTAATTGTTGTCGGAACTCAGACCAGAAGCTACTTCTCAATCCTCCAGATTGGCTTCTTAAAAGTGAAGAAATTTAAGGGTGAATAGCACCAATCACCAAGCTTCATGAAAATATTAGTAATGCCATTTTGAGAGCTGTTAAAGGTATCCAATGTGGGGATTACCTAGAAAGTGAGGTATTGGGAAATTGTGCAGATGTGGTCGATCTTGACAGGGTCTACAAACCACCCTATTTCCATGCTAGTCTTATTATCTACATGCCAATCTTCTGCTTTGTCTTACATATGCCTAAAGGTCTCCTTCCTAAAGTCCCCACAGGGTATTGTTAATTCCTGCCAACTGAATCCTTGGCAACAGTTGCTAGGGAAGCCCCTACCATTTCCAGCCCCGCTTACTTATGGTATTATAAAAGCCACTTCCATTTCTGGTTTCTTTCTCTTCCAAGTCCCTATGTAGAGGAGGTCAGGCTGGAAGACCAGGACTCAGACATTGGCCATTGCCCTATGTCCATTGCTTTTTGGCTCCACGTGGCTTAACCCGCTGAACTCACGAGACTCTGGGGCTTCTGCATGAATAAAGATTTGTATTACTATGCCTTGAGCTTGGTTCCTGGATCATCTCTCCCGCAGGCAATGCTAGCTAGTGAGGAGAGAGAAAGAGAAAGACTGTCTAGTATTTCCTGGTCAGAACGATGAGAAGGAACCTACGATGGTACCACAGAAGTAGCAGCCATTGAAGAAAGGGGAGAACAATGAAAAGAAAGTGGTTAATGCTTCGGAAGAGATTAACCACTGGTGCCTTGAGAACGATGGGAGCTGGGGCCAGGTTGTTGCACACCTGGTTAAGTGTACACATTACCATGAACAAGGAACCAGGTTCAAGCCCCTGCCCCCCAACTGTAGGGAGAAAGCTTCAGGAGTGGTGAAACAGTACTGCAGGCATCTCTCTGTCTCTCTCTCTCTCCCTTTCTCCCCCTCCCTCTCAATTTCTCTCTGTTCTATCAAATAAAATAGTCTTTAAAAGAAACAAAAAGAAAAGTGTTAGGAAGAAAGTCTGACAGCATGAAAGCCATTTACAAGCTAAATGGCTGAAATAATGGTAGGAACATTTGCCTGGAGTAGCTTCAGAAGAGATAAATTTCTCAAATAAGTATAGAAATGAACCAAGAACTGGAAGACAGGCGTAGTTTCATTGAAGATGGAAGATATGCCCACAGATTTGTGTCCAATGCTGCTAATTAATGAAGATAACAGTGATGGAGAAACAGCCCAGAAGCATCTTTCCTGAGTAGGTGAGAATACATAGACTGAAGGAACAAATGAGGAGTCATCTTTTACTTACACACAGTTTACCCAGGCAGCTTAGCCTCCTGTACCTTAGTCTCTTCATCTGTGAAATACACGTGATAGTTGAATCTGTCACACAGAATTGTGAGGAGGATTAAATGACCTGTAATGCATGTGTGTGTGTGTGTTGGGGGCGGAATCTGTCAGTGTGAGTGGTGAAGTTGTCAAGAAGCAGACAAGAATCAGGGAAGTGGTCCAAAAGATATTTCACATGGTTAGTGTTCTTTGTTTGTCATGGACATGAACAAGGTTTGAGCCCAGCCCCCATCACACTGAGGGAAGCTTTGATATCTTTCTCTCTGTCTCTCTATCTGAAGAAAAAAAGAAGTCAGTCTGGAGTGTTGAAGCCTCAGTGATAAAAAAAAAAAATGTGAGGGAAGAGTAGGACAGTGGGTCAGAATTAAAATGGTCACAACTGAGGGTGTGTGACTCCAAATTGATGAATAGCTGAATTTTTGTCTAATTTTGATTTTGAGACAGAGAAGTAATGTTTTAGAATCTATAATGACAAGCAAAAGGAAATTTATTTAATTTATTTTTTTGGCACCAGGTTTATCACTGGGGCTCAGTATCTACACTATGAATGTGGTGGTCATTTTTTCCATTTTATTGGATAGGACAGAGAGAAATTGAGAGGGACAGGGTAGGTAGAAAGGAAGAGAGAAAGATCATCACCTGCAAATCTGCTTCACTGCCTGCGAAGTGTCCCCTTGCAGCTGAGGGTCTTGAACCCAGATCCTTGCTCAGGTCCTTGGATTTAGTACTATGTGTTCTTACCAGGGTGTGCCACTGTCCCCCCACCCTTTTATTTTTTATCAGGAGTATTACTGGGGCTTAGTGCCTGCATGACTGCACCACTCTCAGTGGTCATTCCATTCTTTCCTTTAAAAAGACAGGGAAAGGCAAAGAGTGATAGAGAGAGACAGAGAGAGACACTGAGAGACAGAGGAGAGACAAATACAGCACTGCTCCACTGCTTGTGGTGCTTCCCTGCTGCATGTGGCAGCTTGAGCCTCTGTCCTCAAACATGGTAACATGTATGTCAACATAAGGTCCCAAAGGATAACTTCTGAGTTATTCTGGGAAAATGGGAGAAATTAACTAAAGAAGACAGAGCACTTAACAAAGATGCAGGGAATTAGTGTGTCCTCTGAGAGCTGCCTATTTCTGTTGGAGCAAGAAAAAAGAAGAAAAAAGAGGAGGAGGATGGGAAGCAGGGGGAGGAAATTTTGACTGAATCAATACATAGGCCTTAACTGATACCAGACCAGGAGTATACCCTAAGGCTCAGTGCTGAGGTTTAGGAGGTTGGAGAGGGCTACACAAAACCATGCAGGGATAAAAGTCCAGGTGCTGGTGGAAGACAAAAGGGGCTTGGATCTTGAGTGCTGAGTTAAAGAGGTCTGTAAGGCCCTAGGGAACCAGTTCCAGATGGTTTCTTAGGGAGAAAACATTAGGAAGCAGCTTGCTATTTCCAGCCCAAAGCATCTAACAAAGGTATCCTGCAAATTTACCTAAGCAGCTTCGAGGTGAAACATGCAGATGATGGCTGCAATTACCAGGTAATGTGACCAAGGGGAATCAATAGCAAGTGGTATCAAAACTAACTAGAGATAGAGAGTTTCAAGTGAAGTGAGCAGTGGTGCAATTTAAAGTCAAGTTGCTATGCAAGTAAACTGTGCAACATTGTGATACTCAACCTCACTAATACATACTTGTCAGGTAACCAGACCTGTGCACAAAAGAACTTACAGAAGTCATTTTGAAGTCCAGGATATAGAGAAATCTTCTAATGAAGAGGATTTCCATCTTGACTGTGGTTAAAGCCCTTTATAGTCGTTAATTAAACAAATACTTGGCCAAGGTAGTCTTTGACCTTAAGATTGCATAATGGTTACAACTTTAATTCATTTTTTACAATTATTTCCCAAGATGAGAAGGATAGAGTTGTTCAACAGTAGTTTCTTTAGTAATTAGAGTATTAAAAAAAAAGTTGTCACTTTTCTAGTCAGCAGAAATAAAGTGTTAAGTCAAATATCCTCAGTAGTCACTTTCTAATTAGGTCTGACACAGCCAGCTACTGAGCAGTGGGGAGAGGTGCTGTTGGAGCTGTAGCCATGTGGGCTCTGTTCAGTCTCAGCTGTTGTCTGCTCTTTGACTGCTTCTCTTTAGAGCAACTCCACCCAAGATTGGGGTCATTCACAGTAGTGTATGGAAGAGAATGCTGATTGTTTTGAGTCTGCATCAAAAGGCCTGTTTGGAAACTAGATATCTCTAACATGTTATTTAATGGTTCTTGTCAGGATCCAGACAGTGAGGAAGGTGACTATTTTCAGGTGCCCCAATACTGGCTTTCCTTTCCTGCTTCAGAATCTGGGTGTAAGTGATTTTCTAGGTGGCAAGTATCATTTAAGATTTTGCTGCAGGTAAATGTTAAGAGATGAAGCCCCATCTAGAGGGAGAAAAAGTGTTTTGCAAAGGAACAACAGGATGGAGTCTGGTTATGTAGTCCACAAAGAAAGAAAAGTTTGGGTATGACTCAAAAGCTTGGACTGCAAGTGTGGCATCTCTACATATAATTATGACAACCTCAGGTTTTCTTCGTGATATGAAAAGGATCTAGGCTGGGACAGAAAGAGACAGTATAGAGCCAGGTGGTAATTTAGGTGGTAGAATGTACACATTACTAGTGTGAGGTTCTGCCTTCAAGCCTCCAATTCTTACCTTGAGGGGTGGGGAGCTTCATGAGCAGTGATGCAAGTCTCTCTCTCTCTCTCTCTGAAAATGGCTACCTGGAATGGCAGAGTTGTACAAGCACCCATCAATCATTCTATCGGTAAAACAAAAAAATAAAAAGATGTGACAGAAAAGGAAAAAAGAAAGAGAAAGTAGTATGTTCCATTTCAGCTTGCAAAATTATTTTTCAAGTCTATGGAACATATCACATATTAACAGATCTCATAATTTCTTCGGGATTGAATTAAGTCTCTCCTAGTACCGGTAGTGGCACTCACCCATTCTGAAACAAGAGTCTATTCTTCTCAACCCTTCAAGGGTTACAAATAAGAATAAATTTTTGGCTACTTCCAGAGTCAGGATTAAGTCTAAACCTTAACATGTACTCAGTAGAGGCTAAATGGGGAAAGCAATGGTGGTGGTGGTAGGAAATATAGAAGAAATTAAAGGAACAAGGAGGTGATACTGGGGACTTACAAATTATTTTTAGCATCAGATTTCCTCCATCTCTACCCCTAACAAACACACACACACACACACACACACACACACGTAATCTCACAAAGAAAACCTATACAAAAAGAGAGGCTCTGCCTTTTCATCTCTTCTCTACCCTAATACCCAACACCAACTTCACCTCCAAGTGGTCCCAGTCAGTCTTCTGAAGAAGTGGCAATTAGTTATCATCTATCTTTTCCTCTTGGTGAAGGAAATTTTAAAATTTTAAGCTTTAAAATTACATTTTTTGTTCAGACTTAAACAGAAAATAAAGTGTGATACTTTCTATAATATGGGTAAGCTTGAAGATATTGCACAAAATGCAACTGGCCAGTCACAGTAAGACAAATACTATTTGATTCTACATAATATGCTTAGGCGTCAACATAGAAACGGAATTTTGAACAGGGATTGCCAGGGGCTGAAGAGAGGAGGGAAGTTATTGTTTAATGGATTGAAAGCTTCAGTTTGGAAATGTGAAAGTTCTGGACGAATGGTGGTGGTGGTTTAGTACACCAGTGCGAGTGTACTAAATATTGCTGACATGCACACTTAAAAGTGGTTAAGATAAAAAAAAAAAGTAGTTAAGAAGGTAAATGTTATACTATGTGTTTTATCACAATAAACAAAATTTATGATAATGAAGACAATAGGGGAGTTATAGCTACAACATCGCTTGAGATTTTTCCCTAGGATGACATTCTCAGAATTGAAAGATGCCCAGCCTCCTGGTAAGCTCCCCAAATGCCTGGCTGAGGTGGCAGTGTGGGTGTTACAGCTGCTAACCGATGCCACGCTTTCCTCCCTTCTCTCCTGGACAGGAGGGGTTGAAGACATGTAAGAAGAGAGATCTTCTAAAGAGATGACTGCCATCTGGCATCTGAGCCACAGAAAGAACCTTGCTGGGGAAAAAATCACCTCATAACTCCAGTTTATTAATTTTCTCAAATCTAATGCTGATTTTGGAGGAGGCACAATAGAATTTACTGTAAGTTTCTACCGACAAATGAGCTCTCTGACTCTTAAGACTGGGTATAGTTTCCTCTCACCATCTTCACCACAATTCTTACTCTAACTCAAATGCTGGTACTTAAATCACAGAACCAGAACTCAGATTTTTAGAGGTTATTAATTGTTAGAAATAAGGAATTTTCCTTTTTTTTTTCCCATGAAAGTCCCTTAAACCTGATTACTTCAAATTCTGTCAAAAGCACTTTTTTTAAAAAAATGAGGCTCAATGTCAAGTTTGTTAGCTGCCATGTTTATGTGGACAGGTTTCACTTTATGATTTGTCAACTGGATAATATTGCAACATGATTTTATAGGCAGTAGGAGGTGTTCACATTATAGTAATACAACCATACGATTCAATAATCAGGAAAGAATTGAGGAAAGGGTATCAAGTTCTATGATAGAGTGTCTGGAGGCAGGTGGTTACTGGGGCCCATGCTTCCCACAGGTCTTCATTCTATAGGAAGGAAGGGTCACTTTACCAGTGAGCAATCCCTGGGAGTTCTCCCTGAAAAACACTCTTGGGCATCTGGTAGAATCCAAAAGATGTTTCAAATTTATACTATATTTCAAAGGTGTGTTATTAGGGCCTCCCATTATTATTATTATTTTTTGAGGTGGGAATTAAACATTTCTTTTTTTTTAATTTTTTAATTTTTTAAATTTTTTTTATTTAAGAAATGATTAATTAACAAAACCATAGGGTAGGAGGGGTACAACTCCACACAATTCCCACCACCCAATCTCCATAACCCACCCCCTCCCATGATAGCTTTCCCATTCTCTATCTCTCTGGGAGCATGGACCCAGGGTCATTGAGGGTTGCAGAAGGTGGAAGGTCTGGCTTCTGTAATTGCTTCCCCGCTGAACATGGGCGTTGACTGGTTGGTCCATACTCCCAGTCTGCCTCTCTCTTTCCCTAGTAAGGTGTGTCTCTGGGGAAGCTGAGCTCCAGGACACATTGGTGGGGTCTTCAATCCAGGGAAGCCTGGCCAGCATCCTGGTGGCATCTGGAACCTGGTGATTGAAAAGAGAGTTAACATACGAAGACAAACAAATTGTTGAGCAATCATGGACCCAAAGCTTGGAATAGTGGAGAGGAAGTGTTAGGGAGGTACTCACTGCAAACTCTAGTGTACTTCTGCTTTCAGGTATATATTTTGCAGTAGTTTATGGATACATGTGAACATAAGCTCTCACAGAAACTGGTGTATATCTAGGTTTTGGGACTTTGTTAGAAAGTGAACCACCTGAGATGAAATTAGAGTGTACTATAAAAGGAAAGGTCTCACCCGAGTAATGAAGCTGAAGGGTTGTCATTCCACACGTGAAGTCTCTGGACACAGTCTGAGGTGAAGCATGTTGAGGTGGCAATTGTTGCATTGGTTAGGTTGTGATTGGTGGATGCAATATTATTTGGTATGGATTGGGAGACGCATACGGGAAAGTGGGCCCTATGCAAGGGTTCCAGGACTGGGGGTAGTAGGGGCTCTATAGTGGAGATGTGAGGTTCCTGCTGTCTTAGGGTTCAAAAAGACAATCGATAGTTACTGTTATCATCACATTATTTGGTAACTGGGTTAACTTTGAAAAGTCCTTTTGTTATGGTTTGCTGTATAGTATCCAGTATCTTGTATATAGCTGTGCTATTGGATGCTTCTAATCTACTTGGTCTAGGCTTTTGAGAGAGTCCACATATCAAATACATAGCCTATATATTAAAAAGATTCAGTTCGTGTTTTGAAAAACTTTGAGACATACAATTGATTTTCCCCCTCTCATATTAATTAACTACTGATTTATATGTCTACATTTTGCTAGGAGTGTACATAAACACCATTCCCACCACCAAAAGACTGTGACCCATCCCTCCCACCCACTCCCACTCCCCACTGGCCTAGGAAGCTGCATGTCTACCCCTCACCACTGGGTTTTTACTTTGGTGCCCTACTTACAATTTGGTCAGGTCCTGCTTTTAGTTTCCCTTTCAGGTCTTCTTAGTCAACTTCTGTTGATGAGTGGGATCATCCCATACTCATCTTTATCTTTCTGACTTAGCTCACTTAACATAATTCCTTCTAGCTCTGTCCAAGATGGGTCAGAGAAGGTGGGTTCATTGTTCTTGATAGCTGCATAGTATTCCATTGTGTATATATACCACAGCTTTCTCAGCCACTCATGTGTTGTTGGGCATCTGGGTTGCTTCCAGGTTTTAGCTATTATGAATTGTGCTGCTATGAACATAGGAGTACACACCTCTTTTTGGTTGGGTGTTATGGAGTCCTTTGGGTATAACCCCAGGAGAGGAATTACTGGATCATATGTCTAGCCTTCTGAGAGTTTTCCAGACTGCTCTCCACAGAGGCTGTACCAATTTACATTCCCACCAGCAATGTAAAAGGGTTCCTCTGTCCCCACATCCTCTCCAGTATTTGTTGCTGCCTCCCATTAATTTTTAACTGGGGCCTCATACAGTCTGGTTCCTGAATTTTTTTTAACAACGTTCTCATAAGCAAGTAGTTGTTTTCAATTAAGGCACTTGTTTTCTTACCCCACCTTTGCATCAGTGGGTGCCAAGAGCTCAAAACTTCGTAATGTTCAAGTTCTTACAAGGAAAAGCACATGAATCATGCACAACATGTTAGGAAGCAAAATCTTTGTGTTCCATTTACTCAGCATCAATGGATAAGTAGTATCATTTCATAACAAGAGGGGAAAAAATCCCCCCAAAAGCAGTTTTTGGAAGAAAACTTCTGATGCCATACCCAATCCCTGTCTTTCTACCCAGGCTTTTGATTTCGCTTCCTTAACTAAAAGCCATATCCTGACTCTACCTTATTCCTACTTACTAGCTCATGAACTCTATCTACAAGTTTTCACCTTCTTTTGGATCCAAAGCACTTTATGACAAGCTAGGTAGAAACTGAAAGATCAGGGCAGGGGTAGATAGCATAATGGTTATGCAAACAGACTGTCATGCCTGAGGCTTCAAAGTCCCTGGTTCAATCCCCTGCACCACTGTAAACCAGAGGTTTCCTTCCAGAGAAAGGAAGAAAGAAAGAAAGAAAGAAAGAAAGAAAGAAAGAAAGAAAGAAAGAAAGAAGCTGAAAGATCCAGGAATAAGGCAGATTTATGATGTCTTAGACAATATTCTTCAGAAAACTGCTTGAGGACAAAAGCACTATTCAATGGTTTCATTAGGTGAAATGTATTCAGGAAAGCACCAAAGGGACAAGTGAGATGGGGCAGAGAGGATAGAGAATTGTGTCAGAATGCATTACTCTCTAGCTTTTATGACGATCTCATGGGACAATACAAATAAATGTGTCTTGGGGTAATTGAAACAGATGGGAAGTAGGGGGATGAAATTGTCTTTTGGTTCTTGTGACCCATTCACTATGATTTTACACTTAGATTGAGCAGCTTACAGCATCACCTGAAAAGGAGATTCTGGGAATGGGCACTGATGGGGCACTGGTTCCATTGGGATGTGTGCATGAATGGTCAAATGGACAAAGCCCAGGAGTAAGGTGAGGACAGGTAAAAAGTGACACAGAAACGGCAATTCCAAGAGAAGTTACAGGTATAAAACTGCCACGAGAGTTAGAAGAGGGGGAGTTGGCTACTACATCTGTCTGAAATGAGAACGATAGTCTCAAAAAGCTAAAGAAGAGGATTATATGTACTTTACACCAGACAATATGTTTCCCAAGAGACTCAAATTGTCCCAAAGCAGGGACAGTATTTTGGCAGATTGTCCTCTTTATTAAACTAAACATTTAAATAATTTTATTGTCAGTATTCATTTGTTTTGTGAAAACCTTTCTTTATAATAAAATTCACCTCAGCTAGGAGGAAATAATCAAGAATTTCAAATGAGGAAATGTGCACATAGTATTGGGTCATCAGGATGCAGGTGACCCAGGGGCTGAAGGTCATGACCAGAGTGAGGTAGAGCTGGAGAACAAAAGAAAACTCAGAGAGGCAAGTACTATGCTGAGTTGACAAGGAGAGGAAAGAGCTAGCAGGAGAAAGATTCAGGGACAGACAATCAAAGGAGAAAAAAGGACTCTGAAAAGAGACAATGCTACAAATCCTCTTCTGGCAAAGATACTGAAACATTTTCTTCAAAGATGACTTTAGGGAATATTCAAGTAGAGTGATTGTTCTATCCAGATAAATGACTTTCTTTTGCCTTGTAGCTGTTCTCTTCAGATCCCAAGATGCCCATAAAAAGGTTCCTGGTTCCTTTTGTTCTCCACCCCAGACAGAGACTGCAGTGAGGATGTGAGCTGCAAGTAAACTCAATGGACAGGCGATTTGGGTGCTTCTCTAAGGAACCCCAGGCCTCAATCTATAGCCAAGTTTGTTCCAGGAGCAGAGAAAAGGAAGCCCATCCTTATCAGTTGTGTGCACTACTCAGTGGTGATTGAGACCACAGGGTTCTTGGGAGCCAGACACTTCTAAGTTCAGGACAGTGAAAGACACAAATACCTAGAGATGTGCCTGTGCACAGTTGTTAAAAGGTGGAACTTGTTATTCTGATCCATATACTACCTTTGTAGATTCTCCTTAGTTAACAAGAACCTTCCTGGTTTTAGCATCAAACATTTCACATCCTGGGAAATCCCTAGAATCTGAGAAATCCCTACAGTTGTTTATCCCATTTCCTCTCTGTTACATAAGCTTTCTTAACAGAGAGGCAGAGTCAAAGTGAACATGACCACAGAACTGAAACTTCTTCAGTGCTGTCAAACCAGGGATTGGACCTGGGTCACGCACATAGCAAAGTAGTCACATTATCAAGGTGAGCTCTCTTGCCAGCCCAGATGGTCTTTTTCTAAAAATTTCAGAAAATTTTCCTTTCCTAAACAACTTCTCAAGTCCAAGGAGATAACATGAGGAGAGTTGTCTAATTTATTTCATGAAAGCTCCCTAAATTATATTCTTTTTGTATTCTTTTCATAGTATATAGGTATGATAACTTGTCACTTCTGCAAAGTGATTTCACTCTGATTTTGAGGGTGTGACCAGCAATGACGTATATGTGACTATGTAGTAGAGACAGACTGTGAAATCCCTTCAACTCTAGGATTTTGCCCTTCTAGGGAAATCAAAGTCCACAGAATAAGGCATCTGTATGTCAGGCATTACAGACTTTTGCTTGTAGGAATGGGCAGGGTGGCCAACTTTTTTCTGATTATTCAAGGTAAGTAGATATTTGCAAATATTACATGAAATCTCCTTGAAATAGAATGAACAACTGATAATTAATAATATTTCATTATTAATTTTTGTATGAGGAAACTAGTATACCCTTCTGTCTTTTGTATGATATTCAATTTGCTTCTCTCCTTGTTTCTATATAGTGTTGGAAATGAATCCAGGACTTCACACATTGAAGTCTTCCCTCTGTCACTGACCCACCACAATGTAGCCCTACTGTGTGGGGAGAAAAGCAAAATATATTTATTGGTCACATATAACCCACATGATTTACATTTTCATCTCCTGTATTAAACTTCATGAGCAGTAATTATTTATTTTCCCTCCCCAGCACCTAAACTGTGCCACTGACAACTTACATTTAAAAATCCTGTCCACAAATATCACGGTTCTTAAAAAATGGTCACCATGGGTCTGAGGAGACAGCACAATGGTTATGCAAAAGATATTCATGCCTGAGGCTCTGAGGTCCCAGGTTTAATCCCCAGCACCACAACAAACGACATCTGAGTAGTGCTCTAGTCTCTCTCTCGCTCATGTCTCTCATTAAAAGACTAAATAAATAAAACATTAAAAAAATTAAATAAAAAGGAAATGGTCACCATGGTGGCCCTGGGAAATAAGGCTGCAGATCTCTATATGCTTTGAGTTCCTCCCTGTGTTATCTTTCCCCAGAGTGACCTTGAACACATCTGTAGCCTCAGAGAACAGCTGGTCTTTCATCTTTTTTTTTTTTTTCCAATTGCTATCAAAGTCTGAGCAAATGAATACAGTTATACTAGGTTGGTCGTAACATTACCAGTCATTTTCCATATACATGCACACAAATACACACACAGAGACACATACACAGGCATGCTGTAGAGCTGAGGAAGTTCACCTGCTGAGGATAAAGCCACCCTCTTCCGACATATAAAATAGGGTTATACTTCCAGGGTAAGAAGCCAGAGAGATATTTCAAAGGCATGCATAAACTCCCCCTAGTTTATAGAGAAATTATTTGAAGATGTAGTTATTAATGCAGTATGTAAGAGGCACTATTACTAGGGCATTTAATAATTCTAGCTTAAGAGGAACAAGGAACAAAGGGAAAACTTTACACTTAAATATAAACACAGGAATTTCTGTTGAAATGGTCTCTAGTTTGTAATGATGTTATTTTATTTATTTATTTATTTATTTTTTAGTGAAGATGTTATTTCCTCTATCAAAATTATCATCAACACCATCCCAGTTTGGGATTGCTCACTTAGTAGATTAATGTGATAACCTATACATCTGTAGGTGCTTTGTAAAAATAATAATTAAAAACCCATTTCAGAGATCACATTATAATAGAAAACTAGTCCATTATGCTGTATTATCTGGGATTTGTGTCACATGACAGTTATAGCTTAAATTTAATGAGTTAGTCAAATTAGATCTGAAAAGCAGAGATTATTAGTTCATTGTGCTTGTTAACCCATGCCAATATCTGCACATCTTTGTCCATAAAAAGTTAAAACCTTCTACAAATAATATCTTCTTGGTCTAAAAAAATGATGCTTTATGTGGCTAGCTGTTATCAGAGAGAGTCCTTCTTTCTATATCTAGGGAATGAGATACAGAGATTTTCCTCCAGTGACAAAACCCAGCAAGTACATATAGCACATATAACCTCAGAATCAGCTGGAACTGCATTGTCCACTTGGCCCAGAAGTGATGTCCAAAGGAAAGAGTATCTCTATCCAAGGAAGGTCTAGGGCTTCTTCTTCTTCTTTTTTTTTTTTAACTTTATATGTATATTTATTTACTTTCCTTTTTGTTGTCCTTGTTGTTTTGTTGTTGTAGTTATTATTGTTATTGATGTTGTCATTGTTAGGACAGAGAGAAATGGAAAGAGTAGGGGAAGATAGAGGAAGAGATAGATACCTGCCTACCAGCTTCACCACCTGTGAAGTGACCCCCTTGCAGGTGGGGAGGCAAGACTCGACAGGATCCTTATGCTGGTCCTTGCGCTTTGCACCATGCCTGTGCTTAACCCTCTGTGCTACCACCCGACTCCTGGTCTAGGTCTTCTTTTAAGGTCTTTCAATTAATTAAATAAGTTCCACCTGGGGTAATTTTCCAATCTTACCATCAATTAATTAAGTAGCTAGTTACATCTGTTAATGTAGTTAACAGAGGAACCAACATCAGTGTTTGGTTGAAGATCTTTGAAAGGTAATACATATGCTACAAGATGCCTGTTGCTTCACTTCTCTAATTATGAGGCATTATTTCTTATAGTCTTAACATTTTCACATACAAGAAAGTGAATTATGTTGAGTGAAACTTTTGCCTTGTCAAGTTGACACAGTTCAAAATTACTGTAGCAGTGCAGTTAGAAAATATGAACACCCAAAATAAAAGAGGACATAGAGTAAAACAATGGGTCTTCAAATGAATAGAGTTTGGAATAAATTGTGTGTGTGTGTGTGTGTGTGTGTGTGTGTGTGTGTGTGTGTGTATACATAGACACATGACCTAGTTCCCTCTAGTTACTAAAAAATGGGGGTTACAGTTGCTGTATTGCATCAAAGTAAAAGATTCTGAGGTGGGGGGTGGGTTCAGGTCCTGGAACACTATTGCATAGAACCTAGTGGGGGGTGTATTGTTATGTGGAAGTGTTATGAATGTAAAAACTACTGTATTTTACTGTTGACTTAAACCACTAATCCACCAATAGAGAAATTAAAAAAAAAGAAGTGGGGATAACTTCCATCTTCATTTGAAGTGAAGAATGGAACTACCATTATATTGGTTATTCTCAGAAGACAATGATAGTCATGGAAATCCTGACTGGAATTCTTGCCTGTGGAATGCAGATGGATGTCATCTTACATAACAATAACCATAAGACACATGACAAAACATATTGAAAATGTCAACAATGGTTCTACTAGGTCTGATCTGACCTATCAAGCATGACTTTTTCTCAGAAAACTGCATCTCTTTCTAGCTGAAGGACATTTGTCTTGATCTTTTTTTCTGTTGGGCAAGAGAAGGAATGTATTTCTTCTACTATAGTCCCCTGCTGTTGCTATGATTGTCATTGAAACTCATCCAACACTGGGACACTGGTATTCAAATTCAAATAACACTGAATTTCAAGTGCTTTATAGCACACCTGCTCATCTTACATGGTTAAAAGGAAATTACATCACTGCACTTCTTATGATTATTCAACCTATTAGGTCATAGAAGTCAACAAAATAAAAGAGGAGAGACATTGAGGAACAAACCATAGTTCTCCTGACTTCAACTAATTGTTTTTGGGCACACATTGAGTATTCTTGGTGAGAAAGCTTGCTGGGCATTATTGTTCTGCCTGAATTCAAGGATTTGGAGCCCACCTTACTGTAGTTGGCACTTTATCTAGATGAGGCAATATTTCAAGAAGTCACATGAAGGCCTAACCACTTATTGAATGCTGCTATGTGCAGCCTCACCAGAACAATGATGAGTTTAGTCATATCCAATCATTTTTAAAAATATGTCTTTAAAGAAGCTGGAAATTCTGTGCAAGATACACAGACAATACTCAAAGCCTGGAGACAGTGGCACAGATTCAATAGAGACTGCAAGTCTTAAAATATTATCTTTTGTAATCTTCTAATGGAAAAGACAGATCAGCAGATGTAGGATCAATAGTATGGATCAAAAGAAGCATAAAGGAAAACAAGCAAAGCCCCAGAGGTTCCATACAAGACCTTACCATGATTTATGTTATTTAATGCTATTTATAAATAATTGTTTATTTACAAATAAAAATGTATTTACAAATTTATTTACAAATAAAAATCTTATATATTAGTAAGTCCAGTTGCTTCTGGTCTCCCTGGTCTAAGATTGTAGGTGATTTAATATTTCTAAAAAATTTATTAGAGATGTATTAATAACTTAAGCCCAGTGTTGAAACAATTAATTTACTAATTTGAAAACTTAAGTGCTTAAAAGAACATGTACTTAGAACTGAAGTCTATGCACTAAAAAGCTCAAGACACTAAATCTATTTTCCCCTCTCATACTGATTAAATAGTGATTTATAAGACTACAGTTAATAGGAATATATATTAACACCATTCCCACCACCAAAGGCCTGTGTCCCTACCCCTATCCCCTACAGTGGTCGCTCCCCCTCCCACCCCCACCCAAGAGTTTTTTACTTTGGTGAAATACTCCAAACTAAGTCAAATTCTACTTTGGAAAAGACAAGATATACAGCTATCAATTTTGTGTAAGAAAAAAGTCAAAATACTTTTCCAAGAAAATGCTAATATCTCTTGTGATAAGTCCTACAATCTTTGGATTATAGAAGTAGAATTTCCTTACTGGAAGTCAATTCATAGAACATGTGACAATAGGCTACAGACTCTGTTCCAATAGGACCTAACAAAATCCACGTAGAGACCCTGGAATTTTTCACTGGCACTTAAAAACAGAACTAAAGAGTGGAGCTTGATTCGTGGAACTGGAATACCACAACATTGGGTCAAACTTACAAGGACAACTATAACCTTATATATCTATGACCTAGTTTATCTATATGTCTATCTATATGTCTATCTATATGTCTACCTATAATCTATCAGTGTATGTGTCTATCATCTATGCATCTACCATTTATTTATTTAATCTATCTCCTTAGAATGTCTCTTTAGAACTGATATAAAGCTTTCTGCCTTGGTTCTAACTTCATTCTGAGGTCAAAAAACATTGCTGAGCGTTGGTAAAGAACATCATTAATAACATGATTTAGCTCCAATAATAGAGATGGAAATAGTTGAAAATACTGGAGATGAAGGCCTGCATCCTAAGCTGGCAGTATATCTATAGGTTTTATAGATGTCTTCACAAAACAGTTTGGAGAAAATGTCACGATTCTTATTTGGCAGCTTGTACAGTGGCAAGGATAATGTTTTTGTTTCCCCAGATATACCCTAAAATTAAAAAAACAAAACAAAACCAGAAACAGAAATATGTATGAAATCTCTGACTGCTAAGTCTTATTCTAATGGTGATTGGCAAACATTTGATCCTAGTAGATGCCTGTGCAAAATGGTAAACGATTAATTTCACTCAGAGAAATCAGATAATATTCTAGAATGCCCAGTAAGGAAATGTTCTATTTATGCATGCTGTTCTTCTTATTATGGAAAAAAATATCCACAGAACAGCTCAGAGTGTTACAACTATGAATGTTACAGCTCTTGAGTATTAACAGCTCTTGAGTGTTACAGCTCCAAGTGTTTCAGCAGATCTAAAGGACAAGTATGAGGCCTTTACCACGTGGAGGGCCAGGAGATACTCTTATTACACTGGCATGTCCAGAGGACTCCTGACATGCTAGACCCCCTGCCTGATTTGGAAAACCACTCATATACCCTTTAAGCTGGGAGCAGGAGTGGAGTGCATTTCATTGGTTACAAGGTGGTACATTAGATTGGTTACAAGGTGGTACATTTGATTGGTTACAAGGGGCACCAATCAGGTGTGTTCAAGGGTAGTGTGAGAACAGATTCGTCACATTGTGAGTCATCATATAAGACACAGCATGAGGTGGATTGATTACTTCTACACCCAATCTGGGCTGTCAAGATGCAAGTGAATACAAAATGATGCATTCAATTTGGTTGGATACATTGTGCGAAACCAAATGATTTAATCCGATTATTTACATTTTTAGTACAGTAGGTTTGTTGAATTGCAGGAACAGCAGACACACTTGTCTGTTTATTGTGCAATTGGGGAACATTTTATTTCATTCTTAGTCTTATTTGACTTGAAATTGTTTAATGGCTATTATTTCTAGTAGCCTAAGGATTATGTATTTTCCACATTGAATGTGGGTTCTTATCACAGGCCAAACTTGTAGAAGTATTATTGCTTTGGTTCTCAGAAATAATTGAGAGTAGATTGTTTTTTATTTTTGTTTTAATTTCTTGGGGCACTAATGGTTTATAGTTGACAATACAATACAACAACATTTCCCAGTTTTCCACATAGCAATATAATCCCCATTAGGTCCTCTGCCATCATGTTCCAGGATCTGAACCCTCCCTTGAACCCACCAGAGTCTTTTAGTTTGGTGCAAAACATCAACTCAAGTCCAAGTTCTGCTTAGTGTTTTCCCTTCTGATTTTGTTTTTCAACTTCTACCTAGAAGTGGGCTCATTCCACATTCATCCTTCTGTTTCTGATTTATTTCACTTAACATAATTCCTTCAAGTTCCATCCAAGATAGGTTGAAAATGGTGAAATCACCATTTTTAATAGATGAGTAGTATTCCATTGTGTATATAGACCACAACTTGCTCAGCCACTCATCTGTTGTTGGACATCTGGGTTGCTTCCAGGTTTTGGCTATTACTAATTGTGCTATTAACAGAGGTATACACAAATCTTTTTGGACGGGTATATTTGCTTCCTTAGGATATATCCTCTTTGAAAGGAATTGCAAGGTTATAGGGTAGTTCCATTTCTAGCCTTCTGAGAGTTCTCCAGACTGCTCTCCACAGGAGTTGGACCAATTACATTCCCACCATCAGTGTTGAAGGGTTCCTTTATCCCCACAACCTCTCCAGCATTTGTTGTTGCTATTGTTGTCCTTATTTGCATTTCCCTGAAAATCAATGACTTGGAGCATTTTTTCATATGTTTGTTGGATTTCCTTTTTGGATTTCTGATATGATGACTATTCTGTTCATATCCTCTCCCCATTTTTGGATGGAGTCATTTGTTTTCTTGTTGCTGAGTTCGGTGAGGAGACTGGATTCTAATAACAGTATACAAATTTTCAAACTTCTAATTGCAAATATTTAAGCCTAAAATATTATTTCTTGGCTCTCTGTAAATAGGATGTAACTTAAGTTCCATGATTTGAGAAGGTCTATAAAAATAAAGTCATGGTCAGTTATGAATTATTCCTGTAAAGTCATGGGCACCTTAGAATATATCTAAAATAGACTTTCTAGCTTCTTCCAATATGAAGACCCCAAATCTCATCTGCTGTATTCTTACCTTTAGGTTCCTGATTATTAAACAATTTTTCCTGCTTTATATGCTAATGTATTCAGCCACCAAGTTGTAAATGCTACCATGATGCCTACCTGACTTCCCTGGGAAGATGACCTTACCAATGTATCCTGGAACCCCAAGACCCAAGAGCAGTACCCCATTAGGGAAAAATGGGAACAGGCTAGGGCTATGGATCAACCAATCAATGCACATGTCCGGTAGAGAAGCAATTATAGAATACAGACTTCCCACTTTCTGCACTCCATAAAAATCTTTGGTCTATCCATATTCCCACCCTGTCTCTCTTTTTCTCTAGTGGGGCAAGGATCTGGGGATGTGGGGTTGCAAGACACATGCTGGGGTCCTCTGCCCAAGGAAGTTGGGTTGGCATCATGATATCATCTGGGTGGCTGAAAAGAGTTAAGATGAAATGCAGAGGGGGTCAGGCGGTAGCACAGCAGGTTAAGCGCATGTGGCACAAAGTGCAAGGACCGGATAAGGATCCCGGTTCTAGCCCCCTGCTCCCCATCTGCAGGGGAGTTGCTTCACAGGTGGTGAAGCAGGTCTGTAGGTATCTATCTTTCTCTCCCCCTCTTTATTTTCCCCTCCTCTCTCCATTTCTCTCTGTCCTATACAACAATGATGACAATAATAATAACTACAACAATAAAACAACTAGGGCAACAAAAGGGAATAAATAAATAAATAAATATTTTTTAAAAAGATGTAATGCAGAGCAAATTGTTGACTAATCATGAACCTAAAATCATGAAGATTTCGGGTCTCCATTTTGGAAAAAGCTAGTAGGTATATTTTAGGTATATTCCAGAGGGCCCACGGCTTTACTAGTTTTTAGCTTTGCCTGCCTATATTCAGCAGAGAAACAATTACAGAAGCCAGACCTTCAACATTCTGCACCCCACAATGATCCTGGGTCCTATTCTTTACCCAGAGGTAAAGAATAGGGAAGCTATCAAGGGAGAGGGTTGGATATAGAGCTCTGGGGGAGAGGGGTGGGCATTGTGTGGAAAAGTACCCTCTTATCCTATAGTATTGTTAATACTTCATTTTATAAATAAAAATAAATAAAAAATAAATCTTGGGTCCATACTCACAGAGTGATTCCATTGCAGGGGAGAGTATACGGAACTCTGGTGGTGAGATTTACATGGAATTGTACCCCTCTTATTCTGCAATCTTGATCATTATTAAATCACTAATAAAAAAATAGAAAAATCTCTTGTTTACATAACAGTTTTTTAGTTGGACCTGCATCTTCTAAAAACTTCTTACTGTGGTGGTTTCCTTTGGGAGATAGGAGGGTGGAGATACAGAACTTTGATGGTATGTGTGGTATAAAACTATACATTGTAATCTTAAAATCTTGTAACATACTATTAACACCAAATATATTTTTAAAATCCGCCCCCCTCCAGTTACCACTGGGGCTTGTTGCCTGCCTGCACTATGACTCCACTACTCCTGGCAGCCATTTTTCCTTCCTTTTTAAAATGAAATAAATAAAGGGAATTTGAGAGGGAGAGATAAAGAGACACCTATAGCATTGTTTCAACACTCATGAAGCTGCCTCTCTGAAGGTGAGGACCCAGGACTTGAACTCAGATCGAAGCACATAGCAATATGTGTACTCTACAAGGTGCACCAACACTTGGCCCCAATACTTCATCTCTATATAAATATCAAGTTCCTAAATGAAGCTTTCTACCCTATGAACTGTCCTGAAAGAAGCATTTGGTTTCCATCTACGTTGATTTTTATAGTGAAATAAACTAGTGTCAACCATGCTAAACCTCATGAACAACATTACATATCTCTGTCTTCTAGCAATAACTAGGTAGTGTAGTATATGACATCTGAGTGTGGTGGTGAACAGATGAATTCTGTTGAAGTAATCACTGAGCTAAAGTCAGCCCTACACAGTGGAGTACTACTCAGCTATTGAGAATGATGAATTTACCTTCTTCACCTCATTTTGGATGGAGCTTAAAGGTATCATGTTAAGTGAGACAGAACAGAAAGAAAGGGATTAATATGGGATGATATCACTCATAGACAAATTAGAACAGAAGGGGAAACACAAATCAGAACTTGGACTGGATTTGGTGTATTGCACCAAAGTAAAGGACTCTGGGTGGGAGTGGTGGTGAAGAGAGATGGGGCTTTCAGGTCCTGGTGCATGATGATAGAAGAAGACCTAAGTTGAGGGTGAGAGTGTTTTGCAGAAAACTGAGAAATTTTATACATGTATCAACAACTTTATTTATTGCAAACTATTAATTACCCCAATAAAGAAAAGGGGAAAAAAAGTATATGAGATCCATTTGAGTCATGCTATAGAGACAATAGTTTCATTCTGCAAATTCCTATCTCTAACAAAAGTATAGTTCTACTCTATTATAATTAAAAATAGAAAACCTATTAACTGGGGCCAAGCAGTAGAGCACCTGGCTGAGCACACATGTTACAGTGTGTAAGGATCCAGATTCAAGCTCCTGGTCTCCACCTGCAGGGGGAAAGTTTTACCACTGGTGAAGCATTGCTGCAGGTGTCTCTCTCACTATCTCTATCCCTCTTTATCTCCTTGACACTCTTAATTTCTCTCTGTTCCTATATCATTAAAAGTGAAATAAAATATTTTTTAAAGTTATTGACTGAATTCTTTTTTTATTTTAATTTTTATTTATAAAAAAGAAACACTGACAGAAACCATAGGATAAGAGGGGTACAACTCCACACAATTCCTAGCATCAGAACTCCATAGCCTATCCCCTCCACTGATAGCTTTCCTATTCTTTATCCCTCTGGGAGTATGGACCCAGGGTCATTATGGGATATAGAAGGTGGAAGGTCTGGCTTCTGTAATTGCTTCTCCGCTGAACATGGGCATTGACAGGTCGATCCATACTCCCAGCCTGTCTCTCTCCCTAGTAAGGCAGGGCTCTGGGGCAGTGGGGCTCCAGGGCACATTGGTGGAGTCATCTGCCCAGGGAAGTCTGATTGGCATCATGTTAGCATCTGGAACCTGGTGGCTGAAAAAAGAGCTAACATGTAAATCCAAACAATTTGTTGACTAATCATAAACCTAACGGCTAGAATAATGCATCTGAAGAGTTGGGGGGGGTCTCCATTTTGTAGATAGTTAGTAGGCCTATTTTAGTTATATTCCAAAGGGCCCGTGAATATATTAGTTTTCTGAAGTTGTATGTAGAATATAACATACTTCCTTCAGTAAAAGCTAACAGAAAGTGTTGGCAGCATAAAGCAAATAAAAGGATGGCTTGTAATATGGATAAATATGACTTTAGAATTGAGAGAGATTGTATTCTTTCCCTTACCTTTATAATATATACAAAAATCAGGTCTAAAGATTACTTGTACAATTTTCCTTTATTATTACTGTTGTTGTTATTATTATTATTATTTTGCTTCCAGGGTTATTGCAGCATTAAAAATCCACTATTCCCAGGGGATTTTTTTAAATTATTCAATTGGACAGGGAGACATTGAGAGAGGAGGAGGATATAGAGAGGAAGACAGAGAGAGAAAGATAGACACTTGCAGACCTGCTTCACCACTCATGAAGCTTCCCCCCTGTAGTTGGAGAGCAGAGGTTCAAACCTGGGTCTTAGCAGGGTTCCTTCCACAGAGCACTACATAAGATTAACTGAGTGCACCACCATCCAGCCCCATATTTTATGATTAAAGTTTATAGAAATCAAATTCTGGCAACATGAGACATTGCTCAGTTAATTTATTGTAAGTATCTATCATTATATAAACTAATATTATAAAAGGTACTATAGTTGCCAAATTGTGGGGTTTTTTTGTTTTATTTTGTTTTTGCCAAACTGTTTAATCTCCAGATTTTCTCAGCATTTTTCCCATCTGCTCACACGATAGCCAGAAAATCTTTGCTTTCTTGGATATAGAATAATCATTTAAAACTGCCTAAAGGAATCTACTCACTGAAGCTGCTTTAGTAAATTAAGTAAATATGGGGGCTTGGCAGTCACCATATAAGCTTACATAGTACTATGCTCAAGGACCCAGGTTCAACCACCTGTTCCCCATCTGCAGTGGGTGAAACAGGTCTGCAAATTTCTATCTTCTCTCTCTCTCTCTCTCTCTCTTCCCCTTCCTCTCTATCTCCCTCTCCCCTCTCAATTTCTTTCTATACTATCAAATAAAATGGGGGAAAAATGGATGCTGGAAGCAGTGAATTTGTAGTGCTGACACCGAGTCCCAGCAATAACCCTGATAATAACCTATTTCCAACTCTGACACCATCTTCCTAGACAATACTTTCAGCCCACCTACATGTTAGCTATCAGGCTCAGGCAAAAATTAGTGAAGTCATGGGTCCTTGAAATATACCTAAAATAAACTTCCTAGCTTCTTCCAACACGAAGACCCCAAATCTCATCTGCTATATTCTTACTTTTAGGTGTATGATTACTAAACAATTTGTTCTGCTTTATATCTTAATGCTTTTCAGCCAACAAGTTGCAGATGATACCTTCCTGACTTCCCTGGGCAGATGACTTCACCAGTAATATGTCCTGGAACCTTACCTCCCCAGAGCAGTACCCCACTAGGGAAAGATAGAAATAGGTTGGGGCTATGAATCAACCTGTGCTAATGTGATCAACCTGTGATCAATCAATGTTAATGTCCAGTAGAGAAGCAATTATAAAAGCCAGATGTCCTGCCTTCTGCACCTAATAAAAATCTTTGGTCCATACTCCCAGAGGAATATATAGAATAGGGAAGCTTCCAATGGATGGAATGGGATGTGCACCTCTGGTGGTGGGAATTGTGTGGAAATGTACCCCCCTTGTCCCACAATCTTGTTGATCATTGTTAAATCACTAATAAAAATAAAATAATAAAAAATAAAAGTAGTTAAGTAAAATATTCATTTCAGAGGACATATGCCCATATGCTATAACACTGTTAGGCATAAAAGTGAACACTGAATTATTCTAGTTCCTAAAGTCCAAATTTATGGCTAAGAATAAAAGATTTGGGGCCACGTGGTGGCATACCTGGTTAAGTGCACACATTATAATGCACAAAGGTCTGGGTTTAAGCCCCTGGTCCCCACCTGCAGGGGGAAAGCTTCATGAGTGGTGAAGTAGGGTTGCAGTTGTCTCTATCTCTCTCCCTCTCTCTCTTCCCCTTTCCTCTCAATATCTGGCTGTCTCTATCTGATAAATAAAGATAATTTAAAAAAAGAATAAAATATTCAGTCAAATTGACTTCTTATTCATTGATGGCAGCATTATTATTGTTGTTTACCTAATTACAGGGCTTTGTCCATTTTGTCATATTTATCTTATTCATCTACCCAACTTGCAAATAGTTATTCCTTGCTAACCACCTCAACATATGCCCTCAGTATTTTACATAATACCCTTAACCATTTCCTTTTAGGTTTAATATGTCCTTAAACATTCCTACTGAGCATTGAAATGCTGATTCCTCTGGTTTTTGTTTGTTTGTTTGATAACAGAATTATTGCTGGGGCTTAGGGCTTGCATCATGAATCCGCCAGTTTCAGTAAATTTTTTTTTCTGTTTTCTTACATAGGTTGAGCAGAAATTGAGAAGGAAGGATGAAATACAGAGGGAAATAGAAAAAGAGAGATCTGGGGCACCTGGTTGAGCATACATGTTATAGTGCACAAGGACCGGGGTTCGAGTCCCTGGACCCTACCTGCACAGGGAAGCTTTGCGAGTGGTGAAGCAGGGCTCTAGGTGTGTCTCTGTCTTTCTCCCTTTCTATCTCCCCTTCTTCTCTCAATTTCTTACTATCTCTATCCAATAACTAAATAAAGATATTTTTTTTAAGTTTAAAAAACAGAGGAAAGAAAGTAGGGTGCTAGGTGGTAGCGCAGAAGGTTAAGTGCACATGGTGCAAAGCACATGGACCAGCATCAGAATCCAGGTTCGAGCCCCAGGCTCCCCACCTGCAGGGGAGTTGTTTCACAAGCGATGAGACAGGTCTGTAGGTGTCTATCTTTCTCTCCCCCTCTCTGTCTTCCCCTCCTCTTTCGATTTCTCTCTGTCCTATCTAATAACAACGTCAATAACAACAATAATAACAACAACAACAATAAAACAAGGGCAACAAAAGGGGGAAAATGGGGAAAAAAGAAACAAACATCTGACAACAGATGAGTGACTGAGAAAGTTGTGATGTATATATACTACTCAGCTATTAAAAATGGTGATTTCACTTTTT
This sequence comes from Erinaceus europaeus, assembly GCF_950295315.1. Lineage (NCBI taxonomy): Eukaryota > Metazoa > Chordata > Mammalia > Eulipotyphla > Erinaceidae > Erinaceus > Erinaceus europaeus. The sequence goes on from NC_080167.1 coordinate 30,124,238, forward strand.
TCACCTCATCTTGGATGGAGTTTGAAGGAGTCATGTTAAGTGAGATAAGTCAAAAAGAGAAGGAAGAATATGGGATGATCTCACTCATAAACAGAAGTTGAAAAATACTACCATGATGCCAACCTGTCTTCCCTCAACAAACACCAGTGTGTCTTGAAACCCCACCTTCTCAGAGCTCTGCCCCACTAGGAAAATATAGAAACAGGCTGGGGGTATGAGGCTGGGTGGTGGCACACCCGACTGAACACACATGCTACAATTCACAAGGATTAAAGTTTGAGCCCCCGGTCTCCACCTGCAGGGGGGGAAGATTTGCAAGTGGTGAAGCAGGGCTGCAGGTGTTTGTCTTCCTCTCTATCTCTCCTCCCTCTTGATTTCTGTTTTATCCAGTAAATAAATAAATAAAGATAATTTTTAAAAATGTAAAGAGAACTTTAAAAAATTGAAAAGGAAGGGAGAGAGGGAGGCAGGAAAGAAAGAAGGAACAAAGAAAGGAAGGAAGGAAGAAAGGAAGGGGCTAGGGATATAAATCAACCTGTCAATGCCCATGTCTAGCAGAGAAGCAATTACAGAAATCAGACCTCGCACCTTCTGCACCCCATAAAGATCTTTGGTCCATACTCCCAAAGGGAAGAACAGGGAAACGTCCAGTGGAAGGGATGGGATACAGAAATCTGATGATATAGAATAGTACCCCTCTTATCCCACACTCTTGTCAATAATTATTAAATCGTTAATAATAAAAAATAAGTTGAAAAATAAAAAAAACACAAGGCAGAAGTTGGTCTGGGTTTAGTGTATTGCGCCAAAGTGAAAGACTCTGGGATGGGGAGAGGGTTCAGTTCCTGGAACATGATGGCAGAGGAGGACCTGGAGCGGTTTGAATTGTTATGTGGAAAACTGGGAAATGTTATGCATGTACAAACTACTGTATTTTACTATTGACTGTAAACCATTAATTTCCCCAATAAAGAAAAAAAGTGAAGACTGATTCATTAAAAAGGAAAAAAAAGAAAAAAGAAAAAGAGACACCTGCAGCCCTACTTCACTGCCCATGAAGCTTCCCCTCTACAGGTGAGGCACAGGTGCTTGAATTCAAGTCCTTCAGCATAGTAATGTGTGCCCTCAACCGGGTATGCCACCATGCAACCCCTGCTGTTCTTTCTTTAGGAAGAGTGAGGAAGAAAGTTGTTGCTTAAATGACTACAATTAAACAACTCAAAACTATTGATTGAAAACCTACTTTCTACTCTTTATAGACTCTAACTTCTAAGTCTGCTACTGCTTAATAAGTAATTAAAACACACACAGGGCCAAGCAGTGGCACATCCAGTTGAGTGTACATGATGCTCTCATGTACATGGACCTGTGTTCAAGCGAGGGGAAGCTTCATGAGTGGTAAAGCAGTGTTTCAGATGTCTCCCTTTCTCTCTTCCTCTCCATCTCCCCATTTCATCTCAGTATCTGTCTGTTTCTATCCAAAAAATAAATAATACACACACATATTATGGTAGAGGAGAGGGAGATCCACTGGACTACCCAAAGGTCAAAAAATAATTTTTCATGTCTTATCTTCCTATTGAAGGTCAGATTTGGAACTTAATGGGTAGAGAATAGGTGCTTTTATTATTAAGATGACATTTTCCCACTTGGCCAGAGAAGAGTCTCAATGGTAGAGAACAGGACTTGCATATAAACTCAAGACTTGTAAGGTTTTGAATTTGATATCTTTGGTACCACATATACAGTGATATTCTGGTTCCCCTTCTTTCATCAATACATAACTAAATCTAGAAAAAAAAAGAGGTTATCTTTACCCAGGGGCAAAATTGCTTGTATTTACTTTTTTTTTAAAGTATTTTTATTGATATTAAATTCAATAGCTACACAGGTATTTCTAAATTTCTACTGCAGCTATTACTACATACCTATTTAAATCCATGTCTTTATGTTTCCATTCACATATAAATATATATCAAAGGATATAAACTTTAACTTTAATAGTAGTTCTTCTTAGGTGGTAAAATATGGCTGAGTTTTATTTCCCCCTATTTACTTTTTTTTGGAAGTTTAAAAAATTTTAGCCAAAATATCCTTTAATTGCATAATAATAAACCAATGTTTTAATGATCCTTTTAAAACTTTAAGCAGAATCAAGGTTGTGCATGAATGGTAGATATACTTCAATTACAAAAACCATGGGAATCTAAAATAGTCTTATGTATGTCTCTTCCAGAGTGTGTACAGCAGTAATGCACAGATGTGTTCATTTTTCACTGGATCACTGACTGCTCTCATCGAGTCATGCCAAACACTAAGGAAGGCGTATGACTGGGGTCACTTGGAGCATTTACAATCTTCTACTTTCATTTTCCTGAGAAAATGGTTATGGACAGGAATGTACTGTAAAAATTAAAGTAAAAATAAACTGCTAATAAATGCCTTTCTTATGACCTTGGTATTTGATATGTGTGCTTTCTCATTTTTTCTTCATAATCTATTATCCTTCCTACTTTGCAAATAATGAATCAGACATTGAGATGCGACTCACTAATTTATGGCAGAGCCAGAACTTGATCGTAAAATACGTAGCTCTTGCCACTCCAGCCCATTACATTGTGTATCCCAATATCTAGAGAAAAATTGTTAGACTCATGTTACACAGTCTATTTCTCTCCTGTTTTCATATCATGATTTGCCTTTACACTGTAATGCCCTCCAAAAAATCTTTTTAAATTATCCATTAGTTTCAAAACATAGCCCTCTTAATGAGAAACTCTGTTTCGACCTTTGATTAAAAAACAACTTTATGGGGGTCGGGCTGTAGCACAGTGGGTTAAGCGCACGTGGTGCAAAGCAAGGACCAGTGTAAGGACCCTGGTTTGAGCCCCCTTACCCACCTGCAGGGGCGTCCCTTCACAGGTAGTGAAGCAGGTCTGCAGGTGTCTATCTTTCTCTCCCCCTCTCTGTCTTCCCCTCTTCTCTCCATTTCTCTCTGTCCTATCCAACAACGAATGACGTCAACGACAACAATAATAAACACAACAAAGCTACAACAACAAGGGCAACAAAAGGGGGAAAAATGGCCTCCAGGAGCAGTAGATTCACCGTGCAGGCACTGAGTCCCAGAAATAACCCTGGAGGCAAAAAAAAAATAAAGAAAAAAAAACTTTATGCATATATATTCAGGTTTCAGTGTATGCCACAGTACAGTATATGTTAAATAGTTTAATATATGTTTATTTATTTAATGTGTGTTTAACTAGTCTGAGTAAAAATAAGCATTGAGGCCAAGAAAAAAAAAGAAGAAAGAAACAAAGAAACTCTTAATATGAAGCTAATAATGAATGGATCTGCAATTGTCTTTCCTGTTACTGACTAACTGAGAGCACATATACAGGATGAAGCTTTGACTCAGTTTCCAGTCACAACTTATTTTGGTCTAATATATATTCTTGATGTGAAGATTGACATGATTGGCTCCCTGAAAATCTGACAGGTCCAACTTCCTATACAATAGCCCTTGATAGGCAGCGCCTATGGGAGCCCAATTTGTGACAGAGATGGAAGCATGTTATAGGTACTTATCATAGGGTAAGAGGGTCCTGGTACATGATGATAAAAATGGACCTAAATTGGGGTTGACAGTATTTTGCATACAAAATACTATCATGGGGAGATTAGAAATTGTACTGTAAACTATTAATACCCCAATAAAGTGATAAGAGAAAAACACACAAAAATATAAGTCATTTTATCAACCTTTCCCCATTAATAGTTTGAGCACCTTTGTCAAAATTAGATGTCCATAGGTGTGGGGGCTTAATTCTGGACTCTCACTTCTATTCCACTCGTTATTATGTCTATTCATATTTCAGTACCAAGCAGGTTTTTTTTTATTTTTATTTAAGAAAGGAGACATTAACAAAACCATAGAATAAGAGAGGTACAATTCTGCACAATTCCCATAACCCGATCTCCATATTCCATCCACTCCAGTTTTGATGACAGCGGCCCTATACAATTTGAGATCTGAGAGTGTGATGCCTCCAGTTCTGTTATTTCTTCTTAAGATTGTTTTGGCAATTGTAGGTCTTTTCTAGTTCCAGATAAACATTTGTAGCATTTGTTCTATTGTCTTAAAAAACGTGGTTGGGATCTTGATAAGGATAGCATTAAACTTGTATATGTCTCTGTGTAGTATATTCATTTTGATGATGTTAATTCTATCAACCCATGAACATGGGATACCTTTCCACTTCTTTGTTTCTTTTTCAATTTCCTTGAATAGTGACTCATAATTTTCAGTATACAAATCTTTCACTTCTTTGGTTAGGTTTATTCCTAGATATTTTACTGTTTTTGTTGCTATGGTAAAAGGAATTGATTTCTGGATTTCATCTTCTTCTAACATAGTGTTTGTATAGAGGAATGCCACTGACTTTTGAATGCTAATTTTGTAGGCTGACACCTTACTATATTGCCTGGTGATTTCCAAAAGCTTTTTGCTAGATTCCTTAGGTTTTTCTATGTATCCTGTCATGTCATCTACAAATAGGGAGAGTTTGACTTTTTCTCTTCCAATCTGTATCCCTTTAATTCCTTGCTCCTGCCTGATTGCTATGGCAAGAACTTCCAACACTATGTTGAATAATAATGGTGATAGTGGGCAGTCCTGTCTAGTACCTGGTCAGAGGTGAAATACTTCCAGTTTTTCACCACTGAGTATGATGTTGGCTATAGGTTTGCTATATATAGACTCCATTATCTTGAAGAATTTTCCATCTATTCCCATTTTTTGTAGTGTTTTGATCATAAAGGGATGTTGTAATTTGTCAAAGGCATTCTCTGCATCTATTTAATCTTTAATTTTTATTTTATCCTGGAAGAAACAGAGAGAAAAAGAGAGTCCTGCAGTACTGCTTTACCTCTCATGAAGATTCCCTGCTGCAGGTGGGGACTGGGGCCCCAAATCCAAGGCACATGGTAACTTGTACACTTTATTGGTAGTGGCAATGACCTCTTACATTCTTCTTTTTTACATTCTTATTGAGTAAATGTTTTATAAGCTTCTTGTTTCAGGAGTATGGTTTTGGATATCCCCCCAAATATGAGTTAGCACACCTCTTGCACCACAAAGTGTCCTCTCCTCTTTCTAATCTTCCTTCCCCTTTTCCCACCTTTTTTGCCTCTCCTATTTATCTTTCTTCTTAACCATTTCATGACCTCAGGTATGCAGTTTTCACATTCTTTTTTTAAATGATTTTTTAAAAATTTTTTAAATTAATTAATTAATTTATTCCTTTTGTTGCCCTTGTTGTTTTATTGTTGTAGTTATTATTGATGTCATTGTTGTTGGATAGGACAGAGAGAAATGGAGAGAGGAGGGGAAGACAGAGAGGGGGAGAGAAAGACAGACACCTGCAGACCTGCTTCACCGCCTGTGAAGTGACTCCCCTGCAGGTGGGGAGCCGGGGGCTCGAACCGGGATCCTTCTGCTGGTCCTTGTGCTTAGCGCCACCTGCGCTTAACCTGCTGTGCTACCGCCCGACTCCCAGTTTTCACATTCTTAACGCTCTATTCTTTATTAATTTTATTTTCATTAGTGATTAATATTGAATACATTATAAGATAATAGGGGTATAATGCCACACCACTTCCACCACCAAATTTCTGTGTCCCCCATGGTAACCATCATAATTCTCCCAAGATCGTAGTTATGCACTGACTAATATATATACACATGTTCTTTTTTCAAGTTCATGTGTTTCATTTCTCTGTATTCCACTTATGAGTGAAATCATCCTATAGTTGTCCTTCCTTTTTCACTTTTCCTCTTCCCTCTCAGATATATGAAACAGTGCCTGACTTCCTCAGGTATTCTCCAGGATTTCTCCCTCTAAGTGACTATGCAAAAAAACAAAGGTTCCTTGTCACAAACGCCCTGACCTCCAGTGCTACTGGGATCACAGCCGTCTAGTCATCTTACCTTAACATTTTAGTTTTGTCTATTCTCTTTGTTTTGTTTCTTTTTCCATCCATTGTTTTCTATACAGTTCTCATGAATGATTTCCACTGCTAAGTCACTTCCTCAGCAAAAATTTTCCTTCCTAGTATTTCATGAGTGAGACTCAAAGAGAAAATGAATGTATGAGAGTATGCAAAGCAGTTCTCTGTCATCCAGAAAAAATCTAGAGTCCCACAAATGCAAGTCAGACACTCTATCTGCTAAACCAGCTCTCTCTTTTTGTACAGTACTTTTTTTTTTATTTAAGAAAGGATTAATTAACAAAACCATAGGGTAGGAGGGGTACAATTCCACACAATTCCCACCACCCAATCTCCATATCCCACCCCCTCCCCTGATAGCTTTCCCATTCTCTATCCCTCTGGGAGCATGGACCCAGGGTCATTGTGGGTTGCAGAAGGTAGAAGGTCTGGCTTCTGTAATTGCTTCCCCGCTGAACATGGGCGTTGACTGGTCGGTCCATACTCCCAGTCTGCCTCTCTCTTTCCCTAGTAAGGTGTGTCTCTGGGGAAGCAGAGCTCCAGGACATATTGGTGGGGTTTTCAGTCTAGGGAAGCCTGGCCGGCTTCTTGATGACATCTGGAACCTGGTGACAGCACTTTTAACTGACTCATCACAGTGTCTTCATGAGCCTAGCTCCAGCATTTTCTGCTTTGCTGGTTGATATTTTGGGGAAATGCTGTAAGAAAGTCACTAAGGTGCCCCCCCTCTCATTTCCTCCCACCCTCTCCGTCTTCTTTTCCCCTCTTAATTTCTCTCCATACTATCTAACAATTGAAATGGAAAGATGTCACTGAAGGTTTGAGTCCAGCCCACAACTCACTGGAGGAAGCTTTGGCATTACATGTTTTCTCCTCTTACTCTTCTATCTAAAAAATGGTGATACCCCAGTAAAGAGGAAGAGAGAGAGAGAGGAAGAAATAAAGGAAGAAGAAAGAATGATCAAGGAAGAAAGAGAAAAACAAATGAAAGAAAGATAGAAAGAAAATTAAAAAATACTGGGACTATAAGTTGACATATTTCCACATTTCTCCCACTCCTGAAATCTCTGGGGCTTTGCTTCATTTCCATAAGCTCTATTCCTTCATGCTTCTCTTGATCCATACTATTTGATACTGCATCTGCTGATCTCTACCAAATAAAACATGCCACCTTGCCATGTTTCGCTTCAGACTGTATCCAGAGATGCCATGCCCGGGATCTTAACCCTTTAGATCCAATACTCTGGTGAGATCTTTCCTAAGATATAAGATTCCCTAGTTCCATTTCAAATGGCATATTGCATAACCAGGGCCCAAAGGATAGTATACAGGTGCACATAAGTTAGGGGAAGATATATACCTAAAAGTAAAAGAAGTGCAATAATCTGCAGTGAGTAGACTTAGTAAGTGCAGCAAGCAAGTAGAAAGATCTAAAAATGACACCATAAAGTTCTTAATCAAATATTTTCTACTTAGGCCTAGATATCCTCCTCTCCTTCCCACTACTTCACTTCCCTCAACCACTTTAAGTCTAACCTTGTCAGATAAAGTAAGGACTACAAAAGCTGGATAAGGGGAAGAGACTGGCACACTTTAATGATGGCCTTTTTGGTCACTACAAGGCCACTCTGTCATCTGGGGCTCTAGTCATCTGGAAATCTTTGGATTCCTACATAGATATGATGAGCCTAGACATTGAACAGATCCTTCTCTCCATCATCACTGGTCATCTCCAACAGGAACAACATCAAACCTACAAACCTTGCCCTCAATATAAAATAACAATGGTAGAAATTTCCCCACTCTCTGAAGGGCAAGAGAGGCTAGGTCAACCTACTCTGCCACTCAAGGAAAACTGGTCCTGAAATGAGTGCAGCCTAGAATGTTCCTAGCTGTGACCATGGAATGCAAGTTCAGACTGACAGTGACTCAGAGGTTATACAGGCTCCTTTGCTAAATAAGAATAGACATGGGCCCTAAGTCAGATGATGGGGTAAACAGTTAGTAGTATTTACATACTTTCCTCACATCTGGGAGCTACTGTCTATGCTAATCCAGTTTTCTAGTCCTAGTCTCGACTCTGACACCATCTTCCCAGGCAACATTTTTAGGCCATCTGCATGTTAGCTATCAGGTTGAGGAAAAAATTATTAAAGTCATGGACCTCTTGGACCATACCTAAAATAGACTTCCTAGCTTCTTCTCACATAAAGACCTTCAATTCCATCTTCTCTATTCTTAGCTTTAGGTTTCTGATTATTAAACAATTTGTCATGCTTTATGTCTTACTGCATTTCAGCTACCATGGTGCAAATGCCACCACGATACCATCCTGACTTCCCTGGGCAGACGACCTAACCAGAGTCTTGAAACTTCACCTCCCAAAAGCCCTATCCCAATAGGGAAAAATAGAGATAGGCTGGGGGTATGGATTGACCTGCCAATGTTCATGTTCTGTGGAGAAGCAATCACATAAACTAGACCTTCTGCACCCCACAAAGAAGGTCCACACCTCAGAAGGATAAAGAATAGGAAAGCTTCCAATGGAGGGAATAGGATTCATAACTGGTGGTGGGAATTGATTGGAATTGTGCCTCTCTTATCCTACAATCTTATTAATAATTATTAAATCACTAATAAATATATATGAAAAAGACATAGTTAAACTGAATTTCAGACTGCTTATTTTTATGGTATGTGCTATAAAATTCTTAAAAATTCTTCATTATTTAAGTAAAATTTAAATTTAGCTGACTATCCTGTTTTATCTAGCAACATGAATTTGAATGTCATGATGAATTCATAAATGCTTTGTGAAAATTGCAACATTTGAAGTCAACTCTATTGTTAAAGACCTTACTTGCAAAATTCAACAACTCCATCCTGCTCATTGCTTCTTACAAGAAGAACATAGTCTGGTTGCCCCATGTAGATATCTGGGTTCAAAACTGATCTTTCTTTGAATTTACTAGAGTTCTTTAGAGTTAAGAACTTTGTCTGAAGGAGAATTTTTACTGTAGTTTAAAGTTTCCTAGAGAGGCACTTCTACTCAAGGAATTACAATAGTAACCCAGCTGTATGCTGTCTCTGAGATTCAGAGTGTTGGGAGAAGTGATGCAATAGCACTCATTCCCATTTACATGAACAAATACCATTTTTTGGCTGCTCAGATACCTACCACACCCTTCTTTCTTGTTTTATTTATTTATTTATTTATTTTATATATTCCCTATCCTCATTAGTCTTATGGCTTTACCATGGTCACAATTAGTTCTACAAGTTCTTCCCACATGCAATAGTTCTCAACTTTTTCTGAATAATTCACTTACGTAGAGAGTTTTGAGAAGATAGTTGTGCCTGGTTCCCACCACCAAAGATATAGTTTAATTGGTGAAGAGTGGGCCATAGGCGTTGACAATTGTAAAAGCTCCCCAGGTGATTCAAATAAGCAGTGGCATTTGGAAACCTTGCCCTAAGGCAGTCTTCCATAATGATAACTCCAGGGGCAGTTGCAGTCCTAGTGCTGGGTTAGCCTGCTGATCAAGCACATTACGATGGCCATATTGCGTTAGAGTGTAATCACTCTTTCCCAATATCATTACAAGTAATTTCCACTTATACTGGCCAAGTTTCTCAAATTCATCCCAATAAAATAAAAGCAAAAATTTATGGATTTACAATCTCAAAATTCCATTACAATCTCAGTACAATTGTTCAAGTTTTGGGTATGAGCTAACTAATCAATGTTTAAAAAGAATAAAATACTCATAACTGAATTCACAATCCTCTGTTGTACTGGATTATTTTTACTTTGTTTCACTTTCTTCCATTTCAAAACACTTCTCTTCAAAAAGGCTTGCCCAAATTAATCTGTAATACCCCAGGTTCACTGCTGTTTATCCTCATCCATAAGTTATCCGACTTCACCCAGCCATTTTTTTTTTCAAGTTTTCCTGCTAACCATACTTAGAGGTCACAGTCTTACTTTCTATTTACTGTTCCTCAGCCAATAAGGACACAGTCACCTTCACAGCACATGTCACCAATCCTTTTTGTCTTAGAAGGTGAAGGACCTGAACAGCTATTTCCTGCATTTTCTGCTTTTCTTTATTAAATATTGAGTAAATATTTGGGGGAAGGAGACAATAGTGAGAGAAAGAGGGTAGAAAAATCTTTGCTTAGTAAAATCTGGAAATATTCATCAAAATAAATATAGTTTTAATAACTTTATATATTCTACTGATCCTATAATTTTAATGTACTTAGAACACTAGAGATGAGATACAACATTAGACTGAGATATAAAGTAGTATTAATGTCCATAGCTAATATACTCCATAAATTCCACTGAGATAGTAATAGGTCTTCAGATTAACCAAAGTTAAAATTCTAAGACATAATCTTTGCCAAGCCAGTGTGAATTCAAATCAAATGGTTGTCACTATATAATCAAAATATATCAGGTCAATGCATGACATGTAATAGATTTAAAAAAATCTAATTCTATTTTACCAAAACTATTTCTTCTAATGTACTCTCTTGATATTTGAAGTCTTCACTCAAAGTATTTCCAATTTTTAATTTAGAATTTCAGATGAGTTTTTGGATTTCCCCATGTATTGTTCCTTTCCTTTCTGATTTTCCTTTAATGAATACATCTGATCAAGTGTTTTTGTTCAGTTCTGTCCAAAGCATGGGGTGTGACCTAGCCTGGGAAGCCACTCTGTTCTCTTGGGTATTTAGGTTTGGACAGGAGTCAAGTTTTTGCTTTCCTGTCCATCCCAAACTTCCCAACAAGTCTGAAGTAAATTTCATTTCATACTATCCTTGGTTCGCTAGCCAGCTCATAGTCTAGATTGTTGCAATTAATTAAAGACTTTTTGTTTTCTTTTAACATCACCCTTAGGTATGAACTTTACCACAGTTTCCAAAGACTCTACTACTCTTTTATAGTACTTTGGAGTTATCTATGTATTGATTGCTTCATAGACAGAACTCCTAAGCCACTATTTTATATGCTGGCCGAGCTGGCTTTCTTGGCTTTCCCCTCCTAGTTTGTATTGTCTAAGCTAGGAGGATACAAATAGGACTCCAGCATTTTCAGTTTGCCCAGCCTACTGAAGAGCCTTCATTCTTTGTTATTGAGTAGGGGAGGCAAACCCTCAGCATATTATACTCAAGAGGAATCTACCTCTTCAATTTAAAGTTAGGGTTATGAGACATACTAACAGCCTAGTCCTCCCTTGAAATGGAGCCCTGGCTTTTTTTCCAGTCAATTTAGAGTGAGGATTCAGTCAAAGTGAGCTGGAGCAGAAAGTGAAAAGTGAGTCATTGTCCATAAATGGCAGACTTATAGTGCTCTTACTGAACATCAGTAGTTTTTCTGGAATAATCTTTTCATCTGTTACATGTCCATAGGGGGGAAAAAAAATCATACTCTTCCAGTATCTGGGTATTTAAATATAATTCTCACCAAATTTTATGCTTTATTGGAGAGTAGGTCTACAGAGCTCTTTATATGGCCATCCAGAAATAAAACTCCATGCAAATCAAATTGAATTTATCAAGTTATGTTGCTTAGAGATCAGAGGTTTGGGAATCTAAGTCATCTGGGTTCTTTCCTTTCACTTATGCAATGTGTGATTAGAAAACTGATAACATTCTCCGAGTACTAATTTCACCACCTATACTCTGTGTTTATAAAAATTTCTATTTAAGGTTGTCAGAGTTATGGTTATAACAACAGAATAAAGTACCTGACACAGTGTCTAGCATAACAATAACCTTTTCTAAATTCCAGCTGTTATTTATTTTAATTTTAACAGGAAATGAAGAGCCACTGGAGGAGTTTAACCAGGACAGTATTAGGAGTACATGTACATTTTAGAAAGACCAGGAAACTATTGCTATAATACAAATGAGAAATAATGAAGGACCAGAATAAAGCATAAAATCTGGCAAGGGATGGCTAGAAACTAAGGAAGGTGGGGTTATAAAGGGAGCAGAGCTAAGAATTTTCCTATAACATAGTAACCCCACCTCAAGAGAAATGAAATATATATAAGACATTATTCAATAAGGCTTTTTTAAAAACTTTATTCATAATAGCTGCAAACTAGAAATAGATCAAAAGTCCTATTTTACCAGAAAAATAGTATATTATACAACAGAAATAAAATAGATAGTATATTATACAGCAGAATAAATAATATCAATGGATGACTGACAGGTGCTATATGAAATATTAATCTTTAAAACCACTTTCACAAGAGATTAGTCTTTTTTTTTTAATTTCTTTATTGGGGAATTAATGTTTTACATTCAACAGTAAATACAATAGTTTGTATATGCATAACATTTCCCAGGTTTCCATATAACAATACAACCCCCACTAGGTCCTCTGTCATCCTTCTTGAATCTGTATTCTCCCCACCCACCCACCCGAGACTCTTTTACTTTGGTACAATACACCAATTGCAGTTCAGGTTCTACTTGTGTTTCCTTTTCTGATCTTGTTTTTCAACTTCTGCCTGAGAGTGAGATCATCCCATATTCATCCTTCTGTTCCTGACTTATTTCACTCAACATGAATTTTTCAAGGTCCATCCAAGATCGGCTGAAAACGGTGAAGTCACCATTTTTTGTAACTGAGTAGTATTCCATTGTGTATATATACCACAACTTGCTCAGCCACTCATCTGTTGTTGGACACCTGGGTTGCTTCCAGGTTTTGGCTATTAAAAATTGTGCTGCCAAGAACATATGTGCACACAGATCTTTTTGGATGGATGTGTTGGGTTCCTTAGAATATATCCCCAGGAGAGGAATTGTAGGATCATAGTGTAGGTCCATTTCTAGCCTTCTAAGAGTTCTCCAAACTGTTCTCCACAGAGGTTGGACCAATTTACATTCCCACCAGCAGTGTAGGACGGTTCCTTTGACCCCACAACCTCTCCAACATTTGTTGCTGTTACTTTTTCTGATATATGACATTCTCACAGGAGTGAAGTGGTATCTCATTGTTGCCTTTATCTGCATTTCTCTGACAATCAGAGACTTGGAGCATTTCTTTCATGTGTTTCTCGGCCTTTTGGATCTCTTCTGTGATGAATATTCTGTCCATGTCCTCCCCCCATATTTGGATGGGGTTATTTGTTGTCTTGAGATGAGTGTTTTTCAAAGAAGGATTATACAAAAATATATACAAGATTTATACAAAAAATAAATTCTGTTAATATGAAAGTCTACAATAAGAAAAATTAACCTGTGGTGATAAAAGTCAGACCAATTGTTCCCTGGGAAGGAAGATTAAAGTGACTGACTAGGAAAGGATATAAGAAAATTCCTGTTATGTTGAAAATGTCCTATATTTTGATTAAGGTATGAATTACATGGCTGTATCATTTGTCAAAAATGAATTATAGACATTAGACATATAACTTTCACTATTCACAATATGTATTTCCACAAAAATATTCTTAAAAATTAAATCATGCGTCTGGGAGATATAACCATTGGTAGTACAACAGACTGAGGCTCTGAAGGTCCCAGGTTCAATCCCCAGCACCACCATAAGCCAGAGCTGAACAGTGTTCTCATAAAAATAAATAAATAAATAAAGAATATACCATTGTGTATATATACCATAACTTTCTCAGACATTCAACTGTTGTTGGGCATTTGGGTTACTTCCAGGTTTTGCCTACTATGAATTGTACTGCTATGAACGTAGGTGTATATATATATTTTTGGATGGGTGTAATTGAGTCCTGAGGATATATCCCTAGGAGAGGTAGTACTGGGTCATATGGAAGGTCCATTTCTAGCCATGTAAGGGCTCTTCAGACTGCTCTCTACATGGGGTTTGACAAATTTACATTCCCACCAGCAGTGCAGAAGGGTTCTTTTGTCCCCACAACCTCTCCAGCACTTGTTGCCACTGTCATTTTTGATGTAAGACATTCTCACTGAGGTTAGGTGATATCTCATTGTTGTCTTTATTTACATTTCTCTAATAATCAGTGAGAATATCTTACATCAAAAATGACACCATTGTATCTCTTCTATAGTGAATATTCTGTTCATATCCTCTGCACATTTTTGAATGGGATCATTTGCTTTGTTGTTGCTGACTTTGGTGAGCTACCTCTTCCCTGATCCAGCTTTCTAGTTCTCTTTCCAGCTCTGATATCATCTTCCCAGACAATACATTTGCTTCACCTGCATGTTAGCTGTCAGGCTCAAACAAGAACTAGTAAATCCATAAGCCCCTTGGAATATAGACCTACTAGCATTTTCCAAAATGGAGACCCCAAATCTCATCTGCTATATTCTTGCCTTTAGGTTCCAGATTATTAAACAATTTGTTCTGCTTTATATCTTAATGCATTTCAACCACCAGGTTCCAGAAGTTACTATGAAACCAACCTGACTTCTTTGGGCAGATGACTTCACCATTGTATCCTGGAACCCCACCTCTCCAGAGCCTTTCCCACTTGGGAAAGATAGAAACAGGCTGGGAGTATGGATCAACCTGTCAATGCCCATGTCCAGCAGAGAAGCAATTACAGAAGCCAGACCTTCCACCTTCTGCACCCCATAATTATCCTGGGTCCATACTCCCAGAGGGATAAAGAATAGGAAAGCTTTCAAGGGAGAGGGTGGTGAAAATTATGTGCTATGGTCTTATTGATATTCTTATTTTATAAACAAATAATAAATAAAAGCAATAGATGCAATACTTAAAAACAAAATTAAGATGCGCCTGCAATCCTGACAGCCATCTGCTATTCTAGTGTGTCCTGATGCTAGTTATGACCTTAGTGCCAGTTCATTCTATACTATTTCAACCCTGCCTCCACAGAAATTTTATCCTCAAGTCAAATAGTTATTACTTTCTTTTCTTTTGCCATTTGTTATTTTTCTTTTTTTTCTTCAAGGTAATACAAATGTTGTTAAAATTCTGAAGGCTCTTGCCGGGCTGGCTTGCTTCACTGTGGGTAACAGAGACGCGGAGACAACGGCTGGGCAGGGAGGCTGTATTTCTTTATTCAGGAACAACGATTCACAAACTAAGACAAACTAATCACCAAACAGAACTCTGCTGTCTCTTTGCGGCAGCACAAGCACTCCCTCTTACTCTCCAACTCTGCAACTCTCCAACTCAGGAACTCTTCAACTGTAGAACTCTCTCTTACTCTGTAACTCTGAAAACTCTCGAACTCCGGAACTCAGGAACTCTCGGACTCAGGAACCCTCTCTCGGGGTTTCTTGGGGCGGGGCCAAGCAGGCCCGCGAAATTAACAGGACTCATCCAATTCTCTTGGCGGGGGAGGGCTAGAACAAACCAATGTAAAGCATACGACAATTCCCCCTTTTCTTTTTAACTAAATGACTATAGTATCAAGGGTGTGGGGTGAACAGAAACATATATAACAAAAACCAGCATGTTGCCAAGGGAAGGCCTGAGGGGGCCATATCTGAAAAAAAAAACATTTCTTGCCTCTGGGGGGCTACTTGCCTCGACGGGCATTTGCATGGGGGCGGGGAACAGCCTAGAGTCCCACAGGCAGCTGGCTGTAACTTACTTACTATGAAACAAAACTTGTTATTAGCATATCTACTGCACGATCCAACGTTTCTAATAGAGAAGGAATTTGAGACTTTTACATATCAACAAAGTCTTTTAACCTTTTGTTACACCCATTCAAGATGGAGACACACCCTAGGTGTGGGCCGGAGAGGAAACCTCAGGCATGAGAATAATTAGCATAGCCATTGTGCGATCTACCATTTCTAATAGAGAAGGTAGTGTTTTACATATCAACAAGTCTATTTAACCTTTTGTTTAGACCAACTTAGTTAAAATATATTGATTGTTAACTAATTTTTACCTCAGACTTTAAATGTAAGTTAATTTTATCTTTATGAGAATTACATTGAAAACCTTTTTCATTTAACTTTGACTAGTAAGAATTTAGCCTTAAAGCTACTGTTTACCAAACTTTAAACATACACATAAACATGGTCATTAATACACAAGGAGAGAAACCTTTGTTACGAAGACATGTCATTTTAAACACGAATTTAAATCTGTACTGTCTTAGTTGTTGGGGGGGGGGTCACCATTTGGAGGTGGCTTCCCGCGCAGCTCCATTCCCGAGCAGCTCCACTTCTAGGAATTGCAGGTTGCGATCTCTGCACAAGTCTCTGCGTACTCCAGCTTGTCTGCCTTCAGACCGGACCGGCGGCTGGAGATCTCGTGTGCCCAGTTTCGGCAGGGAGCCCGGAGGTCCGGGAGGCCTGGGATGGTTCCAGAATTCATAGAAAGAGGGCAGGCAGGCCAGCTTTGCAGAAGGCGTGGGCCTAGATTCCCAGGGGTGGCGGCCATGATGGGCCGCTGCGGCCCTGCCCCATGGCCCTGCCATGTCTGCTGCCCTGTTCGCAGTGGCCGAGCAGTGTGGAGGGATCACGCGTCCAGTGCCCTGCGCCACGTGGTGGAGAGCCGGCTCCTGTGGGCTGGCCTCGGGCTCTTGTGTGTTGGCCTCGGGCTCTTGTGTGTTGGCATAGGGCTCCAGCATGCTGGCATTGGGCTCCAGGGGCTCTTGTGTGTTGGCAACAGCCTCCTGCGGGCTGCGGGGCTGCGGGGCTGCAGACGCAGTGCGCGGGGTTGTCTGGGCGCAGCCGGCTGGCTGGCTGTTTAACCAGGTGGAAACGGCAGCTCCGTGCCTCACCTCCTGCCCGCTGGCTCTTCCCGCTGGCTGTTCTAAGTTTGCCCGAGCGAGTGGAAACCACAGAGTGGTCCAGAGATAAATGTTCCAGAAACAGCAAAACAGTCTCGTGAAGAAAGAGCAGAGGCCTTTGGAGATCTCTTCACAAGCAGAAGAGAAGGCCATAGTGCATAGGTAGCCAAATTGTCTTTACTTATCTGAGAGATGCGCAGGTCAGGTCCACGTGGGCGCATTTGTTGTTAAAATTCTGAAGGCTCTTGCCGGGCTGGCTTGCTTCACTGTGGGTAACAGAGACGCGGAGACAACGGCTGGGCAGGGAGGCTGTATTTCTTTATTCAGGAACAACGATTCACAAACTAAGACAAACTAATCACCAAACAGAACTCTGCTGTCTCTTTGTGGCAGCACAAGCACTCCCTCTTACTCTCCAACTCTGCAACTCTCCAACTCAGGAACTCTTCAACTGTAGAACTCTCTCTTACTCTGTAACTCTGAAAACTCTCGAACTCCGGAACTCAGGAACTCTCGGACTCAGGAACCCTCTCTCGGGGTTTCTTGGGGCGGGGCCAAGCAGGCCCGCGAAATTAACAGGACTCATCCAATTCTCTTGGCGGGGGAGGGCTAGAACAAACCAATGTAAAGCATACGACATACAAAGAAGAAATAAACACTCTCCTTTAAAAGCTGTGAGAGCTGACTTAACAGTAAAAGTCACTGAAAAAAATTGCTTTCTGGAATATGATACCCATTCAGTAGTCTTGAAATGTGGAGGGTTCCAGGGCTAGAGGGAACAGGTCACCCAGTCCACAAATGCCTCTGGCAAATCCTGTCCAGTGCTGAATGTTGGTTAGTGAATTCTAAGAAAATATCCTGGAAGAGTTTGAATGACTTTCTAAGAGCCTACAGCTGTGGAATATGCCTTCTGTGATGAATTAGAGCTCTACTCAATTGCATATTTTTTGGAAGTATACTGAAGAAAAATAGTTTGAGATTATTTTAAACTTATTTTATGGGAATAAAAATCAAAGGCCTTTTTGACAACTCTCTAAGATATTATTTGAATAAAGTAGAATTTTGGTATGATTATTTTTCTAGACTACCTACTGAAATAATAGTTATTAATAACAGTAATGTATTAGAAAGTGACTTTGTTGATGAGCTATGTTACACATTTTACTGCTAACAACTAACTATAAACTGATTTGGTCTCTCACTAATAATCCAGATCCTTATCCTGAGAATTTCCAGTAAAGTTAGACATTCCCTCTTCTGAGACAATTTAAACCCTCAGACCAGGGATGAATCATGGTAGTAGTTCCTTGTGGTTTTGGATTGGTCTTTAAGCCATGGATATATGACTATTAGAGAATTAAAATTTGTTAAATACTTTGAAAACTTTCATTTCTTCTCTTTCGTATCTTATTATCTCATGCATGCTATGATTTCAGTCTTTCCAGTTAAAGTGGTTATTCAACATTAACTGGACAATCTTGGACTGTCACAAAACAATTCTAATTTACCTTCCATATGGGCATCATATTCAAAATAGCCATCCTGCTTACCAGTGGTGTTCAGTTCCAAGAACTCGTGAACAGACACATTATTTACAAAGTATGTAATCAGGGAACCTGATCCAACTCATTAACTGTATTAGATCCCACTCTTTATTTAGACAGTTTACTGGCTATGGACTTTCATATGGGATCTGTCATTTTCACTTCCTGATAATAAAACTTAATTGAAATTTCATTCCTGTACAAGCAAGATGCCAGTTTAACAGATGGTCTGTAATTGTTATGTCCACATATTTTATATTGGATGACTTTACACATAATTTTATACAACTGCTATCCACTTAAAAACAGGATTCTTTTAAGGCATTTCTTTCAGATTAAAAACCTTATTATTTAGTATGATTTTTAAATCTATCATTAAAATTACTACTTTCTTTGCTTTTGTCATTTATCTATTTTTTTTTCTTCAAGATAATACAAAGAAGAAAGATCTTTCTTTTTAAAAGCTATGAGAGCTGACTTAACAGTAAAAGGCATTGAAAAAATTCCTTTCTGGAATATAATACCCATTCAGTAATAACCTTGAAATGTAGAGGGTTCCAGGCCCAGAGGGAACAGGTCACCCAGTCTACAGATGCCTTTGGAAAATCCTGTCCAGTACTGAATGTTGATTAATGAATCATAAAGAGATTACTAAGGAAAAAAATATCCTGGAAGAGTTTGAATGACTTTTAAGAGCCCACAGTTATGGAGTATGCTTTTTGTTAAAATATTCTGAATATAAAATATTTTATATTCAGTTAAAATATAAAAAATGATTAAAACAGTTCTACCTAAACTAAAGAACAACTAATATTTAAAACTTGAGCTGTTGGGGGGGGGGGAATCTAGTATAGCCACAGGCCCTTTGGGCTATAACTAAAATATGCCTACTAGCTATCTACAAAATGGAGGACCCCACAACTCTTAATCTGCATTATTCCAGCCTTTAGGTGCATGATTGTTCAACAATTTGGCTTTGTATGTTAAATCTCTTTTCAGCCACCAAGTTCCAGATGCTAGCATGTTGCCAACCAGACTTCCCTGGACAGACAACCCCACCAATGTGTCCTGGAGCTCCACTTCCTCAGAGCCCCACACTACCAGGGAAACAAAGAGGCAGACTGGGAATATGGATCGACCAGTCAATGCCCATGTTCAGCAGGGAAGCAGTTACAGAAGCCAGACCTTCCACCTTCTGCATCCCACAATGACCTTGGGTCCATACTCCCAGAGGGTTAAAGAATAGGAAAGCTATCAGGGGAGGGGATAGGATATGGAGTTGTACCCCTCTTATCCTATGGTTTTGTCAATGTTTCCTTTTATAAATAAAAAAAAAAAAAAGAAGAAGAAGAAATAAAACCTGAGCTGTGTTCTTGAGAAGAATGAGAATATTTGTATAGAGACATCTAGGTAAGGGGTAGAGAACATAATGGTTATGCAAAGAAACTCCAAGGTCTAAGGCTCCATGGTCTCAGATTCAGTTCCCTATACCACCATAAACCAGAGCTAAACAATGCTCTAGTAAAGAAAAAGAAAGAAAGAAAGAAAAAAAGGAAGGAAGGAAGAAAGAGTAAAAGAGAGGAAAAGGAACATCTAGGTAAGTGCATGAAGCTAGAATGATCATAGCAGAAAAGCACTCTATAAACCCAGTGTACAATATTTTAGCACATAATCTGTCTCTAAATTCTAATACTTCTTTGATCATTTAAAAAATCTCTTTTGTTTTCTACTTTTTTTCTTTTTTAAATGTGTCGTGGCTGGAGTTCCACTGCTCCTAACAGACATGTTTTACATAGAAACAGAAAAGGCAGAGAAACAGAGGTAAAGATAGATACTACAGCACTGAAGTTTCCTCTAGTGTGGTGGAGACTAGGCCTGTACTTGGGTCATATACACATGACAAATTCTGTTTGTTTATTTATTTTTAACAGAGCACTGCTCAACTCTACCTTACAGTGGTGCTAGGGATGGAACCAGGGTGGTCAGAACATGAAGCATGAAACTTGCTTGCATAACTGCTATACTATCTACCCAGTACTGTGGTTATTTTTAATTTTAAACTTGAGTCCACTGACCACAGTAATCTCTACACATAATGCCAAAAACAATTCTTGCCCTTAATATCAGGATATAACACAAGTGTCATTTTCCCCCAAATGTTATATTCAGAAGATGGCTACATGAAGACAACACCTAGGCTGACTCTCCATAAGAAATCTCTTCAGATCCTGGCATCTCTAACTCCAGGCCAGTAGGAGAGAAACTACAGAGAAGGAGACTAGAAAAACCACAATGAAAAATTACAACCCATCTATGAATTGAAAATAGGGTACTATAAAGGACAAAGGCAAACTGAGTGGTGAGTTTTCCATTGCCTCCCCACCCTACCCCCAAGCCCAGAAGCTGATTACTGGGGAAACAAGAGGAGCCAGTGAGACAAAGACCCCCTACAGAAAGAAACTCACCTGGGCAGATTCCAGGACTGAATTTCCCACAGAGTACATTTTTTGTCACTTATCCTTCTTCTTCTAGCGTTTGCCCTTCTTTCATAGCCAGTCAACAGCGTCAGGTTGAGCCTGATGTAAAGTTT
Organism: Erinaceus europaeus; assembly: GCF_950295315.1. Taxonomy (NCBI): domain Eukaryota; kingdom Metazoa; phylum Chordata; class Mammalia; order Eulipotyphla; family Erinaceidae; genus Erinaceus; species Erinaceus europaeus. Next base: position 30,145,123 of record NC_080167.1, read on the forward strand.
CGAGACCTCCTTTGAATCTGGAGAGGTGGCAGTCGTTGACTATGTGGGTCATAGTCTGTCTGTAGCCGCAGGGTCAGTTCGGGTCATCTCTGGCTCCCCAGCGATGGAACATAGTGGCGCACTGGCCATGGCCTGTTCGATAGCGGTTGAGGAGGGCCCAATCATAACGTGCTAGGTCAGAGCCGGGTTGACGCTTGCAGGGGTCTGTGATGAGGTGTTTGTTCTTTACCTCAGCTGACTGCCAACTCTGTTTCCAAGAGTCTGGAACAGAGAAGTTCAGTGTAGGCATAGGGGACCAGATTGGGTGATGAGACGTCAAGTGTTGGACAGGGTGGGCAAATATATCCGCGTATATTGGCAGGTCCGGTCGAGCGTAGACGTGGGAAATGAACTTAGATGATGCCGCATCCCGACGAATATCTGACGGGGCGATGTTGCTAAGAACTGGCAGTCATGAAACCAGGGTGGAACGGATGGTTCCAGAAATTATCCTCATGGAGGAATATAATTTGGAATTGACCAAGTGGACATGGGGGCTACGGAACCATACTGGGGCACAGTATTCTGCAGTGGAATAGCATAATGCCAGAGATGATGATCGTAGTGTGGAAGTGCTCGCGCCCCATGAGGAGCTGGCCAGTCTTGCAATGATGTTATTCCTCGCGCCCACCTTTGCTGCAGTTTTTATGAGATGTTCGTGAAATGACAGAGTGTGATGGAGAGTAACGCCAAGATAGACTGGCTGGGCTTCATGCCGGATTCTCGTATCGCCAAGCTGCACATTAAGCTCACGCGAGGCCGAGGCATGGTGTAGATGGAAAACAGATGATACCGTTTTTGCAGTGCTAGGGATTAGTCGCCATTTTTTACAGTAATCAGATATCAGAGACATGTCTTTCGTGAGTGTTTCCTCGAGGATGTCGAGCTTTGATGCCTACAAGAAACACATATAGCAGTCGATGAAGCTGCTCGATTCACCATCAGTGGATTCGATTTAATATGCTATAATTTCCATCCTAAACACGGCCATCTACGCCAAATCGTGTCTTGCGGACGTTTACCATACGGCCTCTTCGACCTTCTACGACTCCATTACTATTGGAACTATTCAGCTCGTCAACGTATATAAGCCTCCCAGTGCCTCATGGGACAATGAGGTCCTGCCTAGCCCGAATCACCCAGCCGTTTACGTTGGAGACTTTAATAGTCATCACCAAGTCTGGGGATATTCCTCCACTCGTGCTGACGGCTCTATCTTAGCCGACTGGGCTTCAGTGAATGACCTCTCCCTATTATACGATCCCAAACAGCCAGGCTCTTTTCACAGTGCTAGAATGGAATAAAGACTCGTCACCCGACCTGTGCTCGGAGAAACTAAGATGGAACTTTTGGAAAGCAAACTGGCGTCTGTTCAGTGATCTTACCAACAAATCTATTCCTGCAATTCCAATTAACTGAAGATTCCTACAGGCGCTTCCGCCAAGCCATCTTCAAAGCAGCTTCCCAAGCCATTCCTTGTGGGAAACGTGCTAACTATATGCCTTGTCTTGATGCTGAATGCGAGCAACTACTAAAGCAGTATGATGAGTCAGGCGACCCAGATGTGGTTGACCATCTCATTGCCTCCCTGGATGCAGCACGCCAATCCCACTGGCAACAACTCATGGAAAGTCTGAACTTCACCCACTCAAGTAGGAAGGCCTGGAAGCTTCTTCACAGACTGGGTGCCGGTAGCCAACCCCCTCCCATCTCCCATCCTCCCGTATCTTCAAACTCAGTGGCCAGTCACCTAATTCAAGTTGGATGTGCTAAGATCGACCCAGTCTGGAAAAGAGAAATTTCCCATGAGTGGTCATCCCACTTCCGGTTATCTTGTCCATCTCCAAAACTCTCTCCCTTTACACTGTCTGAAATGGAAGACACTTTGAAGAGGGTTAAACCGGGAATAGCTGCTGGCTATGATAACATCACCCCAGAACTCATTCTTAACCTGGGTCCCACGGCAAAGAAGTGGCTCACTTCATTCCTGTCCCACATCTTGGAATCTGAGTCTATGCCCAAAGTTTGGCGTCGTGCGAAGATTATAGCGGTTTTGAAACCAAAGAAAGACCCAACACTGGCTGCCAGCTATAGACCAATTTCTCTCCTCTCCATGTGTTACAAACTCCTTGAGAGGCTGCTTCTGTCACGTATTTCTCATCTTACAGAGAAATTCCTATCACCCGCCCAAGCTGGTTTCCACCCAGGAAGATCTACCTGCGAACAAGCCCTGGCACTCTCAACTTACATTGAAAATGGATTCCAGAAGAATTTAAAGACAGGTGCTGTCTTTGTTGATCTCACAGCAGCCTATGACATGGTCTGGCACCGTGGTCTCCTAGTCAAGATCTCAAGATGCCTGCCTCCATGGGTGGCCAACACTATATCATTTCTTCTCCAAAACAGAAGATTCCGGGTGCATCTGGGTGACAAGTCTAGCAGATGGAGACTTGTCTCAAGTGGCCTCCCCCAGGGCTCTGTTTGGGCTCCTACACTATTTAATATTTACATCAATGACCTCCCAGAAACGTCTTCAAGGAAGTTCATCTATGCCAATGACATCTGCTGTGCAACTCAGGCATCAAAGTTCGTCACCTATCCTAATCCTGCCTAACAGATTCAGAGTAGGAACTCTCACAGGTCAACCCACCTGTAAGCAACTCTGTTAGATTAGGACAGATTACAGTGTGGATGCCCAGGATAATTTTTGACTACAACTAAACTGCAGATAGCCCTGAAGCAGCTTGGCAGGTAGCAGAATCCTGCAAAAGTAGGTACTTTGGAAATTTTAATCTGACCAACATAATTCTCAATTATGAGCATATACATGCTCTGAAAGCATCTAAATTCCTTCTCTGGCTCATTGTGTATATTCCTTCCATATGCTGCAGTTGGCCATTTTTTTTGTTCATATTACTTCTATTTTGTTTTTTTTTCTTTTTTTGCTTTGTTTGTTTCTTCTTTCCTTTTTTTCTTTTTTAAAATTTTATTACTGATTTCATATTGATTTACAAAATTATAAAATAACAGAGGTTTATTTCCATACTAGTCCCACCACTAGAGTTCTTTGTTCCCTTTCCCTCTGTTGGGAATTGTTATGGGGAAATGGGGTGTGAAGGGGGGCAGCATCTGTCCCCCATCCTGAAGGTCCATCACATATGAACTCAATAAAGAATTGAAGGAAAAGCATAATATCCACGTAAATTAAACTTTTTATTTAAAAACGTATACATGTTAGGGCATGAGAGGAAGAGAGAAATAGAGAGAAAAAGACTGACTCACATTGTGATTGTGGTCCAGGCCAAAGAGCAGGGGCTCTCCCAGACTCTCAGTTTTAAACCCAAAGCCCTGCCTACACCTTTCTAAACCACACTTGTAAGCATTCCTATTTCTGGGTGGTAACTTCTCCTTCAACAGAACTACAGTAATTCTCTCAATGTCGCTGATATGGGTTAACTGATTATATATATATATATATATATATATATATATATATATATATATATAGTTTTTTCTATTATCCTGCCTTCTCCTTTCTTTTTAAAAAATTTTAATTTAATTTTATTCATTTATTTATTTATTTATTCCTCCACGGTTCTTGCTGGGGCTTGGTGCCTGCACCACTAGTCCACTGCTCCTGGAGGCTATTTTTCCCCTTTTGTTGCCCTTGTTGTTTTATTGTTGTTGTGCTTATTATTGTTGTTGTTATTGATGTCCTTATTGGATAGGACAGAGAGAAATCGAGAGGGGAAGAGAAAACAGAGAGGGAGAGAGAAAGACACCAGCAGACCTGCTTCACTGCCTGTGAAATGACTCCCCTGTAGGTGGGGACCCAGGGGCTCAAACTGGGATCCTTAAGCCGGTCCTTGCACTTTGCATCATGTGCGCTTAATTGGCTGTGCTACTGCCCAACCCCCCTTTTCCTTTCTAAGTTATCTGCTACATCTGAATTTCCTTCCTTTTTTCCTCTTCTTTTTCTGGGTCTTAATGGAATTGGAATTCAGAGACATCTGGTCATCTCCTTCTCTGAGAATATGGACTAAAATTCTTTATGGAGTGCAGAGGTGGGAGTTCTGGCTTCTGTAATTGCTTCTCCACTGGACATGGGTGTTGGGAGGTCAATCCACACTCCCAGCCTGTCCTGTCTTTTGCTACTGGGGTAGGGTGCTGGAGAGGTGAGTTTCTAGATGGAATCCATGGTAGGATCTGGAACTTGGTGGTTGAAAGGCAATCATATACAAAAAAGCAGGATAAAATGTTTAATAAAAAGGAACCACAAAATAGGAGTAGAACAGATGAGAACAGGGATCTTAGGGTGAGAAGAAGTGAGGAAATCTATTCTAGGTATGTTCCTAGGGGCCCATGTCTTTAGTAATCTTTGCTTGAACTTGATAGTTTGCATGCAGGTGAACTAAAAATATTGTCTGGGAAGATGGTGTCAGAGGTGAGTATAGAAATATATTCAATTATGAGGGATAGAAAGCTAGATTGGGTCAGAGAGTAGTTCTCAAACTTGAAGAAAGTATATAAATACAATTAACTATTAATACCATCTAGATGACTAAGGAACCAAATTTATTCACAATTAGCTCAGGAGCTTGTGTAAGCTCCAAGTTCCTGTCAGTCTGAGTTCACAGTCCATGGTCACAGCTGGGAACATTCTGAGCTGAACTCATTTCAGGACCAGTCTTCCTTGAGTAGCAGAGAAAGCTATCTACTAACAACTATATCTTAAATACTGATAGTATCAGATGATTCTGATCTACATGGTCTAAGATTATAGGTATATGGGGGGGAACTATTCTCATATCTGACACAATAGACTTTAAAATAAATAAGTAACAAAATATAGGGATGGACATTACATAATGCTCAGAGAATAAGTCAACCAAGAGGAGTTAACAATTATTAACATTTATGCACCAGTGAGAGGCCATCTAAATGCATCAAACATCTACTGAACTACCAAAACACTTCAGTTGCAACAGTGATAGTAGCAGATTTCAACACCTCATTCTCACAAATTGAAAGAGTATCTAGGCAGAAAGTTAACTGAGGAACAATAGAATTGAAATGTTGCAGAGATTATGCCCAAACACGCAGCTTAAACTGAAATTATGGTGAAAAGAAAGGAGTTTTATTACACTAGTGAGCAGGAGAACTGAATCTCTTCCAAAAGTTTCTTTGCCTCGAAAAAAGGAACAGTACAGGTTTAAATAGTATTTTTCTTTTTTTCTTAAGTTGTTTTTTTTTTTTTTTTTTAATGAGAAAGAAGGAGAAAGAACCAGACATCACTCTGGCACATGTGCTGCTGGGGATCAAACTTGGGACCTCATGCTTGAGAGTCCAAAGCTTTATCACTGCACCACCTCCCGGACCACTAAATAGCATTTTTCAACATGGTTACATCATGATTACCTTTTCATTTCAAAGGAGCAGGACAAGATGAAAGAACTTTCACAGGGATGTGTCAAAAATCTATGTTACTTAGACACAAAGCAACTAGACAAAGGAGCATGGAATTTATCTCAGGCAGGAACTGCCCCTCCCCCAGGTGCTGGCCTTCTTAACAGCTCTTATCTCAAAGGATGCCCCCTGGTGCTGTTCTGTTCAAGTGGAGGTGGGGGACAGCTGCAGTTGCTCTATTTGTCATCAGACAACAGGGAAATAGGAATGCAGGTTATATTAAGGAATGATGCATCTATTTTCTGCTTCAAAATGAAGAGATAGATAGACTTGGTCTATTACACATTTTCAGTCCTTCACTTCATGAAACTTTAATACACATTTTTTTCAAGTCCACATGGGACATTCTCAAGGACAAACCATATTTTAGGCCACAGTATCAGCAAACTAAAGAGCACTGAAATCATTCCAAGCATCTTCTCAGACCACAGTGAAATTAAACTAATACCTAACAACAAACAAAATTAATCAAAGTCTTAAAATAGGTAAACTCAACAGTACACTATTTATCAACTACTGGATCAAAGAGGAAATTAAAGTAGGAGTTAAAATATTACTACAGAATATAATCCTTAGACCTCTGTGAGTTTCTTCAGGACCTTACCCTCGCTGTGAACTACTTACTAATGGTAAGGACTGTCCCATTCTCTAAAAGGAGGGTGGGGCATCCTATTCTACCACATAAGAAAAACTGGTCCTGAAATAAGTGCAGGCTAGAATGTTCCTAGCTGTGACCGTAGACTGAGTGTGAGCTCAGACTTACAGGGACTCAGAGGTTATATAGGCTTTTGCGCTAAATATGAATAAATATGGGCCCCACGTCAGGTGTAATTATTAGTTAGCTATATATTTTCTTAAAATTTTGGAACTACGTTTTGCCCTGATTCAACTTTTTAGTCGTATTCTCACCATGTTCCCATGCAATATTTCTAGTCCACTTGCAGGTTAGCTCACAAGCTCCAGCAAAAATAACCTTAGTCATGGGCCCATAGGAACAAACACCTAAAATAGACTTCTTAGCTTCTTTCCACCCTGAAATCCCTATTCCCATATGCTCTATTTCTACTTTATGGTTCCTGTTCATTAAACATTTTGTTCTGCTTTATATATTACTACATTTTAGCTACCAAATTGCAGATGCTACTACAATTTCATCCTGCACTTTTTGGGCAGATGACCTCATGAATATGTCCCAGAAACTCCAGAGCCCTATCCCACCAGAGCAAGATAGAACAGGCTATGGCTATGAATCCACCTTCCAACACCCATGTCCAGTGGAGAAGCAATTACAGAAGCCAGACCTTCCAAGTTCTGCACCTCATAAAGAATTTTGGTCCATACTCCTAGAGGGTAAATGTTAGGGAAAGATGACCAAAAGGTTCTTATATTTCCATCCAGAAAGAGAAATGGGATTGGAGTGAGGAGAGATTCTACCTGTGAAAGCAATAAATTAGAAACCATTATCTTGACATTAATAAAAGTAGATTTATCTACAAATTTTAAAAAAATGTCAGAGGTAAAATTTTGGGAATCCTTTTTGCTTATTTTAGCAAGGTTTCTTTCCACAAAAAAACTGAAGTATTCTGGAGCCTGGGGGCTAGTAATTTTTTCATTAAAAAATATTTTTGACTGATGAGTTTTGAATTTTTTTTTTTTTTGCCTCCAAGGTTATTGCTGGGGCTCAGTGCCTGCACCATGAATCCTCTACTCCTGGAGGCCATTTCCCCCATTTTTGTTGCCCTTGTTGTTGTTTTTATTGTTATTGTTGTTATAACTGTTGTTTGTTGGATAGGACAGAGAGAAACAGAGAGAGGAGGGGAAGACAGAAAGGAGAGACAGATACCTGCATACCTGTCTCACTGCTTGTGAAGTGACCCCCCTGCACGTGGGGAATCAGGGGCTCTAACCCGGATCCTTGTGGCAATCCTTGGACTTCGTGCCATGTGTGCCTAACCCGCTGCTCTACTGCTGGGCCCCATTGAAATACTTTTTTACAAAAAAAATTGAAATGCAGTTATTTTATTTTTTTAAATATGTCTAGACCCTAATTGTCGCGTCCACCCTTGCCTGCAAGGATCACGCAACGCTGAGTTCTTCTTCAAGCAGTTTATTCGGGAACCTTGAACAGCAAAAGCCCCGCTATAACCTAACCTCCAACTTATATACTCATGGGTCAGCCAATCCCAAGGGCACACGTGGCAGCTGCTCATAGGCACACGATCGTGGAAGCAAGCGCGCTCTCAGTCTCAGACCATTTATGGAGTTGTTTACTTCTCCCTGTGGTCTGGAGGGTAGAGGAGGCTGGCGCCATCTTGGGGCGCGGCACATGGCTCTCCACACCTAATGATGGAAAATATCATATTTTGTTTAATGATCAAATGGGTAACAGAAAAATAACTTTACATAGCATAAAGAATCTTAGGTTGTAATACAGGCTCTCCACGAATTCTAATTACTAGTTTAATAACTCTAGGTTTATAAACATGATTTATAAAATTGTAAATGTGATTGTTGTTTTAAACTTTTATCCTCTCATTAACCCTTATTATCTTCATATTAAAAACAAAGAATAAATTCCATACTGCATTAATAAAAACAGATTTTAAATGTTTAATACTTCTTTTTAAAAATGCAGTGTAGACAAAAAAAGTGTTACTAGAATCAAATGAAAATGAAGACACAAGATATCAAATATATAGGACACAGCTAAGGCAGTACTAAAAAATAAATTCAAATGCATACAGGACACATTTGGAAACAAGAAAAATCTCAAATCAAGAACCTGATTACACACTTTTAAGGACTTAGCAGAAGAACAAAGGAACCATAAAGCATTCAGAAGGTCTGAGATAATTAAAAGTAGGGCAGAAATACATAACATCTAAAATAAGAGAACTATATAAATAAATATAGTTGGAAAATAAAAGAGGAAATATCACAACAGACAGCATAAAAATCCAAAGTATCATGCAAGACTTCTAAGAACAACCATATGTTACCAACCTGAGAACCTGATAGAAATGGAAAAATTCCTTGAAACATATAACCTTCCAAAACTGAACCAAGAAGAACTAGAAAACATGAAGAGAGCATTCACAGCCAAAGAAATTGAAACAATAAGCAAGAACCTTCCCAGTAAGAAAGTCTAGGACCAGATTGTTTTACCAATGAATTCTACAAAACCTTTAAGGAAGAGTTAATACTCATACTTTTTAAGTTATTCCAAAATATTAAAGACACAGTAATATTTCCTTCTACCTTCTATTAATGCAATATTTCCCAATACCAAAAGCAGACAGGAACACAATAAAAAATAATAAATATACAGACCAGTGTCTCTGATGAATATCAATGCTAAAATATTGACAATTGTACCCAATGGATATAGCAGTATATAAAAAAAATTGTACATCACAACCAAGTGGGATTTATCCCAGCAATAAAAGGTTGATTCAATATACATAAATCAAAAACCACATGATTATTTCAACAGATAAAGAGAAAGCCTTTGACAAAGTCCAACATCACTTCATGACCAAAACACTACGAAAAATGGGAATAGAGTTGCTTTTTTATGGTTTCTAGCTTTTCAGCATATTCCCTTTGGAGTTCTTCTTTTATGTTTTGTAGTTCTTCAGTAAAGTGGTCTCTGAATTCTTGGATTTGTGTTTAGTTTAATTTGGATTTTTTTTTTTTTAACTGAAATACTCATCAGCTGTGGGTTATAGAGGTGTGGGGGATTGAACCTGGGAGGGACTTCATAGCCTCAGGCATCAAAGTCTTTTTGCATAATAATTATGCTATCTATACCTGAGAGTTTGGATTCAGAACAAGTTTTCTGAAATCTGCAACTGGCTTTTTTTTTTTTTTTTTGAAATTTATGTTCTCTTTCATAGCTGCCACTTTAATATGTCTAGAATTATGCATTTAAGTGTGGTTTCTATGGTTAAGCCTGCAAGTGGTGCTGTGGCTGCATTACTATAATTTTTTGATTGTACATATACTTGTGCTGGAGGTAGAGTAGGAAGAGGATATTCTATGGTATATTACTGGGGCAGTATAAACTTGTGAGGGCAGATTACAGATTCAGTGTTGAGAGTAGCTGTTTTCTTTCTCTTTCTTTCTGTCCTTTCTTTTTCCTTTTTTGCTTAAGAAAATAACATCTGCTGGGGTCTAGACTGACCCTATGGTTTTAGTTCTTAGTACATTTTTCTCCTTATTTACTTACCAGATGCTTACTAGCAGTTTAATGTCCTAATGCCCCTGAAGTGACAGATTAGACACACAGAAATTCCCTGCCTTTTTTTAGACAAAGATGTGCTCTATTAAGTACCTTCTGAGGTAGTGTTGACTACACATATGAACTGCTTCTCTCCTAAGAGTGGCTCCTCCCCTTCCCTCCCTAAAAAAAACTTACCTGTTTTTCCACGCATTATGAAAAACACTATTATAATCTGTAAACAAATATAAATAGAAATACCTTATGATTCAACATGTTCTACTCCTAGGCATTTATCTAAAACATATGGGAACACTAGTTTGAAGGAATATAGATGCACCCTGATTTCATAACTGTATTATTCACACTAGTCAAAATATGGAAGCAACTTGAATGTCCTATGAAAAATTATTGGCTAAAGAAGCTATGAAACAGACTCAGTGGAATACTACTCAGTAATAATAATAATAACAATAATAATGACAATATTCTGTTTGGGGGGTAAAATGGATGGAACTTGTGAAAATTATGCTTAGTAAAGTAAGGAAGGAAGTGAAAAAAAACTACTGGTTGGGTGCTTTTTTAATTTTAGTTTATTATTTATTTATTTAACCAGAGCATTAATTAGCTCTGACTTATAAGTGATGCAAGGGATTGAACCTGGGATTTCAGAGCCTCAGGCATGAGAGTCTCTTTGTATTAGCAGTGAGCTCTCTATAGTCATCTAAAGGGAAAGAGGAAAAATGTGCCAAGAAGAGAATTTAAACTCCCCTGGCTGTTTTTCATGCATCTGGAAATTTAAAAAAAAAATAATTTATTTATTATTGGATAGAGACAGAGAGAAATTAAGGGGGGTATAGAGAGGGAGATAGATAGAGAGACACCTGCAGCTTTGCTTCATCACTCATGAAGCTTTCCTTCACCACTCATGAAGCTTTCCTTTGGCAGTTGGAGACCAGGGACTTGAACTTGAATCCTTACATTGTAAAGTGACTACTTAGCCAGGTGCACCACGACCTACCCTCTTTGTCCCCTGGGTATTTTTACTCATGCGAGGAGAAAAGAGAACTAAACACCTGAATTGAAAAAATAACAATCAGCCTATATGTAGGACTGTGGGAGAACTATGATGGTTATCCTTGGGCAGTGGGCCATGGGGACACAGGTAATACAGCAGTTGTAGAGGATTCCCTAAACTTATAACCTTATACATCACCATGTCCAGGTGAAAAAAAAATTAATACTTCAAGTTCTTAAATGGTCTAGATTTTAGTACTGACTATAATTTTTTAGTCTCAATAATTAATATTTCAGATTTATAAACTGACTGAATTCAGACACTGGGCTTAAACTGTTTAAACAGTTCTAAATTTTTTTTAATACCTAAATTACTTAAAACCACAGGCCTGATAGAACAAAATAATTTGATCCTGTCAGTGAGTAAGACATTGTTATTAATTGATACCCTAAAACTGTATAGCATGGTAAGGTCAAGTATGTTATGGTTAATTCTAAACACAGGGTTATAAATTCTAATCACTGGGTTAGAAAAGAAAAATTAGCTCATAACTTACTTAGTTATAATAAAAGTTAACTTGTTATTTTAAGCTCCTTATAAGACAACAAGGAATCTTCTTGCCATTTATTTATTTATTTACTTATTTTTAACCAGAGCACTGCTCAGCTCTGGATTATGGTGGTGCAGGGGATTAAACCTGTGACCTTGGAGCTTTAGGCATGAGAGTCTGATGTCATAATCATTATACTATTTCTCACACCCTCCATTCTCTTTTAAATTTATATTTTTCCTTGTCCTGGAACCTCTGGGTCTTTGCTTGTATACCTTGATGTCTCTTCTTCCTTGATGACCCTTCACATCATTATACTGCCTCTGTTGGTCTCAACTAAATCAACTCTACCTGTGCTACCACATCAAGTCATGTCTCCAGAGTTGCCAATCCTGAGAAGCCAACCTCCCAACTTCTTTTGCTTGGTGATATCTTTTCCTAATACAAGGGACTACCCAATTCCATTTTTGGCTTGTACGTTTTTCAACAAAGTTAAAGATCCTAGACATAAACTAAAGCTTATGGTACTGTGTACATGTATTCACATCTCCATCTAATCTATGACAATTTTATACTTTCAGTAAAAATATTTAGTAGTCTTCTGTGATTAGATTTAGACCTAGTAAGCTTGGCACCAAGTAGAATGGCTTAGAGAAGGCAGCATAAATCCTTCAATCAGTATTTATTACTTTGCTCTAGACATTTTCCTCTTCTAGTTCACTTCCCCAAATCACTAGCTAATCAACTAACTATACAAGGGACAGTAAATAAGATTTACTTTTTCATCTTTTAATTAAGACTTGGAGTGCCTGCCCAAAGTTACAAAGTAAGTAAGCAAGAGACCCAATATTAGAACCCAAGTGTCTACCTCCAGACTCACATTCTTTCAGCTCTACCACACAGAAGTCCAACACTTCACTATTTGCTTCCTAAAGAAGGGTGGGAAAGGGTGGTGACACACTGGGTTAAGTGGACCTGGTGCGAAACACAGGAACAGTGCAAGGATTGCAAAAACCCTGGAGGCAAAAAAAAAAAAAAAAAAAAAAAACAACTATAATGACTCTAGTGAGTATGGAAATTGAGCCAACATGATTTCTCACAACCTATCACCATTATTTTCTTTTGTCTTTTGTGAAATACAAACACGGTGGATTATGTGTGTCTTCTTCATAATCTATTAATTGAAGCGGCACTACATTCCCATTCACATGTCTATAATAAAGCTGAAGAATTTTCAGACACACATAATTAAGACCCAGAGGGGAAGTCTAGATTGAAAAAGAACTTTCAGAGGATGAAATGACTGCCAGCCAGACTCCACAAGGGAATGCCCTATGATAAATGAGGTGTGAACATAGGTGATTTACAAAAAAAGAAGAAGAAAGAAACCTATAAGGAAGAAGAAGACTTAAAGACTTCCTGTGAGTATAAATAATGTCAATTAAAGACAAGAAAGGAAAAAGAAGACATTAATGTCAGCTAGAGGGATAACGGGAACTAAGATGCCCTTTTACTATTGAGTCAGGAAAGAAATGAATACCAGAGTGGGTGATTCAAAACCTATTAAGAAATGAAGGAATATCAACAGACCTATTAGAAAGTTAAGACAGCAAAATGGCTTTGCCAGTGAGCAGAATCACAGAAATGTAGAACATTTATAATACATATTTATTCAAGACATTTGGACAACAAGGAATTATAAAATTTTAAGAAGATACTGAGGAAAAAATATTGAATATAAAAGGCTTGATGAAATTAATATTTAACTCTCAAATTCAATGCAATTGTCTCCTTAATTAGAAATCTCACATATTTTCTGCCAACAAATAATAATAACATTTGTTTTGACATGTCTACAAGTAGTGTAGCATTATTCTGAGTTATCAAAATAGTCCACTTGATATTTTCACTGATTCCTGTACCAAAAATATCTACTAATTAAAAAATGTTCTGAATTCAGTGTTTTAAAGGATATATGAGTTAAACAAACAAAGGCCCTGCTGTATTTCATCAAGGTAAAGGGAGGGGGAAGGAGTGTTCAGGTCCTGAAACATAATCATAGAAGAGGGTCTAGGAGAGGGGTTAGATTAGAGTGTTATGTTGAAAATTGAGAAATGTTACACATGTACCATCTACTGCATTTTACTGTCAACTGTAAACCATTAAGCCCCCAATAAAGAAAAAAAAGGCCCTTGTAAAATCAAATGGACAATCTTGAAAATGTGTCTGCAGTGACACTACTTTATATAACTACATTACTGTTAGTTGCTGGGAATTTTCTACTTTAAGAATCGTGCTTCACAGTTCTTTTGGATGATGCTTATTGAGCATCACTTGATTACAGTTTGTTGTCTCCAAATTATTTTTTGTAAAAATGTAGGCTGTGGGGAGTCGGGCAGTAGCACAGTGGGTTAAGTGCATGTGGTGCAAAGTGCAAGGACCAGCATAAGGATCCCGGTTTGAGCCCCAGGCTCCTCACCTGCAGGGAGTCACTTCACAAGTGGTGAAGCAGGTCTGCAGGTGTCTATCATTCTCTCCCCTTCTCTGTCTTCCTCTCCTCTCTCCATTTCTATCTGTCCTATCCAGCAATGACAAAAACAATAATGAAACAACAAGGGCAACAAAAGAGAATAAATAAATAAATAAATAAATAAATGTAGGCTGTGACCCATGAGCATTAGTAGTTCATTAAATGTATGTCAAAAATAAAATATAAAAATAATTTCAAACCCCATCATATCTAATATTCTTTTGTATAGTTTGTGATGAGCATTTTTATTTGAATATATTTTGTGATGAGCATTTGTATTTGAATATATGCTCAAATTGGATCACAAGATAACACATTTCTTTTTGGACTAAATGTTTAGAAATCAGAAGCATGTTCTAAGAAGTTTCTTAGTGGTTGCCTCACTAATGCTCTTCTCATTTGTCCAAGGCTTCACTCATTTTCTTTGTTCCATCCTAAAGTAAAGCTATCCTTCAGTCAGCTGCAATTACATAACTCTTATTCATTTATACTATCTTTTAGTCAAGAAATATCCAATAAACATTAATTTACTGCCATAAATTAATAAACATTAATTTAATGTGGAGGGCTCAGAAAGATCTTGTCCCCATCCCAAATTCTGTAAGGAAAGAAATTGTAACTGCAAGCATCCTATTTGCAAGACTAATTCCCAGCTCAACAATCTACACTTGCTTCCTTTTACTTATTATATCAAGCTTAAAATTTTCTAATCTGTCAAGTTTCATTTTAACCTAGAAGTTTATTTTCCACTCTCAGTGTTTAGCTGACCTTTCACACTAATCAGAAGATAGATTTCTGTGTACTATTTTAATTTTAACCCTTTTAATTGTGTTCCTCCTCCCATTATTCACACCATTTTTTGCTTTTCTTTCACTAAGTGAATTTTTTTCAAGACTCCTAGGCCCAGCCCACTCTCATCCCTTCAGAGTACACAGCCTTTCAATGGGCTACATCTGGCCAACATCCTATTTTCCTGCCTCCATTTTGCTCCAGCTATCAATGCAAAATTCTCTACAAAGTACTTTCTAGTCCATTGTCCTTATATTTAGAATGTCTCAAGGGATTGTATTTGCATCAATTAATTTGAGAGTCTATTTCACAGTCTAGTAGTTCTCACTATCTAGAGAATTTTTTTCTTTCTTTTTTTTACCAGAGCACTGATCAGCTCTGGCATTTGGTGGTGCAGGGTATTGAACCTGGGACTTTGGAGCTTCAGGCATGAGAATCTCTTTGCATAACCATTATGCTATCTACCCCTGCCCTATCTAGAGAATTTTTGGCTTTCTCTGAAAAATGTTCTTTTCTTAATTTTAATCCATCATTACTAGCTCTACCACTGATAATACCATAAATAACACTAAATTTAGGTTTTCTATCATCAGTTAACTTAGGACTGTGTGTTTGAACTAATGCTTAGTCATCACTTAACTACATTGTCACTATTCATCATTGAATTCCACCTGTTAACCATCAAACATATTACCGAAAACAGGGAAAATCTAATAAAAAGCAGTTGCAGCCTAATATAAGAAATGTGATCTTTCTCATGTCAGAAAATCCCAGGACATGAGTAGGAACATTCCAAGCTGCACTAATTTCAGGACCCATCTTCCTCAGGTGGTAGACAGAGTCTGTTATCCAACCCCTCTCCGGAGGATGGAACATTCTCTACCATTGTTGATCCACACTGAGGGAAAGGTCCTATGGGGGCCCCCAAAGGGGTCCATTATGTTTTTTCTGATGGAGATGACCAGTGATAATGGAGAGAGGGATCTATTTGAAGTCTAGGCCCATCATGTCTGTGTGGGAATCCCAGGACTCCTTAGCTAAGGCCCCAGATGATGTGATGGCCTGATAGTGACTAAAAAGAAATCAGTAAAGTATGCCAGTCTCTTGCCTTTATTCAGCTTTTGTAGTCCTTACTTTGATAAGGTTAACTGACTGAGGGAAGTGTAATAGGAAGTACGTGAGGAGGATATCTATGTCTAAGTAGAAACTATTTCATTAGGTACTTGACGGTGTCTTTTTAAGTCTTTCTACTTGTTTGCTCCATTCACTCACTGCAAACTATTGGGCACTTTTGCTTTGAGATATATATTTTTTGCCCTAACTTATGGAAACATGCATACATCTGCCCTATCACATGGGACCTGGTTTATATCTAGGTTTGAGGCTTTGTTAGGAAGAGAACCAGCCAAAATGGAATTAAGGAGTCCTATGAGAAAGGAAAGATCTCACACTCTACTCATGAGCACAGAATGACAGTTCGGACTTACAGGGATGCAGGGGTTACATAGGCTCCTACTCTGAATATGGATCCCAGATCAAATAGATGGGGTTTACAGTCAACAATATTTATATACTTTTCTCATATTTGGGAGCTACTGTCTTCCCTGATCCAGTTTTCTAGCCCTTTTTCCAGCCATGACATCATCCCCCCAGACAATAACTTGGGTCCAGCTGTATATCAAATATCAGGCTCAGGCAAAAACTAATAAAGTCATGGGCCCTTTGGAATATACTGGAAATAAACCTACTAGATATTTCCAAAATGGAGACCCCAAATCCTCATCTGCAATATTCTAACCTTTAGGTTAGTCAAAAAATTGTTTGGCTTTATATGTTAACTCTTTTTTCAGCCACCAGATTTCAAATGCTACCATGATACCAACTGGACATTCCTGGGTAGATGACCCCAGAGGTGTCCTGGAGCCCTTCTTCTTCTTCTAGCGTTTTTCCTTCTTCTGTAGCTAGTCAACAGCGTCAGGTTGAGCCTGATGTAAAGTTTCGAGACCTCCTTTGAATCTGGAGAGGTGGCAGTCATTGACTATGTGGGTCATAGTCTGTCTGTAGCCGCAGGGGCAGTTCGGGTCATCTCTGGCTCCCCAGCGATGGAACATAGTGGCGCACCGGCCATGGCCTGTTCGATAGCGATTGAGGAGGGCCCAATCATAACGTGCTAGGTCAAAGCCGGGTTGACGCTTGCAGGGGTCTGTGATGAGGTGTTTGTTCTTTACCTCAGCTGGCTGCCAACTCTGTTTCCAAGAGTCTGGAACAGAGAAGTTCTGTGTAGGCGTAGGAGACCAGATTGGATGACGAGACGTCAAGCGTTGAACAGGGTGGGTGAAGATATCCGCATATATTGGCAGGTCCTGTCAAGCGTAGACGTGGGAAATGAACTTAGATGATGCCGCATCCTGACGAATATCTGATGGGGTGATGTTGCTAAGAACTGGCAGCCATGAAACCGGGGTGGAATGGATGGTTCCAGAAATTATCCTCATGGAGGAATATAATTTGGAATCGACCAAGTGGACATGGGGGCTACGGAACCATACTGGGGCACAGCTCTGCCCCACTAGGGAAACAGAAAGACAGGCTGGGAGTATGGATTGACCTGTAAATGCCCACTTCAACAGGGAGGCAATTACAGAAGCCAGACCTTTCACCTTCTGCACCCTATAATGACCCTGGGTTCATACTCCTAGAAGGTTAAAGAATAGGAAATTTATCAGATGAGGTGACAGAATATGGAGTTCTGGTATTGTGAATTATACCCCTCTTATCCTATGGTCTTGTCTGTATTGCCATTTTATAAATAAATATTTTAAAAAAGAATAATAATAAAGAGTGGGGAAAAAAAGAAAAAGAAAAAAGAAAACCCCAGGACTTGAATATGGGATATCTAATCTTTGATGACCTGATCTTAATTGATTTCGTGTGATTTTATTTTAAAGGAAACAAAAGTATTTAAAGTTCTTGTTATGACATACTGCCTCTTTAATGCCATTGTTTAACTGCTTCATCTGCCTATTTGGCAATATTTATTGATTTCTGTTTAGTCCAAGATTCTTCACTAAGTGCTGTGATCCGAGGTGGGTAAGACCACTCAATCTTCTCACTGCCTGTTTAGGGAAACATATTTAACTTACCTACAAATCATTACAGGGCAGTGTTATAAAATATTAAGTAGGATAAGACGAGTATTTGCTGCATCAATTCTGTTTGGAAAAATGGAGATGATTTGTCAAAGTTCAGGGCACCAGTATGCCGGGCTAGCTTCGCGATGGGAAAAAGACGACCAGGGACACATGACTAAGCGGAGTAACAGTATTTCTTTATTCACGAATGAACGGTTCAAAAAACTAATCTAATCTAATCTAATCACCACACAATTCTGTCCTGCCTCTCTCTCCTCCAGTGGCAGCGTCAGGAACCAAGGAAGTATGTAGGAAAGGGGCAAGGAGAAGAGGGAAGCTCGAAAAGGCAAGGACTAAACCAAAATCTCCCGGAGGCAGGGGGAGTGAGACCAAACCATTGTAACAGAATGACCATGTAACTAGACCACAACATCAAGCAATGTAACAGAAGGGATCCCAGAAGCAGAACTAGGAGCAAACCAATAATTCCTCCTTTTCTTTTTAACTAATTGACCATAGTATCAGGAGTGTGGGGTGAACAGAAACCTATATTGTGCAGGCATTTTCAAAAAATAAACTGGCACAAACATGGAGGAACAATTAAGCGAGCAACAAGAACCAGTGTGATGCCAAGTGAAGGTCTGAGGGGGGTGTTCCTTGCCTCTGTGAGCTTCTCTTGCCTCTAAGGCATTTCTTGCCTCGATGGGTGTTTCCTGCCTCTGTGGGTATTACCTAGCAAGGAGGGAGGTATGGCCTATAGAGTCCCAAGGCAGCTGGCTGCAGTCAGTCTTTGAGAAAACCAGCAGCATAATGGGAAGCTACGGTAGAGTTGTGTACCAGTAAGTCCGATAGAAGTGCTAGTTCAAAGCAGATGTCCATGGAAGAATTGCCAGGGGGGTGAAACGTTGCATGAGGAAGGTCAGCCACTGGAATTCCACTCTTTTGTAGAGAACTTGACAGCTGCAATTCACTTACTTGTGAAAGAAAAATAAAACTTGCAACAAGTTAGAAGTTTACTATAATTGATAACTCAATGATTATAATTGGTTTAAGTATCTATAAATTTGGAAGGTCTTTCTCATTTTATTTTAAGGCTCTTTAACCAATTTAAGCACAATAAAATGTGGTAAGGCAAAGAACCACTGTTAGAGCCTCAGGCATGATAATCATTAGCATAACCACTGTGCAATCTATCGTTCTTAATTAAGAAGATATTTGAGAGCTTTACTTATCAATAATGTCTTATTTAACATTTTGTTATACCTGTATAAGATGGAGACACACCGTAGGTGTGCACAGGTTTTTTAGACCAAGTTAGTTAAAATATATTGATTTTTAACTAATTTTTACCTCATACTTTAAATGTAAGTTAATTTTACCTTTATGAGAATTATGTTGAAAAGCTTTTTCATTTAACTTTTCCTGGTAAGAATGTAGCCTTAAAGTAACATTTTTAACCTTAAAGTTAATGTTTACCAAACTTCAAACACACACAAAAACATGGTCTTCAATACACAAGGAGAAAAACTTTTGTTACGAAGACATGTCATTTTAAACATGAATTTAGATCTGTACTGTCTTAATTGTTCAGGGGTGCGTTTTCCGGCGGTGGCCTCTTGCCCAACTTCACCTCCAGGAATTGCAGGGTGTGATCACTGCATGGATGTCTACATATTCTAGCTCCTCTGCCTTCAGAGCCGAGCTGGGGATCTCAGCCAGGGGACCCAGTCCCGGCAGTGAGCCCACGGTCTCTGGGTGGTCTGGGATCTTCCCAGACTTCATAGCAGGAGGGCAGGTGGGCCGGCCTTGCAGAAGACGTGGGCCGAGGTGCCCCAGGGTGGGGGCCAGGATGGGCTGCAGCTCTGCCCACCATGCCCGCCTCCCTGCTCCTGGTGGCCGAGCAGCGAGGAGAGATTCTACACCCAGCTCCCCATGTCACGTGGCAGCGGGCGGAAACCAGAGTGTGAAGAACAAAGTGTTCCAGAAACAGAGAAACTGTCTCATGAAGAAAGGGCAGAGGCCTTTGGAAACCTCTTCATAAGTAGAAAAGCAGCCCATAGTGGATAGGTAGCCAAACATCTTCACTTATCTGGGGGATGGACAGGTTAGGTCCCAAGTTGTGGCGCCATATGTCAGTCAAAGTTCAGTGCTCCAGTAGGCTGGGCTTCACAGCGAGAGACAGATGACCAGGGACACATGGCTGAGCGGAATAACAGTATTTCTTTATTCACGAGTGAACAGTTCAAAAAACTAATCTAATCTAATCTCAACCCCATTCTGTCCTGCATCCTTCTGGAAGCAACCAAGGAAGTATGTAGGATAGGGGGTGGGGAGAAGAGAGAAGCTGCAAAAGGCAAGGACTAAACCAAAATCTCCCGGAGGCAGGGGGAGTGAGACCAAACCATTGTAACAGAATGATCATGTAAACAGACCACAACATCAAGCAATGTAACAGACGGGATCCCAGAAGCAGAACTAGAAGCATACCAACAATTATTTCCTAAAAAAATTAAAATTCTCATTTTCATTATTTTACATAAAAAAGGAAGATAAAACAGATAAAAGAGCGGTGCATATGCAAATGTGCAGAAGCTTGAAAGATGCTCCATGTCCCAGGAATAAAAAAAAGGCAAAAATACTAGAACCTACTGTACATATCTAGAAATATTTGGAAATGACCTTGGGTAACCAAAGGATTTTATGCATGCTGATGAGTTTAGAACATCCTGAATTCAACTGAAGCAGCTGATTTTTCTTTTCTTAAATAAGAGCTTGAAGCCTGGGAAGATAGCATAATGGTCATGCAAGAGACTTTTCTGTGTAAAGTACAAGGTTCAATTCCCTGTACCATCATAAGCTTGAGTTGAGCAGTATTCTAGTTAAAAAATAAATATGTAGATGATAATGTTGATAATGATGGTAGGTAGATAGAGATGATAGAGAATATAGTAGGTGCTGTTCCAATTTCTTTCTTGCAAACCCATTGTGAAAGCAGTATAGAGAGCAGACTAGAGAGGTAATTATGCAAATACAATCTATTTGAAGAATGTTGCAATACTTCAGGTTAGATATTTAATAAAGGATGAGTATAAGCATCTCTTCAGAAAAAAATGAGCTATTACTTTTTTATTATTGAATGCCTAGTGATGGTTCGATCACCCAGTAGAATAGACATTTGATCATCCTCCAGTTACCACATAGGACCACCCACATGGGGGAGGCTTCAGGAGCTGTAGAGTAGTGCTGTGGTGTCTCTTCTCTGCCTTTTATGTATCTCTCCCCCTCATTATTAAAATAAGAAGAGTTCTGTCTACTGAGAGTGATAAATTGTACAACTGTGGAGCCCCAGAAAATCATTAACCCTGACAGCAATATATATACATATATGTGATTATTAATAATTATTTTAATCAAAAAATTACTCAAGGCATTCACTGTACAAAGAGTTACTTTCCCATGATCCTCTTCCAAATTTTTTTAAAAAATTTTAATAGTGATTTAATAATGATTAACAAGACTGTAAGACAGCAGATATACAACTCCATACAGGTGTCACCATGAGAGTTCCATATCCCATTCCTTCCATTGAAAGCTTCCCAATTCTCTTTTTATTATTATTATTTTATTTGTTTATTTATTTGTTTATTTATTTATTTTTAAAACCAGAGCACTGTTCAGCTCTGGCTTATGGTGGTATGGGGATTGAACCTGGGACTCTGGAGCCTTAGGCATGAGAGTCTGTTTGCATAACCATTATGCTCCGCCCTTAGCTTCCCTGTTCTCTATCCCTCTGGGTGTATGGACCAAAGACCTTTATGGGACGCAGAAGGTCTGGGTTCTATAATTGCTTCTACACTGAACATGGGTGTTTTCAGGTCAGTCCATACCGCCAGAATGTTTCTATCTTTCCATAGTTGGGTATTGCTCTGGAAAGGTGAGACTACGGAACACATTGGTGAAGTCCTCTGCCCAGGGAGGTCAGGATGGCATCACAGTAGTAGCATCTGCAACTTGGCTGAAAAGCGTACAGTTTTTTTTTAAAGAAATAAGTTAAATAAATATTTTTAATTATATCAAAAGATACCATGTAAGTGAATATTCTGAAATGTGTTTATTACTGTGCAATTTTATGATTGCCAAAAATGTGTCACCTACAACTACTTCCTAAATAAAGCATGTTCTAACATATTTAAGGATTTTCTGTTTTAATGGATTTTAAATGTATTTTTCAATTTTTTTCTTATTATCTTTATTTATTTGTTGGATGGAGACAGAAATTAGAGGAATGGGAGAGATAAAGAGAAAGAGAGACCAGGCAGGGGTAGATAGCATAACAGTTATACAAAAAGACTCTCATATCTGAAGCTCCAAAGTCCCTGATTCATTCCCCAGCACAATAATAAACCAAAGCTGATTACTGCTCTGGGGGGAAAAAGAAGAAGAAGAAGAAGAAGGAGGAGGAGGAGGAGGAGGAGGAGGAGGAGGAGGAGAAGAAGAAGGAGGAGAAGGAGAAGAAGGAGGAGGAGGAGGTGGTGGAGGAGGAGGAGAAGAAGATGGAGGAGGAGGGGGAGGAGGGGGAGGGGGAGGAAGAGGGGGAAGGGGAAGGAGGAGGAGGGGAGGAGGAGGAGGAGGGGGAGGGGAGGAGGGGAAGGGGAGGGGGAGGAGGAGGGGAAGGGGAGGGGAAGGAGGAGGGGAATGGGAGGGGAAGGAGGAGGGAGAGGAGGAAAAGGAGAAGGAGGAGAAGAAGAAGAAGGAGGAGGAGGAGAAAGGGAGAAGGAGAAGGAGAAGGAGAAGGAGAAGGAGAAGGAGAAGGAGAAGAAGAAGAAGAAGAAGAAGAAGAAGAAGAAGAAGAAGAAGAAGAAGAAGAAGAAGAAGAAGAAGAAGAAGAAGGAGACAAACCTACAGCATTGCTTCACCACTTGAAAACTTCCCCTTTCATGTGGGGACCAGGGGCTCAAACCAGGGTCCTCGTGTATTGTAACATGTGCACTCAACCAGGTGTAATACTGTTGTGATGCAATATACCAGCCAACTAAAGGAAGTTAGACACAGTGCTCCACTAATGCCGTACTGGCAACAGCATACAGTGATCTCTGCCAAAGCACAGGGATTGTAGGTGGACCAAACAGGCTTAAAAGCACAGCTAGCCAATAGGACTCTTTGGCTCCTGCTTCTTCTCCTGCTCTTCAGATGCATCTTGGTAGAGGGTGCTTGAGTTTCCCACCATGGCTGCCACTCCTGGTAACAAACAGTTGTGACGCAGCTAGCCGGTAAACTCTACAACCATGAGTAATCTGTACCTCAGCTGATAATTACTTATCTCATGGGACTCAACTTTTGATGATAACTACTCATGGACTTTATGGACCTAGTGTAATCTTAACTCCTGCTGATAATTACTTATTTTGTAGTACTTAAAATATATGTCCCATACCTCTGTACTGCCCCAATAAAACCTTGCTTTATTTAAATCCACTTCCAGCCACCCCTCACCCAAATCCATTACATACTGCTGCAGAAGCCAAAGTCTCTTCTATTTTATTTACAACACAACACCACCTGGCCTTTCAATGCATTTTTTGTTGAGGTGTATATGTGTGTTTGGTCAAGAAGATTTCTGCTTAATTAAGATGTAGAAAGTTGTCATGTACATTTGGCTCTCCAGAAAAACTACAACACTTGTTAAACAGTAGTAATATTTCTGCCACACCTAAAGAATATGAATATGTTAATCATTTATACTCTTAACTGCACAATAGTCAGAAGTTCTAGGATATACATCCATACTATACTATTCAGCCATTAAAAAGGATGGCAATATTTCCTGTTGTTCAGTTTGGTAAGCTCTTTATAAATTCTGGTTGTTATCCTTTTGTCTGATGTGTGGCATATAAAAACAAAACAAAACAAAAAAAGATCTTATACAAAAATGGGGATAGGACATGAACAGAATATTCACCAAAGAGATCTAAAAAGGCCAACAGAAACATGGAAAAACGCTTCTAGTCATTATTTGTCAGACAAATGTAAATAAAGACAACAAAGAGATACCAATTTCTCCTGTGAGAATGTCATACATCAGAAATAATAACAACAATAAATACTGGAGAGGTTGTGGAGACAAAGGAACCCTCCTGCTCTGCCTGTGGGAATATAAATTAGTTCAGCCTGTGTGGAGAGCAGTCTGAAGAACTCTCTGAAGGCTAGAAATGGACCTTCCTTATGACCCTGCAATTCTTCTCCTGGGGATATATCCTAAGAAACCAAACACACCCATCCAAAAAAGATATGTGTACACCTATGTTCATAGCAACATAATTTGTAATAACCAAAACTTGGAAGTAACTCAGGCGTCCAACAATAGATAAGTGGCTGAGAGAGTTGTGCTCTATATACACAATGGAATATACTACTCAGCTATTAAAAATGGTGATTCCACTTTCTTCACCTTATCTTGGATGGAGCTTGAAGGAATTATGTTGCATGAGATAAGCCAGAAATAAAAGGATGAATATGGGATGATCTTTCATAGACAGAAGTTGATAAACAAGAGCAGAAATATAAAGCAGAACATGGGACAGCACCTATGAGCCCCACCCACTCCAGAGCCTGACTAGATAATCAGCCTGATTCATGATAACTTTGGACCTGGAGCCTGGTTGGGTAATTTTTCTGAATGACCTTTACTGAAAACTCTAAAAATACATGCAATCTGTCTGCCTTGTCAAATAAAACAAAATAAATAAAATAAAATGCAAAGCAGAACTTGGACTGGGTTTGATCTATTATGCTAAAGTAAAGAACTCAGTGGACTCTGGTGGGTAGGAGGGAGCTTTCAGGTTCTGGTACATGATGGTGGAGGAAGACCTAGCTGGGGGGAGGTTAAAGTTGTTTTTTTTTATTTAAGAAAGGAAACATTAACAAAATCATAGGAGGGGGGGTACAACTCCACACAATTCCCGCCACCCAATCTCCATATCCCATCCCATCCCCAATAGCTTTCCCATTCTCTGTCCCTCTGGGAGCATGGACCCAGGGTTGTTGTGGGTTGCAGAAGGTGGGAGGTCTGGCTTCTGTAATTGCTTCCCCGCTGAACATGGGCTTTGACTGGTCAATCCATACTCCTAGTCTGCATCTCTCTTTCCCTAGTAGGGTGTGTCTCTGGGGAAGCAGAGCTCCAGGACACATTGGTGGGGTCTTCAGTCCAGGGAAGCCTGGCCGGCATCCTGATGGCATCTGGAACCTGGTGGCTGAAAAGAGAGTCAACATACAAAGCCAAACAAATTGTTGAACAATCATGGACCCAAAGACTGGAATAGTGCAGATGAAGTGTTGGGGGGTATTCCCTGCAAACTCTAGTGTACTTCTGCTTTCAGGTATATATTTTTCCCCTAGTTTATGGGCACGGGGGAACCTATGCTCTATCTCAGGGGACCTGAACTATATCTAGGTTTGGGGACTTTACTGGGGCTCGGAACACCTGGAATGGAGTTAGAGAATACTATGAAAGGAAAGTTCTCACCCGAGTGATGAAGCTGAAGTGTTGTCGTTCCACACCTGAAGTCTCTGGACACATTCTGAAGTGAAGCATGCTGGGGTGGCACTCATTGCGTTGATTAGGTTACAATCAGCAGATGCAATATTATTTATTAAGAATTGGGAGAAACATACGGGAAAGTGGGCCCTACCCTAGGGTACCAGGACTGGGGGAAGTTTAGGCTCTATAGTGGAAATGTGAGGTTCCTGCTGTTTTAGGGTTCAAGAAAACAATGGATAGTTACTGTTATCATCACATTATTTGGTAATTGGGTTAACTTTGAAAAGTCCCTTTGTTAGACATACAATCAATTTCCCCTCTCATATTAATTAAATTGTGATTTATATGACTACAATTTAATAGGTGTATACATAAACACCATTCCCATCACCAAAAGATTGTGTCCCATTCCACCCACCCATCCCCACCCCCCCGCCAGCCCAGGAAGCCGAATGTCCACCCTCCCCCTCACCACAGGGTTTTTACTTTGGTGCCCTATAGAGTATTTTTTTTAAAATTGAGAAATTCACAACAAGATAAACACAGACTTAAAGTGAAAGGATGGAAAACTATCATACAGGCTAACGGACCACAAAAAAGGGCAGGAACAGCCATTCTCATCTCAGATATGATAGATTTTAAATTAAATAAAGTAATAAAAGATAGGCAAGGACAGTACATAATGATTAGAGGATCAATCAGCCAAGAAGACTTAACAATTATTAACATCTACACACCCAACGAGGGGCCATCTAAATACATTAAATATCTACTGAAAGAATTTCAAAAATACATCAATAGTAATACAATAATAGTAGGAGACTTCAATACCCCACTCTCACACTTAGACAGATCAACAAAGCAGAGAACCAATAAAGACACAAGAGAATTGAATGAAGAGATCGACAGACTAGACCTCTTGGACATTTTCGGACTCCTCCACCCCCAAAAACTGGAATACACCTTCTTTTCAAATCCACATAACACATACTCAAGGATAGACCACATGTTAGGCCACAAAGACAGCATCAATAAATTCAAGAGCATTGAAATTATCCCAAGTATCTTCTCAGACCACAGTGGAGTAAAACTAACATTTAACCACAAATGTAAAATTATTAAAAGACACAGAATTTGGAAACTAAACAACATGCTCCTTAAGAACCACTGGGTCAGAGACTCACTCAAGCAGGAAATTCAAATGTTCCTGGAAACTAATGAAAATGAAGACACAACCTATCAAAATATTTGGGACACAGCTAAAGCAGTACTGAGAGGGAAACTTATAGCCATACAATCACATATTAAACACCAAGAAGAAGCTCAAATAAACAACCTTATTGCACACCTCAAGGACATAGAGGAAGAGGAACAAAGGAACCCTAAAGCAACCAGAAGGACAGAAATCACTAAAGTTCGAGCAGAAGTAAACAACATCGAAAATAAAAGAACCATACAAAAGATTAATGAAGCCAAATGTTGGTTCTTGGAAAGATTAAACAAAATTGACAAACCCCTAACCAGACTCACCAAAAAAAAAAAAAAAAGAGAGAAGACTCAAATTAATAGAATTGTAAACGATGCAGGAGATATCACAACTGACACCACAGAAATCCAGAGAATCCTGCAAAACTTCTATAAAGAACTATATGCCACCAAGCTAGAGAATCTGGAAGAAATGGAACAATTCCTAGAAACCTATGCACTTCCAAAACTGAACCAAGAAGAACTACAAAATCTAAATGCATCAATCACAGAAAAAGAAATTGAAACCGTTATTAAGAATCTCCCCAACAACAAAAGTCCTGGACCAGATGGCTTCACAAATGAATTCTACAAAACTTTGAGGAAACAGTTAATACCCATACTTCTTAAGCTATTCCATAAGATTGAAGAAACAGGAATACTCCCTTCCACCTTTTATGAAGCCAACATCACCCTGATACCAAAAGCTGATAGGGACAGAACAAAAAAGGAAAACTACAGAACAATATCTCTGATGAACATAGATGCCAAAATATTTAACAAGATCTTGGCCAACCGGATACAGCAACACATCAAAAAGATTGTTCATCATGACAAAGTGGGATTCATCCCAGGAATGTAAGGCTGGTTCAACAACCGTAAGTCAATCAAAGTCATTCACCACATCAATAAAAGCAAAGCCAAAAACCACATGATTATCTCAATAGATGCAGAGAAAGCCTTTGACAAAATCCAACACTCATTCATGCTCAAAACTCTACAAAAATGGGAATAGATGGGAAATTCCTCAAGATAGTGGAGTCCATATATAGCAAACCTACAGCCAACATCATACTCAATGGACAGAAGCTGAAAGCATTCCCGCTCAGATCGGAGACTAGATAGGGCTGTCCACTGTCACCGTTACTCTTCAACATAGTATTGGAAGTTCTTGCCATAGCAATCAGGCAAGAGAAAGAAATCAAAGGAATACAGATTGGAAGGAAAGAAGTCAAGCTCTCACTATTTGCAGATGATATGATAGTATACATAGAAAGACCTAAAGAATCCAGTAGAAAATTACTGGAACTTATTAGGCAATATAGCAAGGTATCAGGCTACAAAATCAATGTACAAAAGTCAGTGGCATTTCTTTATGCAAACACTAAATCTGAAGAAGAAGACATCCAGAAATCACTCCCATTTACTGTTTCAGCAAAATCAATAAAATACCTAGGAATAAAGTTGTCCAAAGAAATGAAAGACTTGTATGCTGAAAACTATGAGTCGCTACTCAAGGATATAGAAACTGATACCAAGAAATGGAAATATATTCCATGCTCATGGATTGGAAGAATAAATATCATCAAAATGAATATTCTCCCCAGAGCCATATACAAATTTAATGCAATTCCCATCAAAGTTCCACCAAGCTTCTTTAAGAGAATAGAACAAACACTACAATCATTTATCTGGAACATGAAAACACCTAGAATTGCCAAAACCATCTTGAGGAAAAGAAACAGAAATGGAGGCATCACACTCCCAGACCTTAAACTATATTATAAAGCCATCATCATCAAAACAGCATGGTACTGGAACATAAATAGGCACACAGACCAGTGGAACAGAATTGAAAGCCCAGAAGTAAATCCCAACACCTATGGGCATCTAATCTTTGATAAGGGGGCCCAAAGGATTAAATAGAAAAAGGAGGCTCTCTTCAATAAATGGTGCTGGGAAAACTGGGTTGAAACATGCAGAAGAATGAAATTGAATCACTTTATCTCACCAGAAACAAAAATCAACTCCAAATGGATCAAAGACCTGGATGTCAGACCAGAAACAATCAAATACTTAGAGGAAAACATTGGTAAAACACTTTCCCACCTACACCTCAAGGACATCTTTGATGAATCAAACCCAATTGCAAGGAAGACTAAAGCAGAAACAAACCAATGGGACTACATCAAATTGAAAACCTTCTGTACATCCAAATAAACTATTAAACAAACAGAGAGACCCCTCACAGAATGGGAGAAGATCTTCACATGCCAGACATCAGACAAGAAACTAATCACCAAAATATATAAAGAGCTCAGCAAACTTAGCAACAAAAAAGCAAATGACCCCACCCAAAAATGGGCAGAGGACATGAACAAAACATTCACCTCAGAGGAGATACAAAAGGCTAACAAACATATGAAAAACTGCTCTGGGTCACTGATTGTCAGAGAAATGCAAATTAAGACAACACTAAGATACCACCTCACTCCTGTAAGAATGGCATACATCAAAAAGGACAGCAGCAACAAATGCTGGAGAGGATGTGGGGACAGAGGAACCCTTTTACATTGCTGGTGGGAATGTAAATTGGTACAGCCTCTGTGGAGAGCAGTCTGGAAAACTCTCAGAAAGCTAGACATGGACCTTCCATATGATCCAGTAATTCCTCTCCTGGGGATATACCCCAAGGACTCCATAACACCCAACCAAAAAGAGGTGTGTACTCCTATGTTCATAGCAGCACAATTCATAATAGCTAAAACCTGGAAGCAACCCAGGTGCCCAACAACAGATGAGTGGCTGAGAAAGCTGTGGTATATATACACAACGGAATACTACGCAGCTATCAAAAACAATGAACCCACCTTCTCTGACCCATCTTGGACAGAGCTAGAAGGAATTATGTTAAGTGAACTAAGTCAGAAAGATAAAGATGAGTATGGGATGATCCCACTCATCAACAGAAGCTGACTAAGAAGATCTGAAAGGGAAACTAAAAGCAGGACCTGATCAAATTGTAACTAGGGCACCAAAGTAAAAACCCAGTGGTGAGGGGTAGACATGCAGCTTCCTGGGCTAGTGGGGGGGTGGGAGTGGGCGGGAGGGATGGGTCACAGTCCTTTGGTGGTGGGAATGGTGTTTATGTACACTCCTAGCAAAATGTAGACATATAAATCAGTAGTTAATTAATATGAGAGGGGGAAAATCAATTGTATGTCTCAAAGTTTCTCAAAAGACAAACTGAATCTTTTTAATATATAGGCTGTGTATTTGATATGTGGACTCTCTCAAAAGCCTAGACCAAGTAGATTAGAAGCATCCAATAGCACAGCTATATACAAGATACTGGATACTATACAGCAAACCATAACAAAAGGACTTTTCAAAGTTAACCCAGTTACCAAATAATGTGATGATAACAGTAACTATTGATTGTCTTTTTGAACCCTAAGACAGCAGGAACCTCACATCTCCACTATAGAGCCCCTACTACCCCCAGTCCTGGAACCCTTGCATAGGGCCCACTTTCCCGTATGCGTCTCCCAATCCAAACCAAATAATATTGCATCCACTGATCACAACCTAACCAATGCAACGATTGCCACCTCAACATGCTTCACCTCAGACTGTGTCCAGAGACTTCACGTGTGGAATGACAACCCTTCAGCTTCATTACTCGGGTGAGACCTTTCCTTTTTTTTTTTTAAATTTATTATTTATTTATTTATTCCCTTTTGTTGCCCTTGTTGTTTGTTGTAGTTATTATTGTTGTTGTTGGATAGGACAGAGCGAAATGGAGAGAGGAGGGGGAAGACAGAGAGAGGGAGAGAAAGATAGACACCTGCAGACCTGCTTCACCGCCTGTGAAGCGACTCCCCTGCAGGTGGGGAGTCGGGGTTTGAACCGGGATCCTTACTCCGGTCCTTGTGCTTTGCGCCACCTGCGCTTAACCCGCTGCGCTACAGCCCAACTCCCGAGACCTTTCCTTTTATAGTACACTCTAATTTCATCTCAGGTAGTTCACTTTCTAACAAAGTCCCATAACCTATAGAGCAGTCTGGAAAACTCTCAGAAGACTAGACATGGACCTTCCATATGATCCAGTAATTCCTCTCCTGGGGTTATACTGCTCTATTCCTATTTTCTGGTTCCTATTTATTAAACATTTTGTCTTGCCTCATAACTATCTTTCAGACATCAAGTTGCTGATGTTACTATGATTCCATTCTGAACTCCACAGGTGGATGACTTCACCAATGTTCCACAGAATCTTACCTCTCCAGAGCCCTACCCCAGTAGGAAAGACAGAAATAGACTGGGAGTATAGATCACCCTGTCAGTACCCATGTCCAGCAGAGAAGAAATCACAGAAGCCAGAACTCCTACCTTCTAAACCCCAAAAAGTATTTTGGTCCATACTGCCAGAGGGGAAGATGACTAGAGAGCTCTGAAATTCAATTCCATTAGGACCCAGAGAGAGAAGAGGAAAAAAGGGAAAGACATTCTGAAGCACTTATATATATATATAGCTATGACTTAAAATGGAAGAGAAGATAGGACCATAGAAAAAAATACATAGAGACAGATAGATATATAGTTATAGCAATAATAGTTAACCCATATCTGTGACCCTGGGAGAATCACTGAGGTCTCCAATGGAAGAAATGGGGACAAAAAACTCTGGTAGTGGAACCAGTGTGGAATTGTGCCCTTGTTATTTTGTAATTGTGTAAATAACTAGTAAAAAAGAGGTTTGAATAATCCTATATATAACCACTAAAATATTAATTACTAATTAAATATTTTTCAACAAAGTAAAACCTAGTACTTGCTGATTTTAGTGAATTTTACCATACATTAAATTAAAAAGAAGAACAAATATCTATCATTCTCATATTTTTCTCAGATATGTGAAGAGGAGAAAGCTTGCTTGTTTCTTCTTTGTGCCTTCTGCCCTTCACACTAAATATACTACAAGGAACTTGTAGACAGGATGTTTGTATGTTTTTTTCTCCACACATATATTATAGAACATTACTGCTTAAAGGTAAGAGGGACTTGGAGACTCAAAATTGTCAGGTTTAATGGCCAGTGGGTGACTCAGCAGGTAGAACTCAGAATTTCCAAGCAAAAGGAGATCAGTGCTTTGGTCTCTTCTATCCATTCTCCTTCTCCTCCTCCTCTGCCTTCTCTTCCTCTTCTTCCCCCCCCTTCTTCTCTTCTTCTTCTACTTCTTCTTTGTCTTCTTCTTTTTCTTCTTCTACTTCTTTGTCATCTTCTTTTCTTCTCTTTGTCTTCTTCTCCTTCTATTACTCCTCCTCCTTCTTCTTCTCATTCTTCTCTTCTTCTGCTTCTTTGTTTCCTTCTTCTTCTTCTTCTTCTTCTTCTTCTTCTTCTTCTTCTTCTTCTTCTTCTTCTTCTTCTTCTTCTTCTTCTTCTTCTCCTCCTCCTCCTCCTCCTCCTCCTCCTCCTCCTCCTCCTCCCCCTCCTCCTCCTCCTCCTCCTCTTCCTCCTCCTCCTCTTCATTCTCCTCCTCCTCCTCCTCCTTCTTCATCTTCTTCCTCCTCCTCCTTCTCCTTCTCCTTCTCTTTACTCATAAAATATATAAGTAATCTTTTGGGAGTTGGGCTGTAGCTCAGCTGGTTAAGCGCAGGTGGCTCAAAGTGCAATGACTGGTGTGAGGATCCCGGTTCGAGCCCTGGCTTCCCAGCTACAGGGGAGTAGCTTCACAAGCAGTGAAGCAGGTCTGCAAGTGTCTACATTTCTCTCCCCCTCTCTTTCTTCCCCTCCTCTCTCCATTTATCTCTGTCCTATCCAACAATGATGACAACAATAACTACAACAATAAAACAAGGGCAACGAAAGGGAATAAATAAAATAAATATTTAAATATATATAAGTAATCATTTAAAAAATCATATTAAAGGAACAGGGAAAAATGTTATATTAAATATTGGCACCTCCCCCCTTGGGCTTGAAAACAAAAGATAAGTAAAAGAAACCGTATTTCCTAGTAAAACAAAAAAGAAACATCAACTACTTTTTTTAAATTGGTGTTTGGGTAATATTTAAATGTGCTCCAGAATGTGAAAAGTACTTGAACTTTGAGAAGAACATGACAGTCTCTGATTAAAATGAAGCCAGTGAGCAACTGTCCATGATGAGTATTTCTTCATTCCTGAATGTATCAGTTCTTAAAATCACTGACTCCCAAAATAAAACATGGTACCATATAAAGAGTGTCACAGGAGGTCAAGTGTAGCCTTTCTCATGCTCCAAGATTCAACAGGACCTAAAATTCAGACAAAAACAGACAAAAAACAGACAAAAACCTTAAATTCCCTGCATTCACAAGTAAATCCCTAGAAGTAGGACTTTGGGCATTTATGTTAGATGCTTATTGCTTGCTATCCTGGTCAAATCAGCTCCCCTCACTGAAAGTTCATCCTGTCCTGTTTCTCCAGTCACTATAAACAGAAACTTTAGAGCAGGATTGAGGGAGAGGGCCTTGGCAGGAGAGAAAAGAAAAGCATCTGGTTCTAAGTTCACTATTTATTTATTTATTTATTTATTTAAGAAAGGAGACATTAACAAAACCATAGAATGAGAGGGGTACAATTCTGCACAATTCCCATAACCCGATCTCCACATCCCACCCCCTCCACTGATAGCCTTCCCATTCTCTATCACTCTGGGAGTATGGATCCAGGGTCGTTGTCGGTTGCAGAGGGTGGAAGGTCTGGCTTCTGTAATTGCTACCCCGCTGAACATAGGCGTTGACTGCTAGATCCATACTCCCAGTCTGTCTCTCTCTTTCCCTAGTAGGGTGGGGCTCTGAGGAAGTGGCGCTCCAGTACACATTGATGGGGTCATCTGTCCAGGGAAGTCTGGTCAGTTTCCGGAACCTGGTGGCTGAAAAAAGAGTTAACATACAAAGCCAAACAAATTGTTGAACAATCATGGATCTAAAGACTAGAATAGTGCAGATGAAGTTTTGGGGGTATTCCCTGCATGCTCTTGTGTACTTCTGCTTTCAGGTATATATTTTTCCCCTAGTTTATGGGCATGGGTGAACCTATGCTCTATCTCAGGGGACCTGGACTATATCTAGGTTTGGGGACTTTATTCGGAAGTGGACCACCTGGGATGGAATTAGAGAATACTATGAAAGGAAAGGTCTCACCCGAGTGATGAAGCTGAAGGGTTGTCATTCCACACCTGAAGTCTCTGGTCACAGTCTGAAGTGCAGCATGCTGGGGTGGCACTCGTTGTGTTGATTAGGTTGAGATCCGCGGATACAATATTATTTGATTTGAATTGAGAGCAGCATGCAGAAAAGTGGGCCCCACCCTAAGGTCCCAGGACTGGGGAAAATATAGGCTCTATAGTGGAAATGTGAGGTTCCTGTTGTCTTAAGGCTCAAGAAGACAATGGATAGTTATTGTTATCATCACATTATTTGGTGATAGGGTTAACTTTGGAAAGTCCCTTTGATAGGGTTTGGGGTATAGTACCCAGCATCTTGTATATAGCTGTTAGTTGCTTCTATTCTCCCTGGTCTAGGCTTTTGGGAGAGAATATATCAAAGACAGCTTATGTATTAAAAAGGCTCAGTCTGTGTTTTAAGAAGTTCTAGACATATCATCAGTTTTTCGCCTCTCATATTAATTAAATAGTGGTTTATATAATGTTTACACCTTAATAGGATTGTACATAAACACCACTCCCACCACCAAAAGACTGTGTCCCATCCCCACCACCCACCCCTGCTCCCCAACCCTCCACCTTGCCAGTAAGCCCAATGGCCACCCTCTCCTTCACCACAGTGTTTTTACATTGGTGCCCTGCTCTCGATTTAATCAGATCCTGCTTTTAGTTTCCCTTTCTGTTATTCTTTCTCAACTTCTGTTGATGAGTGGGGACATCCCATACTCATCTTTATCTTTCTGACTTAGCTGACTTAACATAATTCCTTCTAGCTCTTCTCCAAGATGGGTCAGATAAGGTGGGCTCATTGTTCTTAATAGCAGCATAGTATTCCATTGTGTATATGTACCACAGCTTTCTCAGCCACTCATCTGTTGTTGGGCACCTGGGTTCCTTCCAGGTTTTAGCTATTATGAATTGTGCTGCTATGAACATAGATGTACACACATATTTTTGGTTGGGCATTATGGAATCCTTGGGGTATATCCCCAGGAGAGGAATTACTGGGTCATATGGAAGGTCCATGTTTAGCCTTGTAAGAGTTCTCCAGACTGCTATCCAGAGAGGCTGGAGCAATTTACATTCCCACCAGCAGTGCAGAAGTGTTTCTCTGTCCCCACAGCCTCTCCAACATTTGTTGCTGCTGTCCTTTTTGATGTATGCCATTCTCACAGGAGTGAGGTGGTATGCAATGTTGTCTTTATTTGCATCTCTCTGACAATCAGCGACCTGGAACAGTTTTTCATATGTTTGTTAGCCTTTTGGATCTCCTCTGAAGTGAATGTCTTATTCATATCCTCTGCCCATTTTTGGATGGGGTCATTTGCTTTTTTGGTGCTATGTTTGCTGAGTTCTCTGTATATTTTGGTGATTAGTCTCTTGTCTGATGTTTGGCATGTGAAGATCTTCTCCCATTCTGTGAGGGGTCTCTTTGTTTGTGTGATAGTTTCTTTGGCTGTGCAGAAGCTTTTCAATTTGATGTAGTCCCATTGGTTTGTTTCTGCTATAGTCTTCCTTGCAATTGGGTTTGTTTCATCAAAGATGTCCTTGAGGTTTAGGTGGGAAAGTGTTTCACCAATGTTTTCCTCTAAGTATTTGATAGTTTCTGGTCTGACATACAGGTCTTTGATCCATTTGGAGTTGATTTTTGTTTCTGGTGAGATAAGGTGGTTCAATTTCATTCTTCTGCATGTTATAACCCAGTTTTCCCAGCAGCATTTATTGAAGAGAGCCTCCTTCTTCCTTTGGGCCCCCTTATCAAAGATTAGATGTCCATAGGTGTGGGGGTTTAGATCTGGGCTTTCAATTCTGTTCAACTTGTCTGTGTACCTGTTTTTGTTCCAGTACCAGGCTTTTTTGATGATGATGGCCTTATAATATAGTTTGAGATCTGGGAGTGTGATGCCTCCATTTCTGTTTCTTTTCCTCAAGATGGTTTTGGCAATTATAGGTGTTTTCTGGTTCCAGATAAATGAATGTAGTTTTTGTTCTATTTTCTTAAAGAAGCTTGGTGGAACTCTGATTGTTATCACATTAAATTTGTATATTGCTCTGGGAAGAATATTCATTTTGATGATATTTATTCTTCCGGTCCATGAGCATGGGATGTCTTTCCATTTCTTGGTATCAGTTTCTATTTCCTTGAAGAGTGACTCATAGTTTACAGTCTCAAGTCTTTCAATTCTTTGGTCAGCTTTACTCCTAGGTATTTGATTGATTTTGTTGCAACAGTGAATGGGAGTGATTTCTGGATGTCTTCTTCAGTTTTAGTGTTTGCATAGAGAAATGCCACTGATTTTTGTACATTGATTTTGTAGCCTGACACCTTGCTATATTGCTTAATAACTTCCAGTAGTTCTCTACTGGATTCTTTATGTATTTTTTATGTATACTATTATGTCATCTGCAAATAGTGAGAGGTTGACTTCTTCCCTTCCAATCTGTATTCCTTTGATTTCTTTCTCTTGCCTGATTGTTATGGCAAGAACTTCCAATACTATGTTGAAGAGTAATGGTGATAGTGGGCAGCCCTGTCTAGTCCCTGATCTGAGGGGAAATGCTTTCAACTTCTGTCCATTGAGTATGATGTTGGGTGTTGGTGTGCTATATATGGATTCCACTATCTTGAGGAACTTCCCATCTATTACCTTTTTTTGTAGGGTTTTGAGCATGAATGAGTGTTGGATTTTGTCAAAGGCTTTCTCTGCATCTATTGAGATAATCATGTGGTTTTTGGCTTTGCTTTTATTGATGTGGTGAATGACGTTGATTGACTTGTGGATTTTGAACCAGCCTTGCATTCCTGTGATGAATCCCACTTGGTCGTGATGAGCAATCTTTTTGATGTGTTGCTGTATCCGGTTGGCCAAGATCTTGTTTAATATTTTGGCATCTATGTTCATCAGAGATATTGGTCTGTAGTTTTCCTTTTTTGTTGTGTCTCTATCTGCTTTGGGTATCAGAGTGATGTTGGCTTCATAGAACGTGGAAGGGAGTGTCCCTGTTTCTTTGATCTTATGGAAAAGCTTTAGGAGTATGGGTTTTAACTGTTTCCTGAAGGTTTTGTAGAATTCGTTTGTGAAGCCATCTGGTCCAGGACTTTTATTGTTGGGGAGATTCTTAATAACAGTTTTGATTTCTTTGTGTGTGATTGGTGCATTTAGATTTTGTAGTTCTTCTTGGTTCAGTTTTGGAAGGGCATATGCTTCCAGGAATTCTTCCATTTCTTCCAGATTTTCTAGCTTGGTGGCATATAGCTCTTCATAGAAGTCTCGCATGATTTTCTGGATTTCTGTGGTGTCAGTTGTGATATCTCCTCTATCGTTTACAACTCTATGAATTTGAGTCTTCTCACTTTTTTGTTTAGTGAGTCTGGCTAGGGGTTTCTCATTCTTCTTTAATTTTTCAAAGAACCAACATTTGCCTTCATTGATCTTCTGTACGGTTCTCTTATTTTCGATGTTGTTTATTTCTGCTCTAACTTTAGTGATTTCTGTCCTTCTGGTTGCTTTAGGGTTCCTTTGTTCCTCTAAGTCCTTAAGGTGTGCAGTAAGGTTGTTTATTTGGTTTTTTCTTGTTGTTCAATATGTGATTGTATGGCTATGAGTTTCCCTCTCAGTACTGCTTTAGCTGTGTCCCAAATATTTTGATAGGTTGTGTCTTCATTTTCATTTGTTTCCAGGAACATTTGTATTTCTTGCTTGAGTGTCTCTCTGACCCAGTGGTTCTTAAGCAGTATGTTGTTTATTTTCCAGATTCTGTGACTTTTAATAATTTTCTGTTTGTTGTTAAATGTTAGTTTTACTCCACTGTGGTCTGAGAAGATACTAGGGATGATTTCAATGCTCTTGAATTTATTGATGCTGTCTTTGTGGCCTAACATGTGGTCTATCCTTGAGTATGTGTTGTGTGGATTTGAAAAGAATTTATATTCCAATTTTTTGGGGGTGAAGAACTCTGAAAATGTCCAAGAAGTCTAGTCTGTCTATCTCTTCATTTAATTCTCTTGTTTCTTTGTTGATTCTGTGTTTTGTTGGTCTAAGTGTGAGATTGGGGTGTTAAAGTCTCCCCCTATGATTGTATTACTATTGATGTATTTTTGAAGTTCTTTGAGAAGGTGTTTGATGTATTTAGATGGTCCCTCATTGGTTGCATAGATGTTAATAATTGTTATATCTTCTTGGCTGATTGATCCTTTAATTATTATGTAATGACCTTGCCTATCCTTTATTACTTTATTTAATTTAAAATCTATTGTGTCAAAGATGAGAATGGCTGTTCCTGCCTTTTTTTGTGGTCCATTAGCCTGTAGGATAGTTTTTCATCCTTTCACTTTAAGTCTATGTTTATCTTGTTGGGTCAAGTGGGATTCTTTCAAGCAGCATATGGTTGGGTTATGTTTTCTGATCCATCCTCCCACTCTGTGCCTTTTGATGGGTGAGTTTAAGCCATTGACATTTGCTGATATTATGGATTTAATGTGTTGTAGTGCCATTGTGCAACAAGTTTTTATTTGATATGTTGCAAATATAGTGATGTTCCTGTTTATAGGAGGTCTTTTAGAACCTCTTTCAGGGCCGGTTTGATGATAGTTGCTTCCTTTAACTGTTGTTTGTCTGAGAAGGTTTTGATGACTACATCTAGTTTGAATGAAAGTCTAGTGGGATATATTATCCTTGGTTGAAACCCTTTTTCATTCAGGTCTCGATAGATATCTTGTCATTCTCTTCTGGCCTTTAGTGTTTGGGTAGAGAAGTCTGCTGATAGTCTTATAGGTTTTCCCCTGTATGTGATTTTTTGTTTTTCTCTTGCAGCCTTTAGGATCCTTTCTTTATCCTTACTTCTTTTCATTGTGACTATGATGTGTCTTGGTGTCTTCAGGTCTGGGTTGATTCTGTTTGGGACTCTCTGAGCCTCTTGGATCTTAATATCCTTTCTGTTGTTCAGGTGTGAGAAGTTTTCTTCTATAATTTCTTCTAGTATGCTTGTTTCCCTTTCCTCTCTTTCTTCCTCTGGCAGGCCAATTATATGAATGTTACTTCTTTTGAGATCATCCCATATGTCTCTGTTGTTGTTTTCAGTGTCTCTCAATCTCTTTTTGAACTCTTTCACCTCATTCTTAGTTTTCTCTAGCTCATCCTCTGTCTGACTAATTCTGTTTTCTGATTCTGCTAGTCTGCTTTCCCTTCCCTCAGAGTCTTTCTTCAGTTCAGCTATTTCAGCTTTCAGTTCTCTAATTGCCTCAAGGTAGTTAACATTTTCCTTGAGGGTCTCATCTGTTGTTTCCCTGATACTGCTATTCCTTTCCTCCAAAGTTGTTTTCATTTCTGTGATTAATAAATTTATTATTGCTTGCATGCTTTTCTTATTTATGGTTACTTCTGGCTGATTTGTACTTTCTTCTAGGCTCTTGTCTTCATTCATTGTATTAGCAGTTTTATTTGCTCTTGATCTACCCATTTTTAATGTGCTTTTTATTTTTATATTCTGTTGTTCCTCAGTTGCTTTGTTTTATGTATCAGTGACACTATACTAAGTACCTTTATGACAAATGCAATCACCACCCTCAGAAATTACAACAGTAACTGAAGCAATGACTGAAGCAGTTTTACCAATACCAGTTAGTCCCACAATGTCACCAGTTCAAGAAAAAATAACAACCAAATCTAAATGAAAAAGAAAGAGAAAGGAAAAAAGCGATAGCAGGAATAGACAATTATGCAAATCTACTTCCACTGTAAATTCTATGTGTAACAAGAGGGGAAGGGGAAGTAGAGCAGAGACACACACAAAAAGAGTTCGCTCTGAGTCAGACTTCTTCCCTGAAACAGTTCACAAATAAGTATCAGTGAATTCAGAAGGCAGAGGCAGGAGGAAGGGAGAAAGGAAGACAGGGGGAAAAAATAGAGAAAGGAAAAAAGAAGGAAACAGAAAAAAAAAGCAGTGAAAGGAGAATTTTATATATATATATTTTTTTTAATTGGCTTGGAGGTGGGAGAAGGGCGATAGTGTATAGAGGAGGTATGAAAAGTGAGACAAGTTTCTCTCATAGTGGGTGACAATTCTTGTCATCTATCAATGGAAAGTATACTAAGAGTTAATTTTGGTCACCTGAGGGGGGGAAGGGATATGCGTGTATATATAATAGTATTTGTAAAATAGAACAGAGTAAAAAGCCCAAACAGTGGGTCTACAGCTTGGACAGCTCCCTGTTAGCCTATGTACATTTAGTCTAGACAACTGATTGAGAAAGAAAACACAATACAAAACAAACATGAAAAAAAGGAAAAAAAAAACCAACTTTCAAGCAGGCTGGTGAGGCTTGCTTGATTGCTAATTGTCACTTGAATAGGTCTAAGTCCCTTACTCAAAGGAACAACAGAAATAGCCTAGAAATTTGGAAGCAGGGTTTAATGGCACCCTGGTGGGCCAGGAATCTAGGTAAAGAAAGGAGCTCCATGGGGAGCCTGCTAGCAGCAGCTCCCTACTCCCAGGGTCTGGTTATGGGGAGAGGGGTGATGAGAGAAATAATCAAGAAATTTCCTTTCTTTTTGCTCTAATTTTTAACCCAAATTGAATTATAATCACCTCCCTGGTCTACCTTTAGGATGCCTCCTTGCTTGTCCCGCTGAAGACCAGGATTTCAAGGCTTTCTATCAGCTGGTGTCAGAGCCCAAGGGTGCTGCTACATTCCAGTCGCCATCTTGGTTCCGCCCCCTAAGTTCACTATTTTTTAAAGAGGCTTGGACTTGTTCTCTGTCCTCTCCAAACCAAAAACCCTGTGTCAAATAAAAGAAGGGTACCTTGGGACAAGGGTCACAGAACAATACTCAGGCCAAATGCAACCTACTACCTACTTCCCCTCCTCCATCTACTTGTATAAATAAAGTTTTAATAGAACACACCCAAATTTATACATTTAAACCTTATTCCTATGGTGTCTTTTCCACTACAATGACAAATTTGACTAGTCAAAACAAATGCTTAAAAATGCTTATTATCTAGTCATTACAAGAAAAAGCTTGCTGACTCCTGCTGTAGGAGAATTTTTTATAAAGATTACGTGTTCTGCCCAAAAGGGGAGACTGGTTTCCATCCTGGGTTGGGTGGATATCTTCCAATGCACTTGGCATCAATGCTTGTCTAAATATAGGAAAGGAGGAGTAGGGGAAAATGGCTGATCAAGAATATATGTACAATCAAGGAAACACCTGTATTACCACTTCCTGTCATAAAAAGGATGCAATAATTTCCCATGAATCAGGTAGAATAATGAAAAACTGGGGTCGGATGGGGTGCACCAAATTGAGCACATATGTTACAATGCACAAGGATCCAGGTTCGAGCCCTCAATCCCCACCTGCAGGGGGAAAGATTCATGAGTGGTAAAGCAGGACTGCAGGTGTTTCTGCCTCTCTTCCTCTCTACCTCCCCAACCCTCCAGATTTCTGACTGTCTCTATCCAATAAATAAATATAATATTTTTAAAATGAATAATGAAAAACTAGAGAACTTGAAATCATTCTAGTCTATGTCAGGGGATCTATCATTTTTTAAACATCAGTATGGATGTAAACATCATTAGTGAACAATCTGTATTTTAGGGGATAACTGGAAAAGGATGAACTGATATTAGTAACTTGTATATTGGTCTTTTTTACCCAACAAGGTCTCTCAAAAAATTCACACATGCCCATATGAAGAACTTACACCTGCTCATATTATGGCCATCTGGCTTAAGCCAAGGAACCAGGTAGCCAATGTAGAATTATGGGCTATAATGACACCAGTTCTATGCCCTTCCTTTCTATAGTTCTTACAAAGTCTTAGAGAGAGTTGGCTATTCCTTTCTTTCCAAACTGATATGTTTCAATTATCTTTATTCTAAAAATGAAACTACAAAGTAGTTGTCTTTCACTTCCTTCCTTATCTCACTAAGCATAATCACCTCCAGTCCCATTCATTTTGTCCCAAATGATAT
The DNA here is from genome assembly GCF_950295315.1 of Erinaceus europaeus. Taxonomy (NCBI): domain Eukaryota; kingdom Metazoa; phylum Chordata; class Mammalia; order Eulipotyphla; family Erinaceidae; genus Erinaceus; species Erinaceus europaeus. The sequence continues at coordinate 30,186,840 of NC_080167.1, forward strand.
CCTCTTTTTTTTTTATTGTAAAGTAGTAGTCTATTTGATTTATATCCCTTAAATTCTTTATCCAGTCATCTTTGGGTAGACATTTTAGGTTGTATCAATTCTTTCTGTAAACTAAACTAGTAATGACTAGAGTCTTATTTAATAACATCTATTTTTATTCACATACATTATTTTTCTTCTCGATTCAATATCAAAATAATTTACTTTTATTATAAACTGAAATAATCTTTCTCTGCATGACCATCTGAAGCATATGTGACTGTTTGATCTCTGATACCTGATGCTTGATAGTTTATGTTGCTGGAAAGGAAAAGACAAAGCAATACTATTAGCTTTGGTTTTTAAATCTAAAATGTTTTAAGAAGTAAAGTAAAAAAGAACAATACCTGTAATACCTCTAAGTAACAGCTGACAACTAAATCAGAGATTTATTATATTTATTTAATATAGTAAATGTGTTTATATATTTATATTATATAATATGTATTATATTTGTTAACAAATGCTGTACAGAACATTAGAAGACCTGGCTTCCACCCAAGAGTTATAGATTAAACACACTATGTGGGTGCTGCGAAGTAGACTGACTACCTTATAGAGCACACTTATTACCATGCATAAGGACATAGGTTCAAATTCCTGGTGCCCGCTGCAGGTGGTAAATTTCAAGAGCAGTGAAGCAATACCGCAGGTGTTTCTCTCCCTTTCCTTCCTCTATTTCTATCTGTCTCTATCAAATAAAAAATAAAGAAAAAATAGTCACTAGGAGCAGTGCACTTGCATGCAGGCACTGAGCCCCAGCAATAATCCTAGAGGGAAAAAAATGAAAAATATACTATGTATTAGATTTTTTTTTTAGCATGAACAACATGCCTTTCTTTTCTTTCCCTTGCTATTTTATTTTATAAATGTGCATCCAGGGGATTTGTTTATATATAGTCACACTGCCACTGAATGGCTTCTTTAGCTTAATTTCTCTCTTAGCCATGAAAGTCTTTGTGTGATCACTATGATATCTCCCCAGCCCCATTTTTTTATTATAGGGAGATGAAAATACATAGATTAAAAAGGGAGAGGGAAAGATGGAGGGAAGGAAAGAAAGTAATATACCACAGCAGCATTTCACTATCTATGGAGCTCTTCCACATGGTGCCAGGGCTCAAACCCAGGCTCTAAGGGTCCACAAGGTAAGCTATCTCCCAGCTCCAAGTAGTTTTATTTTCTACTAAAGAAAGTTGCTGGAGATTTTATAAGGCAATATTCAGAAAAATGTACTGTCTTCTTAGAACATAAATATTTAAAATCTCAAAAAAATATTTAAGACTTCTATTACAAAACAATCTCTTTGAGGAAGGTGATTTGGGGATTAGTGTCTCAAAATAGAAGGTTATGTTAACCTATTATTTCAGATTCTTCACTTTGTTCTGGACAGGGCTTTGTAAGACTAAAATCCTATACTCCTCTGAATGATCTACGTTTGAGTCAGATCCCTACCACAAAGGGGGAAGCTTTGGTGTTATGGTATCTTTCTTTCTCTCCCTTTGTCTTTCTACTTGAAAAAAAAATTGACCAAGAGCAATAAAATCTGGTAATATTTAATTAATCAATCACATACTTCTAAAACAGAAACAGTTCACAGTACTTGTAAATTGGGTGATTCCTAAAGACTAAAGGATAACCAAAGTCCAGAGAAACATTAAGTCAACAACAAAAATGAGTGAGATTATAGTTACCCTACATTTTCCTAAAGCTAAGCAATATTTGTATAATTTTCTTCTAACTTGGTATATTTTCTCGTAGTTTCTAATTTATAATAGTATTTGGAATTAGATATGAAATTCAGTAAGTGTGTGAAATTGACTCAGCAGGATAAGAATGGCTAGACACCAAGTGTAAAACACACATTCACTAAGCCCTGTCTGGGATATTAAGCTAAAATTGACTGCAGTCTTCAGCTTTATGGCATTTTGAGAGCTTTCACTCATTATGTACCATGCTCCATCTTACTCGTCAGCCCTACTCTATGAATAATCCACTTTCCTTTTCTGCTTCTCTCTATTCACCTTACACATTTGCATGTATTTTTCAATCAGTGGTTCAACTCAGATCAGACATGAATCTCAACCTCTTCATAATCTAAAAAAAAAAAAAAAATCGCCTATGAGCTTGGAGTCCTCCACCATCTCCTAGGCTCTACTCTCTTTTTATAAAGATATATTTGTCTATTTATTAACAGAGAGGGA